>NC_143410.1:23300000-23919166 GCF_059467195.1 Physcomitrium patens | reverse complement strand
AGGAAACTGCATAAGCTCATTAAGAAAGTAGAGAAATATGAAGGTGAATTAGAACTCATCGTCAAAGCCTACGAAGCTCGCAAAGATGCTGATCCTGAGGCTTCCCGACCTACACTTAAGGTAAATTTCAAGTAAGTTGCTGTCTTGGTGGGCAGGCTTGGAACAAGTTCGAAGTGTAACTCAAACATGCATGAAGTGAAGGTGTATTTGGATTCATAACTCATTATATGTATTCTAACCCTTGTTCTTACACTTGACGTTCCATATTTCAGAAGCACTGGTACCATATATGTATGCCGAAATCGGATGCCATTGATTTTTACAAAGATAAAATCGCTCAACTTAAAAAAGAGGTATTTCCCTCTGATCCCCTACATTTTGATCGTTGTTTTGTTAATGGCTTGATATATACTCCAGTTGTACTTCATTACATGGTAGGGATGAGGAGCCAGAACTTGACTGTGATGTCTCAAACCTCAGCATATGTACAGCATTATAAATGCTTAATTGCTAAACAGCTGATTTCAATGTCATTCCTGGGAAAAAGAGTTCTCGTTCGACAGGGAACCTAGTAGAGATCAGCGTGTTCCACTTTCTACTAGTGCAGTAAATATTGTATTACGAAATGCGTGTATATGTACGAGGTAGATGGAAATTTTAGAATGGTAATCAGTGTCTAGGTTTTCTCGTTGTTTCCCAAATAGTAACTCTTCACTGACGATTCAGCTATCATGTGCATTGGTGTTTCGTATACAAAGGGTGTATTTTGTCATCTGCAAACGACGATAACAATTTAGAGAACCAATAACCTTTTGCTTTTGCTATTACCTTTCTGTGACAGGTTAGGTCTGAGCGAAAGAATGTATTATCGCATTCAGATTATGTTGTTAAAGCTGGTTTTGTCACCTTCAACTCATGCTGGGGTGCTGCTGTCTGCGCTCAGTCATTACAAAGCGGAGAATGTACAAAATGGATGACTGAATGGGCTTGTGAACCTCGGGATGTGTATTGGAGAAGTCTGCCCCTTAACTACATGCAATTGAACGCTTACCGACTCATTGTGAACCTACTCGTAGTTGCTTTAATAATCTTCTTCTTTATTCCAGTTGCATTCGTGCAATCATTGGCCAATCTAGACACTCTTATCAAGTATTTTCCATTTCTCAAGCCCATTATACGCTGGTCAGTACTCCTCAACCAAGTTATTTTGGTTTAGAGTTATGGGTGCTACTTTTCAGCACCAGTAAATCTAGTCTGAAGTTCTGACAGGTTCCGGTGCTTGTTCTTCCTTGCTTACTAAAGTGATTGGTTCTTTCATTCTTGTGTAACTAGGTCTGGATGCTGATACCGATGATCTTGGATCTCACAGGAGTATCGTTAGGTCCTTCTTTCAAGGGTATCTTCCAGGGCTTCTCTTGAGAATAATTGTTGTGTTGATCCTACCTCCACTGTTGAGAGTACTTACAAAGTTTGAAGGCCATGTCTCTTATTCAAAAATTGATAAGTATGCGGCTCTGAAGTACTACATATTCATGGTGGTCAACGTGTTTTTTGGTAACGTCTTTATTGGATCTCTATTTGAGCAGCTAAGGCAGTACATTGCAGCACCTACAACGTAAGACACATTCCCTCACAGCTTTTTATTTGAAACTTTTTTTTTTTTTTTTTTTTGTATGCTTGTAGTGTTGATTTTTGTACGTGGGGGCAGCCTCGTAGGCTCAGAACTCATCACAATCTGAATTATCGGAAAGGTTAGCTGTTACAGTTCTTTATCAAGTTTTAATGAATGAAAATTTATACGTGTTTCTTGTGGAAATATGCGATCAGAATCCCAAAAACTTTTGGATTCTCCGTCCCCATGAAGGCAACCTTTTTCATGTCGTATATCATGGTGGATGGTTGGTCAGCCAATGCTGCTGAAATACTTCGTCTTTGGCCGCTCTTCTGGTACCATGTTTCCGATTTCTTCTTCGTGCGAACCGAGAAAGATCGAGTGAAAATTCTACCAGCTTCACCACCAGATTATACAGTTATTCTGACTCGCTTGAGTCTATACTTTCTACTTGGTCTGGTCTACGCAGTCATTTCGCCACTCATACTGCCGTTCCTAGTCATGTTTTTTGCCTTTGGTTACCTCGTATATCGAAATCAGGTAAGCTTCTATTTTTATTTGGATGAGAATTTCCACGGCTTTGTTCGTCTTTCCTGTATAATCTAATCTTTATATGCTTTATGCTTTTCGACGAATATGCACTTAAACGAGGGGCAATGCCTGCAAATATTTGAAATTTGGGCGATTTACAGATCAATGACACATGAGCTTGCACCTCCTTGTTCGATTTTAGGCACAAGTTCGATTAGCACAATCTTAATTCTAATTGATGAAGAGGTGCTCTCGTTTTTCAGCTCTTACACGATTCATACCTTAATGTTGTAATTCACTGGTTTTGGTGTTGTTGCAGATTATCAATGTTTATGAGCCTAGATATGAATGTGCAGCGTCATTCTGGCCGTTTATCCATCGCAATATCATTATTGCTCTCATCATCAAGCACCTCACGATAATTGGTTTATTCTCCTTAAAGCAAGCAGTCGCTTCAACACCCTTTTTGCTTCCGCTCCCTGTACTCACCATTGTCTTCCATCTGCATTGTCGTCAGAAGTTCCTGCCAGCCTTCAAAAATTTCCCTTTGCAGGTAAACCTTCTTTCGTGAATTTCATCGATGTATCACTTCTGGGGTAAAACAAAGATCTCATAAAACTGATGAATCTTTGTTGCGGGATGCAGGAAGCTATAAGGAAAGATAATTTGGAATTCAACGCGGACACTGTGAACATGCTTGAGAAATCATACCTCCACCCTGCAATCCAGTTGTCTTCTACGGAAAGTGATGACGATGATCCAGGCACAGTTAGAAATGGCACTCCTCCACGTGGTGGCAAAGATCATCGCCGATCTGAGGCACCTAGCAACAATTACGGTGACAGTGTGACCTCAGGAAAATCATTTTGGATGAACTCCCGAGCAACCTCAATACACTCCAATGAAGTGGGGAATGGCTCGATTTATGGTTCTAACGGA
This sequence comes from Physcomitrium patens, assembly GCF_059467195.1. NCBI lineage: Eukaryota > Viridiplantae > Streptophyta > Bryopsida > Funariales > Funariaceae > Physcomitrium > Physcomitrium patens. The sequence goes on along the minus strand of NC_143410.1, from coordinate 23,916,084 downwards.
ATACCTAATCATGTGCAAGTTGGTGATCCTCCAGCTCTGTTTCCAGTTGATGCTTCCTTATGTCCACCAGTCCAGCCAAGAGGAAGGGCCCATCATCTAGGTTCTAGATCTTGGCCATCTTCTAGAAGGTTTGAGCCGTCCCATGCATCTTTCAGAAATCTTCCGTGAGGCCTGCATGAGCTTGGTTCCTGCAAAAGCCGCACATAGATTTTTTTTTAAAAAAAGATCTGTCTTCTGTGAAAGTGGATGTGAACAAGCGGTTTGTTTCCCCGGAAATGTGAGCAGTTTAACACGCTGATCTGCATGTATTCACCCCTTTCTTTAGTGGATTACAAGAGCAGGGTCAAGATTAAGACTCGTTCGTCTGTGTTTATTGCTTGAAATGGCTTAGAACGATGACAGACACTCCCTCATGCGAGACTTTGATACAAAGACAGCACAATTGGAGCACAATCGTGCAGCATATGGTTAAACATTTGAAGCTCAGATTTTGTCGCATAGATGAAAGGGATAACAGGATTAACTGTAGTTATTCCTTCTAGTAAACAGATTCATTGGAGCATGAAATGGCATACAAACTGATGTCATAGACAAGGGCTGGACAATCTAGCAACAACTAGGTCTCCATTGATGACGGTGCTTACAGTACAATGTATTGTGCTTAAGGTGGAATTCCACCACTGCTCACATTTCACGCAGAATTCGTTGTGCGCATCCGAGAAGTAAATGTCCGGGCAGAAACAAACCTCGTGAGACTTGAAAACATTCCCGTAAAAATGACGTAACCTTTAACGCATTTAAACCACCTTTGGGGGCGTTGATACTGCGATCACAGTAATACATAACAACGTAAAAACCTCTTAGCCGCAAATCAGAAAACAATGGTGTCCGAGTCCGAGAAGAACAGCGATCAGTCATGTACCGAAGAAAGGATACTTTTCCTTAAACTAACTTCACCTCGGACGGTGAACCCAAGTCCAAGTTACCCCGCTACCCAAGAACGTGGAAGGACCCAGAAGCACCCAGCCAACTCAAAGCTCCACGCTCATCCGATACTAATCGTCCAAATTCGTCACAATTCCATATCGCAAGGTTTGTCGTGACCCAATCAATGTCACACGCGCTAGGTCGGCGGCAATCCATAAAAACCCATCACATGATCTACGTCACTTCTGCCCCTGGATAGGCGCCTACGCTCGCAGCACCGCATGCTCCCCTCTCCTTCCTATTTCCGCGTTGTGGGCAAACCTCGTAACGTTCTCAATCGTCTCCTCCGTCCCATCTAGGGCTTGGCAGAATTGCCCCCGAACGTCAGAATCGTGGGATTGGGACTCGGAGCTCATGGAGTGGTAGTGTGGGTGCACGTGAGCAAGGAGCTGAAGCGCGTCAGGATTAGCGCTCCCGTGTGCAGGTGAGGGACGATGATGCTCTCTGTTTTCCTTTTCTGCATTGTTTCGAAACCTCTTTCGTTTTATTCAGTGGATCTCTGATTGGTTGCTCTTAGCCAAGTGTTTTTACTTTGATGTACCTAATGCTGCTCCACTGAAAGTCCTTTGGACCAGACGCAGGGCAGCATGGGTGTGTTTCAAGTTCTCGCTGTAGGCAGAGCGAATTTCGCTAAATTGACGATCTAGTCGATTTCTTACTCGTTGCTCTCGGAATTTCAGTGTAGACTCTCTGAAACCCTAAGTCGTAGTATCCAATTGTGGGTGGTAATAGCGTGGATGGCAGCAAGTGGCAGTGTACGATTTAAACCGATTTTGCATTTGTGGCGATCAGCAGGTGAAATTTGGCCGGGGTGAAATTTTTAATATAGTATCGGTAAATCGTGCCTGTGAATTGTGGACCTCATTGTGTCATTGAATCTTCGTAGGAGAAGCTGGCACTGCATATGTTTATTGAGATTTTTTGAAATTTCATATGTGGTAAGATTTTGGCGGTGATACTATATTCAGATCCAAATTTGAATGCGAGGGATCGATATTTAGGTTCGCGGTCGGTCCAAAGTTTATATAGGCGTGATCACAGCTGAGAAAATTTTCAGGGACATGAAGAGGGTCTTGTAATGTCGAAGTTGAGCTACCTGATGGCGTGTTGACCCGCATTACCATTAGAAGCACTTTAGACTGCAGGTCAAGGTCTAGTCTGAACTGACAATCATATTCTGTTGTCAGCTGCAGCCAACTTCAGGCATCATGTCCACCGCAGTGGAGTTGATTACATCTTCGTTAGCATTACGACAACCTCCAATGAATTTGCGAAGCACAGAGTCATTTAAGGGGTTAGGAAAAGTCCGATTACAGAAGTATTGGATGAGAGTAAAGCGGCAGCCGTTAGATAAATTGAATAGAATGTTGGTTATATCAGGAACGTCTGAGGATAAGGAATCAGACGGTCCTATCCCTTATCTTGCAAGGAAAGGAGCTAAGTTGTTTGCTAAAGAATCCATAGGTGCGGAACATGGTGAGGGATTTGCAACCTTTAGAGCAACTGGGCCTCTTCATGTGGATGTAGACTTTCTGAATGATCGAATGCGAGAGCGAGGTTTGCAGCGGATTAGGTATGCCATGAAACCAGACGAAGCATTCGGATTGATTTTCTCATGGGACAACGTGCTATTGAACACACATGTACTGCGGCTGGGGGCTTGGAGTCGTCTCGCAGCTGAAGAAAACATGCCTTTGCCCTCATGCCCGGAGAAGCAAAGAAAATTGCTTTACATGGATATTAACCAGGCTTTGCGTACAATTTTAGGCTGGGGAGAAGAAATTAATGATGATAAAGTTGTTCGGCTGACAAAACGATTAGCAACTTTGTATTCTGAGGAATTAGGATTAGTGGAAGCCCCAATGGAGGGTCTCAGGACATGGTTAGGCGCATTGTCCAATGCTGGGGTACCCTGTGCTATTACCTCTTCCATGGATAGAATAAGTCTTCTTGCAGTTCTGCAAAGGCTGAAGCTACTGAAGTACTTTAAAGCTTTTGTGACAGAGGAGGATGGGATGGAGTCTATTGCACATATGTTTCTCTCTGCAGCCGTAAAGCTTGATCGTCCCCCTTCTAAATGCGTTGTCTTTGAAGATGACCCTCGTGGCGTGGCTGCAGCTCACAACTGTACCATGAAAGCGGTCGCCCTTATTGGTTCACATCCTGCGTATGAATTGACTCAAGCAGATTTGGCTGTCAGCAGATTTGCTGACCTGTCAGTGATGAACTTGCGGCGGTTATTTGCGAATAAGGGAGCCGAATTTATGGACTTGCAAAAGCAGGCTGAACCGAAACAACCAGCTAAAAGGAGGCTTAGGAATGATACTTGGTTTTGATTCTTCTCATTCAATGAATCAGGCCTAGTGGTGTATATAGTAACTCCTGTAACTTTCAATGTTTATTTCTGTTTAATTCCTGTAGAATACTTCAAAAATTATGTATGATTTAGAAATCCTCTCAGGATGGAGCTCAGGTTTTCTTGTGAAGATACTCTAGATTGGAGATTAAGTACAGTATCTTGTGTACAATTGGATGGTTAAGGAGTTGGCTTCTGTTGCCATCTGCTTCTAGTACCTAGGCTCACCTTTATCAGTTCTTCGTCCTTTCTTCATTACTTGGAACATCGTGTAAAGTTGAAAGAAAAGTCAATTCATCTTCACGATGGTGTGGAGGCATTCAGGAACTGGGTTTCACCTCTGCACCAGTTGTCCTCTTACATTTCCCAGCAATGCTTTCTCAGGTATTGTGTCCTCACTGTTTGCTTATGGTAATTTGTTTGTCATGAGTTCTGTGTCGAGATAGTTTTTGTCTACTATCTAGTGTGGTTTCATTTGTATTCCCTTCAGCGAGTATTGGATACGGGAATAATCCTGGTCAGTTGCAGTTGCAAAGATAGAAACAGGCAGCATGAAGACTGTTTCACATCGGAGGGAAGTTGATTTAAGATTTGACTGGATTGATTTAATATTCCTCTTAGTTTACTAATTATAGATGGATCCAATTTTAACAATTTTATAATACGATAAACAGTTTTCAAGATGTTTTGAACTTTTCAAAAAAAAATTACAACATTCAAAAAATGAAAAGAATTAGAAATATTATTACAATTAAATTTGATGATTTAAAAACATGTTTTCTTTATATATGCACAACTATAGGACGTTGTAGAAATAGATGTAGCATAAAAGGCAATGCAATGGAAATATCTTTGACTAAATATTTAGTAAAAATTATCAATAATCAATCAAATTATAATTTTTTCAAACTTCAGAGTCTAAATTCAAAGAACTAAAGGACCAAAAAGTTACTAATGTTATATTTATGTGAAAATATACTATCACAACAAAGAATGTATTGGATAAAAGAATTACACTTTGTATATAAATGATTTGTCAATTTAGCTTCAACACTATATACACAAGGTTTTACAGGTATGTTTGATATTGCACATATATTGTCACAGTCATGAAAATATTACAAAAGTAAAATATTGTTTTTTCATATTGTAATTAAAAAATTAAACCCATACCAATTGTATTTTAATGATATGATTTTAAATATTAAATAAGTTTTGAAGGTGATAGAAAAAGTACTATGAGTCACTAAAGATGACAATGTATTAAGACAAAAATAAGGCATGATTTCTCAAAGAATTATTAATTTTGTTAAAGAGATTAATGTTAGTTTGGCACCATCAAACAAGTAAATACTTAATTAGCACATATGCTACAAGTATATATAAAAAATATGGTAATTCATATTATTTGGAACTAAATACATATATATATATATATATATATATATATATAATTTTATCCTCATTTAATAGACATCTAGCCAATAGCATGTAACTTTTTTTTTAAAATAAAATAAAAAAACCATGTAATATTTTTGTGATTCCAGAAAGAATTGAGGTAATAGAGAGTTGAAAAATTGCTTTTCTAGAGCTAAAAAGACTTGTATATTAGAAGTTTCTGTTTAAGTTTTAATAATTATAGAAATGATACACTACAATTCTATTGTTTTCCAATCTATTGAGAAGTTATCAACAGACTTATCCTGAGTTGCTTCACAGCAATTTCCATTACCTGCAAGATGAATCTGAGCGAAAGCTCTAATAATATTGACTGTGCCCAAAGATGAACCATTAATCAATATCGTGGATTAGAAAGGAGGGGAGTGAGTGACTCTTTAGAAACAGATACCAAAGCCCCAAGTCATAATTCTTTGTCTTTTCAATGAGCTCATTTAGAACGACCCAGCAATACTACGGTTTGGTTGCTACCCACCCTAATGTATCAAACTGTACTGCAATGTTAGGTAGGTTACTAGGATATATTCAAGTGTGTTGGAAGAATAATTTGGTGATGCTATGCGAACAAAATGTTGTGAACGATAACTCATAGATCACATCCAGCATCACTGTTAGTAAGACGAACAAAGAAAAGTAATCATTCCTGTAGACATTAATCCTTCATTTTCTGGATTAGAAAGTGCCTACAGAATTTTCTACTGGTTTCTATGCTACCACCCTCCATGCTACAGCCATTCAGCTTTTGGTAGGAGCAGGAGTGCGTCTGGAACAGATGCTATATTCACAAGACCTTGTTCTAATATTCCGGATGAGTCTACCTTGACCTCCTTCAGCCATCACGCATAACGAATGCAAGAAAGGGTCAATCGTTTCCTGGTATCCTACAGAAAATTATATCTTGGATTCGCTTGTGCAGAAACATATGAACATAAGAGACTAGAAAAATGACAGCACTGCCACTTATTTATTTACAGATTTTCTCACTTTCTACCTCAGGTTTGACAAACCGGACTGGAACAACAGGTATGCCATACCACCATTCATTAATTCGCCGAATAAATCTGCGTGTCGTTTCTGCCCTGGCAGGCATTTCACTTGTAAACACATTAAGGAAGGTGACAAGTATCAACCAGCGAGTAGGAAAAATGAGCAAGATAGTAGCTACTACCAGAAGTAGTGCTATGACCTGATTCGTAGCCTGCATGCACAACCCCCCCCAACCTTCGTCAGAACACTTTTCTCCGACAGACTATTGATGTGGTCAAGGCAGTCATGATCTCTGTGAAGCTCTAGATTCACTTCATTTATAAAATGACCAGTGAAAGCCTACCGTAGAGTTAAAACTGTTAGTTCGTTAGGTGGATAGACTAACCAAACACTTATTGAACCTCAAATAATTGAAATCGATTCATTTTGTTCACTTATGAGGCACTTCACACATGCTGCAACAGTTCGAAGTAAACAGAGTCAAAAGGGAGGATTAACCTCTGGAAGAACTGATAAAACCACAGCACGTGTCTTGAGGAGGAATATATTTCCAGTCTGAATCAGCCCCTCGAGCTGCGACAATGCTTGTTGCAGGGCAAGCACCTGCTCAACCGCGTTCATCTTCGGAGGCTTGAGAACCAGAACCTCTTTGATTGCCGCTCCCGCACGCATATATCGAACATACGCCATGTACAACGCCATCGAAACGAGCAAGAGTGGGAACATGTAGGCTAACCAACCCCTGCGGGAAATGATGGACACGAATTAATGGGAATGTCCCGATCGCGTGTGGCAGGAATGTGAACATTTAATTATTGTCATCTACCTCCATTTATCCGAATAGCAGATTCACTGTGTTCAATCTTTGACCATGCTTTTGAAAAACTCATTCGCTTAGTACTCACTTGACAATGATGTAAGTCCCAATAACACAGAACGTGAAAGACTTTGAAGGTTCTTCCCATGCAAGAACAGCTTGAAGCCAAGTAGTTACTGCTACCAAGGGAGTCAGCAGCTCCTAGAACCACATAACAAAGCGGCGTTAGTCACATTGTCCATGCTCTAATTAAAGCGTTTATCAGAACAAAAGAAACGAAAGAACTAATGGGCAACATATCCAAGTTGAGATGAAAAATACCTTCATAACAGCAGCGTTGGTGTCAATGCCTTCAACCTTAACTTCCTCTATGGTAGCCTGTGCCTGAAGGACCTTCTTACTATTATCCCGTGACTGTAAAATTGCCTTCTCCAAGGGAGTTATTTCACCGATGAGAATTTCTCCAATCGGCACAGGTGATTCTTTCATCTTTTCAACTCCCTTGGAAGCAGAAGGACGGAAGGTAGCTACAACAGCTGCAGCAGAGCTTGCATAGATCTTGTGACCCAAGTAAGAACTTTCTTCAGTTACTTGTCCTTCAGAACGGCCTGTGCTACGAAGTGAGTTTGCCAGTTCTGCCAGAATCAAATCTCCCCCGGTTATCTCTGTGGCGAATGAGAATGTGAGTAAGCTTTCTGGCTTGAGAGGCAGGGAATGAAAAGTTTCTCTTGTAGCTCTTAACCGAGCGATTCCCAAGACTGCCTTAGCTAAAGCTTCTGCTTTCCCTACACCTTCCAGTTGGTAAGTGCGAATGAATTGGTGAACTGACACAACTTCCCGAATAATTGTCAACCAATAGTCACGGCGCGAGCGTCCTGTCAGTTCTGGGAACTCTAGCACAACAGGCTCAACCCTGCACCCAATCAATCAGCAATTATAGAAGCAAAAAAATTAATGCTACTAAGCGGGGATGTCTGTCTGCAGACAATATCGGCTCTTCTAAATCTCTCTCGAATATCAATACAACTGTATAATCATACTACATTTTCTGGCTCTAGTCTAGTTGGGCACTAAGGGTTTTACGAGAAATGGGACCTAAAAATTGCTTAACAATGCACATAGCCTACACGCACAGTACTTCGGTATGTTGTAAAAACTTACGTGGCACTTGATTTATACATAACAGCTTTGTCAAATAGACGGGCACCCCACGGCCCAGTCAAAGCTGGCTTCACCGCGTGCTTTAATTCTGCCGAAAGATCAAATTTCTTAGGTTTATCGTAAGACACGACCCCAGCCGCTTCGAAATAGAATGCATGATCAGTTAAAGTCAATCGTCCTGCATAAGATTACGGAGTCGTAAGCGCAAAAACTAGGCTTCTGAAGCGAACATTCTTCAGAAATGCAAGCCATTTCCGCCCAATCTCATGAAAGAAGAGTTAAAAGCACTGGTAAGAGCGATTGACACAGCCATAAATCATACCAGGCCAAGTAGATACACCAACATGCTGGAGAACAGGCTGGGTAGTAGCAGTCCCATCAATATCAATCAGAGTCTCATCCTTTTCCAATTGCAATGCCTTCAGTAGAGACGGTGTAACTTGATTTTTTATGGCTTTTATCGATCTAAGCAACGAGTTATAATACAAGAATTAGTAATCAAACTTGAATTAGTTAACCCAGCTTGCACATTAGATGAGTTTGATACACTAAGCTTGAGGAGTGGCAGGAACATCCAATTATGCACAAGAGTGTTTAAGCTCTCAATAAAAATGAGTTGAAGCAAAAACGTCTACAAGGAAAATTTTGCGGAGTTTGAGATAAGATTTCATAAACAGCAACAACTATATCCAGCTGATATGAGTTAGGAGATGGAAGACAAAAGAAATAATTAATTAAAAGTGTGCAACTTACTTATCCAGCTTCTCAAGATATTTGTCGTAGGTGGCGAAAGGGAGACGGTTCCCACTACTAGCAGTGAGAGATTCAAACTGACTGTGCACCGTTATTGCATCTGCAACAGACGGAATAGCAGGTGCTATTCGCGCAAAAGAATCAGGTCCAATAGTGCTCTCGACGTCAACCTGCATGTACGATTCCCATTTTAGGACAACAAGTTTAAAATCAGTATTTCTACACATGGCAGACTTTCAAAGGATAGGCGTGTTCTACCCTAGAGGGCTAACTGCAATACTTAACGAAGGCAGAGGATCATTAGGACCATCAGGGCATTTAATTCAGAGTAGCCAATCCCGCTGAAGTTCTCCTGAATGTCTTTGGGCGTCGAGTTAGGTTAACTTTGCTACTGGAACACCTTACAGGGCCATTCTGCCACGCAAACGTAGAAATAAAACTCTCAAATGATCCTCAGCCCCCTAGTATCACTGACGTTTCACACAAAATGTTTGAAATAGCGCAGAGACGAAACCTTCAAAACAGGTCTGTCGGTTGCTCCTGGAGCCTCCCAAGCAAGCATCATATCAAAAGTCAGCCGTCGAAAATCCTTATCACTCAGATGGTCAGTGACTTGATGTTGCACAGAAAGGGCTCTGAAACAACTGTACTCAAGAAGATGCAGGGCATATTTAGATGGGTGTTTCGCCGACGTAGGGGCTTCCTCTTCAAAATGCCTCTGCAGTTCCTCTGGGTGCAGCTGCAATATCCTGGAAAAGACAATGCACTTGCACATTACATAGAGCTAATGAAACACAAACAATTCGGAGAAAACAGGACCGTCATGTTTCCATCCTTTTCGTGTTAAGCCGAAAAAGGATGAAGAGAAGCGTATTGCACTAGAAAATGGAGAGAACCATGAATTACAAAATGTGAGGGCACTCATTAACACGTTTTGAAACCCAAAAAATAGAGGTTCATCTCTTACCTTGCGCAATGCCCAACCACAACGTTAGCAAGTGAAGACAATTCCTTTATCCATTTTCGAGTGCCCGAGGGTGAACGGTCCAGTCCCTGTGTCTTCTCAGAATATTTGCCACCAAAGAAATCCTTCAAGGTAGTCTCCCCCGCAATCAAAGAATCTAACATATTCTTTCCTTTCGTCAACGAGGCCATGACTGCCTGAGCACCGCAAAGATCTCTATCAGAATGATTCCAGCTGCAAATTGCTGTATAAACCACCGCGTAAGAAAATACACGGCAACTATTGATTGAACTTCTAATTATGTGCCCTGTTAAGTGTTAGGTTTGAGCTTTGACATTTAGAACTGTCACGAATCTCACTGTTGCTTGTAGTAGCAATTGATACAAGCCCTCTAACAGACATACTGAAGGTAGTCGCCCAACTGGTAGAATCATCAGGTTGTCGAATACACTAGTGTAACGACATTGTGTAAAATATTTTGAAAGCTAACAAGTAGCATGTCCTGTACGTTAGACCTGAGCAGAGAATACCACATGCTTCGCAACTAAATAAACTGATATTGATGACATAGATAAGCCGGAGAAAGGCATGAGAAGAATACATGAACCAACTTAAGTCTCACAACACCAAATTACCGAACACGCATTTGGTGTTAATGAAAAAGTGGCAACCAGCCACAGCAAATAGTCGTCGTGCGTGGACAACCACCTCTCCCAAGGCTACAAAGCAACTCTATCGATCGCGGCAATTCCGTAAACCCACTTTGATAACCCTAACCTGTGCCTTGCTTCCCTGAAATCAACTCAGTACCACTGGATACGCTTCCACAAGCTCCTATGAGCAATAAGTCCTCCATCACCCTCCACTAACAGTTCTACAAGAAGTAGTCAATGATGTTGGAGGGTGATGAGTTCACTGCACCTCGGAAGACTGACATCTACAGTTCTCTCCGGCATGTTGGCGTGGTTGGGGCAGTACAGAAACATACATAGTCCCAATACTAGCGGGGATAATTGGAATCTTGCGTGTCGGCACCTCTCGAGATTCAAACCTCCATTCAACTCTTGAGATTCATTCTACCTTGTCAATTCAAACGCCACGTCGGCTCAACCCCAGTGGATCATTTGCGGCAGGCGTTTTCTTAGATTTCAATCACTAAAATGCCATATAGCTCTACCAAAGCATTCTCTCACACTTGTACACAGCCAAATTCATAAAACCAACGTCTACCCAAACCCTAAGCCATTGCACACACTACAGTCCCACAAGTAGGAGCCATCGAGCATTTCGTCGAAGCAGGCTGTCGAAGCCACTTTCGGAGAACCATCACTGTTGAGCGCATTAGACTCCTTTCCCTTTGACTCGTTCTTCTCCGCAACTTAATCCTTCCTAATCCGTATGGATTTATTTACTAGCCACTGAGCATGCGATCAACGAGGTAAGGAACTGAGCACAGATGGTGTGCACAATACCTTACCCACTACATCACCTGTGGGTGTTAGTGTGACGAGGTTTTTTTGGGGGGAAAGGAGCTGCGGATGGCTGAAATACCGCCAGGTGGAACTGTGGGTTTTTGACTTCGCCGCGTGGCGCATCTTGCACGTTCTAATCAGTCCTGAGATTTATCTCGGGGACGTCGGAGGTTGATGATTGATCTTTTGGCGCAAATTTGTTGGCCCTAGAGGGGATGGTGTAAAATTTGAGCTTATTTTGAGCAGAGTCTGATGCTGATCATGGATTGGGAGAGAAAATTGGAGTGATTGAGGGCAAACCAGGTCGGTGGTTGCGGAGGATCTGTCTGGAGAGCTGGTTTGATGTTTTTGTGGAATTTTGGCCGCAACTTTCTGTGGGTGCAGGGAATGTTAACACTCCGAGTTGTGTGATCGATCAGGGTTTGAAATTTTGGTCAGAATTTTGTGGTCGGTAGTTGATACTAATTTTTTGATAGGAGCAGACGATAAGTTAGACTTAACGTTTTCACAATCGGAGCTTGGCATGTCAAATTGCACATGGCCAGGACCAGTAAGATGTGAATGCCGTTGGCGGTAGCAATTTTATATGCTGCAAATAAGTTGGCACTGGCGCCGGCGCTGTTGCACACAATGACCATCATCACGATCCTTACTTGGATATTAGGAGGGGCACTAACGCTAGGGCTCGGTTTCATTGTGAAGGAGTGGTTATGGAACCCTCTGATGCTAATTGAATTGTGCAAGAGGCAGGGAATCAAGGGCTTCCCCTTCGTGCCTTTCGTTGGTCAGATGCCAGCAATCGATGAGGTGTATATACATATTAATACTCGCTGCTTCAGTTTTCGTGTTCCATGTACTTTCTTTCTCTAATTAGACGGAGCACATAAATTCTATAATTGTACGCGATTTTACAGAGAGAGTTGTTTATTAAAGGAACTGATGCTTTAGTTTTTGATATTTTGTCCTCTAAGGTGCTTAGCGGAAGAAATAGACGTGTTCAGAAGCAGGATAACGACGAAGTTGAAGACGAAGATAGGTTGACCGCAGTGACCAACTGCTACAGAAATCATGGTTCAACCTTCTACTTCACCGTAGGTAGAACAGTTAGATTGAGCATCGCCGATCCTCCATTGATCAAGGACATTTTGATCGCAAATTCAGAATCCTACAGTAAGCCCCTCCATATCAGAAAGCTGGGGGTTCTTGGAGACGGGATCTTTGCCTCCAGCGGTAGCACTTGGTCTCCACAACGGTCGCTATTTACTGGAGCTTTCCATACTAAGGAAGTGAAGGTAACAGTGTTCTGTGTGAATTCTCCTGTGTACAAATAGCTGCAATCTGAGATCTTCCTCCCCTTTGTGCAATTTCACGACTGGCAACATTTGAGCATGCTCCAGGTGAAACCTTATTTTTTTTCCCAGTGTGTCATCTTCACAAGCCTGATGAGGTCTTTTTGTGTATGGCAGAGCAAAATACCGACAATGATCGACTGTGCCCATTCTGCTGTCGAAAAGTGGTCAAGAGAGCTTAATGATGGGTATAGTGAGCTAGATATGTACCAAAAGTTCGCTGAGTTGACCTTGGATGTAATTGGAAAAACTGCCTTTGGGACAGAAGAAATCGGTGGGGCTTCGGAGGCCGCCTCGGTCATTGGAAGCTTTAACCGATACCTCCTGTATTGCCGAGAGCTTGTTTTCGGCCCTCCTGCTACTTTTCCAACATCTTTGTAAGTTTGCCTTTCCTTCTCCAATCTAGTAATTTACGTGTACAACTTTTAATTAGCACTGTTATCGATTTCTTTACAATTTTTTCAGACGTTTCGCTCTGAGGATCTAATGAGAACATCAATTCCGACTTTGCTTGCTTATTCCGACTTTATCGTAAAGTTAATTGGCGGTGGTTTCAAGCAGACGCTATGTTCAGAGGAAACACCTTGTCTCTAGGGGCATTGCGGCTGAAGCAAAATGGCTTAGGACTTACATGGGGCGCATCATCAGTGCCAGAAGAAACTCTCATCATTCAGGAGCTGCTGAAACGGTCTCTGATAGGCATGACTTGCTGGACGTGATAATAGGCGCTGTTGACAACATTGGACATTCGGAAGAAGGCGCCAAGAAGGCGCTTAACGAAGCTCCAGATCAGACCATAAGTGAGAAAAGAAAAAGAGCAGCTGAGATGACGAGGCTTACTGAGAAGCAACTCCTTGACAACGCTCTTACAGTCCTTCTCGCAGGTCATGAAACCACAGCCAGCTTGCTCACATGGACCATCTACCTGCTGGCGAAGCACCCACTTTGGCAGAAGCGTGCGAGAGCTGAAGTTGAGGAGTTTTGTCCCGGTGGTGTTGTAGAACCGCAAGTATTGAGTCATCTGAAATTGCTTGGCATGATATTGCTGGAGTCCTTGAGGCTGTTCCCTCCAGTTCCTCTCATAGGTAGGATGTGTATAAAAGATAACAAAGTCGGACCGGATCTTCTAATACCAGAGGGTTTGGAGATAGTTATACCAGTTGCAGTGTTACACAGGGATAGGACTATATGGGGAGATAACGCTGATGAATTTGCTCCAGCAAGGTTTGGGAATGGCATAAGTGGGGCTTGTGGAAACCCGTTGGCATTTTTACCTTTTGGAGCTGGCCCTAGAACGTGCATCGGCCAAACTCTAGCTCTTTCTGAGGCCAAGGCTGTGTTAGCAGTCATGTTACCCTTGTTTAGTTGGAAGCTCAGTACAAGTTACCGCCATAGCCCTGATGTTACACTGACCATGATGCCAGAATTTGGCATGCCCGTGGTATTGGAAAAGATAGAAAAGTGAAGGCCTGTGGAGTTCGATTTCTTTTTGGGCCTTGGTGATATCAAGGTTTCCAGTTCAATTATGATACATAGCACAGCACCTTTCTTGCAATTCAATGTTCGAACTATTCAAGCTTAGGTGATAGGTTTATTCAATATTCTATTTCTGAACGGCACACTCCTGGAATTTGGAGAGTGTTGTGTTTTGTATTGATAGGTATTGGCCATCGGTGGCTTTATATCACTGTTGATAGTTGCTAAAGGTAATCACCAGCAGTACGTCGAGCATTCTGAAGTATTTTTACTGAGGCATTGATGGTTTTTGTTGGTTGGCCTTGCACACTTAGTGGTGAGGGCAGTATCTTGATTTCAGGGAAATTAAAAGGATCGCATAACGCTTCTGGCGAGAGTAAAAATTGATCCAAGGATTGTTTCTCATTTCAGACTATCGATGAGCCACAGGCTTGACGCAACCTCTCATGGCCTGTGGTGCAGCATAAAGATGATGCTGCTTTGAAGTCGTGACCAGCTCCTGAGAAGCGGGAATGATCTCACTCTGCTTTGAAGCCACCATCGACACCTCCTCTTATGTTGCAGCTCGCAAAAATTGATACTGGTCATGCTCTTTCACGATGCTCTAACTCTTGAATCTGATCAATAATACCCACACGACTATTTTATATAATCTAAGTGAAACACTGCACTCTTAGCACATCCACTATTTCTTTGTTATTGAATTGATATCAAACACCTTAACTCGGGACCAGGAAATCCTAGAGAAACCATTCTACTCGATCCTTCACCTCAGAATTGTGAACTGCTGCGAACTCAACACACCTCCAAACAAGTCAAGACTTTTCATCAAACAGCTTCGCTTGCAATTCTAACCATTCTGGACAGTTGGGGCCGTCCTATGTAATAATCTGTTTGCTGAGGTATTTGTGGTAGTGGTCGAAAACCACAGGCGGCAAATCCTGAAACCAGGATCAAGTTAATAGCTCCGGTCATCTACCTGGGATAAGAGATGGTTACCTACAAATACAAAAAATATGTTTCAGTCATCAGAAAAATGGAATTATTACTCAAAATCCTCAACATACTGTTACGAAGAATGGACGAGCCTTTCCTCTGAACTTTTGGAAGAGTAAATTGCAAGAATTTGAAGCTACTCAAAAGTATCTCTATGACTATTGCATAGAGCAATTGCTCTTCATAATCCACATGTAGATCTGCTATTTCTCAATTGTATCATTCCTAGAGGATGCCTGTGCTGTTGAGCACAAAAGTACTGCATAACAATTGAAGCAGTTTTTTCTTTTTGTCTTTTTTTTTTTTTTTTTTTTTTTTTCTGACACAAAATAGATGAACACCTGATTATGTGTGGTAAATTACCGAACGAAACAGCTTAGATACTAAGGTGGATGGAAGAGCAACTAGCCAAAGTGATACACAATCAGATTTACTTTTTAAATTTTGATGGGTTATGGAGTTATTTTGGAGCATATTACAACTTTATTTGATTGTCGAATTGGGCCTCATTTCAAAAAGTTCCTTGTCATCTTTATTAGATTTCTTTTTAGAATTGTGTTGTATTAATCACTTCTTCTTCAAATAAGAATTGGATGAAATTAATAAGCGTAAAGAAATGCCTTTACTTCTATGCAACACGTTCTATGTTAAATCATGTCTAGCATTGATGTTTGCTGCTTCAAGAAATTTTATTACATTTTTTTCCTAATATGTGTAAAATTTATCCATATATATTTTTATATTTCAACATTTCTATAAAATAAAAGAGAATTAAAAAATTCGAAAATTAAAAAAAAATATCTATTTTTTAAATACGTTATATTATCTTAATAATAATAATAATAATAATAATAATAATAATAGATAAAATAATATGAATGAGGAAAACCTCTTGAACATCCCAATAGAAACCAATAAAGAAGCCATAAAAATTAAACTTTAAATAAAATCATAAACACCAAATAAAAAACTATAAGAAAAAATGAAGTAGATTATAATTTTAATTTTGTTTTATCTTTCTATGAATCTACTTTTGTTTTAATTATGTTTTTGGATTTATGTAGGATACTTGATTTGAACTATTTTTTTAACTTTAAAATTATCTCTAAGTAAATTCTATACAAATTTAATTCTAATAAAGTAATTTTAATTATATTAATTATTTTTATCTCCTTGTAAAATTATCATTAATAAAAATCATACAAAATTGCAAACCACTTCTCAATAAAAGAACAATATAAGCCTCAAAAATTGTCATCAAAAAAATTTCAAATCCCAATGTCATTTGTGACTATAAAAACTTCTATAATAAAACAATGAGAAAAAATTTGTGTTTATTAAAAGATGGAGATTCTAATGTGAGGTTATTTATTACAAAATATTGCATTATAAAAATTTTATTATGTCATATTTATTAAAAATATGTTTAAATAAGAAAAAAAAACTTAAAAACATATTTATATAACATTTTATTTTAAAAAAAAAAATGGTTTATCATATTGCAATTATAAGTCACTTGAGAAAATCTACAATTTTATTATAAACTAAATTTATTGTATAATATGTTTGAAAATATTATTCATGGATTTAACATTTAGTATACAATTTATATAGATTATTTATAAATTTAATATACACACAAAAATATATTTGTATGTATATATATGTATGTATATGTATGTATGTATGCATGTATGTATATACATGTATGTATATATGTATGTATGTATATGTATATGTATATGTATATATATATATTAAAATAATTCATATAAAATAAAATAATAAAAAATAATAAAAATAAAATTTTTTTCTTGGTACTTTTGGCATACTTGTAAGCAAATAGAATAGATATGTGTACATAAAAATATGTCTAAACTAAGTAATGAAAATACTACAAATAAGATTTGACTTCTTAGTAATATTTATTCTTCTATCAAGTATGACCATGAATTGACAATAAAATATTATGAAATTACCATAGATAATAAATAATATATTAAAAATATTCCTAAACACAATAAAATTATAAAATGCCATATTTATATTCAAAAAATTATTTAAAAGATATAATCCTCTATATAATATTAAATAATTTCTTGGTAATTAAGAAAAAAATCATGCAAATTGTTAACTAACCAACAATAAAATTAGAGTGTTATTTATACAATAATTTTTTCCAATTATAATACATATAAGATTGGTGATGTATTAATTTACTTAAATTTGGTGATGGTATCATCGTAGGTTGCATCAAGAATGAAACAAGAATGAAAAAATTAATTATTTATGTAATTAAAGTATGTTCGGCAGGTAGTTCAAAACTTTCCTTGAAACGTTAGTAAAGAAGGTAGTTTCCACATTGTTCCACAACTTGGATATTGCATCTTTCATCTTCAACTTTCGATGAAAAAGGAGCCCCAGCTGTGAATTTTCTGCTTGTTATCTTGAGCAAATTGACTTCTCGAATGGTTTCGGACACAATTAGCCACATGAGTCATTACTGTTATCGTGCAGACGTCATTTGCATGACATCCTTTCGCGATGAAGTAGACAAGTGTTTTACAACTTGACATGTTATTATTCCATATCCTTTTACGTTGTTGTCATTTTCTTGGAAAAAGGTCGAAGGAGCCGAAATTTGGTTGCGATTTTCTTATTGAGGCTTGACGGACAAACGTGTGCTGTTACCAGATTATTCGCTCATTAGATTCCGTGACTCGCCATTCATACAAAGTGAATAGCTAACGACAACAATAGACACAGAAACAAGACAAGATGAAGTGCGAAATTGAAGCAACAATCGCAGCCTTTCTGTTTGTCTCCATCCCTGAAATCTAGACCGGCTATTTCCTCTACAGCTTGAAGTTCTAGAAGAAATATCTTCTAGCGATGCCCTATGTTATCGAGAACTCGCAATGGAATGAGGTTGTGTGTTGTTTGAATGCACACATCTCAAGTGACACAGCAATCCAAGTAGATAACAGTAGCATCCCATATACAAGAAATGGGGTTCCATTGGTTTGCCAAAGGTTCCATGGGGCTGCATTGAGATACTTCCCCTAAAACTTCGTGTTGGAGCAGTTTACAACAGGTCCTTCAAAAAGATCAGAAAGATATGCACACAGCTACAGAAAAAAACTCAATTAAGTAAATAACCGCTTCCAAATTACAAATACTGTACCCATTGCTGTGCTGGTGAGAATTGGTTTTTGTATTTCGGAGAACCTACTCTAATCTGGTAATGCTTCCCAATGCACCATACTGAGAGATTCCGTTTCTCCAGAAAGGTCCTCTCCTACAGGAAAGCACAACCTGTGAATTCATCCAGTTCAGCGAAACCGTCGTCCTTCAAAGCCAGAAGCTAGGCTGGAAACAGACGACTGAGAGCAAATCAGCTTGATCGATGGAGATGTCGGATCTGAACCGTAAGTGTCGACCACCCCGACTTGAAGTGAAAGAGGGGATGATCTGAAAGACAATGGAAGAAGGTTTGCAACTACTACCCACAGCTGGTCTTCTTCGCACTGGTCCGGACCAGACGCGGACGCTGAAACATGGTTTTTAATGACTTCGTCTGCGATGATTAAACAGATTAAGAGAAATAAATAAATGATGGAACCTTGATAGATCATCCAGAGGAAGATTTGCGACCCTTCCGAGCTGGGTTAGTCACCAGAATGGCTTCGGATTCCGACTCCGCGCCCCGATTGCCCGCCTCACAGTCGGAGGGGCCTCATACTTGTCGATGTCAATGCTAACGTTCTTCAAATGTGCTGGAGCGCCTGGCTGCAATGCGGGACCTCCAGCTGTAGCAGCAGCAGCCGCCGCTGCCGGCTGCTCAGGCTCATTCTTCCCTCTCAAACTCCAAAGAAATATCTTGTGTCGACAAATGCACAACACGCCAATCAGAAAACCAATGGCAAACGGGAGAATAGTACCCAGTGCCTTCATTTCAAACGGCGCCATGGTGCCCACCACTCGAAACTCACCCCAACCCAATCAAAGACCCCTACAGCATCCTTTCGCGGCGGCTCAGCTCCACGCACAATCACCAATCCTCGACACGACTAAACTCTCATGCAACTCAAACTCATGGAGTTCAGAATCCTGTCCAAATCACACGCACACACACACGGCGTTGTTGCAGTTGGATCAACGAGCGCCGCGTCCTAATGTCCAGGTCTGGTAGACTCGGCGCATCTGCTGGTTATAATGGGTGCTGGAGTCATGCAGAAGAGCTTCGACCGAGAAGAAGCAACGCAGGGTGACGCTTGCTTCCACAAAAGTGTGCCGAAATCCAAGTGGGATTGCGGGCTCACAGTGGGATCCCTTCCTCCGTCGCCACTGCGGGCGGACAGTGGGCGGAGCTGGGTTCCACGGCCCCCACTGGTGCCGAGACTGTGCCTATTATTAACAGTAATTCTAATATTTTACTATTAGTGTTGAGTATTTTCAGAATGAGAATAGTAATGGGATTTCTCATGCTCTGCCCCCCCCCCCCCTTTCTTAAGCTGCTCTAGGGGTGGGTGTGCTCCGCTTCATTGGATGAGTGAACTTTGGGCGTCATGCTTGAGATTTTCATGCACAATCTTTTTCTTCAAATTTTGGTGGGTGTTTGTTGCAAATTTGTGAAAGTTCAGGAATAATAATAGTAATATTAATATCAACCTTCACAAATAACAAATGTTAGTGTCCTGCTTTTAAGTTCAGAAGCATGAAAAGATAATAGTGAGTCTGCAATGTTTGTTTTAAGGATTTACATGGTTAATAATAAATACAACCCAATTTTTATTCTCTTTTAATGGAAAAGAGCATCAACATGAGGAAAATTCCATGTCAAGTCTCTTAATTTCAACTTGTGGTTAATAATAATTTGATTATTTGTTAATGTGAGTAATGTGAGATTACCAATTACTTTCAAAGAATTAATCCCCTAAACTCAGCAAATTAAGATAAACTCTCTAAGCAGGGATTATAGCAACCTTCAAATTAACATGTATGAATATAGGCCCTTTACTGTATCCCCTCCTAGTAAATTCGAACAATTTGTTACTTCTAACCAAGTTAGAGGGACATTGAGAACTTCGATGACCTACTATAGGGGAGAAAAATTGTTCACTGAGGAGCATCAGTAAGGAATACAAACATCACTGCACATGCAACTATTCGCATTCACAGATGAGCTAAAGTAGACTATTAGGTACCGTGACTGAGCACGCGTGCCTAACTTGAGATTGTGACACGAACGACATCGTATTCACATTCTGGTTCTTACATGTATGAATCGCAGGTTAATTTCAACTAAATAAACGTATGATCATGACTTACGCAAGGTCAGCAGTGAACATTAACCCGTCAGTAATAATGCCGTTTCCAGAGACACATTCAGGAACGCAAGAGTAATGCAAGGACTCACGTGATAAGAAATGTTCTAATATGCACAAAATATCTACATCAACACAACTCAGTTTATCTCAAATATGGTCGCTAAAAACAGATGTCCTTGCCAACTCTTCACTGCTCCTGAAGGTAAGAACCATGACCCCGATTTACGTTATGAAACAGATGAGGTATGCGGACAAGTATATCGAGGTCAAATGAAATGAAAAATTGAGACACGAAAAATACCAATGCAACATACTCACCTTCAGGGGTTCCAAAAGTGACAAACAAGTTACTATTGAATTATAGGCTATATGCAGATATTGTACGGCGATAAGGCTATGGAACCTAACTACAAATTATATTGAAGTATGCAGGGTAACATCAGTTTTCAATATTGACATTTCTCAACAAATCTAAACTGTACATTGCCTTTGAGTAAAAACTACATCTATAACAGCATCGAATTAAGATATAATCGAGAGTGTCAATTCATGTCAGCTTTAGGTTTGGTCTTCATAAGATTAAAGATCATGGGCAGTCACAACCTAGTCTAATGTCATAAGGACTGGCTTTCCATATTTAGACAAATAGCATGTCCTCGAAAGAATCAATAAGCAATCTATACCTTTACTTTCACTTTTCAAAGTGAAAGTAAGAAAGGCAGCCACAACTAACGGCTCTTGAAGCTAATCTGTATCACTGTCTGCACTACCCATAGCCCTAAGACCCCTCGGCTTCTGCATGTGAACCAAGAAAATCGTTAGAATTCTTCGTTACAGTAAACATGCTCAAGCCCAGACCTAGTTGACGTTGCACAGCATATTCCAAAACTAACTAACCACAAACGAAACTGAATTGATAACCCACCTTCTTGATGGCCTTCTTTTCTTTTACTTCATAGCGCTCCCTCGTAATATCACAAAGCCATGCTCCAGGACTGATGGACTGAATCGTGCAAGAAAATTGTCAGAAGTTAGTCATACAGACAATTTTAAATGAAAAACAGACGTGTATTTCAGGTTTGACAGAGTATACAATGAAGCTGAAGAGTAAGCTTCAACACTTATTCATTAAGAAGAAGTCAAGGCAAAAGACCACTTACGGTTACGGTCTTCTCCAGAAACTTCGACCTCTTTTTAGGTCGAACTGGGAGCTTAGAACCCTTAACAGCAAAAAAGTCATCCTCCTTTTCTTTTCGTGACAAGGATACTAAAAACTTTGGCCATTGGAACAAATCCATGTCTACTTTTCCAGGTGCAGTTGTCTTATCTTGGTGCACATTATCGTCTGTTCTCGCACTGACAGCAGATTGAGTTGCAGGAGATTCGGCAGGGGCAATAGAGGCCGTCTCAGGATTTACTAGTGGTTGATCCGAGTGCAACTCCGTAGTTCGAACAGTATTGGCTTCGCACTCAAGACTGATCGGAACATGGTTGTTAGAATTCCGTGCAGCACATGTGGCTCCAGTCCCCTCAGCATCTCTGTAATACAAAAGGAAAGAGTTTCAGTCAAAGAAAAAAAAGTTGCACAATCTCCGAAGCAACTCAACTCGATCATAGTTTAGCTGCTAATTTGCGAAAGAATGCACCCATTGATTTTGATGAAACGCGCTTCACAATTCTTTACAACACCTACCTTTTGGTGTTCCCAGTGGCTAGTTTAGGTGCTGAAGATTTAGAAGCAACTGGTCCTTTAATTCTCGCCACAAGAACTCCTGCACTCTTCTCTGCTTTAACCGCTCCTCTAACTACTCTCGAAATAGCCTTGATGTCCACCTTCGTGTCAACCTTCGCTTCAGCTCTCTTATCGGCTGTCGTAGCCTCTACGGCAGGTTTGACATCTACTCTATTGTTAAACCGCAACCGTTTCCTCTGACCCCACTGCGGAAGACTCACTCCATCGGAAATAGATCGTTTCTGGGCCTGTTCTACTACCTCTTCTTTTTGGCTCTGTTCAACACAAACTTGAGTAACCTCAGGGGCTTTGTAAGCACGATCATTGCTATGCTTGGCTTGTTGAGAAGCAGTTGTCACTTTCAGCTTATTACCTGGCATCTTAACCAAAACCCGTCTATTCCCTAGCTTCAAGCAATCTCCTAGTTTCTCGTCATCAGCAGATTCTTCTCTTCGACCGTTTCTACTGCTGGCCTTTCTTGCAACACTAAAAGGCGCACCCTCAGTGCTAGCAACCTGCTGTTGTCTGCGTATCAGGAAAAAAGTTTTCAGTACGACGCACTGGATTGGAAATCAGGAGCAACATCTAGCGTTTCCAATTTCGAGGTAGAAGGTACTGAGCCTTATGACTAAAACTAAAAGTACGTTCTAAAGACATTTCAGTAACGGTTTCCATAGAATGGTAAACCATTCTGTACGAAGTGGAACCACACATACGATCGGAAAGAACTCATAGACATTTCTCTCAACAATAAAAACACTCAGGTAAGAGACAAAACGTCCGTTGCGCCAAGCGCCTCCAACAAGATTTTGTAATTCCAGCAAGTTGTAAAAGAATATCTGTGAGGATTCGACGTAACTCCAAGATTTCAGGACCGTCCACACTTTCAATCAAGCGAAGATTAAGAACAGATCTATCCAAACACAGACTCCTGAAGGATCTACAACAAATCCGACTTCGAAGTCTGCATCCTGTGCAGCAGCACGTTCCAAAAGCAAGACTTCACAAATAAAGACAGTGTGAAATAGACATTGAGTGGCGCGCTCGTCGGAAATCTCTTACAGTTCGTACTACACAACCTCGCGACGCAAGAATTCGTACTGCATCGTTCAGTGGCGCACAACAGCACACCACATTCGTGACACGAGATCCTCGCTCACTACACAACAAGATTCTCAAAACCTATTCACAGCAAAGAAAGGCGCTAAGGTCTTCATTGTCACGATGACGCGCTCAACAGAAGAGAAAAATCCTAACGACCGCCACAGGTTTTTATTTCGGAACAGCCTGAAACTCCCCCGAAATCTGGAGTGTAAACAACGTAAAATACTTTAGCGAGCCAACCTCATCGTAACTGGTGACGACTACCGCGACTCCAAACCCCGATCGCCCGCAAGGAGCTGTCGTATGAGCAGCATTAATCACAAGAAAAATACCATCGCCTTCCAATCCACCTCTTCTCACCACTATCTTCATCCACTCCCCTAAGACTCCTGCAATTCTCGCATCAGTGGAACCGAAAATCCTCTCCACAATTTCAGACACTGCACCGCTTCATTACTTTCGTCAAATTTCTCCTGCTTCCCACTACACTCACAAAAATCTCACAAACACAATCTCCTGCCTCACACCTACATGGCACCTCGTGATAGCTCAGAACAAGCTGAAGCGCGCTCAGAACGCCGCAAAAGAAGAATTGCTACACCACTACTTCAGTCCAGAGCTCTATCAAAAGCATTGCACACCTATCGCCACTACTACTGCACATGTGCGCTTCATCAATGACTTGAAGCCTGAGAAACGAAGCACATTTGTTCTGGCACGGGAGCCCAAGCAGAGAAGGCTGAGGAGCCAGAGCTTCTGTCCGTCGGAAGTATGGCCTTCATCCCCATCACACCACAAATATGGTTCGAAACCTTTCTGGTCGTCGGCTCTGGCGGTCATGAAGCCTATTGTTCATGACCGCCAGAGCCGACGATATGATCTCTATTGACATCCCGAACAACGTCCTTCGGGACGTCACAATCCGCGGGACGTCGTCCACAACCTCGCGATGACCCCTCCGTCGTCGCCAAATCATGCTCTGCTGCAGGCTGGATTGAAGGGATTTTTGGGGTTTTAAGGATTTAGGATTCCAACTGGTGGAGCGTGCATCATGCTGACCATCCCCACAGTTTGTGGTGAGTGACCTTTCTCTGATTTCATACGTAGCTTAGGGGCCTTTAGCTTAGATCGTTCTGTCTGCTTGCTAAACTCCTGCAGTTTCCATGCATTGCATACAAACTGTCGTCGCTTCGTTTATGTCCGTTGTCCTCGTTCGGTCCAACACAAGCGGCACTGTCGCCACCACTACGGTTCTAGTTCGAGCGGAGACACGGCTATTTCGTGCCTAACATGGTTGGTGCAATCCATTACTCGGATTCAGTTACACCATTCGTGCCCTGCAAACTAGGACAATTTGAACTTTCTGCTTTTGACAACTTGATTGAAACAAGACGCAAGTGTAGATGTGTGAAAAGGAGACTAAATTGGCGATCGTTAGCACCCTTGATGTCCATGGACTGCAGAAGGAAACGTGACAATTTTGAGTAGGAAAGTCATCCCAAAGAATAAATCAGGGTCCGGCATCTTGTGCACCTTGAGTTCTAAATCTTCGAACTGTAAAACAATCCGATTACAGCCAGTGTGGCAATTCATACAATGTTGAGTTTATCAACAACAAAATATGTTGCGCCAGATTTTGTCATCTTCGTAAACTTGACGTTCTGATCATTCTAAAGAATCTTTCATGGCTTGCTGTACCGGCTGTGTGGTTGCAAAGTTGATAGACTTGCAAGCTTGCACCGCTGCAAGAATCTCCACCGTGAAACCAAAAATGCTATGGTACAAAGGTTTGGCTAAGCATGTGTCTCTAGTGCAAGAAAGTTATACTGCACCTGAGCTTCAAAGGATTGCCACAATTCCTTCCCTCGATCGATTCCGTAATCGCTTCCGCTGACCGTCGTTCTGAAGACCTAGGTATCCATCAATCCTCAGATTCTTTCCGTTTCCGCTTTGGTCCCTTTCTACTCTCATCGGGATGTTTCTTTTTAGTCTCAACGTGATGTTTCTTTTTACTCTCATCGTGGTGTTTCTTTTTACTCTCACTATGTTGTTTCTTCTTACCAGAAGACTCTTGCTCCAGGCGGCTTTTAAAAGAAGCACACTCAACATTGCATTCTGGAGTGACGGGATGCTGCTCACCATTGGTTCCATTATCCGCAGACCAAGGAGCTGGCCATGAATGACGCCGCTGCAAGTACACGACAGAGCAAATCCAGTTAGCACCAAAGTTTTGGACAAAGTATTATAAGTTCTTTAACTATTTAGCTCCATACATTCCTACCTTCTTGATATAGCAGTCTCGCCTTGAGCGTTGGCATTCTCGGGCAAAGTGACCTTCATTCCCGCATCTATAGCACGCAGTTTGATCTCGATTGTCCATGCTCAGTCTATTGCACGCCTGGCACATCCAAGAGCATTCTGTTCTCAGTACTAATACCAGATGCCACCACACATGACTTTCGTAGGAATCTTGCGAAATACTTACCACTCCACTGTGCCCAAGATCACCACATCGGTAGCAAGAAACAGGAGTTGGAGATGCGTCAGAGACGTCGATACAGCACATATGTCCTGTTCGCTTGCAGATGTAGCATCGCACTTGCTGTAAAATTATTACCACCATTTACACGATCGTAAACTTGTGCGGAAACATGCACCACCATCAATTAAACTGAACATAATGTCAACACTGCTACATGGTCATACAGAACAAGCTCAAGCAACTAGATGAATCTGGAAAAAGTTGGTTCAGAAGCGAATGAAATCACCTCAAAATCTTGAAGGTCACATTCTCCAGAACAAGCACTTTTGTCATGACCTAATCTGCCACAAAGAAGACAAACCCCAGTGCCGTTGGAAGCCAGGTATTGTTTGTTTGGACAACTTCTGGCCACATGACCAGTGCTTCCACATTCATAGCACTCTGTTTTCTGCACCAGAAAATATTTCGCACGGAATTTATCATCAAACCGTCTCAGATAATGTAAATTTCAAGCCTCTACTACAACAGGAAAGAGCTGTACTGCATCTGATTCGAAACTTAATAAAAGCTAGGTTGTTGCTTGATTTAGAAGATAACATTAACATCTGTTGAGCGAGACATGCCTCTGGGCAATCGTAACTAAAATGACCGAAGTTGCCGCACACATAGCAAGGCTTCTCCCGTGCCTGCTTTGTACACTCAGCTGCCCAATGACCTTGTTGCCCGCAGTTGTAGCACGTCTCCCCATGATCCTCTGGAGGATCAAAGTACCGAGTAGAACGCTGCATCACAAAAAATGGAGTTTAGGATAAAAATTCCTAATTCACATCGAATAAATTAAAATAAAAATAAATCTCTAAACATCACGACGTGTGCATGCTTCTCCAACCAAGTAAATCGAAGCATTCCCTACCAGGAAATTATGTGTGAGATGTGCACTGCTCCAACCACTCCCTACCAATTAAACAACTTATAAATTTATCTTATTCTCTAAAATTGCATCAGAGTTGTAAGCTTACAAGCAGCTTGCGCATTGCAAGACTCTCTGCAGCATCTAGAAGTTTCGATTCTGCTGGTTCATCTGGTGCAGGTTTGGAGTCCTCCATGTCCACAGCACTAGAACTGGCATTTGCCTGCATAGCAAGCTGAAATATACCACTACTCCGTTAAAACTGACAGCGAATCTAGGCAGAAGGGAGAATAAGAGTGGAGTAAACAAAAAAAAAAAAAAACAAAAAAACAAAACAAAACAAAACAAAACAAAAGTCGAAACTCGAATGCACAGAGAACACTTGTAATTCGCCAGACTACAACGAGAAACAACAAGCTAAAATGAACGGCTTGCACACTGCCACAACCCAGGAATCTATTCAACAGAATTAGGGCTAAGACCCGAATGTTTGGAAGGGTACAAGTATCATGAGAAATTGTCTCTGTAGTTTCATAGGGTCAAAATACTAATCAAGGCAAATTCCAGCTTAATTAAAAGTGCAGGCGAATGTAGACGGTCGCTTCGGCAGAATTGCAGCATGAACCAAACAACGATGATTGCGCTACATACATTAGCCCATAACAATCAACTTTCAAGCTTCACACTCTCGAGACATTCCCAAGCATCCAGAATTAGGGTTCTCAATACGTTCCTCCGGGACGCGTCTCTTGCAATGCTATAATCCAGAAAGGTTGATTCAGCTCAGCTACCAGCTACATTGGCACACACAACGTACCTCATTTTGTGTCGTCTCTTTTTTCCCCTTTTTTTTCTTCTGCTGTTTCTTCTTCTTCTTCTTCTTCTTCTTCTTCTTCTTCTTCTCGGTCGCCTTCACCACCGGAGCCTCGGGCTCCACTTCAGCTTCACAATGACCAGCCTCATTGAGCTCGCCATTGCCAAGCTCAACGTCCGGCTTCAATACCTCGTCGGATGCAGCTCCTCCCTGCTCCTCGGCGTCCCTCCCATCGCTTTGCCCATTCTCCTCCAACTGCAGAGCGACAACTTCAGCCCCGGCCTTAGCACGCAACCTCTTCCGCCCGCGCTTTTCCGCCTTGACGAGAATCCCCTGCGTCAGGTCAGTCTTTAATGGCACCGCATCGTCAGAGAGATCGATATAAATCCGCTCCGTTGTCGGAGGACACGACGAGGCCTGCCGCGTTCGTGGCTTCCTCCCCATGACTCCTTTCCTTCCTCCTCCTTCCTACTTCCTCCTCGTTGGTATGGACACTCTCTGCTTAGTGCAGGTGCCGAATTGCAACATCTGGCTTCCGGCTCGAGGATAAAATACAACAAGATGGGACGTTGTAGCACCGTGCCATAGCGGCGTCGCTGATCTGCGGTTGAATTCCTCCTCGCCCCGCTGCGGCGGCTGAAGCATTGAGCTCCGTCCGGCGCGAGCTGGTTGCGACTGGATCCTACTTCCCCAGCGAGCGACATCCCCCACGCCCCTCGCCCTTCCAACGAACGTCTTCGTTCGACAACTACCACGTTCATCCAAATGCGTCTGAGCTGTTTCATTTAGTGTTGCTTGGCTCTGTTCAAACGTGTAGCTCAATTAAACGTTTTATCTCAGAAAAACTTTAAATAAATATATAATAAATTTTTCCATTTGATAGAAATTATAATAAAAAATTAAATTTTATTTTATTAGATATTATATATCTACGTGATTATTATAATACATTTATTATTGTAAATATACTCATTAGATATTGTATATCTACATGATTATTGTATTTTAATGTTTCTTCATTTACATTGTTCTTTTTAAACGACTTTTCAAGATTTTCTCCTTGGAAATTATTTTAAATTGATATGTCACTCGAAAAGGAATAAAAATAATAATAAATAAATAAATACATAATAGTTTTTTTGACAACAGTATTACGAAATAAATGCTAATTCTTTTAACTTTTGATTTCTGTCAAACACTAAATACTATATAACTGGTGGTAGATTTTTATTCAGAAACTATAAAACCAATAATATGTGTGTTTCTCAAATCATGAAATATGCTTAATATATATATATATATATATATATATATTCCCACTTCTTTAGTTTTTTTTTATTTTTTATGCCATTTTCTATAAGTAGATCAAAACTCTTATTCAATAATAACAATAATATCAACATATCTTCAATAAAAATAATTTTTATTATTTTCAGGAAAAAATTTGGTCCAAAAAAAAAATAACTATTAAACTTTCATATATCAATTTAAATTTGTAATATAATTAAAATGAATACTCAAATGTCCAATATTGTGCAAATGAAGCGTACAGTGAGGTATTTGAAAGTTATTATCAAAATATCACGTGTGTTGTGAAAATTTATCAAGATTTTATAGGATCTGGTATTTTTATCAACTTAACAGTTTTCTTCAAGTTTCTCACATATATATTTTGGTGCTCATAACCAGCCCATAAAATTCATAAACTAAGACATTATATTACTGTGTTTCAAATAATGCAGTATACTAATAAGTAAAAGTGAAATGAAAGTACATGATAATTTTCAAATTTTCATTTTCCAATTTGACGAAATGTATGCTAATTTTTATGGTAATTTTTGAATCTTTTGTACTTTGTGTCAATAAACATGAAACTTACTTGTCACACAACTTGTAAAGTTATTATAAAATAAAAAGATTACTTTAAGCGAATTTATACAAAAAAGATTTTTTAAAATTAAGTTTTGTTATTTACAAATGAAATGATAAGGCCTAAATACAGTTTAAAATCAATTCCAAACATATAATAAAAAATGTAAACGCATTTTGCAAACTACGTACTTGTTGTTGTTCTTACATCAATCCAATGTACTTATGAATTTTTCTTATTTTTTGCTCAGAGAATTATTACATGTATGAAATTTCCTGTACACTCTCAAAAGCTTTGAAATGACTATAAACAGTTACAAAGTCGGTATGGCTATTTAGTTGTGATTATGTACTTGTCTAGTCGTAAAACAATGTATGAAATAAAATATGTAGTTTTTTGCATATTTTTGTAATTAGTTGGTTGTATTTACAAGAAATGTTTCAAGTCCTTGTGTAATTCCTTTATTATTTCAACACATGTATCAAAAGGATTGTTGTCCTCACAAAGACTTTGAACTTGTACATGTTGATTAATATTGCTTCATTATTTACAAATAATGCAATTATTAGACACTGAAAGTGGTTATGAGTAATAGAATCTCTCTCTCTCTCTCGATATATACATATATATATTTAATGTGTAAGTAATTGTTTTTTCAATAGCAATCAAGTGGGAAATACAAGTTGTACGAGATGTTGCAATAATTAATGAAATTGTAACATGAAAGATGCACTAATGACTAGTTTTGAAACTGCATTGCATATATCATGTTTTAAATAGTTTGTTAGTAAAACAATATATATATATATATATATACAGTATTTTTTGGAATTTTATGAAAATTTTATTTTTTCATTTTTAAATAAATAGAAAACATATCGAAAATAAAGATTTTGCCTCTAACAGTTCCATTTAATATAGTAATTATTGGTAAGTTTCTATTTTACTTTCACAATATGTGTGTATATATATATATATATATTTTGTTTAACAACAATTTCGAGTTTGTATTATTTCTATATATATATATATATATATATATATAATGGCATAAAATATATACATATATATATATATATAATACAAACTCAAAATTGTTGTTGAACAAAAAATTTACACAAAATACAAAAACAATGTTTTGATAATTTAAGAATGATAAATTTGATTTTAATTTTACTAGTTACTAAACTATCAAAATTTTACATAACTCCTTAAAACATTGAGAACATTAAAAATATCTAATGGTACGTACCTTGTAAAGCACAGAATTCAAGAAAAAAAGAATCTATTGAAATTCACTATTGTAATTTGAAAAAGTACAGAAAAAACGATTATTTTTTCAAAAATTTAGCTACAAGCGAGAGACGATTTGTTAATAGGTAGTTAGAAAGATCTTTTGCTAGGGAAAAATCTTCTTTTTTTAAAAGAATTCTCGTAAACCTAAAGTTCCTCCCAAAAAGATTCACATTACATGCACGCACTGCACAGACATATGTTTAGTTGAATCATTGTTTCATTTTTAGAATAATTTAATATCTCATGAAGATCACAATATCACACTTCAAAATAGAGTATGATTGTACACAACTCAAAAAAGTATAACTTGACAAAAAAGTGCCCATTTTGTTAACAAACCCACAACTTGAGAGCCCAACACGGTATCAGAAAAGGTGCTACCATCGAATGTTGTGGAAGATATACAATCCGCAAAAGTCTTAAAAAAATTGTGATTAAATACACAATGAATTGCAAATCAACCTAAGTATGATTTTATTGTAGGAAACGGAGCACCTTTCAAAAAAACCCTACGAAGAACCCTACCATCGATGATTAGGGTATGTAAGGATTAGGATTTTGGGAGGATTAGGGTTTGGGATGAGTAGGGTTAGGGATGAATAGGGTTTCGGAACAAGCCTTCACCGCGACCGAAATGGCCAGGGGAGCCGCACATTTTTTCATATCACGATAGTTTTATATTTCTGTTTAATGCCAAATTTATTTATGAAGCAAGATTCGACTTTGTCAATGTTGCCATGTGAGGTCCACTTGCTGGATTTCTACTTTTGCTTAAGACTTTGCCACTCGTGACCTGTGTCACCACATCTTAGATTCGTGATCACAATTTAATGTTCCATGGTAGCGTTGCATGAATCATGTTTGCGCTTTGTTTTGTTTTGGTTTTATTTTTTATTTTTTTTGTCGCTGCGTGAGGTGTACGCATCGCGACAGTTGATTTGAGAGGCCATTGTTGTGATGGGATTCTGTTCTGCAAGCTGACGCGGCGGGACGGCTACAAATATGAGACAGAATTCTTTTACTCAACAGAGCAGAACGAAGATATAGAGTCTAGAGTATATGAAGGAATGATCGAGACAAGAGTGTGCTCACAATCGGAATGCTGAAGCTTTCGAATGTGATGGTTAGCTGGTTGTTGGAGATTGCCATTGAGTCGGAGTTGTCATCGGTTTCCAGCTTTCTAAATTCTCTTCTCCTTGTGGTGCATATGGATGATCCCTTGACCAGTTTTTTTCTTGGTTCTCACGGAGACGGGTTCGCGAAGGGTGCAATGTGGTCCGTTGTGACGGCATTGATGTGGAGTTCCTGGGGTTTGCTTTCCACATTTCCTGTAGTATCGTTGAGCCATTGTGTAAGCGGGGCCAGGAGTGTCCTTCTTGATGTTGTATTGTCCTGGCCCTGGTTGTATGTCTGGCTCATGTTCGTAATTCGAGGTTGGTATACAACAAACAGGGACGCGAGTGCGGACGAAGTCTATGTTTGGCGTGTACTCTCCTGGGCCTGGATAATCTTCGGAGAAGCATGTCGACATGTTTGGCTGCTACGAAATCGAATCACGCTCTCTCCACAACAACTGGGTGGAATTGGGTTTAACCAAAGAGCGCAGCATTCACAGCATTGAGCAACATCACAACTTTCTCTTGGCGTCGTGGGACCAGGATACCGACACTTTCCTCACTCGAAACTATGAAAGCGATGTTGAATTCACACCGTTGCCGACAGTGAGAAAGGAAGCACAAAAGTAACTGAACTGATGAGCTCAGCAGAAGCTGGCATAAATTTCATTATCAAAATGCTCTGCTCAACAGTCACGACGGTTCTGGGTTAAGCAGGAAACTAATCCCTAGGAACCAGAAATCGCAACCGCTGATCCTGAACCCCCGGACTCGATCTGATTCCACCCTCAAAGAAATAGTCCTTCTACAACAAGATGAATCATAAATTGATTTACCTTGTCACCTTGTTTCTACTTTGCAAGCAGTAAGAGATTTCAATCAGCACCAAATACCACTTTTACTAATCCTACAGGAGCATTGGAAAAGTCATCCATCGATGCACACTCCATGGCGATTCCAGGTGTATTTCCAAATGTATTGGTTGCGGGTTAGTTGTAACACAATTCTTGTCTGTTGTTGTCTTTTACTGTTCAGACAGATTGGCTTCGAAGTGAGTAGCACAGCTGCACTCACTAGTAGTCATAAAAAAAAAATAATAATAAAAATACTGCACATGGAAACTGAATTGGTACCTTTCCATCTTCACCACCTTTACACATTGTGGCGCACATGTATAGTGCGAAGGAACCTCTTCATGGTTCTGTCTTTTCAGGAAATTGATCGATTGTTCGATCATTACTCTTCGAAGGGTCTCTCCGATGAAGAATATCCTCTGTGAAAGGAATGCAACGTCTGTTTCTCGATTCTTTAATCTTGCGTATGGTTTTTGGATCTGGCAGTCTGTTACAACTCCGCAAGGAATGCAGCCATGCAGAATGAAAATAAGCGATACCTAAATCCAATGCTTCTCATCTACATCTTCACAGTTTGTCCGTCACCATCTTGCATAGTACATGATGAAGTGGAGGACCTCAACGATGTTTACGAGTACTCCACTTTCAGGTGCCCAGGAGTCAGATAGCCTGGTCCTGCAAAACCTGGGACAAAACCATGAAGCTCTTGATCGAAAACTTCTTGCCTGCCTTGAGAATTATTCATGTGAACGATGGCTTGGAGGTCTCCTGTATCACAGACTCCGTTGAGCGTCTGCACATGATGCATACACAGCCTCAGATTTTAGGTTCTTCGAAGTTTCTAGTTTGGCTCAATGCAACACAAAGCTGATTTACCACTAAATCCATAATCAACCATAGCTAAGTGCACTTAATATATGTTAGTTTTGAACCAAAACAGTGGAATTTGGAAATCAGGCGGAAAATTACTTGGGTTAGAGAGTCCACCAAACTCTCGGTGTACGCTAGAGATGTATGGGGCATTGGAGCAATATTCATTGACCGTCGAAGGTATGCATCGCACAATGTTCCCACAGATCTCAAGTCCATGTTGCAGCTGTTGATCTGCTGTTGGATTTGTAGCTGCGTTTGATACTCTCCGTAGCCTGCTACTAGGTCGGGACTCATCAAAGTTGTTTCAGGTGATCTCGCTTGTGGGAGCTGACATAATGAGCAAAACACACAGACAGGCAATCATTTTTCAATTGGCAGCGGTGGCTTTAAGAAGAAGGCAAGCATCTGCCATGAACTAAAAATGATTCATTCTGACCCACTCCACAAATCAGATTTTGACGCACCTCTTTGTTGAGTAGATGCTCAAGATTGATATCGAGGCGAGGATCAACAGCTGCTAGCTTCATTGACAGGAACTGCACACAGTAACCGTCGTGAATAAGTGGTTCTTGGGAGAACACAAAGAATCAATGAGATTAACCAATGCAATATCTTTGTAATGAACAATTTCGAGTCTTACTTCGATTTGACGTTGGAGGGATTGCACGTAGTTAATGATTTCCTCCAACATAACTGCCTTTCCTGTAATCTGCGAATGATGGAGCCCCACGCGAACATTATACATGAAATTTTGTCTTGAGAAAGACTTTGGGAATAAAAAATAGAAAAATACAAAAGAATGAGGAGTTGTGCACAGGAAGATTGTGTACTACCTTGCTGCAACCTGGCACGAGGTCTTGAAGAAACTTCATCCGTTCGCTGATTTTCTCCCTTCGTACCTGATTAAAGGATGAGGAGACAAAAATTTAGTCCAAAATTATCTTACTGAGAAGACCGATGCAATGCTGTCACAACCAGATGTGTTGCATTCCGAATAAAGCTCACCCTTTCGGCGAGACTATGGCTATCTGTCGCTTGGCCCCTCCGAGCTCGCACATGGATGTAGTCCTGCTTCGGATGCTCATCTTGGGACTTCGAGCTTGTTTTCAAGGTTGACCTGGGGCTCATTTCCCCCGAGTGCTCGCTTCCTGGGCTTCCTTCTTCTTTCATCGAAGTCTTCACTTCATCAACTGGTCCCTTGCTGCTGCTAGCACTAGCGCCAGCCACCCCTTTTTTAAGGCATTTCGCTTTCTTTTCGTCGCTTTCCAACATCTACACCAAAGTAAGACGCGTCAGCAAATTCAAGCACTTCAAGAGAACTGCAAAGAGCGCCTTTTGAAAGCAAACAGACACGGCATTTTCATTATGCTTGAGATTCTCTACCTTCGTGGTTATGGAGTTCTTAGAAATGGAGCCTTTCCGTTTTCCTGAAGCATAGCCAGGTCTGTTTAGCAAAGCCGCTGCCTGTTGGGAGCTCGAGGAATTCTCCTGCTGAACATGACCTCCGTGCCTGCACTCATTTCCCGTCTTTGTGGCGCCTCTTGCAGTTCCCTCAAAGGCCTCCGCTCCATTGATTAAGTTCGATGACCTCGTATTCACAGACCATCCACCGCCAGAATTGGTCATTCGCTCGGCCAAGCCTGGTTGGAATGATAGTTGCGACAGAGAGGGATCTTGCGTTGTAGAAGAGTCAACTTCGTGGATTGCAAGCCCGCCCTTCAATGGATCCATGGTCAAGCCGATGGAATACAAATTCATGGCCATATTGTCTTTCAGCCAGGTCAAGCTAAAGTACTATTCATGGAAAACAAAGAGCTCCTGCATTCACTATTCAAACCCCTCTCTCTAGTCAAAGTGCCGATAACCTTCCAACTTAATGCATTAAGCTTCTTCGACAGAGCAATGGAGGGACTCGGCTCGGAAGAACCTCTCACAATAACTTCAGCTTGGAAAAACGTCTCACTCGCATCGCCTCCACTAAATTACGTACGAAGTTCTTCAGTGAGATTGGGAATGCATCTACCCGATCACTGAAACGATCACCGGTTTTACGAGTCTCACCAATTTACTCAAGGTTCAAGACCTCACGCTTTACAGGAAGCTCAATGCGTACTAGGATGGAGTCCTTCTCTAACGCAAAATCACTAGGGACGGAGAGCAAACTTGCCGCATGAAGGTTCGGTAGTCTGGTCACAAACAGGCACTGGGGGGGAATGAGCACTCGGTAGTAGCGATCAGACTTTGGACAGACCAATGTATGCACTGATGGGGCGGAGATGAAGCGTCAAATGAGTTTGCGTCAGAAAATGGGCGACCACGAGGCGGGATGCAAAAGGATACAGCACATCACAAATAACGACAAAGATGACAGACCTTTGGTGACCGATTGGGAAGATTTAAGAAGGAAGTTACTCGAAGATCAAGCCGGACCAAGTCCCAAAGTGGAGGGCATGGTGCGGTTCAGGTCTGCGGAGATGTGTACCTTGGCAGACACCTCAGACCAGAAGCAGCTTCGAGCACACGAGGGGTTTATTGCCCATGCCTTCCCTACCACTCAGTCACTCTTGCTCCTATATACACCCCTTCCCTCGCGTTAAAACAGTTGTAACAGGATAGGAGTCACCCGATGTCGGTACCACTGCGACTTTGTAAATCGTAATTAGAAGATTTCACGGACGAACCAGTACAGCCTCGGCGACTTCTGCACCCCATCCTATCAGAGGACGGAAACTGGAAAGTAAAGGCTAACTTCCTGGCCACTACGGCGAAATTGCTGGCGTCCAGTGAGGGGGATAGCGTTTTACGTGCAGGTTGAATGCAGCTGGCCGTTGCGGTGATTAGCGCTCCGACGGTACCACTAACTTCGAGTCTGTCAATGCTTGCTAGAAAAGCGTACTAGTTGGCTGCAATTATCTCCCGCTCACAGCTGCAATACGCGAGCTACATCCATTCTAGTACTGAACCGATCCAAGTCAGGATTTTACCGCTCACCTGGAAGGAGCTCCCCTGCGAAGATAACGCAACTGCTGCCACAGCCAGAGAAAGTGGAGGAAAATCTAGTCGGCATACGGAAAGTATAGCCTCGATACAATGAATACTAGTGAACACCACTCCCTACTAGAAAAGCTGATCAACTTCAGGAGTGTTCATGCGAGGAGGAAACGCTTTCCCGATTGGGGCCCTCGGAACTTGACCACGATTTGACGGACATCAATAGCCGACAGCAAGCAATGATTCCACTTACTACTGCTACGCTCGGCACTCTCCTGCTGCCGATAAGTGATCTACACTCGATCGCAGCTTTTGACCCATTCCAGTCTTAATGCTGCTGGATTGTGGCTGCTTTTCTCACCCCCGCCAGCTCTCTTCAGCATCTGATGACTTTACCAACCATCTAAACTCTGATCCCAAGCCAACTAGATCAACACGCAGCAGGCTAGAACTTAGATTTCCTCGAAACCGTTTGCACGTGATTCGTTATGAGAATTGAACACTAGCTCTGGGCTTTATTCGGACTCAAACACTTACTGGATTTGGGAAAAGGCTCCCCTACCCTCTTTACACAGTACACTGATGCATCGCCCTGCCAACATTTACCTGCCAGTCGAGTACGCTTGGTTTCTTGCACGCACTGCACGCGTGCAGGCCTTCAAAAATCAGTCCTGTTTCCGTATCCACTGTCCCTTACACTAACCTCTCCGAAAGCAGCCCACCAGCTCCACCGACGCCTCGCCTTCCGCTATGACACCACATAGCTACCCCCAAATTAGCCCAACCAGGCTGAGCATCACCATGATTCCTCCACACGCTTCCCACCACCGTCGTCATCAGCGGCCCCAGCTACGAGTTGCTATTTCCCATGACTGATCACACAGTTCCGCGCAGTTCGGCATCTCCAAGCACCTTTCACACATCGCTCATGTCCACGATCCGGGATATTCATTAATACTATCCACAAACTTTTGTCAGACTCAAACCTGTTACCGTATCTTATTTTACCTTCATCTCCAGTTTCTATTGCTCGTGCTGAACAAACTCTGAGTTCGATTACCTCTGCTATTCTTTTGCCGTGATCTATTGTGAGCTGTCCCATTTCCTCAGCACTTCCATCTCAGTGATGTTGTCTTGTCCTTGCGCTAATTGTGTATCAGTGATCTGGGTCCCTGGGGATACAGATGAAAAACGCGTGGATCCACGCAATCTGACAGGGAATTTTACAGACAAGCCCTAAAGGGCATCGCCACTGCCGGCCAGTCTTTTGAATCGCTGTACCATTTTTTTGGCAATGGTGAGGTGACCAAGAAAGCAGTTGTTTATAGGCGGTACGCACTCTCGACTGCGTCGAATGCATCCATTGGACCCAAAAAATTCAGAACTGTCGCAGCGCCTAGATAATTTGTGTGGGGGCTTTATAGAAAACCCAGACGCACAGTACTGCTGAGCTGATTGCACCTGTACCTGCTGCTTGCCTTCAGGCTTGCTCTTGGATTGCTTGTTTACAATCTTCGCAGATCAAAACATCATTGGTGGGCTAGACTGCAAAGCAATTCTCCAGCATCGGATTGTCCTTGGTGGCAACCACCTTTAATTTATATATATATATATATATATATACATATATATACACACACATATGTGTGTGTGTGTGTTTGTGTGTGTAGATGTATGTATGTATGTAATTGTTGGTTTCGTGAAAGCGTTACGAGTTGGAATGGGGGCTTCAATTGCTCTGGAAGCTGACAGATTACGGGGAGGGGGGGGGGATTTCTCACCCGAGGGACGTGTGGTTGCTGGGTCCACAAAGTCTTGTA
The DNA here is from genome assembly GCF_059467195.1 of Physcomitrium patens. Taxonomy (NCBI): domain Eukaryota; kingdom Viridiplantae; phylum Streptophyta; class Bryopsida; order Funariales; family Funariaceae; genus Physcomitrium; species Physcomitrium patens. The sequence goes on along the minus strand of NC_143410.1, from coordinate 23,878,117 downwards.
CTGACTTTGGTAACCAACACCAAATCCATACCAACAGTGGGTGAGTGACAGCAGCCATGTCTCCCATCACCAGCACCACCCACTCCAGTGTGAAACGCATCTTACCCAGATTTGCTTCTAAGTAACTGTGTGTGCATCTAAGTGGAGCTCCCAGTACCATATTCATGCTGAGCGAGAGAGAGCAATGAAGTTCCTCTGTCAAGTTTTGGCTGGAGGCGTTTGGATGCTTCAATGCCTACACAGCACGGCTGTTTCCCACGATGCAGGATACGACGCAAGGAAGTGTCTGAAAATTTACAAACAATCATACTTTCTTCTTCTTATTATTAGTGGTATTAATGATAAAGTAGAAGAAGACGCAGAAGAAAGAAGCTGTCTCTGTTATCAACTGGGTGCTTGCGCCTTTGAGATCCATCATCTCACATAGAATGATAACAACATTGGAAAGTGCTTTTTTTCTTTTCATAGATTGCTGTGTGTGTGTTTTTTTTTTTTTTTTTTTTTTTTTTCTCTGAGGTGGATGAGCCGGCTGCTTTCTCTTCCGTTTTTTCCACCTTTCCTGCTGCAGTGAATGCAACCGATTCAAAACTACTTGGACCATGACCCTTCTTTTGTCCGCAGCCTCATCAAAGCACTTCCCTGAAAAACCCTACGAATCGGTTGGGCCTGTTTCACACACAACAAACAGCATATCAACAGTTATGTGCAGATTGGATGCTTTCTACACTAGTAAATGTAGGGAATCCTCCGTTCTATTGTGCATGATCCCTGTTCAGTACACACCAGATTTTGTTGAGAGGTTATAAAAGATAAGAGAAATAAATGACGAGAAGTGGATTATTTTTGATTCTCAATCGGTGGCTTAGTTCCCGACTTGCTATCCCAAACCCCCACTTTTCCAAGTTGGATGAATGTAATAATGTATTACAGTTATTTTACTGTAGTACCTTGATTGTTTCATAAGTTGGAAAAACACGGATCAGTATTCACATCAAACAGTCCGAAGATGACTTGAAAACCTGGCGTGATGACATTCTGAAACTGAAAGTAAATTTATGATGGTGACTGAAAGAAAAATTTAAGAAAGTGCAACTGAGCATATTTTGAAAACACAAGTTTACGTTTTTCTGGAAGTTTTTTGAGATTAGAAATCCACAACGTTTTTTTATTTTTTATTTTATTTTATTGTGGGGATCAGTGGTTTCCACGACAGTTTTGAAAGAAAACACCCCAATTCCGCCAACTACCTCAGCACCTTCAAGGACAGTTTCCACCAACATGAAGGGTTGAATCTGGCTAGGTAACACTTTCTTAAACATCAGTATCTTCTCATAGGTTGGTTCTCGTGTGAACAGGGAGGTTGGGGAGTCAGGGATTTGGATGGGAAATGGATGGATGTGTGAGAGATTAGATGAACTGATATGAATGAATGAATGATTGAATGAATGGAAGTGTGCCGATGGCTGGGCTTTTATGGGACAAGGGCAGTGGCTCCCTTTGCTGACAGCTTTACTCAAATCCCCATTATTTGGATCAATTTTTGAAGCCCCTTTTACATTATGCTACAACTGATGCTGCATTTATCCACATATCCATCCAATTGTTTGTCAAAAATGTAATTTTTATTCATTTATTTATACACCCATATCTCGTTTGAAACTGCAAATATCATGTTTATATGTAACACTAACTCACGTTGTCTTTTGTAGATTAATGTACATATTCCACATGTCCATTCCAGAGAGGAGAAAGAAATGTAATTTTGGATGGGATGTGCAGAGCCAGAATTCGAGCTCTAGTATTCATCCCCTACCGAACCTGGCAAGGCTCCAACATTCCTGTATGTACTCCCTCCAGTTAACTATGCCCTGGGCGTTGTGTTAAAACCAAAACCAACCCAATAAGCTTAAAAGAATAAAAACAGAGAAGGGAAAGACGGAAAAGAGGAGAAAAAATGCTTACCACCAAAGCCAGAGAAAAGGGTACACAATAAACCGTAGGCCTTGTTAGAGAGCATCTGAGGAACAATAATAAAGGCGTCAAGAGCAAGTAGAGTACGTTGACAAGACCCGAGGGGTGCCTCAAACGTACCTGCCCGTTCAATCCCCACTTTCCCCCAATCTAAACCCCCTTCTGTATCTCCCCACGAGTTTATTTTTTATTTTTTATTGGTTGTTATTATTATTATTATTATTATTGTTTTTCTGGTGAGTTTCTTATTGTTGTGCTCCGGGCAGTACCCTTTGGTCTGTGCACGGAAGAAAACAGTGCCCCATCTCTCTCTCCTCCTTGTCCTCGTCCTGCAGTTTGAATTACTTGCTTGGTGTCCAGTTGGCTCCACTCACCAGCTTCTTCGTGAGAAGCCTTATGAACTGAAGTTTGGATGCTCTCTTTACACTGACGAATTTCGACTCAAAAAGGCTTGATTTTCAACAAGAAAGAAAAACCAAAAACCATATTGTAGGGTTCTGATTTGGAGGTGACGCTCTATTGCCTTTGGGAATGTTGGTGGTGTTTTGGATGTTGGTTGTCATCTAGCCTCCAAAAGATACAGTTAGCGTATCTAATATATATATATATATATATATATATATATGTACATAATTTTGTGTGTGTTTGGTGTGTGTGGTTCATCGAAACACCGCCTGGACACGAGTGCAGATCATGCCAGTTGGTTTGCAGAATATCAGTAAGTACCCACGATCAGCTGCGTTACCACCCGCGACCATTTCTTCATTCCAGCACCAACTGTCCATGACAAAGTGCATGATTGAATGCCGTATTATGAGCAGTCCTTCGGAGACCAAATCATTTCGATGCCACTCTTCCTGCGATGTTGAGTAGGCTTTTTTACCCCGCGTTTCTCGTGAGCCGCAATGTTTTGCTGAGCAATACGTAAGCTCGTAGTCGCACAGAGTTGAACAAGAATGGTTGGCCACAGAGTTCACAAAACAGATCGCTTGTAGCTCGAGGATCGATAAACTTCGAAACTGTGGTATCTGTGGAGCAATCGAACTCGGAGTAGTTAGCTTGCGAAGACAAAGGTTGGATTCCAAAAACAGGTGTTGAATGATGCAGACGAAGAGTGTCTTGCAGAGACGGTTCCATACTTGCATTGCTATGCATCGAAACCAATGCCCATTCAACGGAAGGACGTTGAGTGCTAAGAGTTTTAAGGTGCTTGGAAACGTTGCGTGGGGAGATGATCAGAATCAGTAGGAAATAGGGATTGAAAAGAAAGCAACCCATATGACTAGTTGTTGATGGAGTGAGATAATGAGTTTTTTGAACATTAGGGTTGATGAAATGGTCCTTCCCCATATGAGATTAGGAGATGCATGTTTTTGAAGATATAATCAATGTATTGTGTCGGAAGTTTTGCAATGGTGTAGATAACTGGTTGTTCGCATTAATACAAGGTAAGAAAGAAAGAAAGAAAAAGATAGTGGTTTATTTTATTTTATTTTATTTTATTTTGTTTATTATTAAGTAAGCAAGGTGCATCTAGTTAAACCAAAATTTGGTTGGTTTTTTGTACTTTGTATTTCTTGTAGTTGTGCTAGATTTCTGATCAAAATCTTATTTGGGAAATCAAAGTCAACAACAATGTAGTACAAATATAAGTGTGTTATGTAGCCAATGTTAATGATTAAAAAATATATATAATGACTTTATTTATATCTATATATTATAACATAGTTATAATACGTATCTTTTACGGATAAGATATTAATTTTGATGCTATAAGATTATAGTATTCTATTACATTAAAAATAAAAATAAAAAAAAAAACTATTAAAATTTCAATACAAATAATTTAAAAAAACTTCCAAATAAAATTTCTAACATAGTGTCATTGTTGGTAGTTAGTACAGAATTTTTTTTGAAAGAAGGTAAAAAAAATGTTAGTTCTAATAAATTTGAATTTTGTATAGTTTAATTTTTGTTAAAAAAAAGAAGATTAATGCACAAGTTGTTGATAAATCAATTAAATGTATAAATGATTAACTTATTATAAATTCTATAAAAAAAAATGATTTGGATTAAAAAAAATCAAAGAATAAAAGATTTGGTTATAAGTAAACTAAAACAATAAAATGACTAAAATCAAAAGAATATTAGGCAAAAATAAACAATAAGAGTATGTGAATAAAAAAATATATAGATGCCAAGTTTTTTATATCGAATGAAAAATTTTAAAAAATACAATGGTAAATTATATTATAAAAAATTATAAAAAAAGACTAAAATTGTGGTAATAAATAAGAGCAAAGAAAACCTAAATAAATATTATACCAATATTAAATATAGTTTAAAAGAAGAAAATAATCAAATTACCAAATATTTCAAAAAAACGTCTATAAGCCAAAGAATTGAAAAAATAAATAAAAATAAAAATAAAAAATCTTAAGGAAATATGTAAGAATAATTTTAAATATTAAAACAAACAATATAACATGATAAAATAGAATTTCATGTCAACAAAAACTATGGATACATTTAACAATAGATAATTGGCAGTTTAACCAAGAAATTTTAAAAATATATAATTACAAATAAAGAAAATATATATATATATATATATAATTCTTATAGTTAGGAAATATTTGCAAAGTCTTATATGGCCCTTAAACTTTGAACAATCATAATTGATGTTTGTTGAGACAAGGATGTTATTAAAAAATATAAATACAAAAATACCAATTAAAAAAACCATATAATTTTATTTTAACTTTAAATATATAATATTCAATATTCTCTTCAATATTCTCTTCAATGTAATTTTAAATACACATTAGCCCAAAAGATCTTATACACTTGGGCAAACAAAAAATGATAAGAAGACTAAAATCTCATTACCTATATCATTTCTTTATTTAATCATAAATCTTGATTAAATCATCAGATCTATTATTAAATCTTCATATTTATTTGAATATTTGAAAAATTCTTGAATAGCATTTGAACAATTTAAATCATGGTTCATTATTATAATTAAAAATATTTAACAAGTTGGCTTTAATATTAATTTTTGATTTTGTTTTTAAAGTGTAATTATAAATATATTTACATCTAATAAATTGACTTGCTAATTGATGAGTTATTAATAAACTTACATATATAAATTGACTTATTGATAACTTATATACAAATTGGATTTTAATATAAAAATATACTTATACATCTAATAAATTGAAATATAACAATATTAAAATTAAATAATTTTTTATATTGAAGTTACTAAGATTTAATTTGTTGAGAAAAACTGAAAAAAAGAAATTATAAATAAAAACGAATGTTTTACTATTTCAATAACTTACATGATTTGATCTGTTTTTAAAAAAGTGTATAGTTTAAATGTTTTTAGTTTTTTTTCATTATCCAAACTCTACAAATTTTTTAAAAAAAACATCAAGAGTTTAAATTTTATATATATATATATATATATACACATATATTTCAATTTTTTTTGAAAACATAAAAAATTGATTATGTTTCTATATTTAAACTTACTTTCTCTAAATCAAATGATTTAGAGCAATAAAACATAAAATATTAAAAAAAAACCGAAATTTTTCATATTATATTCAAATTAAACTTTTTAATAAATTAAATATAAATAAAAATAATAATTTTTGAATTTAATTATTAGTTATATTTTAATTAAATTAATAAATATTAAGAAATAATTAATAAACATACAGACATCTATAAAGATGTATATTCATGTTATAAATATCTAAAATTATATAACAAGTAAAGTGATAGTAAATTATATATACAAAAAAATATTGATGATGCAAAAAAATTCTTTATATTTTTTATGCCTTAAAGACTTTTGATGCTCACTATTGCATCTTTCTAATCTTTTTCTTTTCAATCCTTAATAAATACTTGTTTGTGAGCTAACTAAGAAATCAACTATATGTATTATACTAAATATTAATTTATAAATTTTATTAATTTAATTTAGCATCATTATAATTATTTCATTTTTTTTTGTACTTACATTTATTAATTCTTCTTAAATTACATCAATTAGAATACTTTACAACAATTTACAATTAGTACAAACATCAATATACATTATTACTAAATTTTTAAAGATAAAATTGTAATTCAACACACAATACATAAAAATATAGTGAAATTCAAGAAAAATTAACTTACTTTGAATTATCAATTTATATGTACATTTATCTGATTTAAAACCAAAAAAAGATTATACAACTTGCTTGATTTTCTAAAAATAAATATTATTATGCAAAGAAATAAAAAATTTATAGTTTAAATCTATTTTGAAAAGAACTTCAAGATAGACATCTACAAAAAAGATCCACTCATTCAGTTTCCTAGTAATAATTCCTTAAACTATTTAATCACAATTCTTATATAATTAACTTTTAATTCTATTTTATTTTTATTTTTAAGATTACATCTTTTTTATATATATATATATATATATTAAATATACTTAATTTTTCATATTTTCTTACATTAAATATCAAGTTTGACTCAATTATTATAATCAATTCAATGAGCCAAGTCAACTCAATTTGATTCGATTATCTCAAGTAATTAATTAGTTGTTCATGGCATAACACAATCTTACTTTTATTAATTCAAATTCCTTCAAGTAGATTTGGATATCAATATTCTTGTAAATATTAATGAATAGACGATGTTTCTACTCTGAAAAAAATGTATTAAAAATATGAATGTTTAAAGTAAAATTTATTAGAACTTTAAGTTTAGAAGGTTTCAATTGGTTCAAAATGCAAAAGAATACAAAAAACACATTTTACTCAATTGATTTTTTTTTCTTCTTCTTTTTCAAGAAATATTAGTGATGAATTATCGACAACTTTTCTAATATTAAATTAAAATACTAGCCAATTTCTAATCAATTAGGAATCACTATGTGCATTTGCAAATATTTCTGAATCTTTAATAAATCAGTCCAACATGGCTTCCAAAATTCATCTTAAGTCTCTATCTTTATTATAGATTAGATAAAAATAAGTTAAAAGCTTATTTCAATGTTTATAAGGATGTGATGCTTGAAGACTTTGTATTTGTAGCCTTGCAATAAACATAGTTTATTAATATTAATAAATTCCTACAATTCCACTTTCTTCTACATTATAACTTCCACCGTAGAAATTTTATATATATATATATATATATAATATTTTCTTATCATAGTTTTTCATATTTTTATATAATGTGTTGTCTTACTTGAAAATGCATTGAGCACTTGGCTCTAGAAGGAAAAATTAAAATTGCAACAAACAAAGGACTTAAGAACTCTAATAAAATCTTAAATAAATCCCTATTAAACCTTAATCAATTCTAAAGAATTTTTTTAAAATTTTTATAAGAATCATAAAGAAATTCCAAATAACTTCTAAAGAAATTATAATTTTTGAAAAACCTTTCCAAAAAATATAAATTAAAAATAAATTCAAATGAAACTATTAAAAATTCTAAATGAATAAAAAGAATTAAATAAATCTTAATTAAATTGTAACTATATCTTATCTTACTCCTTAAAAAAACCTAATGATACCTTAATAAATTCCTTAAAGTATCCAAATGAAATCTTATGTAAATCCTTACCAAATTTCTAGAGCAATTTGAAAACCTTAATAACTATTAATTAAACCACTGATTTTTATTAAGACTTTTTATAAATTTTAATCATTAATCAAACTTCAAGTACATAAAGTTTGAAAAAAAATCAAACTTGCTACTTGGAAAAAGAAAAATTAATGTTTTGGATGTCAATTGTATATTTTTTGCAACCTTAGTATTAATCTTTTAGCATCAATTATTCCTTGATGAATCCTACAATTGCTCTTAGAATTAACAAAATTATTGAAAATTTAGTTCACTATTTTTTTCAAAGTTTTGCTTCAATTAATCTAGCAAATTGCTTAAGTTTATAGAAACTTGCAGTGACCCTAATAATCAAATATTTGAGACTGTAATCCAATTAAAGTCCAGTATCCATCAATTTGACTATTTGATTGATCTTGAACTTTTAGAACATATCTAAAACAAGCTCTTTTACAATTCTATAAAATTTCACTTGCTCTTCCATTTCAATACTTACAAATTTTTTTTATATATAAACTTTATTATTATATGTGAAAACTCAAAATCACTAAAAAAACATCTTTAAATTTTAAAATCTTTTAAAAACTCAAAAGTAATCTAAAGCCTTTTAAACTAATGCTAAGAAAAAACTCTTTAAAGTCTTTTTTCTTACTTTATTCTTTAATTTTCAATAGAATTGTAGAAGTATGGTAGGAATGTAATTTTGTCCCTCAAGATTTGATTTTGATCTTAATTTGCAATCAATCATCTCTAAGTAACATTTTATATTTTTTGAAGTAATTTTTGCTATAAACTACTCTTAACTCTCTTCTCAAATATTATATATTATTTATCTTTTTGATCTTCTTTGTTTTGCTTTATTTATGGTCGTACAATGTAAGTACAAGCCTTGTTTACAAGAAGACAAAATTAACACTTAAAGTTTTTACTACCTTCCTATCTTTTACCTATTTTTTATTATTATAATTTTTAATAATATTTTTTATAGTAGAATACATATTTTTATCTTTAATTGTATATATGTGTTATAACACAATAATTTTACATGCACTCAATGAAGCACCATAACTTTTAAAAAACCATACAATATTTTATTAATTTATAAATAGAATATTTTTACAATCTTTGCAAAAAATTAGTTTTTCAAAAATTATAAATTATAGATTCTTAAAAAAATTAATTGAAGATTTAAATTCTTTTTTTAAAAAAATTAAATTTTAAATTTTAAATTGTAATTTGGAAATTAAATATTATACATTGTAATTTAGAACTTTAGATTTTGGCTCTCATATAGTATTTAAAATATTTTCTAATTTTTATCAAAGAATTGGAATAAAATATTTTCTTTTTTTTATATACAAGTATTAATAAATTTCATAAGAATATACTTTGAAATATTTTATAATATAAAATATGAATAAAATATCATAAAATATTTTATAAATATTATGTTAATAATTTTTTATTATATTTAGATGGTTGAATAATATATTCTAAAAATAATTGGTAAAAAATTAAATAATTTTTTTTTTTTTTAATTTTTTTTTTATAAATTACAATTTTTTCTTTGTTATCAAACTTATCATATAAATTCTTTTATCAAAATTCTGGAATTTTGCTTTGGAATTTTTTTTTTCGAAGATTGTAATCTTATTATGATATGTTTTCTTGTAATGGCTAAATTTTAGCTCTTATAAATTTTAGAGCAATCTAATTATTTTATTTATAAACTAAAATATTAGTAATTATTCTTGAAGGTAATTATTTAATAAAATTTCTTTAGATTAATTTATAAAATCCTAAATCCTAAAATTCATCAACTTATTTAATTTTTTCAAGTATTCGATAAACAAATGACATGAAATTGACATAATTAGAACAATCTATTCTTATTAAATATATTTTATTTGCATATTTAGCAATAGAATTATTAAATAGACAACCACTATATTCATAATATAGCTAAAATTATCTCTAAATTTAATGATTTTTTAGAATATATATATATATATATATATATATATATATATTTATTATAAGTATTTTAAGAGCATCAATTATGAAGTAATTAAAAAGCTTATAATGTATGGAGATAAACTTCTAGTAGATGCACATCAAAACTTCAAATTACAAAAATATAACATAAAAGTAGATACAACCACCTTTGGTAAGTAGTATTTTTATGGAAATGCAAAGGATATATATTTCAAAGTATTATTTTTCTTATCGATGATGACCACCAAATTTGTAGTTTTTTCATACTTAACATGATCAGATCCAAAGACATAGAACCTTGCTTGGGAAGCCTTATTGATACTTGCTTGTCTTGCCTTGCAATTGTTAACTTTAAGCCTTCTCTCTTGCATGTATGATCACATGCTACAACGTTACTCTCTTTGATATAAGTAGTGCCATCACTAGAATATTTTATAAAGATTTTTTTGTCTCACATGCTTCTTTAAAAAAATAGCTTGTTATTTAAATCCACTTGAATCAAAGTCTGGTCTATTGAAGGTGGTAGTGAATTATATAGATTGTAATGTGAGTGCAAGTATTTGAAGACATCATTCTTAAGGCCCATCTAATCTATTATTTGAAATTACAACAAGTTTTTTTAGACAATTTGGAGCAAAAATAGCTGAGTTGGCATACAATTATTAATAAGAATTTTTACAAATGCTTGAGTTACAAAATAACATATTTTAAAAAAAATTTTGATAATTCTTGAACTTGATTTTGTATTAGATATATCTTTGGAGTTATTTTTTTTTAATTTTTTATATATTTCAATTTCTTTAATTATTTTTTGATTATTTCAATTATTTTTAATTTAAATATTTTGCTACAATAAGTTAAAAATTACAAGAGTAAAAAGTTGAAATAGTATAATACCACTTGGTCTATCAATTGTGGATATTATTGCCTAAATAAATTGCAACATATTTTTTTTTTAAGTTTGAATTTTAGATTGAAGAAGATCTTCAGAATTTAGATGAATTTGAATTATTTAGAAAAATGATTCCATTTACAATTACTTATTTGATAGAACAAAAAAGGTAGAAAGAAATAAGGGTAGTTGAAAGTTATTTATGATTAAAATTTGCAATAAGAATCTCTGTCATAGCTAATTGATATTTACATAGGTTTATATTTAGATTTTTTTAAAAAATAGATTTTATTTATTATTTATTTATTTATTAATATTCAATCAAAATAAAAAAAACATATTTAAAGAATTTCATGTCATAATATTGCATTCTTATAGTAAATATTTCAAAGCATGTTTGCACCTTGTTAAATAATTGTTAAGTCATTCCTTTAGATTTGTAAGATCTTTTTTTAGATAGTCATTATTTAAGGTTTAAGATCATAATTTAGAATTTGTAAGGTATGTTGTGAACTTCCATTTATACTCTAAAATTTAATTTTTTTAATTTTTTCTTATTTTATGATAATTGAGCATGTTAGATTAGGATTTATGTAAGTAGAATCTCATATGATTTAGAGTGAATTAGAATTAGAACTTTCTAAAAGATTTAGTGAAGTTTAGCAATGATGGTTTTGAAGCTTTTTCTTCAACTTCAACAAATCTAAGCGGCAAAGTAGTTTTTTTCAATTAATGGAGGCTTTCAAATACAATGGCGGCATTGGATTCACCCCATGGAGTGAAGAAAACAAGATCAGCACCTTCTCTTCCAACATACAAGTGGAGCAATGAAATTTTCATTTTTGAAGGATTTTATAATAGTTGCTAAAATCTTTAGAGGTAAAAACTTTCATAAAAATTGCAAATAAGCATGTGAATAGTCAATCTTAGCATAAAAAGGTGTTATGAACACAATGGTGAAGTTAGATTTATCAAAAGTTGCTTTTTTGACCACTTACAATAGCCATCAGCCTTGATAACAAAATTAAATTTTGGGCGAATGAAGGCCGTAGATCTAGATTAGAGATCTTAAAAATCAATGGTAGAGATGCAACCACCCTTCTACGAGCCTCCACTCAATTGTATAAGAGAGGCTTGGTTTTCCAAGCCCTCTCTCTCTCCTCTTTTGGGTGAAGGGCGAAGCCATGCTAAAATTTGGCCAAAAATCCTAATCTTAATTTCATCTAGATTTTTAAATCTCATTGTGAACTTTGTGGGTAGGTGTGCATGGATTTTAAGTTGTGAATGATAGTCATTGGGTTTTAAAATATGCTTCATTGTGGTATGTAGCTTCCATGGCCTCCCATGTACTCCAAGGGTTTCAAGAGCCTCAGATTTCCCTCAATCACTCATTTATTTTTTTAGTTTCAATGTAAAATTCCTTGTGGTCGTAGCTTTTGTTTTTAGCTTTCCAACAAGATAAGGCTCGCTCAATATGGAGTTAAATTGAATTTTTTGTAAAATTTTGAGTAGAGGAGTCGACTGCCTTTGTAGTTTGGATTAATCGAGTTTGGAAAGGCATTTCTCAATTCCGTATAATTGGATTCAATTTAAATTTTGGGAACATTGAGCTTTATAAGCTAAGCTTTGAAAGGCACAAGTTTTACTGGATTTGAAGATAATTTGGTTTTTTAGCAAATTTCTAAGTGAATTGAGTTGGTCACCATGGTAGTTTGGATTATTCAACTTTTATGATTGGATTGCTTGATTGCAACGAGATTTATTGAAGCAAGAGCGTCTTTAAGTTAACCTTGCAACAAACTAAGAATCATTAAATTTGGAGCTAGTCAAAAATTTCGGCAAATTTTGGAGTAGAAGGAAGTCATTTAACGTTAAATGCCAAGGTACCTTTGGTTTTACATCTTTTATTTTATTTTTGCTTTTATCTTCATAGTGACTCGTAATCTCTATATTTCAACTTTTGGCTAATAAATTTTAAGTTTTAAGTTTTAACCTTTAGTATTCTCACTTTAATTTTTAATTTTTAACTTTTAAATATTAATTTTCAAATTTAAATTTTAAATTTAATTTTTAACTTTTAATTTTAACATAAATGTAAGTTTTTATTTTAATTTTGAGTTAATAGTAATAACTTAATTAATTATTTTTATCATTTTTTTATAGTAAAATTCATTGAATATTGATAACCATTTCTTAGAAGGTGTTAATTTTAATTGAACTACAAACACCTGCATTTAAATTAACTTAATAATCTCATAATTGGGGGTTCTTCTATTCTACCTCTTGAGCTCGTTGTATAGTACCAATTCCATAGAGTGGTGGATTTTAGGCTTATATATGCATTGAAGTTATAGATATAATTTAAATTAATTAAATACATAAAAAGATCAAGCATCACTTTTGGGATTATTTAGGATCAAAAGATTAGTTTTAGAAATATAGATTTAATGTGAAGGATGGAAAATTGTATGCTTTGTGGAGTAATGTAGTTAAAAGATTGTTTGATGGATATTCTTAAAATTAAAAATAAATCTTATTTATAATTATTTTATAAATAATAGCAAATTAAATAATTTTTATTGATTTATATTGGAATATCTTTGGAATAATTCAAACTATATATATTCTTGGTTTCAAGTTATTTACATGAATTCTTCAAGAACTTCAAGTATAATAGAATAATATGATAATTATATTAAAGATATAAATAGAATTTTAAACTTATAAGGTATTTATAAAAATATTGGAGAAGGATTTTGAGTTTTCTTAGTATTTAAGGTTTTATTAAAAATAAAGACTTGTTGAATAAAAACTAATGTGTAAACTTATATAAGAAAATTGAATGTATTACAAAGATTATTGACCATATAATAACTTGAATCAATAATAGATTAGAATTTAGACTTTTATTAACTGAGCTATTTTTTATACTAATTATATACTATTTTTTTTAGTAAAATATGATTAAAAAAATATTTGTGTGAAGAGGCTATTTTCCAATTGAATATTTAAAAAAATATAAATTTTATTTGGAATTTGAAATATTATTGTAATGTAAAAAGTGATATACTTTTAAAGATTTATTCTCAATTTTTTGAAGATATTACAGTTATTACTTTTAATGTTGCATTACTTAATGAAGTAAAAGGTGATGATAAATTTCTACATGATATGTTGATCCATGCAATTAAAGAAGATAATTTTAAATATTATAGATTAAAGCAAAATCTACTATAAAAGTTGAAAGACTTGTATTGCATAGATGGTTGAAAATTAGTTAATTTACAACTATTAACTAATTTATAAAGACTTAAAATTACAATATGCATATTAAAAGAGGTTTTTAAGAAGTTCATAAATTAAAGTGGTTGAATCTTTTGTGTGCAACTTAAAAAATTGGTATTGAATGTGATAATTTTTTAAAAATAGAAGTGAACATTTTAGCAAGTTAAAGCCATTTCAACTTGATAACATTTTATTTTTCAATAAAAAAAAAGTGTCAATAAAAGTATCAAATCTTTTGTAACAAAAGACAAAAAAGATGGTTTTTTTTATTAGAATAGAATTAATCCAAAAAAATGAGTAATATATTGTAAAAAGAAAAAAAAGTATTTCATATCTTTTTAATTAGTCTTATGAATCAATTTTTTTTAAAAATATATATTACTTCGATGACATGCACAATGCACATTGTGATATAAAGCTTAACAATATTTTAGTTAATATTATAGAGACAAAGAATTATATATTATGTTATTTGACATATTATTGTACAAATAAGTTATTTTGAAATATCTAAGATTAAAATTAGAGGCAATCCAAAAATTAGAAAGGATAAATATATTCATAGTTATATTGCATATATGGCTCTCAAGGTATTTCAAACCCAATTTCAAACGATGACAATGTGCTCTTTATGAAAATGATGTTTAAACATTTGTAATTGTATGTTTTAAGATTTTTCCAAAAAATTATTCATTTGATAATTTTTTGCAATAAAAGAGATATTAAAAAGAATTAAAAAAGATAAAAGACCAAGCTTACTTTTAAATTTTAATGACCTGAATAATCATATCTAAGAATGTTAGAGTTTGAATCTTTTGCATCAAAGAAAGTTTGAATTTTTTATAATATATTGAAATTATTAAAAAATAAATTTTCAGTTAAAATTAGTGCAAAAAATATACGATATTTTGAAACATCAAAGAATATTAAAAATTCAAATTTATAAATTTAATAAATACATAATAAATTTATAATATTAATATTTATACAAAATATTATAATGAATACATGCAAAATTAGTTTGATTACTTAGATTTTATATTTGTAAATATTTTCTATATTTTAGTGATAGTAAGATGGATTATTAAGATAAAAGAAAGAATCGTATCTTTTTGGAATGGATAGAATAGGTATATTAAATGGTATAATAGGATAGAATATATATATTAAATGATATAAAATACATGTATGATGTGTCTTACTCTGTTGAGTACATTGAAAGGGATGGTGATAGATATACAACTTCTTATAATAATTTTAAATAATTTAAAGTCAAATCAAAACCAAAAGATGTAAAAAAGCTTAAAAAATTTTAAAATCATTCTTAATATAAAAACATAATCATCTTGGTCTTTTACAATATAATGGATCAAAATCAAATTAAAGTTGTGTCTATAGATAATATATTTGCTAACAACAATAGCACATTGATTGCAAAAAAATTAAATTCAAAGCAATAGAGTATTATTGTAAAGGAATTTATAAAATAAATATAAAAAATTTATATCAAGAAGCAAGTTTAATTTTTTTAACACTCATTCTTGTAGGCACCAAAAACATTTGTGTGAAAAACTTCTTAAAATTGGCAAAAAATTGTAAGAGCATGCAATAGTCTATTGATGAGTTGTAAAATTAGAGGAATATTTTTGGAAGAAAAAAAGAGACTGGGATGTTGGGAGGGAGTTTTACAAAGGTTAAAAAGGAAAAGTAAGTTGGATTAAGATGAAAAAAATAGTGACTACAAGATTTGGAACATATTAAAAGTGAGTTTTGACACATAGAAAACTAAAGGAAAAAAATATGTTTTTGGACATATGTTGCTTTTTGAAATGATGTATGTTTATAAGGCATGTCAAAGAAAAGAATATTGCAATCATGGGCCAATAGTCAAAAAAATATTGAAATAAGATGTAGAATTTATATTAGCTATATTAATTTACTACTTTTTGGTAAAAAATGATGAAGACAAAAATATAAGAAAAAATGATTAGTTACAAGATATAGATAGAAATATTTTTGGAACTAAAATAAAGTATAAATATACATAAATATAGAATTGGAATGCAAATCTATTTTATAGATTATCAAAAAAATGTGATTTACTGAACTATTATCTTAACAGGATGTGTATAATTTATTATAATAAAAAATCAACATTTAAAGGTTGAAGTTATTTATTTTTATATCATCTACTTTTCTATTGTATTTTTTTTAGATATGTATTGATATAGATTTTTTATTTAAATAAATTAATATTGTATTATATATATATATATATATATATTCTAAATATATGTAAACTTTTTAATATTTTTGTATATTTAATTCCATTGGTTTATAGCTACAGGGATTATATTTTAAAATTCTAAAGAACAACATCTTTAGTAAAGTAAGAAGTCTTGTTTTAAAAAAACTTTTATTTTTAAGATGAAATATTATTATACTTGTATAAAATATTTTTATAAAAATACTTAAGATATTTTTATAAAAATACTTAAGATATTTTTATTTTTTTATTATTATTATAATTATTATTTTCAATTAGACATATCACTTGGATAAAAACTATAAAAAAAAAATCACAAATTATTGTAAATACTACATAAGAAAGATGTTTTAAATAAGTTTAAAACTCAAATTTCTTAAAATTGAGAAATTATGCTTTTTTCAAAGAATTTCTAAAACTTTTCTTTGAAATTGCTACAATTTCAGAACTTGATTTCAAAGTATGTTCAAACTTAATGATATTACTAATTAAAATAGAAAACATCACTTCTTTAAAAATACTTAGTATAAAGTTTTATAAGAAATTGGAATCATTCTTAACATCAGTTGGAAGTCTTCTCTTTTAGACTACTTTAGTTATAGATGAATATTTAACCTTGAAATTATTGCCAAATAAATTGAGCAACTTTATATCTTTCACTATTTTTAATATAAAAAAGTGATTAAGCTTAATATCATTGTTAAATAAGTTAAGCAACTTCACATCTTTGACTTTATTTTGAATTTGAAAGTGTTCCAACTTCTCTTTATTTTCAAAAGAAAATTTTCAATCTTACATCTTTGACTACCTTAGATATAAGCAAGTGCTCTAGCTTGACATTAATGCCAAATGAATTTTACAAATTTATATATTTTATTTTAATAAGAACGTGTAGGTCTCTAAGCTTAACAGTATTGTCAAATAAATTAGGAATTTTTACTTCTATGACTACACTTGATATATAAGGATGTTCAAGCTTAATATTATTGCCGAATGAATTAGGCAATTTTACATCTTTGATTGCTCATAAAAGATTGATATTGATTTAGATCTTTATATATATATGTATATATATATATATATATATAATAATTTATTTATTATTTATTTATTTACCTTACTTTTAGATGTTTTTAGCTTTGTTTTCAAATAACAATCCTGCTTGCATGATCAACTTCATAAAACTAAAGAAAAACAAAATCACAACAACAATTGTTAGTATTCTAGATTTCTACTTACAGTTCTATATTATGAAAAGTTTCAATTCATATAAGAAATTTAATAGATTTTATTTCAACCATCAAATATTATTAAGACAATTACACAAATCTCTTTTTATCAGTAGAGTAATTATATATATATATATATATATATATACATATGTTAAAGTACTGATATTTTTTATCATGTTTAACGTCTACACTTTATACCTTATTTTTGAAGAAATTGATAATCTTGCAATAAATATTTGACATATTGATTTTTAAATATCAATTTAAAAAATTTGAAATAAAAAAATTAAAGTCTAAAATATATTAAAAAACTAAAATTCTGCATAAATTCTTCATTTAAAGATTTTTTTTTTGTTTTTTTATTTATACAATATGACATTTTTTTTATAGAACATTATATCCAAGTAATGTTTAGAAAAATCGAATTGTCTTTTATTCGGACCAGTTTTTACTTAAAATGGTTTCAAAATAATTATATATCTGGGGGGGGGTGTGCATCATGGGTACCTTCTTATTGCTGTGAAGGGCTATTTGAAAATAACCCCCTCTCCAACCTCATTCTGTTGCACAAAATCCATCTTGGCTAAGCAATTATTTTGTTAGGTCATTTTAGATTTCGCTTGAACAGAAGCTATTGCTTTGCTTGCCTTAATGATGGCGTTTTTAATCTTATTTGTCTTCAAAGTTTTTGGTGCTGGGATTTTTTGGGAAAATAATAATAATAATAATAATAATAATAAGGTAAACTATTTTGGAAGTAATTTCTTTATTTTAGTAAGGTATACTCTATATAAGTTTTTTTTTTTTTTTTTTTTTTTTTTTTTTTTTTACAAAACGATTAGAAAATGTTTGATTCTCTAAAAAAATATGTTTTTAAAAATAATCTTTCTTAGGGTATTGTATTAGAAGTTTCAGAATTAATTCAAAAATAAAACTTGTATATGAAAGGACTCTTTAGTTAATTTATTTCTAAAAATAAATAACTCAAAAAATTGATTAAATTAAAATACTATTTTGAAATATAGAAAAAAACATGTACACAATATACATATTTTGAATTATAAGATTTCTCACTACGAAATTTCTTAAAGTTATTGCAATTGAAGTTGTATTGTTTATAATTTATAGTTCAAATCCCAAAATTTAAATATTTAAATTGAATAGAAATATCTCTTTTAGTTTTTTCTCTTAATTATTGTAAATAAAATAAAAAATAAAATAAACACTTGAAACTTATTTTTAGGAATTGATTTATACCTGTCTATCCATTCTTAATTATTTGTTTTTGTCTTAGATTAATTTTTTTATATTATTTAAATTTTTATTATTAACTGATAGTGGAAAAAAAGGGTTAAAGATCATAATAAGAAGAAAAAACTCAAATTCCAATGTCTACTTTTAAATAGAAATAAACCAAAAATAATCTTAAATCAAGTATTGTATTTAAGGGATATTCTATTGTAAATACAAGAACACTTATATTACTAATTTTTATGTAGAAATATTTTGTAATTTTTTTTCTTGAAGATATTATTATTATTGTTATTGTTATTAATCTGTGTATTTAGATAGCATTAATATTTTTAAAAAAGTAACTTAACTTTCATATTATAAATTAAAAAATAATCATAAATTTTTGTGTTTAAATTTTTTTAGATTTTGGATAAGAATGGTTTTAGGAATAAATAAGGTATTAATAAAAAGTAATTAGAAACTTTAATGTAATATAGAAGTTAAATTAATAAATCAATTTATATGGATTTAGATTTAAGAAGATGAATATCTTAGATTTATAAATTCTTCTCCTATGCTTTAAAATCCATTGTAGACCAATTTATAAGTAAACATAATACCAAAATAAATTAAGTTTTTATTTATTTATTTATTTATTTAATAAAATTTATATATTTTTAGGTTGAATCAATTATGGCCACATGCAATAATAAATCCATGGTTTTATGTTTTAAACAAGAAAATAATTAATTTTAGATATTCTACCAAATTTTTGTTTAAAATAAATGGTAAGATTAAGGAAAATAAGAAGTTTAAAACTCGTTTGTTTTCAATAAGCTATGCAAGTACTACTTACTAAATAGATTATATAAAACTATAAATTTGATAAATATAATGTTTAAAATTTTAGTTTATTATAACTTTTCATAAGAATAAGAAATACATTTAGAAAACGACATTTTAATTTAAAATGAATTTATGATGCTTATCATGAGTTAAATTTTTGTTCTAAAAGCTAATCAATAATAGGATAAACATTGTCAGAAATTAGTTAAAAAATGTATTTAAAATTTTATTCAAATTATCAACATTAGAATAGATAGTTGTGATAGGTTCTTAAATTAGATATAATTGATATACATATTAATTTATTTTTGGAAACTTAGATTCACAAAAAAAATCCTATATTTGGAAACGTAAATTCAAAAAAAATATTAATATATTTATGAGATCTCTTAATATTAGAGGAGTATTGTATGAATTTGACCTCATGTAAGCAATAAATAAATAAATCTTTATTGGTTCTGACCAATTTGTATCCAAAAACATGAAATTAAAAAAATATACATAACAAGAATAACTTCTTACAAAATAAAGGTGGTTCAAATATAATTAAAAGATAAAAAACCATCACCTATAATGAAATATTATAAAATATTTTTTTCAAGAACTTTAAAAAAAAGTAAAAGATTTTTCTTACTTTTTTAAAAACCTAGAAATGTAAGTACTTCATACTTTAAATAAAAATAAAGAAAATACCCAGTTTAGTAATTTGGCACTTAGTATTTCAATTCATGTTTCAAGAGGAGAAAAAATCTATGGTATTTTAGTCCACGATGATGTTTATATTTTTACAACTAAAAAACTTTTACTTATGTTATTTTGAATTTTTATAGACAAAGTATATATAGAACTGACCTATCTATTTATTTTTAAAAAATAGTGTTAAATTTATGTTGTTAAGGTTCTTAAAATTCATTTTGATAATACCAAAAATCATAGCATATTTTCAAACAAAATTAAATGGCTAAGACAACACAGATTTTTGAGAAATATGTTTTTGATTTAAAGTGACTTAGACTAATAGAATATCCTTATTATTCTAAAATATATTTAAATTTATAATCACGAAAAATATTTTATATTTATTTGTATTAAAAAAATACTTATATATTATATAAAAAGACATAAGAAAAGCCTTAAATAAACAAATAAAAATTTCAGTTGATTTTTTTAGAAATAAAATAGGTCAAAGATGGCTAAAAAAGTTCCAGAATAAAATTGTGGAATAACTATTAAATGGCATACCAAAAAAAGTATATTACTATGATATTATATATTAAGATTTAAGATACATATGATAAAGATACTATAATCACTTCATAAATTTTAAACTATATATGTAAAACAATCAAACATAAAAATTTATATTATATAAATTTTTAAAATATTTAGTCTAATATTATATTTTAAGGAATACAAATTTCCATGCTAATAATAGTATATATGAGTTATAAGTTATAGAATTCATGTATCTTCAAAATTATTTGTTGAACTTAGTGTAAAAATACAAAACTATAAATTTCTTAATACACTCAATTATATATGATAGAATTATTTTGATACACATCTATTCTATGTAAATTGGTAAACTAAACAATTTTATATATGTATTTAAATATTTTTTAAATGAGTATGAAATTTTAACATAAAAATCTATTATTTGATATTTGGTTTTATATAAATTCTAAGAAAATTCAGTACTTAAATCAATTCAACATGTCAGTCAAACATAACTTAAATGAAGTGATTAAACATTTTATCTATATAGAAGCTAATAAAACAGTTAGCTAGTATACACTTTAAATTCTACAATATTCCTACTTCTTTCTTTTAATCAAAAAAAAAAAAAAAAAACAAAAAAACAAAAAGATAGAGAGAGAGAGAGAAAAGATTTAGTTCCTTTTGTTTTTTTTAGTGGCATTAAAAACAATTTTTAAATTTAATATTTTTTGAAAATTTTAAGGTTTTAAGTATTGTTACCTTGTATTGTTTTGAAGAAAAACTATGTGCCAAGTACTTTGATCATAATACGAATTGCAATACCTTCTCAGTTATTTATTAGATAAAAAATTAAATCCAAATCAATTTATTAGATTTTTTTTTTATAAATATGGTCCAACATATTCAATATTCATGTTTTGTACAATCTTTAGAAAACTAATCCGTCAATCAACAATTTAACCTTTGTCGTTATAATAAAATATTAGGTTAATTTTACACCTTTACCAATTATAAATCAATGGTTTAATATATATATATATATATATATATATATATATAATAAAATTATTTTCATATTTTATTATAATAAAAAAAAACTAAGTCACTTGTTTTTTGGTAATGAATTATGGTCCTTGATATAAACGTAATCAATAGATGTAAATAATTTCTTTAAAAAACTTTTTTACATTTATATTAATTTTAAAATATGAAATAAATTCTTGATTTAGTATTTATTAATTATAATATCTTATATCTTTAAACCAAATTAATTTTGTATACAACAAGGAATCATCGAATTAGGACAATTTTGCAATGATAGTTTTTATGAAAAAATAAATTAAATCTTTCTTCTATCAATTATATCTGTTAAATACTCATAAAAAAGATAAGTATACAGTCAATTTTTCTTTATAAAAGAATTCAAATAGGTATTAAAATAATAGAACAGTGATTTTATTATGATATTTTTGATTAATTATATTTGGCGATATCAAAAAATAGCTATCAACTAGGTTTTAATCAAATGAAAAAATAAAGATTCAATTTCTAAACTTATATATATATATATATATATATATATATATATGTAATTTTTAGAAATCTAAACTCATGATTTCATTAACTACTAAAAATTTGCAAATATTCTTAAATATTTTGATGGATGTTATAATTTTTTAAAGGTAATATTTTTGTGAATTTTCCAGCTTATTTTCAATTTATTTTACTTGTAAATATTATTTATGTAAAAATTACTAAGACTTCAAGTAGTATAATGCTTTTTGAGAACCATGGCTTATTAATTAATAATAAAAAATTTAAATATTAATATCCAACTAGTTTATTATATTTATATTTTATAAATTAATAATAATAATAATAATAATAATATTATTATTATTATTTAATCGTTTCATAAATTTATAGTATAAATTATCAAAGTAAAATAAAATATGTAGGGTTATAACATATTTTAAACATATATACTACCATCCAAATAATTTATTTATCAAAATATTGTATGAGAGATTTTATTCTATAATTAATTTTTATATAAATAGTAATGCTTTTACATATATATATATATATATATATATATGGTTTGAGAATATACTTTTTAAAATGAATTATATTTATCTGTAACCACACTGAAGTAATGGAACAATTAAGTGTTACTCCTATTCTTTTTTTAATTTTATTTTATACAAGTCACACAGAAATTGCAATAACCTAGGCACACAATCTTATTTTAAAACTTGGATGCATACAAATATAAAAAAGAAAACGAAGGATTTCAGTAATGCAGTAAATTTTTTGCATAATAAAAATGTTATAGAAAGCATGAAAGAAGAAAGTGCACTTGAAAGGAAATTTGTTTTTTGAAATGAGACTACAATATGCTTCTAATAATTCATACAATTTCTGAATTTGAAAGAAATGAAATATAAAATATTTGTTTCTTTTATTAAAATACACAGTTTCTATATAAGTATATGTGAGATATGAAATAGATTTTTTTGGCATACAATGCAATACATGACTATGAACATTTGAAATTCAATTCGATTTTTATCAAATAAATGTAGCAATCAAATAATACTTCTCAATTACAAATTGCTAATAATAATTAAATGGAAAATTTCAACTTTAAATATATATACAGAATCAAATTAATATTCATTTAAGAAAGTAAAGACTTACATCAAACCTTAAATGATAAATTATACTCTATCTCAGAGTAGTTTAATTGAATAGTGAAAGAATTATTAAAACATCAATAAGAAAATATTTGTATACAATCAAAATATATCACAAGACAATTAGGAGCATATACTGCAAGCGATTTTACCATATAACTCATGATCATACAATCATTATAAATAATGCATAGAGAATTAATTATAGGAGGTACCAGATACATAAACACCTATAATTAGAAGTGGAAACTCAACGAATTTATTTTGAAATTTCACACATTTACACCTTCGTAAATACCAACTAGAGTTCGCATACATACATACATACATACATACATACAACAGTGTAAAATAGGAGCAAAAACATGACACACTTTATCAACATATATTTTGACACACAATCACCAATCTTTCTCTTTTCTTTCTTTCTTTTTTCACATAGAAAGAGAGAAATGTCATCAATCCACACTTTTAGGATGCCATGTAATTGATATCATGAAATTTTAAAAAGAAAAAAAATATATAAACACAGATTTATCTTGTAAACCAAAGAGCCAAAGCTACCCATCCTGCGGATTTAGAGGCAATCATAAGAATACAAAATAACTCAATGATAATAATTATTAATATATATATATATATATATATATATATATATATATACATATATATACTTTTTCGACAAATATAAAAATAGAACAAGGTTTTCATGATAGCAAAAAATTCTCATTAATTTGGTGTTGTTTCCGATCAATTCCGATTAGAATAAATTCTAGAAGAGTGGTGGTTGTGCATACATGCTTATTTTAGAAGGGTGATGCCAATGATTTAAAAATAATAATATTTTATCACTTATTATAATAATAATACTAATTTATCACTCATGTTCATCCTCAGATACAGCTCCATCCCCCGCGTCTGTTCATCCGTATAGACAGTTCCATCCCCAGAGTCTGTTCATCCGTATAGACAGTTCCATCCCCTGCGTCCGTTCATCCACTCTGTGAAGAGAGAAAGCGCGTAACCATCGCGGGGCCAGCTACTTTGTTGTATGCTTTCGGGGACAGAGAGAGCCAGTTCCATTATTCGTATTATGATAATAGGAGTGAGTTGGTGGTGTGCCGTTGATGTACATTAGGGCTTTGAGCATCTTCTTCGCATCTGGAACAATCTGGACGCTTCTATTGCTGGCAAAAAAACAATCCATAAAGTCAAGTCAATGCATGTCCTCCCAAGTGGTCCATCCCCAGCCCCCAGGGCAGTAAGAAAATTGTATTTCACTGTTGATTAGACGTTGTTTTTACATGCGTCGTTGAGACGGAGAGTAATCTGCTTTTGACTCTGTAGTCAGTCACTTAGCCTCATACTAGGAAATGGTTAAGTAACCACGAGTCGGCAGTTATCCATAGGCCATGTGTTAATCCTCTTGTAATAACCCTGGGACGATCAGAGCGCTTGCGTGTGTGTGATAGGACGATTTGTTGCGCTGCAAGTGGTGACTGGAGCTTACATTAACAATTGAACAATTTCTACAGTGAAGGATATGTGTGGCGGAATGCTTCGTCGGCACTTTCAGAAGAATATCATGCTGATCTTCCTACCTTTACGATGTTGTTTGGGATCGAGGAGAATGAAAGTTTCATGTCTCCCTACTCAGAGTTTGATTACTAGTTGGCACTGGCTAAACGCTAACGTGGATCATATCGTATTCACTGAAACCCTAGTGGCTACTTCTTCAACGCCTGGTGTCGTCTACCGACAAATTTCGAATGACTATTTCAAATGTGTCGAAGTGCAGAGGCAATACTTCGTGGAGCACTGTGGACTGGAAAGCAGCTCTGAAAACATCCCGATGGATTGAAAGTTGCTCTCCTCGAATCCGTGCGGCTTTTGGCGTCGTTCGAGTAGTCTGATGTGGCCCCTCTTGCACCATCCAACGACATCACTATTATCGTTGTGGAACTAATCAAGTATTAAACCAACGAACTACAGTTCAGGGTTTAAGTACTTGTGCCTTGCCAAGCTTAAACTGGAACAGTTTTGGGGAGGGTTAAAGCAGCGATACTACCGTAAAATTGAAAATGCATTAGATTCTCCTGACACGACCGTGCGGTGGAATTAGCTCGGCCATTTTGTTGTAGTGTAGCGGGTCGTGTCGGTAGGGACTGCGATGGCGATGAGGTGCGAAGATTGACTGTTTCACTGGATGTGATCTCTGAAGTTCTTCCCCTTCTGCGAAAAACTTCCAGCAAAGTGGAGGATTTCGTTGTTAGTGGTTGCGGTTGCGTCGTCGGGGCTTGGGAGAAGTGCACAGCCACCTACGAGGGGCGCTGCACAGGCCTGAGAAGTCTGGTTTTGGGGCTGCGCAGACATGGCGGAGAAGTTGAATCGTGTGCCGTCGAAGAATATCCTGTAAGTGATATAGATGCAATGGGTCTTCTGCTAGTAGTTTTTTCGTTAGGTTTTGTGGTTTGCGGAGATGTAGATGATCGGGGGTTTTCGAATCTTTAAATTGAATTGTAGATTGCTCGATGTCTACGAGAATTTTAGGAATGGACAATCCTATGCACTTCAAAACTTCGTGTGGCAAATCCGTGCTTGCGAGCTTGAATTACATCGGTGAAGTGTGGCTGTTAGAGTCTTTACCCGAGGCAGTGTAGCGGATGTTTGAGCTTTCATAATAATGGTGACAGATGTAGAAGGGGGGACGAAATGTTAGAAGTTGATTCTCCCAAAAGCCTCAAACTTAGAAATAAGACACGTAATGTTGTAACTGTAGCTTTGTAGATTCGATTACATGGTTTGGAGGAAATGGCCTTCATGATAAGCGTCTATCTTTTGGTAGTTTGTTCTGTTTGCAAGTATTGTTCAACTGAGTCACGTTTTGCCATCAACCACCTTATCATTTGTTATTTTAGATGCTACTCTTCAAGATTCTGCTCACTCTTGCCCTGTAGGACAATGTCAACGATGTTAACTGGTGATTCGTTTGTCTTTTCTCACTCTCAAGCTTGTATACTTCCTTCCTCAGTTTCGTATCCTCGTCTAAGCGAACGAATTGTGCTTAGTCTGTACGGGTCTATGCACGGATATAGTAGTGCTTCATTTAACCTAATTAGCTGTATTTCCCTTGGTCTATTTACGTACATCCAAGACTGTGACTGGTACCTAACTGTGGGTTTTGGATTTTGAGCTCAAATTAATGGCTTTACAAAGTGGATTGAACAATGTTGATAAATGATGTTCTCATGCCATTTTTGCAGAAACAAACGAATAAGAATGATTGTGCGGTCAGTACATATCAAAGAGCGGGTATGTTTCTACATTTGCTGTTTGGCCATTGAGTGTAAGACTTTCCTAGATTAATGTAAAAGCACTCAGAATGTTTATACTTATCGAGAGTCGGTTTTAATGCGGTTTCACTACAGCCTTTTTTTAACTTCCTGTTTACAATACAGTTTGTTGTCCTGGAGGAATCAAAAGTTTACAAGTGTCCAGGAGTTTTTTACGATACAAGATGTCTTTACACTGCTTCTGTTACATTATTATACTCACGTTTGCATGTAGAACTTGCACTAGTTGTTATGAAACCTGCGGAAGGAGCTGGCATAATGTGACTGTAGTGAATGGGGTATACACGTATGTGCAGTGGAGGTTAATATTTTAAAAGAACTTGTTGATTTTTGTGACAATGAATTGTTTCGATTTGTAGAGGACCAAGTTAGTTAGGTGTACTTACGACAAAATGTGGCCTGAAAAACAGTTGTTGTATTTTCTTCGTCATTATCATCCGCTGTCAGACTCGTTAGATTCAGAACCAAGAGTTTCTGCTGGCACTTGGGTTGCCAAAATTCCTCTCCCCGAGAGCGACGTCAGTGAGCAAGCATTGGAGGTGTGTATTTAATTCTTGAATGGATGCTCTAGCACTAACATGTCCGCGGGTATCATTAGACAGTTTTGAATGTCAAAGCAATCATAATTTGCAGAGAAGAACAGTTTCATACCTCTTCATTCCCATTTAGCTGATCAGGTCATAGCTAAAAGTCTCCAGCGAGGGTATTGGATACTTTTGGGGGATGTTTATTGGTTTTTTTAGCAACTACATTGGACCAAAAATGTTTCTTTTTTCTGGAAATACAGGAAAATGAAGACATCGTTCATGAGCAAGGACTGGATACCGAGCTACTGGAGCAGCTTGTCCTGAAACTCACAAAGCTTGAAGAGAAGATTTTTGTCCTGGTCAAATATTTGAAACATTTGGATTGTGGGATTTGCAAATCTCATCCCATGGCAAAACTCGAGGTAACTGATAGTGGGGAGTTATTGTGTAAGGCTTGCATCATGCATCGATTTACAGGTGGGAGTACATCTTATCCTGTTACACAGAATACGGACACCGAACACGTCGTAGTGCGTGTTGATTTCAATGGGATGGCACCCAGGTACCCCGCTTATCCTTTCACCCTCATAAAATGTATGGACGAACTCAAACAAAAATGTCAATGGAGATTGTTACTAGGTTTCAGACTAAGCATGTGGAGTGGGACGTTGCCGTGTTTTGTTTGCGCGAACTACAAATACAATTAAATACATGTTTGATCGAAATTTGCAAAACAAAATTTTGATGAACTCTTCGTTGTGTAGTCCTGTAGATGCGGGGCCATCTGACGAAGTAGAATCAAGTGTTGGAGAATCAAGTAGTATCTCGGATGAATTGATTGATCAACCTTTGAGTGTAGCAGTAAAAGATAGGGTTAAACTCCTTTCGCTACAGGCCCCTAAAGTATTGAGAGGATTACGTGATCTCGTCGGGATCACAAACGTTCCGGGTGGTAAGTATGAAGTGTTCAAAGCAGGAGCTATACCTAAAGCTGTAGAGTTAACAGGGACGATGGAGTGCACTAATCGAGCGGTAAGTACCACTGGCATTTTATTTATTTATTTATTCATTCCGGTTTAACTAGTATTTGAAACGCATTCTGTTGATTTTTGTTGGGCAATGGCATTGTACGATACTCGGGTTTATTCTCGTGCAGTTGGAGTTGTTGAAGGCGGTTACAAGCTTTACGAATGGTGATGCGGACGTACCTGAAAGAGATAAAACAGAGATCTTTGAAGCAGTCGCTGATCATTTGGACGTCCTCATGAAGATAATGGAACAGAAAAAGGATCCCGCAGCTCTTCATGCTGCGGAGACTGTTGTTAATATGTTGACAAACAACGAGGTATTGTAGACCCTCTAGTGTTATGATGCTATGGTGATTTACAAATTCTGCACTTATAAATACCTGCCTGCTTCTTCAATTGATTCTTTACTGACACGTTAGTATGCACGTGTGAGTACTAAGTTTTGTCCCTGACGTGTTGCGCAAGTCATTTAGGGAAGGCATTTTTGGATGTCAAAATTTACAATTGTTATGAAAAATGTTTCAGATATGGCACACAGTACGGACCAGGTATCATATTGTTAAGGCACTAGTTGAGTTGTCGGATCGAGCAGACAGTGTGCGTCTCCAAGGGTTAGCACGCCTAACAAAAGTAGATTCAACGAGCCACGAATACTCCAAAATTGAAAACATTGCAATATCTTTGGTGACGTTGTTGCAAGAAGGTAAGCATTTCCAAACTCATAATCCTCTATGTCGCTTTGATTCTCTGCACAGAAGAATCTTGCTCGCACATGCTACAGCAAGGTAATGGAACTTTAGTTGAGTGCCTGGTTCGTTGGACCAATAAGAAGTGGATACTGGTGGAATTGTTGGGTACTTAGCATAGTATTTTGTTGAAAGGCTAATTTTTGTTCTATGCTACCAGTGCAAGAATCTCACGTGCTGTTCTGGCATGAGATGCAAGTCATGTTCAATTCGTTTCGAAGTGCTGACCATCAATTCGTTGTCTTGAAGGGCTCGAGAGGTCGGACTTAGAAAACTTGGTGAATGATTCGCTTGAAAAGTTGAAGGTCCTGGTGATTGACCAGGTCATACCTATTGATTCGGTGTACCCCATAGTTCGAAAGAAAATGTTGGACCTGATGACGACTAATAAATTTGAGTCCATTTCCAGTATACTTGGAAGGACGGCATTTATAAGGATCATGACGAAACATTGTACGTTGTACAAAGAGGACATCACAGAAAGTTTACTCTTGGGCATCATGAGAATGATGGAGAGGACAGTATCTGAGATGTCGAAACTTAAGGCGAAGGAAATTGTGACAGTGAGGGATCTGGAAAAGCTCCTTAATCTTTTTGTAGAGTTGCTGTGTATCTTTGCAACTCATCAGAAAAAATTGGTTGAAACCGTGTTTACTCAAAACGTCAGAGTGAAAGGAAAGCTCAGGAATATGGCAGTCGACCAAAATTTGAAAATTTCGGTGGAATCCAGGGTTGAGATCTTACTACTTTTCGGCCAAATTGATATTCCAAGTAGTCAAGATATACTGGCTGAAGGTATCACATTATTGGGCAAGATGGCAACCTCCCCAGTGAATAAAGAGAAGGTTGCGGCGGGG
Source organism: Physcomitrium patens (assembly GCF_059467195.1). NCBI lineage: Eukaryota > Viridiplantae > Streptophyta > Bryopsida > Funariales > Funariaceae > Physcomitrium > Physcomitrium patens. Next base: position 23,848,323 of record NC_143410.1, on the reverse strand, counting down.
TTACGAAAGATCGTAGTTACGCGAAAGGGCTTAACTGAGATCCAATTGAAAGGAGTTGTTGAAGCGCTTTTGGTTCGTTCATCTTCGCATTACTTGCTCAAACTGAAGAAATACATTTTGTTCACTCATTTCAAGTCACAGCCATGTTTTTGGATTTTCTTTTTTTCTTCTTTTCTTTTAAAATTCCTGATTGCTTTTTATGATTAACAATTGCTCAACATTTTCGTACCACTTTTATTTCCATTTCCAACCTTAGCTATTCAGGTATGTGTTTGCTCAGAAAGTGTTTTGGTAGTGACCTAGGAGCAATTAAGTGGGCATCAAACATTGACTTCTTCCTTCCAAACGTTATTACTGTATTATTCGATGGTTAACAATGTTTAATCCCTCTCCCTTAGAGTCAACTTGTTCGTTTGGTTCCTACTTGTTCATCGCAATGGTGATCTAATTGGTTTTAGTCTATTACTGTAGGGGTTGTTGAAGGATACAAACGAGAATTGTCAACAGGATGCCCTGATTGCCTTGCAAGCGTTACCTCCAGGTGTTGCAATCCCGAATAAGATGCTGCTGCCTGAAATTTGCTTCAAGTTTCTTGATCAAAGTTGGAGAAAAGAAACCAGAAATGCAGCCATTGGTCTCCTCTTCTTGGCAGTAAAAGAGGGTGTAGTTAGGGCGGACACGTTTGTGCAGACAGAGGGAGCGATGGAGGCTTCACTGAGTTGGTTAAGACAAAACATGGAAAAACCTGGTAGTCAAGAGGATGTAGCAAAGGCTGCTTTTGCAATCCTCAAGATGGCAGCAGACGAATATGAGGAATTTGTCCGCCTTCGTATTGAAGTGGCTGATTTGAAGATCCTCATCGGATGGGTTCAGCAGCGAGGTACGGAAGATTTGAAAGAGTTGCTGACTAATGCCTTGGTTCTTATCCTCGAAAGTGGGACAGCTAATAAGGTACACTTTGCCTTTGTGAAAGTCACGTTAATTTCTATATTACATAAAGTGAGAACAGTAATTTGCAAGCATTGTGATATCAGAGGAAGGAGCCTTTTCTTTGATTATTTTGAGGGTCCGAAGACCTTAAGTTATTATATATACACATGGTATTATTGAAATTCAATCAATTCATAGTCGCTCATGACATCATTGAACAGAACTCCTTCCTTCTTCTTCTTCTTCTTCTTTTTGTTTTTTTGTTTTTTTGTTTTTTTTCCTGAAATGTAGAATTTGCTTCAATAATATTAGAAATCACAACTGCAGTTCTTAAAATCATATTTCGAAAGTACATCCATTCTTCAGGTTTTCCTTGGAGAACGATGTCCATTCTATAACAATCTGCAAATGAAAACGTTATAATTGTTGCTTTTGATGATTGCAGGAAAGTTTAACGAAGATTGGTGCTCATAACTTTCTTTTGGATGCACTACGCAATGAAAAATTGAAGTTGACAGCAGTAAAAGGTTTTGAGCATCTTGTTACCAATGAAAATTCTCGAAAGGATGTATTGACCTCTGGTTTTGTGGAAAAAGCAGTGGAGAGCATCAATTCGAAATTTGCTCCCTCCGGAATTGCTCGTATTTTGAAACAGATTTGCTCTTCGGGGGGATTAGAGTGGATTTGTCAATGCCCGAATATCGTCTCGAAATTGTTGATTCTCCTGGAACATTGTCCCGAACCTGATGGGAAAGGATCGACTGCGACTACCATTGCAGAAGTGTATGTCCGGCTCAGGAATGATGAACGTACGTCAATTAAACGTAACGAAATGATACTCGTATGTTGTCATTTGCTCCAATACCTTGGACAGGATGACCAATCCCAAGTCGGCGTGGTTCTTGAAACCCTTGAAGTTCTTGCAACCGAGGATGAAGTGAAGGAAATGATACTTAAAAAAAATGTCTTCAAGTGTTTCCACAAGTATCTTACACAAGCCAGTGCAATACGGGTGAGAAGTTGTCTCTGCATACTAGACGCTTCTTTAGAGGTTCTTTGGGAGGGATGGTTCAAAATATAACAAGAGGATTATTTACCTGTCGCGTAAAGCCCATCGTCCATCAATCCATTTAGGATGTGCTTATTTCTCTGTTGCAATGTTTGGCTGCCTGGAGTGTTTGTCTTATTACAGTACCATGCTGTCTGCTGGTTGAAACGTTTCTTTAGTGAATCACTTGCTTTGTGTGCAAACATGAGCTGCATTTCAGCGCAGCTCACGTGTGTAGGTCCTGTCTTTTTTGCATTATCAATCATAGGATCTCATATGGAGTGTCCAACTCTTAGTGTTGATTTGAGAAGCGTGTTCAGTTCGTCACACCTAAACTAGTCATTGAAAGGGTAATTGACTAATATGTTGTAGAAAGCACAATAAAGAAGAGCAATAATGGTGGCAAATTCCATATTGCACTAGGAGTCCTTAGTAAAACACTAATTGGTTCAAGGTCGACCGAAGAAGTGGATGCATGCGAGATACAAAGAGTCGATACTTCAAGGATATTCATAGTAATGAGCAAAGTTTTTAATGCATGTTGATCGCCAAACGTGCAGGATCTGGTGATAAAAATTCTGGTGAAAATGAGCAGCGTTTTTGAAGACGGTAAAAGTTCCGACTATTCGATAAGGATGGGTTATGCTTTTGCTTCCACAAGAATTGCCGAGCAGCTTTGTGGTTTGGTAAAAACGGAGCTAGAATCTCGCGGTGATGATTGGTCAGAATTTGAAAGTATGAAGAATTTGCTCATTCTCATAAGAAATTTGAGCTGTCATGGTAATACCCAAACCTCCAAACCCTTTAAGTAAAACTTGAGGTAGTTTAGTTTGAGCATTGCACTTGGAATCATCTTTTTGAAGTATCAGACTCCTAGGATTTAGGAAGGCGGTTTTGTTCTTCTTGGTGCGTTTACTAATTTATTGCTCTTGCGTTTAGGGCCTATAAGGCAGGATCAGCTCTGTAAGAGCGGGGCTGTGGATATATTGTTATCCATTGTACAGAATCACCAGAGATTCTCGTCTATTGTGACGGCGCTTTCTGTACAAGCACTTGACACATGTATCGAGACAGTAGATCTGAAGAAGGATTTTCTTAAAAGCGATGGAATCGGATGTTTATGTGGGGTGTTGAAAACCTCCTTCACTGGAAATGTTTCTGATGCCCTGATTATTTCAAAGTCAATATTGGTCAGTTATCTTTATACCATGCTCTTTTCTTTTAATCCCCCTTATTATTTATTTAGTTATTTATTTGTATAACATTGTACACCGTCAAGTCCTCCCCTTAAACATGCAAAAGAATGAAATTTTGATCCTATCAATTGGCTTAGAATGGCTGAGATCAGTCACCTGCTCATCATTTTGTATATATTAGTTTTGCCTCTTGCTGTGAGCACTGGATCATGTTCTAAATCTTGAGGTTCCAATTTAAAAAAGAAAAGTTAAAAAATTAAGAACTCTAGTATGTGAAGAATTTTTTTTATGATAAAGTTGGCTTTTCATCGATAACGTATTGACACGTTTTTAAAGGCTTTGTTTGTGGGTAGTGAAACATCAGTGGTCAGAGCTGATCCTACAAGTAAACGTGCGTGCAAAAAGATTCTTAGCTGCGACATCCTTCCTGAATTACACCAGATAATTCATGAAAATTCCAGCGACGACCTAGCCCTAGCAAAATTTCATGTTGGAGTTCTCTTTTATTGTTTGGTTTTAAATTCGCCACTTTCAAGGAATTTTCCAAGCAATGACAGTATCGTAGCGCTAATTCACTTGAGGGCAGTGGGGGGCTGCGAAAAGGTGAGTTCTACATGATTGTGTCCAGGTTTCACATCAGTAATTTTTCTATTTCAAGAGCTGCAAATTCCTTCATGAAAGCTGTTTCGTGTGTAAAAACGACTCGTACCGTTGCACTTCTGTATTTTGGTGCTCCACAGCTACAAGCTTATTATTGATGCATTTTTTGCTTCAACAGATGGCAAATCAGGTCTTAGAACATTTGAGGGGTAGCGGCAAAGAGTGTAGAAAGCGCATCGATCAGTTAATTAAAGTCAACAAGTTGCTGTATGAGTGAAGCTCGCATTCGAACTGCACAAGGAATTGAAGTGCATTTCAAGACTATGTAAGAATATTCAGGGTGTTTTGTCAATACTCTGCAGGTTGTGGTTCTAATGCTCACATAAGTTTTTGCAAAGGAAAACGTTCAGGGTGGTGTTGCTGCTCACAGGGTAGGTGATTTCTACCAACAATATTCAGGCACTTTTTAGATTTAGTCTCGTGTGTGCATCCACTTGTTGGATCTATCATAGGTCAGCAAATGTGGGGCACAAAGGTAGAGGTAGTTAAGATGACACCTTTCATGAATGATGTACTTCAGAAATGATGATACTGTAGAAGAAGGTTTCCACAAAGCATGTGGATAGCGGATCAGATTTTTATTTTATCATTGTACGGTGCAAGAATCATGGGAAGATGTGCCGCCACATTATAGCGTAGTTTGTAAACCCTTAGATTGGTGTTGTAGGTGATGTATATGATAGTGTTGGTTGTCTTGGATTTATAGCAACAACTAGGTAACTTGAGCAGTGCTAGGAATGTGCATTTGCGAATTTCAATTGACAAAAATGCGTTGTCATCTTTACAGTGCATATTGCTTCCATTGATGTGATCTCGCGAGTGACACGACCACTTCAATGCCCTAACAGAAAATTCTTTCATGAACCCAACGTCCAAGTAATGTGCACTACATCGTGTTGTTTTATCTTGAGGTATTAGTTCAGAAGTAAAATATTGAATGGCTTATCTATTGGTGTGATACGATTTTTGATTATTGATGACACTACCTCAAGTTACTTTTAACTATCAAATTGCAACTTCTCTAACGTTTCATGTGTTTTTAACTTGCTGTTTGTATATCTATATATTATTAATTATTAAATTTAAAAATTACATATTTACACATACATACATGCACACAAAAATCAAGTAAGAATTTACAGAAATAGGAACCATGGAAGGTGATTTGATGGTTGTCTCAATACAATGAGTGTCATGGTTGGCCACTAACATTGTCAAAGAATTTTTTCGAAAATGTCCATCTTCTCTTTGGGTTTTCTAATATAGGACTTATCAACATGGGAGAATTGATTCTATTGATGCCTTTTAAAAGTAATCTTTTTCGATGGTAACCCTCAAGGCGTGTTGACAAAATCCAATCCTATGTAACACACAACTGCCCATGTTTACAAACCTTGGATTTGATGTCATATTTGGGATCTTGTGGATTCTCAAACAATTCACACAATGCTGTATCCACTCAACCAAATCCCACGCTAACAAACGATGACAAGGATTCAAGGTTTTTAGTTGAGTTTATTACTAGTTTACACACACAAAGGTCCTCAAATCCATTTGATTCCAGAATTTAACATACTAATAAATGAAGAATCCGTTACACGGAATGTACCCAGCAATTATCTGATAACTTGATTTTTGAGAAACCAAACATTACATAAAAATTCAAAATAACTCAAAAACTCAAATAACATATATATACACACACATGTATACACACAATCATATATGAATGAATGTGTGTGTGTGTGTGTGTGTGTGTTATATTATCCTACATTATCATTAATATAGTCATTTAATTTGATGTAATTAGATGACAACGAAGACGTCGTCGTCGTCGTCAGGTTCTGGTCTCTCTTATGCTTTCGGTTGCTGGCTCCAAGCGAGTCTAGTCTCCACCCACAGAAAGTGACATCGACCAGCGACCGGGCAAGCACTATGATGCTTTGGGTTTTGTTTCGAGTGAAGGAGATGAGACTTCGTGCCTCGAGGAGAAATTGGGTACAAGAGAGAGAGAGAGTGAAAGAATGAGAGGAGCTAAGGGCCCTGATGAGAGCAAGAGTGAGGTTCTTGGAGTGCCCCACATGAGCACGACTTCAAGAAATCTTGCGAGAGTTCGAATCATCAGATTCAGTGGGAGATAGAGAAGCATCACCAGAATGTTCCACATTCCGGTGCTGGGTACACTGTTGGGTGCCACGCTTCCCTTCACGCTTTGATGAGAAGAGTGTACAGAATAGTAGAAAATGTGGGGGCAGAACAAAATTTAGGTCGGGGTGAGTGTAGTGTTTTTCAAATGATCACGGTAGAAACATGTTGAGTTTAAGTCAGTCGCATCCCCAAGGGTGTTAGGGAAATGTCATGATCAAAGTTCGATGTCGGCTCCAACTCATGATCGTGAGCAAAGAAGCGCCTCCCCATGGTTCATAAACGAGGAGCTCCTCCAGAGGTTCATTACGGGCAAGCGCACTTGGATCCCGCAGATTAAGAAGGAAATCTGTGCTGGGTGCAAAGGAATCAAACCGAGAGAAGAAGCTATCAACCTACAGAATCGCAGCCAAGTTAATTCATCGTTGAAATAAAACTGCAGGTTAGAATCTGTAGATCTCCAAAGAAAGCCTCGGTTCAGTACAGGTCTCAACTGTGGGAAGGGGGAGACCGTATCTGAAGATGCCCTAAAGGAAACACGCAGAGCAGTATCCATGACAACGCCGTATCGTGATGATACGAAGGGCGCGTGGTTTCGGAAGTCGGGTCAAGAGCGGGATAATGGACACCGACAGTGCTGTTCTCAGCATTGGGTTTCTGTGCTGAACACAAACGAAAAAATCTACCATGGTCATGGACGTGCCGCTAATTCGAGGAAGAGTGGAGGAATTTCTTTGGCAAGGGCAAAGTCTTCTCCCACAGCTAATTCGAAATTCGTTGCTATGGCCGCGCAGAAACTTCAGGTTTGTTGGTAGATCGACCACTTCATATCACGTTACAATGTCATGAAAAACTATATTATCACAGAAATATACTTGTATGCTCATAAATTACAGCTGTTGCACTGGTTTTTATGCAGGTTCAAGATAAAAGATTTCTACCGCTGGTCGTGAGGGATTTGGACCTTTCTTATTCTTCATTATCAAATCTTGGGGCAATTGTTCATGATATCAGTAGACTGCCGAGGGCAAATTCGTCAAAACCAAGCGATGACGGTTTCGATGTTAACCATGTACCAAGTTCTGCAAGTGCGTTCATGAGCTTTCAGAAGTCGTCGACTGATATTGATCAAGGAGTCAAACTTCAAAGCCCCACGCTGAATTCCACAGCTTGGCTTGTAGCAAGAATGGAAGCGCTAAAGAAAGAAACATTCACGGTGTCAAAAGCCCTGCAGGTAAAGATCTCAAAAGTGTTGGTACCTATTTATCTCAAGTAACTTGACTTTCAAAAGGATTTTGCATGTGCCAGGCAGAATTCTTGCGATCATGTCTGGTATCGAGTTTACTCTAAATTTCGTACTTGTAAGATCATTGTTGTGGTATCATTTATCAACTATGCAGATCGCAAAAGAGCATGGTATTGCACTTGGTAAAAAAGACGTAGCCACACTGAAGAAGTTTTTTCAGTCAGATCAAAGACCTAGCATGCAGTGTGATACGCCTGATCACTCTCAACTCCGGATAAGTAAATCCTCTGAAAAGTAATTCATCTTAATATTACTCACATCAGCCTTCCCAGGCCTTCATTTGCTGCCAGGTGAAACTTCATACGGTGCAAAGCCTTTTCTGTAGAAGATTTGCTAATGTGTATTGACCTTTACACACATTTATTTTATACTCCAGCTAATTCTTGATATGCTTCCGAGAATTGTGAAGTCTGTGTTTGTAACTCGATTCAAGTAAGCCATTGGTAGAGATCTCGAAACCTAAAGAATCATAATATCTTTCATCCCAAATTGGTACCCACATACTTCCACTTCTAAGAGAAAGCACCCGAGGCAAAATTGTAGGCAACACAGATTTTTTTGAACACTAAGTGAACCAGACAAGGAGTTGGCCAACTGATTGGAGTTCTTCAGAGATCAATGGAGTCTTCCTAGTTGGCAACTCTTTTGGTTTTTATTTTTGTAACTTGGTGCTCTTATTTTGGAACATAAGGCTGTGTGTCTCTTTGAGTCACAAAATGGTTTTAGTACAAGATTGAGAATTTTGGTTCAAGGCTATAGATTAGAGAGGTCTTTTGCAACTTTGGACTTACTTGCATCAATTGTGCTTAGTTTATTGTTTCCAATTCATGCTTTTGCAAATCATATAAGGTGTTTTTGTTTAATTGATAATGTTGGTAAATAACTTATAGTGTATTGTTCTAATTTGTTTTTTTTTTATATTCAATGATATAAGTCAAATAAAAAAAGATTTATTTTTTTAGGAAACAAAATAATTTGTATAGAAATTAAGTTAATTCATTGTGTTATTACAAAAACTTATTTTAGTTTTTTTAATGTTAAATTTTTCTATAAAATCCAACATGAAATTGAATCATAATAGTTGCATAAATAGGTCATTAATCATTATATATCTCATTAAATATCCTTAAAAACTTACATCTTATTTTGTTCTTTTAATATAAAAAATTAAAATTTCTTAGTTTTTTTGTTACCTAATTATAATTACTACTTAAGTTTATGAAGTTGTTATCTCTAGTTATATGAATTTTTTATAGTTGCTTCTTCTTGTTTGCTTCTATTGCATTCCATTTATCTTCATGAGTAAGACTATTAATTATTTTTAATCAACTTCTATAAGACTATGTTTTATTCTTTCTTAAATTGGTGTTTAAGTTATTTTTTTTTTCTAATACAAATTTTTTTTTTCTTAACAAAAATTTAGTTTTTTATAAAAAAATTAAAAAATTCATAATAATAATAGTAATAATAACATTGATTTCTTATTTATATTAATTACATTGGTTGTAGTAATCATGACAATGAGAGAAAAAAAATACAATAATCTTTTTAGTTAAGTACTTGTTCTTATATATATCTTAGCTTATTTTTTATGGATTAATTTCTATATTAGAATGTAGAATATTTTTTCTAAGTAAAATAAAATGATAATGATCAATATAAGATTATTATACACTTTTATCTAGATTTTTTAGATATTTCTTATTTCTTATTTTTATTTATTTTTTTTCTTATTGTAGTAATCTTTGCCTTAAGTACATACTATGCTTAGTATGCATCTAGATTATGTACACAAAATAAATAACTAGAAATGTAGTTAAAATTTATATTTTTTTATTTTGTTCTAAACATAACAAACAATATTCATTGTCTATGTTTTTTATTTCTTTGCATGCCTTTGAACAATCTTATCAAGCATCTTAAAAAGTCTTTTATGCTTGAAACAAAGTTATCCACTACAGCTTCTCTAATAGCTTCAATTAACTTATCAATCGTAGTTTTAATTTAATAATATTTTTTAGTAGTTTTTTATTATCCACAAATTTGTATTGTTGCTTGTATTACTAAACTATGTTCTTTCTAAAAGAGTTGGTCTCATTTAGTTTAATTGTCTCATTTTCTTCGATTGTATCAGAATTTTTTAATTCTTCTTTAATAACATTAAATAGATCATCTTGCCACCTCCTCTGGTTTTATCATCTATTACAACTTACTTGTTTATTTTTTTATTTCTAATTATCAATTTTTATTTTGAATAAATTTAATATGTTGTCAACCATTACATGAGCTTAATAATTTATTAGTTGTTTTAACAAAGTGATATTAGGTACTTCTCAATGTTTGATGATGTATGCTTTTTTATAGCAATTTAAAATAGATTTTGGTGGTATTTTATTCTAGGCTCTTATAATATATTTTGTAGCATTTGATAAATTAGCAAGTTATCTTTTTATTATTTCATCACTATCTAGCCTTATTTTCAACTTATTAAAATTTAAGTGTTTTTATTTTATTTTATGAAATAGGTTATAAAAATCCAACAAGTCTTTTATCAAATTGTACTTGTAGCATTTTTTTAGTGCTACAATGATTTCTATATCAATTAATTGCTTTCACAATGTCATATTTGGAAGAAAGTAAATCACTTTAATTCCATTTTTATTAAATGCTTTATTGTACCTAAGAGTATTATTCAATAGTAAGAGAATTTTTTTGCATGTAGTTTTTTTAAAAAACTTTATTAGCAAAGACAATAATAAATCAAAAATTAAATATAATTTTATCCATCATAGTTTTTATTTTATTTTATTTTATATTATCTCTTTAAATTATCAATTTTTTTTGCTAAAGATGTCTTATAAGGCATGTTGGTGTGGCTACTTTCTAATTATTATACATAGAAGCTTGTGATGATTAGTTACAAGAGTAAAATTGGCTATAATCAACTTTTCTTTGGATTTCTTTTTACCACAAGTAATTGATATATCTTTTGGATAGAATAAGATAAAGTACTTAGGAACAATTCTAAAATACAATCCAATTTTGTCTATATTGTAAGTATTCTTAACTTTGTATTATTTAATAATGTATAGATTGTTAAAATTATCTACTAAATATAAACTATCTTTATCAAATTTAGTATATTTACTATAAAGAAGCATCAAGCAAAGTCCTCTCTAATTTCTAAATCTTAAAAACTATCTCTAGCTTCTTATAAAATCATAAAAACTCAATTTAATTGCAAATTTTATTACTTAAGAAATTATAAGGGAAGATATAAAATCTATCTTTAATTGATAAATTTCTTCATTCTACACATAAAGTTGATTCTCAAGAGCTTCTTATTTGGACTGAAAAATTCGTTGTATTTTATTTGCAATTTGTTGAAAATTGGACAAAATACATAGTTTAATTCCATCTTTTTTCTTTCAAGTATCACAAATAATATTTTTTCTTATTCCATTTAACCTTGCAAGAAAGTGCATTGAAAGAGACTTTGGATTTTTTGAGGCATTGATTATCTCCATTTTCTAGGTATTTTTCACATAAATTCTCTTACCTTTTTTCTTTAGAATGTTTGACATTGAATTACTCAAGAATACGAATAATGACTCATGAATAAGATTCGTGGTTGTGACTATCATATTCTTTGTTATCTTTTATATAAGTGATATAAGTTAGAGATTTTGTTTTTATATTTAATTATTTTTTATGATTATTTTTTATTTTAATTATAAAGTAGAAGGCCTCTCTTTGATGGTATTTAATTTTTTTATAATTTTATTTTATAAAAGCTTCTTGTATTTAAATTTATTTATTTAATTTTAGGATATATATATATATATATATATATATATATATATATATATATTTTAAATTTTTATAACTTTAGTTCTATAGATATCTTATAGTAATGTGTTGTATTTTTTATTTTTTTTATTTTTTATTTTTTTTTTACTTCTATGCATTGAAGAGAATTAGTTGTATATTATAATTCATCATAAATATTTTAAATATGTATAATAAATAAGAAAATTAAATTATTAGTAGTCTTTGAGTGATAATAGAAACTTATATATTGTTGTATAACAACTTAGACAACTTAATTGTCATTGCTTAAAGTCTTTGTATCAAGAAGGACTTAAGCTCAAGTTAGTTCTTGACTTGGTTCTTTGAATCATGTATTTAGTAATATAAATCTATTTATTTATTTTTACCAATTGCTTACAAAAGTATCTTTGTATATTTACACTTATAATTTTTGTTCTTTGGATCTTAATTTTTAATTTATATGATTTCTAATGATTGGAAATTTTTAATTTAATTTTTATTATAAAAATTTTATATATTTATATTTAATATAAAATAAATTTTAGTCTATAAAAATAGACTATAGAATTAATTACATATTATTGAACTAATTATTCAAAGTAAGAAATTTTAGTTTCTTCTAAAACTTATTACAATTTTAAAGTATTTGGATTATTTTTGCCATTATCTATTATGAAGTTTGCTAAAAAACCTAAATTAAATTCACATCTTTAAAATCCTAATTTTTGTATAAATCTAACTTGAATTTTATATTGGTATTATAACAAGAAGATTAAATTCTAGTTTTTATTCTTAAATTGAGAGTATTTTTACTAAAATTTTATAGATTAAATTTTTGGATAATAAACTTCTAAAATCAAAAGAAAAAATTTCTAGAAATTCTTCTTATAATATTTTGTAATAGATATAATAACATTAAAATAGTTATTGTTGTTTTTTATGTATATTAATACTTCTAAGATATTCTTGTTGCTTGCCATATCTTTGGTTGTATTAAACCTTTTCAAATATATTCTAAGATTTGAAAATCATTTGTGATAAATTAATATTATATTATATTATATATTTAGTATATATATAATACAAATAATTATCATTGATTTAATATTTAAGTAATTTTTAACTTTAAGTTATTCTAAATCATAATTGAAATTTTGATTATATAAGCACACTAATTTTTTTAATATACAATAATAAAATATATTATTTTTTCTAAAAAAAGATTGAAAACTACATGCTATGATTATGTGTTGAAAAATATTAATTGAAGAAACCAAAGGTAATGTATTTACTCTCTTTAGCACCACCAATAGTTTTTTTTTTTTTTTTTTTTTTTTTTTTTTTTGACACAAATAGAGTTTTTTCTCTATTGTAAGAAGAAAAATTAAAATACATAAATTCCAACTAAGTTCAGCCAAAGATGATATAAGACAACTTAGGTATTAAAAAAAAAAAAACCACTTCTAGGACCAACTCACTTCTATGATGGTTTTTTCTTTATCTACATTGCTAAGACACTATTTACATATCATTGGCATTAAAATTACTTGATATAATTTTTCACCTTTTAGAAATATTGTTGCATTTTTTTTTTCTAAACCTTAAGCTATGCATTTCTATTATAATCAATGAAATTGAGCTACATCTTATGATACAACTTTTCTTGCAACTAGTAGATCCCATTGGACAAGGAAATACTTTGTTTTATCTATAGTATCCACAAGATGATACTTCAAATAAGAAGCCATTGTTTGCTAACTATTTTGAATCTACGAGGTATACAATGAGGAAAAATGAAATATATTATGAGGGAGAAAATTGCAAGAGTCTTATATCCTTAGTACAGCGATGCTAAAGATTATCCAGATGCCTTAGATTCTTGATGGTATCTAAAGTGCCAACAATGCCAACAAAGGCTGATTGTATTGGCATGCATCTTGTACTTGAAGTAAAGAATTGAAGAATATGGATCTCTTAAAGCCAAGCTCTCCTTACTGATAGATATTTCTAAAAATAATATAGTATTATTTCTTGAATAGTAGATGAATAAACTAAATAACATTGACTAGTAATTCTACTCACTTTGTCATACTATGAATTCAACACAACTACTCAATGTCATGACAATCAACAAAGGTCAATCTCCTTGTGGATTTGTTCCTTGTTTTAGATGTTAATCCATTTCAATATATAATTTAGAAATTAAATTTCTAACTACTTCTTTGTTACAATGATTAGAATGATTTATTATTTCTAAAATAGTGATCAATCAAATTATGCCATATATTATATAAACAAGATCCGTCTAAGTTATGGAAAACATCTAAGATTCCATAGTTGATAATCTATCCTATTATAACAAAGAAAAATATCACATTTCTTTGTACCTTACTTAATTAATTTGATTCTTATTTGTTTGAATATGCCAAAGATGTGAATGAAAATGTTTTTCTTTTGTACCTTTCAACAATCTTAATATAATCTTTATTCATTTATAAGCTCAAACAAGTTGTAAGTCATGTCAAACAATGTATATATTTTGACTTGGAATAGTATCTATATTTATATAGATCAAGATCGAGCTCATAAATAAGGGATATTTGCCAAACCATGTCAACATTAGTACTAAAATCATTTACCTATCTTCCTATCTTTAATCCATACATTACTACCATATCTTTCTACTGGGCTCTTCTACAATAAAATTCATAATTTTATCTTTCATCATATAGTTGTATTATAACACAATAATGTCAAAGTTTTCTTATTTATAATGTTATTATTATCCCTTGAGGTATATTAGGCAATAAAAGACTATGGATTATAGTGTCTTCTAATATGTTTAAATATTCTTGTCCAATTAGGTTCTAAAACATATAATGTGGTATAACATGAATTCTTGCTTGAGAATGTATTGGACACATGGTTGAGGAAGGTAAATAAAAAATACAACAATAAGATTCTACCAAATTTAATAGAATTTTAAATAAATTCTAATTAATTCTTAACAAATCTAATCAAACTTAAATCAATCCAAAAGAATTTTTTTAAAAATTATTAAAGAAATATAAAGAAAAAATAAATGATTTTAAAAAAAAAATTTCTTAAAGAAATACTAAGATAAAAACTATAAAGAATGATTGAAATAAAAACCTTAAAAAAATGATAAAAAACTAAATAAATAATAAAAATAGAAATTTTTAACTAAATCCCAAGTAAATCCTAATCAAACCTTAGTATAGTCTTAAAAAAATCTCAATTAAATTCTAATAAATCCTAAATAAATCTTAATAAAAATAATAAATAAATCCTAATTAATATTTAAATTTAAAAAAATCTAAAAAAATCCTAATTAAACCTTAATAAAATCTTAAAAAATTCTAATCAAATTTTAAATCAATTCTAATCAAATCCTAAACCAATCCTAAATAAGTTCTAATAAAATCTTAAACTAATCTTAATCAAATTTTAACCAACTCTACATCAATTCTAATAAAATCTTAATCAATTTTTTATCAAGTTTTAAATCAAATCTAATCAAATTCTAATCAATTCTAAATAAATTATAAACCAATCCTAAACTAATCTTAATCAAATCTTAACCAAATCCTAAACTAATCTTAATCAAATCTTAACCAAATCCTAAATTAATCTAAACCAAATCTTAAGAAATTCTTATAGTATTAAAATTTTAATAAATACTAATGAAACCATTGATCTCATTTAAAATTTCACTTACACTTCAATCTACAAGCAATTAATAAGCATACAAAATTTAAGAAAAATAAAATTCACCAATTGGCCGCCTTCCATCTTCAACTTAAGTTTTTAAACTTTTAGCAACAATATCTCTTTGCCAAATTATTTAATTGCTTTAAAAGCTGATATTATATTGATTTATAAGTCCAAATAGCCTTCACCAATTTTTGCTTCAATCAAACTAGAATTTTTTTATAAATTATAAAAATCCTCATTGATCTTAAATTTTAAGTATCTTAGATCTTAACCTAATAAAGCTCTCATATCCTTCAATCTAATTATTTAATTGACATTATTTTTTCAAATACATTAATAAAAAGCATAATAACAACCTCACAAATTTTTATTTTTAAATTTACTATAAAACTCACAAAATCCTAAAAATTTTAAACTTCATTTTATTTTTAAAAACCAAACCTATTAAGTATATTTTTTACTTTTAAAAGCCTTTTAAAATTCAATATGCCTTCAAATCACATAAAAAAAATTTCTAAAATTCTTCTTATAAGTTTATTTTCAATATCTACTTTTCAAAGAAAATATTTGCACTTATTAATTTTTACTACCTCTTTATTGACTATCTATATTTCTAAAAAATATTACTAAAATATTTCCATTTAAGCTCTTCTATAATATAATCTTTCTTTTTTGCTTTTCTCTAATGGTTATATTAATATATGATAATACTAAAAGTCAAGGATGATGCCATTCAAGCCAAAAACCTTCTTATATGCATGTCCTTTTAAGTTGCCATAAGCTTTGTAAGTGTAAAGAAGATGTAGAGGGTTTTTTTTGTGGTTGTACCCAAGCAATTGGAGATGTAGCTAAACACTTTAATTCTTGCTCCACTAGTACCATTAGTGGTTGAGCAAGCAATGTATAGTTTGTTATACAACTTTGACAAATGAAAGAATACATGGCTTAGCTATTATGTACATAATTGACTTCTTTTTATTTTCATGGAAATATTTTTTTTGTACAATAGTGACTCATCCATTGCCACTTTAAGAAGGATTAGATTATTTTATTTTATTTTATTTATTTATTTATTTTCATATTATTGTAATTAATTTCATAATTGGCCATTATAATTTGGTATTTAATATCATCAAATTGAGTTTTTTAAAACATATAGAGATAGATTTGAAGTAGTTCAATGAGCATATCAGATATAAGATGAAGGAAGAGATCCATAAACAAACTCTTCCACTACTTATTTCTTCTTCTTGTATCTCATTGTTGTAGATAATATCTATTTTTTAGCTAAAAAATTAAATTTTAAGTCAAATTTTATTATTATTTATTAATAACTTTATACCATAAAGCTTATGTACTTAAAAATATATAAAATTTAACTTAGATATATGAAAAAAATTAATAATTACAGATTAAATCAACTTTAGTAAGGTCATTAAGACTCAATGTATTTTATGAAAGAATAAAGTTTTTCATATAACAAGAAAGGTAGAGAAATTTGACCTTAGCTTTTATGTTTGACATTCTCAATAGAAGGTCTATTAGTTCCTTATCATTAAAAGAGGCAGAAAGATCAATATCTATGGGACAATTCTAGCTATTGATTCTTTCTTATTATAGTTTGGTTTTATAGTTTAGTTAGTACAAGAAGCCTTAACAAGCTATAAAGACTTTTTTATTCGTAAAATTTTATTAAAGAGAAAAATAAAGTATATAGTGAGCTTTTATTTAGTTCTTTTTGATGTACATATTGTTATTTTAGTTGATTGAAATATTTTCTTGGATCTGATATTAGTAGCAATAAATTATATTAAATGTGGAGTTTTAGAAATGCTTGAGTAGCTATCTTTATGGAAGTCTCTAGTGTATCATGGATATATATTTGATTTGTAGATTTTTTTGAATTGTCTATAAAAAAAATCATAAATACTATTCTTAGCAAAAATGAGAATAAATTTATAATTATTACACATCTTCATACATTTGTCAATATTCTTTATGAAGGATATGAATCTCAAAGAAAAAATCTCAATACATTCTTATTTCATTAAAAAATACTAAAAAATCACTCAAAGATGATAATATATTGAATAAGAATGACTATTGCTAAAGACAAAAGTCTTAAAATAAGACTAAAGATTAGAAAGACATTAACAAGTGTGAAAAAGGCTTAATTATTACCTGTATATATATACTCTCTAATTAAGGGCTATTTGAAGATATTTCATTGGATTTTTAACATCTGTTGATTTTGTTAGACATATGATTTAATTCAAAATATATATTTTAATCTATTTTGGTGCGATTTTAAATCTATTTTTTTTTTTATTTTTAATTCTTAATTATTATTCATTTGTGTAGGAGAAGGTGGCATCTATCTTCTTCTTGTGATATTCACTATCTTCTATAACTTAAGAAAGAAAATGTGGATTATGAAATAGATTGTCCTAGATTCCAATAGATGTAATAAAAAAGTAATAAGATTAATTTGTTCAAAAATAAAAAAAAGTTCAAAAGTACAATAGTCCAATTTTTTACAAAGATGAATAGTCGAGATATTACAACAAAGTAATCATATGTATAACAAGGTATAGATAAGATATTTATATTATTGAAACATTGAAATAGATAGTTCGAACTATACTTGAAAAGTTATGGAAGTTTTTAGAATTGGGGCTAGGTTAGTGGACTATATAGGACCTAATGTAGAACATTCTAGAAAGAGCTTATGGCACTTATTTAAATAGAATCTACTATAGAATCTTTTAAAAAAGGCTGAGAGTGGTTATTTAGATAGAACCTACTATGGAACCTTCTAAAAAGAATTTAGGACGGTTAAGTAAGTGAGATCCATCATCTAAGAACATTCTAGAAATTCCAAGATAGTAGAACAAAATATAAATAGGATTGGCTAGGGTCTTCTAGGCATGTGGTTACATATGGCTTTGGACCTTCTCTCTTAGTAGAATTTGGTTTTGTACCTTCATATTTAGTTTCATTTTATTCTATTTCTATTTATATAATTTTGTTTGTCATGCCTTATTTTGTTTAATTCTACTCAATTTTATTCTAGTCCATTTTGCCCAATTTTGCAATGAGGTCTTATATAGCTATCAATTAGAAGAGTCTTAGATTCTCAAGATAGATTGGTCCTAATTCATTAGTATCAAAATGAGTATTAGATTGTTCTTTGATAGTGTATTGATAGCCATCATCTAATTTGAGGTCAATTATTATGATTACACTGAATATTGTATTAAAGCTATCACAGATTATTTTTTAAAAAATCAATCAAAAGATGAGAAGATATTCCAATAGTGGAGTCCAGTGAGGAAATTCTAGCATGAGAGATATGACAAAGAAATTCTAGATGGAGGCTCAAATACAACACCTCTTAGGCTAGATAGCTACTTTGCAAGGACAAATAGAAGTGTCCAAGCTATTTGAAAGATATGACAACCATTTGGTGGCAACATAGAGTTCAAAGCTATAGAGCTTAAAGTAGATTATTTTAATTGGAAGGAGTTTGAGATCAAGGTTAAGAATCAATTTTGATCAATTAATGTGGAAAAAATAGTTTGTAATCAATTGATAAATTTTATTCAATTTAAATCAATGTAAGATTATATCTTCTAATTTAAGTTCATATATCTTCAAATTAACAATGTTTCAAAGGCAAAGATGATGGATCAATTTCTATGGGATTTGAAACTTAGGATCTAGTAAGATGTCAAACTAAGGAATCCACAAATTTTTGAAGATGCAATTAAGATTGCAAAGAGAGGTAACGCTATAGATTTCAAAAATTATGGAATACGACCTATAGCACAGAGTCTTATGCCACTGTCGTGTTGTAACATGACTATATGGTGAAAATATAAATGGAAAAGATTTATTAATATTTAGTCATCTTAGATGTTAGAAACAGTGGCCAATTCTAGTGCCAATATTCAAGGGCTAGTTAATGTCACCCCATTCCAAGTTGTACCATCGAACATGTCAACAGCGTATGCCCCACCAACATCATCGAACCAAGTACCCTCCATATCAATGAAATGACCAGGATCATTTTCTAACCCTATATAGAATAAGCCTAGTAGGTATATATCGATAGAGACATCCAATATGCCTGATGGAGTACAAGAAGACTACTTCGTTGTTTTTGTTGCAGACAGATTGGTCATTATGTTAGTAAATGCCCCAGTCCCAAAGCTAGTGACAATTACGCGCTAGTATGTGGGAATAGCAAGCAGTCGGGGCATACTTATCAGCAATGTAATGTTTTGTTCAATTTCAATAATTGAGATCAGTAGATCCAAAGCCAGGAAAAAATTGAGGAGATAAATTGAGGTCCTCAAGATTCTCCTGTAAATCGGGTGGAATAAGTCTGAGCCATTCTTATCAGGAGTAGGCAAAAGGAGAAAGGACCAATTCAATATTTAAGTGAGTCTGATAAGAAGGGCCAATTTGATCCAATTATGGGGACATTCAATCGAGGTCATGTTATGGGCCTCTTATCCAATATGAGACCTGACTCGGTTAGGCAACCCAATGAGGTCCTGAATACGAAGGCTTCAGTTTCATTTCAAACTATTCTATTCTCCATGCCATTTTAGAGAAACATCTTTTCTATGGAAAGATCCTCTTAGAGGCGGGAATTCCATGGAGGCAGGTCTGTTGTTCCAATTCGGAGTCCAGGGTAGAAGAATAGGGGACCTCAAGGAGTTAAAAGAGAGGAGAGGAAAAAAAAAGGGCATTTGAAGATCGAGATTTTGGGGTTGGAGAACGAGCTTCAAGTTCCTTAGAAAAGATATAAGACTGGGTTTTCATAGGGATTGGTGGGACTTTTGCAATCGTTGCTGAAAGTCATTGTTTATATTGGTGATTTGGATTTTTTTTTACAATAAAGTTAAGGCTAGTACTCTTAACTATTTTGTGAAATTGGAGAAACTTTTGCGGTTGAAATTTAGAGATATCTAGAGGATTGAGTATGCCGAGTGTATGCAAAAATTTGTGTTAATGTAACAGAATAGATAGAGGATATTTGACCATTAGTGTAAAGAGGTATCAAAAGTTATTAGATTGAGGTTGTTTAGGATTTTTGTAATATGTGGAGATCTATCAGCTGAAATAAGGTGACTTTTGACGTGGTAAGTCGAGGACTTCTAGACGGCGGTCAAGATACATCAGTGTGGATTTACGATATTTTCTTTCTATTTGTAAGTTAGATTAGATTGAAACTTCTTGAGCATTTAGAAGGCTTTCAAAGACACTAGTGGTAGAAGTTTACAACAATTGGATGGTCAGATTGAGAATTACAGCTTGCCGAAGCTTGCTGTCTAGGATTAGGATTTAAAATAAAAATAAAATAAAATAAATAAATAAATAAATAAATAAAATAAAACTAAAAAATAACAAAAAACTTTGTACTTATAATATCTTGAAGTTATTAAAAATAGTGTTTCTAAGTACTTTGTATTGAGATTAAGCTTTTACATTAAAATCCAAAATAGTTTGTATTTAGATGGTTGAAACCCACTAGCCTACCTGAATACTTGTAAAACATTATTTTATCTTCCACAGCTAGACGCTCAGTGCATTCTCAAGTAAAATAGCATGTAATATGATGTAAGTAGTGAACCTAATGTGAAACGCTTGACATAGAAGGTATTGGGATTTGTTTATTTTTGTTTTTATTTTATGGAGAATGAGAATAAAAATATTGAAGGAGTTTCAAGTAGAGCTTCTTCTAAAGGACAAGGTATGTACTTGGATCCATCCTTTACTGCTATGTTTCAAGCCTTATCATTATCTATATAGCAACAACAAAGTAATGATCACAAAGAAACTTTAGCAACCAAAGCATTGCAAGCAGTGGTCAATAAAATTGATCAATTTGATGGAAGGGATATTTTAAGGTATTTAAAATGTTATGTTCAGAAAATAGAATTAAATCAAGTTTTTGAGAAGAAGATGGTTGAATTATTTGGACTTACCATGATATCAAAAATAAGAAAGCATATTACATCAATTATGGAGTATTATGGAAATTCATGGGAGATTTTTTACATGCATTAAAAGACGAATATTTCTTAGAGGACACTGATCGTGTTACTAAAAAATTATTTCTAGAATGGATTGAGCAGCCTAATAAGAATTTGCAAGCAATAGAGCTACTAAGAGAATTTGGGAGGCAGTATTCTCAATTATCGAAGGTAAAAAAATTGACATTAGAGCCGAACAAGGTTGAATTATTTCTTCAAGCTGCTCATGGAGAGTTACAAGGGAAATTGGAGTTGCTTCTTAAAGACAAAGAAGAAGTTGAAGGATTGACAACAAAGTGGAAAAATATTAAAAACGTAGTAGATTTGCTTGCAAAAAGAGAAAGGAGGAAGGATAGGAGTAATATTCCAAAAAGAATATAAGCACCTAAAATTCTAATACATACAATATGACCAACAATGTCTACTGTTCAACCTTCAACATCTTTATCGAAGAAAGGAGAGATGGAGATTGAAGAAATTATACATGGAATACAAGATCTTCAAATCAAATTGGTAAGACTTGAATAAAATACTTCTACAAATAATTTGAAGAATGTTTCAAAACAATGGTATGTACAAAGATATATCTGATATGATGACATTTCATATACTAGGAAGGATTGTAGTGAATTTAATAATATGGTGCAGTAAAGAGTTATTTACTGGAAAGATGGAAAGATTACATTAAAAGATATAGAGGATCTCGTTTAAATCAATTTTGGCAAAGGAGGTATGAGAGCATTGATTCAAGATTATTTAATAGAACATGGAATAAGAACACAAGATAGTACAAGTTATGGCGCTAAAGTAGATGATGAATTTGGTGGAAGTATAGGAACTAGTGAATTTTGGACTTCTACTATTTCCACAATGCAAAAAAGAAAAATGCCTCGAGAAGCGTTATTGAGGACTGCAACTACAATACGAGGTGCAACAGGTTGGGAAGACCCTATTGAGTAGAATACAAATGATAATTGTTAGAAGCAATCAACAAATAAAAAGAATGGATATAATCAACGATTACATTTTGAAGATTACAGTGATAAGGAAATGGAAGCTTCAAGCCATTACACTCAGAAACATTGGACAAGGGCAACTATTGAAGTATTGATGAAAGTAGGAGATATAGAAGAACCAATTGTTGCTTTAGTTGACCATGATTCTGAAATAAATATTATGACTAAAGATCTTTATAAGAAGCAAAAATCACTAATTGATATGGAACATGGATGGATAATACGAGCAGCTAATAATATATGAGGCAAATTATATGGAGCTTATCCAGATGTCAAAATTTGGATTGGAGATGTTGCGATAGAACAACATTTCTTTGTTCAAGATACAACGTCTTATCCATTGATTTTAGGACAACCTTATATCACGACAGCATGAATGGAAACAAAAGTACTTGACGATGGTTTTGTTTATGCAAGGATACGTAGTGAAGATAGAAGGAAAGTTGTACAATTTCTAATAGTACCTCCTAATCATGAATGGAATCGAGATAGGTTGAGGGAGAAACCATTGCCAAGGGTTGTTGAAGGATTTAAGGATTTTGGGAAAGTATCACTATAAAGCGGGATTATGGAGGTACAAAAGAGGAGGTCAAAAACTAATTATGCCAATTGAAGAAAAAGTACCTACTTGGAGTGTACTACCATGGAAAGATAGATTGACAAAAGAAGAACTTCTAGCTATTAGAATTCAACAATTAGAGTAAAGATCGGAAGATGTGCAAATAGCATTAGAAAGGTTAAAAAGAACAAGGTTCCAAACAAGGCACGATTTGATAAGCAGCATCGATTGAGGCCTAAAGGAATTGAAGAAGGTGATTGGATTTTGGTCTATAATAGTAGCTTGGACAATCAACATAGTACTTTAAAGAAGTTTTCTAAGCAATGGTTTGGACCGTATATGGTAACAATTGTTCAAGATAATACAACTTATTTATTATGAGAGTTAGATGGAATAAGGTTAAAAATAGAAATTGTAGGGAAGCGAGTAAAAATATTTAAAAAAAGATACACAGAAATAAATATAGAAGACCTTGGTGAAGACATAGATATTCTTCAACAGGAAGATAAAATTGACTTGGATAGCAAAAGTGATGAAGAGGATTTGGACGAAGACTTGGATAGCAAAAGTGTTGAAGAAGATTTGGACAAAGACTTGGAGAACATATTATAAATCAAACAATAACTAGGTTATTTGGTGCATATCAGAGGATGCACAAGTTCAGAGGGGTAGATGTCTTGCTGTAATATGACTATATGGTGAAAATATAAATAAAAAAGATTTATTAATATTTAGTCATCTTAGATGTTAGAAATAGTGGCCAATTCCAGTGCCAACATGTAAAGGCCAGTTAATGTCATCCCATTGCAAGCTATACCACCGAACGTGTCAATAGAGTATGCCCCACCTACGTCATCGAACCAAGTACCCTCCGTACCAATGAAATGACCAGGATCATTTTTTAACCCTATATAGAATAAGCCTAGTAGGTATATATTGGTAGAGACATCCAATATGCTTCATGGAGGTGCAAGCAGACCACTTTGTTATTTTCGTTGCAGACAGATTGGTTATTATGCTAGTGAATGTTCCAATCCCAGAGCCAGTGACAATTACATGCTAGTGTGTGGGAATAGCAAGTAGTCAGGGCATACTTATCAGCAATGTAATGCTCCATTCAATTTCAATAATCGAGATCAGCAGATCCAAAGCCAGGAAAAAATTGAGGGGATAAATCAAGGTCCTCAAGATTCTTTGATAAATCAGGTGGAATAAGTCTCAGCCATTCTTACCAGGAGTTGAGAAAAGAGGAAAGGACCAATTCAATATTTAAGTGAGACTGATGTAAAGAACCAATTTGATCCAATTACGGGGACATTCAATCGAGGCCATGTTATGGGCCTCTTATCCAATATGAGACTTGACTCGATTAGGCAACCCAATGAGGTCATGAATACGAAGGCTTCAATTCCATTTCAAACTATTACATTCTCTATGCCATTTTGGAGAAACATCCTTTTTGTGGAAAGATCCTCTTAGAGGCGAGAATTCCATGGAGGCGGGTTTGTTGTTCCAATTCGGAGTCCAGGGCAGAAGAATAGGAGACCTCACGGAGTTAAAAGAGAGGAGAGGAAAAAAAATGGGCATTTGGAGATCGAGATTTTGGGATTGGAGAGCAAGCTTCAAGTTCCTTCGAAAAGGTATAAGATTGGGTTTTCATAGGGATTGGTGGGACTTTTGCAATCGTTGTTGAAAGTCAGTGTTTATATTGGTGATTTGGATTTTTTTTTGCAATAAAGTTAAGGCTAATACTCTTAATTGTTTTGTGAAATTGGAGAAACTTTTGCAATTAAAATTTAGAGATGTCTAGAGGATTGAGTATGCCGAGTGCATGCAAAAAGTTGTATTAATCTAACAGAATAGATAGAGGATATTTGACCATTAGTGTAAAGAGGTATCGAAAGTTAGTAGATTGTGATTGTTTACGGTTTTTGTAATATGTGGAGATCTATCAGCTGAAATAAGGTGGCTTTTGGCATGATAAGTCGAGGACTTCTAGGTAGTGGTTAAGATACATCAGTGTGGATTTACGGTATTTTCTTGCAATTTATAAGTTAGATTAGATTGAAACTTCTTAAGCATTTAGAAGGCTTGCAAAGACACTAGTAGTAGAAGTTTACAACAATTGAATGGTCAGATTGAGAATTACAGCTTGCCGAGGCTTGTTGTCTAGGATTAGGATTTAAAAATAAAAATAAAATAAAATAAAATAAAATAAAAAATAAAAAATAACAAATAACAAAAGACTTTGTGCTTATAATATCTTGAAGTTATTAAAAATAGTGTTTCTAAGCACTTTGTATTGGGATTAAGTTTTTACATTGAAATTCGAAATAGTTTTTATTTAGATAGTTGAAATCCACTAGCCTACCTGGATACTTGCAAAACATTGTTTTATCTTCCACAGCTAGACATCTGGTATGTTCTCAAGTAAAATAGCATGTAATATGACATCGCTATCTAATATTATCGATAATAACCAATGACAATGGAGGTTGATGCCTTACAAGGATTATTAACACTACAAAGACAATAAATATTGATAAAAAAGGAATTATATTTCTATTGTTGAGAGCCAAGCCTTTAAATTGGAGGTTGTGTAAAACATCAAAATTTAAGTACCAACAAAATAAGGTAGGTTCACAATCTCAAGACTCATCAAATTAATAATAAAATAGAGTAAGAAAATGAGGCTCCTCAATAAAGGCATCGAAGTCAAATATTGAAGATAACTATTATTTCTTAGAAAAAAATGGCATGGCCTTGGACAACTATAAAAAGAATCAACTGATGCATCTAATACCTAGTAGTGTGACTCCTATTTGAAGTACCTCCTTTCAAATAGAACTATTACTTAGAGCAAAACATCAAGTCAAATAATTTATCACCTAACACCAAATGAACTTGAAGAGGTACAAAAAATGTTGGACGAACTCTTAGAGAAGGGCTTCATTTGAAAAAGTTCATCATTGTAGAAGTACATATATTCTTTGCATCTAAGAATGATGGCAGACTTTGGCTTTGTATCAACTATCAAGGCTTCAATAAGTAGACTATTAAAAAATCCATATCTGCTTCAACGAGCAGATAATCTTTTTGATCAAATTCAAGATATGATTATCTTTAGTAAATTAGATCTTTAGAATGGATATTGATAGATACCTATTGTAAAAGAAGATATTAAAAAGATGGCATTTTATATGCACTATGGACATTTTGAACAACTTGTTTTATCTTTTGACCTAATCAATGCTCCACCTTCTTTCATAGGTCACATAAATAGATTATTTTGGGACCTTTTGGATAAATATATACTTGTCTTCATTGATGATATCTTTGTATATAGTAAAATTCTTTAGGAGTATGAGCAACACCTACAAGAAGTAATGCACCGGCTTTAACATAGTCACCTCTATTGCAAGCAATCAAAATGTGAACTTCAAAAATTGGAAGTCATTTTTTTGAGGCATGTGGTGTCCTTTGAAGGTGTGAATATGGAGTAAGATAAGATAAAAAGCAGTGGAAGATTAGCCAACCTCTAAAGATGCTTCTAAAGTTCTTTCATTTTTAGGCCTTACTAAATATTATTGTCATTTTATTCAATAATTTGTGCTTATTACTACTTTATTGATAAACTTATTAGAAAAGAATGCTCCATTTGAATGAAAACTACAACAGAAAAGCACCATAATAGATTGAAAGAAGTACTCATAAGTGCTCTAATATTACAACTATATGATTCCAACCTTCCTTCTATACTTGATATTGATACTTATGATTTTGCTATTAGAGCGGCTCTTCAACAAAACTTTTGTAAGAGCCTTCAACATGTGGCGTATGAATCATACAAGCTTAAAAGGATAGAACATAATTACTTTGCATGTGATTGAGAGCAATTAGTGATTATACATGCTATGAAGGTATAGCGATACTATCTATTGGAAAAGCCAATGGTTGTTGGAAAAGCCATTAATCCTCGCTACATGATTTGTATTTGAAAAATATGAAATCACAACATCATTGTTAAAAAAAATAGTTGTAGCTTTTTGATATCAAATTTGAGTACAAACAAGGGCAACAACATACTATGCTAGATAGCTTATCACAGAGACCAAACTTGAAGACTAGATTGAAAGACAAGGCAGAGGTTGCTACTATTAGTAGTGTCATTTCAAACCTAACCAAAGAGGTAGAATGGAAGGAAGCTATGCATTAGAATACTTATTTCAAGATGGTTAACAATCGGTTGAAAGTGGACGATACAGAATATCAAGATTACAATTTTAGTAATGGCTTGCTTAATTTTAAGAAGCAAACTTATGTACATGACAATGATATACTCTAGATGTGTATACTTCAAGAAGAATATGATGTCAATATCTAGACATTTAGGATGAAAAAAGACTCTAGAATTGATTTCAAGGATATGGTTTTGAGCAAGTTTGGATCATAATGTTTAAGCTTTTGTGTGCTTGTGTAAGTCATGTCAACCTAATAAAGCACGCAATACAACGTCTCTTGGACTATTGTAACTAATTCTACTACCTACAATACGTTGAGAGCAGGTGATTATAGATCCTATTATATATTTGCCATAAACATGTTATAATCACACCATAGTCATCTTTTTAGATTGACTTTCAAAGTAATTTTACTTAGCCATCATACACTTAAATATTGATGCTCTAACACTTGCATGGATCTTTTTTGATACTATTTTTTGTAACCATGGATTATCTTGTGTTATTATTTTAGATTGAGATCCATGCTTTAGGAGAAGCTTTTGCCAAGATTTGTTCAAGCTACTCAACACACAACTTACCATGTCTACAATCTTCTATTTTCAAACAAATAGACAAACAGAGAGTACAAATTAGACCTTAGAAGATATGTTGTGAATATTTGTAATAGTTCATCATAATGATTGGGATGAATACTTGATGTCCTTGAAATTTTCTTATAATGTTAGTACTTAAGCAAATATCAGTTATTCACCATTTTTCCTTAACACTAGTCAACATCTAATTATACAAACAACTTTCCATTGTTCTATCAATATTAACAATTTGGCAATGGATGAATTTACACAATGACTTACAATGGCCTTACAAGAGGCACAATATCGCCTTCTTATTACACAAAATCGACATAAGCAGTATATGGATAGCCATTGATAATACAAGATCTTTTATAAAGGTGATTAGGTATTACTTTCCAATACCAACTTGCCATTTGCTACATCAATCTAAATCCATAAATTCACATCTTGTTGGATTGGATCTTTCTATATTTTTGTAATGATTTTTGATGTTATATACTATGTCAAGCTTCTACAATATATTTGGATCCATTCAATCTTCTAAGTTTTACAACTACAGGAATTTCATACAAAGTCAAAATACTTTCCGGATTGACACTAACCACCACCACCATGACAAGTTGTAGTTGATGACTAATAAGAATATGAAATAAACAACATTTTAGAGCATTGCTACTTTTGCCATGGCAATGGATGTCTACAACTTTAGTACAAAGTTCTTTAGTAAGATTATCCCATCTATAATGCAATATGAAAACCTACATAGAACCTCATCTATTGTAACAAGATAATTTAGAGATACCATCAAAAATAAAATAAGAAAATTTTGCATTAGTGAATAGAGATTAATTGTAATAAGATATAGATAAGATATTTGTATTATTGATACATAGAAAAAGATAGTTGGAACCATGCTTGAGAAGTTATGGAAGTTTTTAGAATTGGGGCTAAGTTAGTGGACCATATAGGATCCATTGTGGAACATTCTTTAAAGGACTTAAGGCGGTTATCTAAGTAGGATCCACCATAGAATCTTTTAGAAAAAGCTAAGGATGGTTATCTAGGTAGAGCCCACCATAAAACCTTCTAGAAGGAGTTTAAAGTGGTTATTTAAGTAAAATCTATCATTTAGGAATATTCTAGAAAGTCCAAGGTGATAGAACAAAGTATAAATAGGACGAGCCAAGGCCTTGTGGGCATGTGATTAGGTATGGCTTTGGACTTTCTCACTTAATAAAGTTTGGTTTTGTACATTCTTATTCAATTTTATTTTGTTTTATTTTTATTTGTACAATTTTAACTTTTGTGTCCTATTTTGTTTAATTCTACTCAGTTTTGTTTTGGTCCATTTTGTCCTAATTTTTGATGAAGTTTTATATAGCTATGGATTAAGAAAGTTTTAGACTCTTAAGATAGACTGGTCTTATTTTGATACCTTATCATCTACATTAAATTATAGTTGTTCCTTATAATAAGCATCGATACTAAATTTTTTTTATTTTTTTGAGCTCATTTTAATTATATCTTTATTTTTGCATAAAGCTTTGACAAATAATTTATTAAATCTTTTATTGCAAGATTATAAAATTTAGAAAAGTCAAAAGTATCAAGTTATAGATGATAACAATAATTGATAGAAAAAGATGTTTATTGAATAGAAGAATGTACTAAATTATTATATGCAAACTCTATAAGTGGCAAAAGAATTAACCAATTATCTTTATGAAAGTTGATGGTTATTGTCAAATACTAGTCTAAAACTTGATTCACTTATTTCATTTGCCTATTAATTTGAGGATGGAAAGTCAAAGAAAGTTTTACATCCACCTTTAAAATCTTGAAAAGGATTTTCTAAAATCTTAATATAAATTAAGTTTTCTTATTTAATATAATATCTTTAGATAATCTATAATAGCAATAGATATTTTCAAGAAATTTTTTAAACCATTTTTTTATTTGTGATAGATTTTATATATGATACAAAATATGCCATCTTAATAAAGCAATCTACTATCACAAATATAAAATCATATAAACTTGAAACTAGGAGATTTGTAATAAAATCTATAAAAATAAAAGACCATGGTTTTTTTAAAATAGATAATGGCTAAAGAAGTCAATAAGATCAATGACAAGGAGTTTTTGATTTTGAACAAATATCACATAATTGTATAAAGTCTTTGATTGCCTTCTACATTTGAATCCGCTAAATTTTTTTCAATATTAGTTCTAAAGTCTTATTGTATCCAAAATGTCAAATTATTAAAAAAATCATGATGAACTTGAAGAATACTTAATCTTGCTTCATCTTTTGGTATATATAATTATCTCTAAAAATAAAATAATTTATTCTTAAATTCAAATTTGGAAGTATCATGAGACTTAAAAGAATTATTTTAAATATCATGAATAAAAAAAATTAATGAATACACTTGATTGAATTTACTTAACAAAGATTCAATCATTAATCAATATTGATTTTATTGCTGAAAGGTAAAAATGCTCTAGCTTTAAGAGAATTATTATTTATTGATCAAAATTTGTATCTCCTTCTTTTGATACAAAAAAAAAACATCTAAAAAAGAGATGTGATAAACCATATTATTTTTAGATTGATAAGTGATCTTGAAATCAAATCTTTATAAAGACATTCTCCAATGTATTTATCAATAATTCAAAATATATACTAACATGAAGTACTTGAGATTCTTGTGATCAATATATACAATGACTAGACTTGAGGTGCTTTCTACATAATAAAGCCTTTCTTAAAAAAAATACACAATTGCAAAAAGCTCTTTGTTATAGATTTCATAATTAATCTCGACTACTAAAATTTTTTTAGAATAAAAAGCTACTAGGTGGAGCTTTTCATCTATTTTTATTCATGACAAAATAATAGCTATAAAAAAATTTGATGCATTTGTTTCTATAAAAAATACCTCAAAAAATTAATGCAATATAAAATTTGTATAAAAATAAATGATATTTTTAAGGCTTCAAAAGATGCTTTAGCTTCTTTGTTCCATTTAAGTTTGTCTTTATATGTAAAACATGTAAGAGAAGCCATAACTTAAAAAAAATTTGATGAAAATGTTGTAATAATTGACAAATTCTAAAAAGTATTGCATATCTCTTATTATTTTTGAAATCTTTCAATCTATAATAGACTAGATCTTCTTCACATCCATTATTAGATCTTTGTTGGAAATAATGTATCCTAAGAAGATAACTCGAGTATTGTGGAATATATACTTTTTCATCTTGGCATATAATCTTGCATCTTTAAGTTTTTGTATCACACAAAAAATATAAAATTTAAGTTCTATTATATTCTTAGATAATATTAGAATATTGTTTGAATAATAAAAAATAAAATTATTAAGAAATTCATAAAAAATATCATTTATAAAATATTAAAAAATAATTGATACATTTGTAAGTCCAAAAGACATGATATTATATTCAAAATATCTATATTTTATTTAAAAAGTAATCTTCTATTTATTTCTTTTTTTCATGTGAATCAAGATATGTGCTCCTCATAGATCTATTTTTGTATAGTTCTTTGGTTGATTGAGTTGATCAAGAAGTCTTGAAATCACAGATAGAAGATACCTATTCTTGATGGTGATTTAATTAAGTCCTTGATAATCTATAGATATTCATAGAGATCCACCTTTTTTCTTTACAAATAATATAAGAATTAATATTAGATATTTTAAATGGAGTATGAATTATTTAGCCAAATTTTCATCAATGTATTCTTTTAATATAACTAGCTTATTCTGCAATAAGCTATAGATCAATCAAAATGATGGTTGAGCTCTTTCTTGTAGGTTAATTGAACAATCATAAGATCAATGCTTTAAAAGACTATATATATATATATATATATTAAAAACATCTTTAAAATATTGATATTGGCCATGAATATTACTTGACTTCTTTTTACTGTAAAAAATAGGTATAGCATATATAATAAAAGATGACCATTATGAATATATAATAAAAGATGACCATCTATTTGCATTAATTTTGGTATCATATTATAATATGACTATATAGTAAAAGTATAATCAAAAAATAAATTTCTAATTAATATCTAATTATCTTAGTTCAATAATAATTCAAGATATTTAAACATGGCTTTTAGTAAAGCCTCTTAATTTATTTTCTTGTCTTAATAGTTAGTAGGTTAAAGGTTGGTCAATAATTTTACCTTCTAGGCTGTAGAGACTCTTATACTCCCTTAGAAAGACCATAAATTGATAAAATCAGCTTAAAACAGATTAATAATTAGCATGGTTGATACTAGGATTAAGTTAAAGCTAGAGTTGGGCTAAAAAAATCCCTAGAATAGATTAGATTGATACTCAGGGATCAATCATTTGTGAAACATGGTCAAAATCAGATCTTTAGCCACTAAAATGATTACCTAGGGCAAAATATAGAAGCATCCAAAGTTTGGCAATTTGGGTTGGAAAGCTAGCTTAGAACTTCTTTTAAAAAGATAAGGCTTGTTTTTGTAGGATTTGGTTTGACTTTGCAATTTTTGTTTAAAATCAAGGTTTATATTGGTGACTTGGAATTTATGTAATAAAATTAGAGTTAGCACTTTTGGCTAGTTCATAAAATTAACATCACATCTACAGTTCAAAATTTGATAATTCTTGGTTGATTGGATGTGATAAGTATATGTAAATTTTTTTAATATTCTAATGGTGTAATTGAGAGATATTTAGGTTTTAATACAAGAAGATATCAAAAGTTGGCAGTTTGGAGTTGGATAGGATTTCTATGATATCTAAAGATCTACTAATTAGATCAAAGTGAAATTTGGCATAGTCTTAGAAGACTTGAAGATCAAGCTATATATCAATTTTGAGTTAAAGTTAAGACTTGGAGGAAGAAAAATCATTGCTAGAACATTTGCATCAACTTTTAAGTTGATGACCAAGTAACATTAGTGTGGTTTTTGGGTATTTTTTCACAATCTATAAGTTGGATTGGAATGAATTTTTTTCAAGTACATAGAAGACTTATGGTGGCATTTGTGTGCAAAGTTTTGCTCTAAGTAGACACTTAGATTAGGAACTAAAGCTTGCTAAAGCTTGCTAAAGCTTCTTGATTAGGGTTAAAGCTTGCAAAGAAAAATCAAAATTACCTAATTATGAAAGTAATAATGCAATTGGAATTTATGTACGGTTGAAATTACTAAGAAGAGTATTTTTGAGTACTTTGTATTGGATTTAAGTACTTTGAATTAAAATTCAAATTACATTCTTCTTAAAAGGATGAAAAATATTAAGATTCTTAGATACTTATAAAATACAACCTCACCTTCCATAGCCAGATGCCTGGTGAATTTCCAAATAAGATGACACTTAATACGACACCAGCCTTAATAAATAAGTTTTTAAAAACTTAAAAGTTGCTATCATTACTTGACTTATTTCTCTCTAATCAAGTCTTTGCTCTAGACATCTTTTAAATAATTAATTATTACATACAATGGCTTAAGCAATAAATTATTTTAAAGGTTTTGCTTTCAACATTGTTAATAATAAATCTTTCACATTATCTCTTTGTAACAGGATATAGATAAGATAATTATATAGATAGTTAGAACTATGAAAGTTTCTAGAATTGAGATTAGATTAGTGGACTAGGTAGGATCCATTGTAGAACATTCTAGAAAGAATTTAGGTCGATTATTTAAGTAGGATCTACCATAAAATTTTCTAAAAAAAACTTAAGCTAGTTATCTAGGTGTATCAACTATTCAAGAACATTCTAGAAAGTCTAGGGTAATAGAACAAGATATAAATAAGACTAGCCAAGGCCTTTTGGAACATCTGATCATATATGATTTCGGACCTTTTTTCTTAGTAAAGTTTTATTTTGCATCTTTTTGTTCAAATCTATTCTGTTATATTTTTATTTGGTCAGTTTTGTCTTTCATGTCCTATTCTATTTAGTTATGTTCAATTTTATTCTAGTTTATTTTGTCCTATTTTGTAATGAGGCTTTATATTGCTGTGGATTAGAAGGATCTTAGATTTTTAAGATAGTCTAGTTTTTTTTCATTGGTATCAGAGTGGGTGTCAGACTATTTACTTTTACTAGCATGTCAATAGTCATTATTTAATTTAAAATCTTTTGTTGTGGTCACACTCGATATTGTGTTGAGGTTATTACAAGCTACTCTTAAAAGTCAATTGAGAGATAAAAAGGCATTATAATAGTGGAGTCCAATGTAGAAATTATAATATAGAAGATATGATAGAGCAATCCTAGATGGATGCTCAAATACAACACCTCTTAGGCTAGATAGCTACTTTGCAAGAACAAATAGAAGCCTCGAGGACAAGAGAATCGATATTTGTTAGGTTGAAATTGAGTAAGCCTAATACATACTGTGAAACTTCAAGATAAGAAGATGTATGTCAATGGCTTTTCAACATACAACAATATTTCCATCTATTTAGGACAAATACCACTAAAGAAATTATATATGCAAGTAGCTATTCGATAAATGCAATAGCCATTAGGTGGCAATATCAAGTTCAAAGTTATGGAGTTCAAGGTAGATTTTGTAATTAGAAGGAGTTTGAGACT
This sequence comes from Physcomitrium patens, assembly GCF_059467195.1. Taxonomy (NCBI): domain Eukaryota; kingdom Viridiplantae; phylum Streptophyta; class Bryopsida; order Funariales; family Funariaceae; genus Physcomitrium; species Physcomitrium patens. The sequence goes on along the minus strand of NC_143410.1, from coordinate 23,814,413 downwards.
AAATTTAAGAATCAATTTTGGACCATCAATGAAGAAAAGATAGTATGCAATTAGTTAGAAAATATTACACAAGTTATGTTGGTATAAGATTATGTCTCTCGATTCAAGTTTTTATGTCTCTAAATTGGTAATATTTCAGAGGCGGAGATGATGGATCTATTCCTACAAAATTTAAAACTTTGAGTCTAGTAAAAAATATGTACTTCTGAAATATTAGAGGTCGATCGTCTTTTGGGTACAATCAAATATGTCGACAGGCATGCAACCACGGCTTAATCCAACTATGTCGATGCTTCTTTTTCAATTTGTGATCTCGTTCATTATCCAATAAATTTCTTGCTTACAATCGCTCTGTTCTTTCCTTTGATTGCTTTATTCTCTTTGCTGTTAAATTCTCATTCTTAATAACCATACTCTTTCATTATTTCTATTGAGTTTGCTTCCTAATCTCCTTTACTGCTTCGAGAGTTAATTCCTAACACTCAATAATGTTGTCAATCTCCGGTAGCCATGTCAAAATGTGATTGCTTGTTTTACTTATTCCTGAAGAAACCTCCCAGCATAAATCCGTATAGGGGGATTTGAACATGGGGAATGACTATGTATATGAGCTCCAATTGTTAGGGTCACATAATTAACTGCTACTACTGAATGCTTACCATACCAAAGAACACTTAACTTTTCCTCCTACTGTCCACTCTCTCATATCAATACAATAACATCCTCGACAACGATTTTAGTACCGTGTGTAATTCACGAATACACAAGCATATCCCAAACCATGGAACGAACAACTTCCAATCCACAAAATCTAATCAAGACAATTCCTTCAATTATAATTCCTCTCCACTAAACTTACAACCTTGCGATAAACAGTGATTGGAAACTTCCATACGTCCTCAATCTTTCACAACAATTGATAAATAGTGATCCATAAATAACTTTGTAAATCAAACATTAATTCATTAAATCAATTCTCTTCACTAGAATCAACACTAACACAAAAGAAACAAGAAAACTAAGAAGAAGAGATAGCACCAAGCTTATCCCCGGCTCAGTACTATCGCAGTCTGGCATCCCGGCTTACGACTCTCACAGTCTGGCCCTCGGCTTACGACTCTCACAGTCTAGCATTTTCTTCCCCTCTCCCATCCTCCTTATACTACCCCGAGATACCAACTCCTATACTACAGATGATAACTACTTTTCCTGACTATTCATCCATTCTACTTGCTGAACCACATTTTTAGTAGTTATCTATCCCTGTTTACACTATACACTAGGTATCTACATTCTGAAAATAACTACTTATTTTACAAAATAGAACTAAGAAATCTACAAATATTTGAAGAGGCAATTTAGATTGCAAAGTAGGTCGATACTATGGATTTCAAAAATTGTGGGATACAACCTATAGCACAAAGTCTTATATTACTATGTAATTGTGAGTCCCAAATTTCCCAATCATTAAATTGACGCCACACATTAGGTTTAGGGGTGGAATGGAAGGACTTCCAATTGTGAAATTGTTGAGTTAATTTAAATGTGGATCTTTGTAGTTGAATTCAAATTAACACATTCCAAGCAATGGTTATTGATATTAAATTAAAATATTAAATAAAATTTATTATGCAAATATAGTAAAAATAATTAACTAAATTATTACTATTAATTGATCATAAGAATAAAAACTTAAGTTTGAATTAAAAGTTAACTTAAAAGTTAAGTTAAAAAGTTAAAGTTAAAAATTAAATTAAAAATTTAAAATTAAAAGTTAAAATTAAAAATTAAAATTAAAAGTTAAATTAAAAATAACAAAGGTTAAAAGTTAAATTTAAAATTTATTAGTCAAAAGGTGAAATTTAGAGATTACAAGTGAGTATAAAGATGATAGTAAAAATAAAGTAAGAGAGGTGAAAGCAAAGGTACCTTGACAACACGCAAGGATTGAAGGTAGCGACCTCCTTCTACTCCAAATTTTCTAAAATTTGTAATCAACTTTGATTTGAATGATTCTTAACTTGTTGTAAGATTAACTTAAAGACGCTCTTGATCCAATAATTTTCATTACAATCTAATGATCCAGTCATGAAAATTCCTCCTTTGAAGTTGAGTGATCCAAACTGCCATGGCGACCAATCCTCTTTACTTAGAAATTCACTAAAAATTCAGTTTGTCCTCAAATCCAACAAAACTTATGTCCTTCAGAGCTTAGTTAATAAAACTTGATGCTTCAAAATTTTCAAATGAAGCCAATTAACAAGCACTAAGAAATGCCTTTCCAAACTTGATTGGTTCAAATTGCAAAGGCAGTTGACTCCCTCAAACTCAAAAATTTACCAAAAATTCCTTCTTACTCCAAATCAAGAAAATCTTATCTTTTCAAAAAGCTAACAAAAAAATTTACAATCATTCAGAATTTTCCATTTAAACAAAAGATAATGAGTGACTAATTGAGGAAAATACAAGGCCCTTAAAACCCTTGGAGTATTTGAAAGGCTGAGGAGCTATCTACCTCAATGAAGCATATTTTAAAACTTAATGACCATCCTTCACAATTAAAAATTCATACACATATAATCACAAGGTTCAAAATGAGATTTAAAATCTAAATAAAATTAAGATTAGGATTTTGGCCAAATTTTGGCATGGCTTCATCTTTCATCCAAAAGAAAAGAGAGAGGGCTTAAAAAACCAAGCCTCTCTTATACAATTAAGTGGAGGCTCGTAGAAAGGTGGCTACATCTCGACTCTTGATTTTTAAGATCCCTAATCTAGATCTATGGCCTTCATTCATCCAAGAGCCAATCTCATTACTAAGGCTGATGGCTCTTGTAAGTTGTCAAGAAAGCATTTTTTGATTAATTTAACTTCACCATTGTGTTCAAAATACCTTTCTTAGCTAAGATCGACTATTCACATGCCTCAATCCATGCTCAATTATAATTTACATGGAAGTTTTTACTTACAAGGATCTTGGCAATTTTTTTGTAAAATTCTTCAAAATGTGAATTTCATTTTTTCACTTATATTTTCAAGGAGAGAATGCTAATCTTGTTTTTTCCACTCCATGGGATAAATCTAGTACCACCATTGCATTAAAAAGACTCCCATTAATTAGAAGAACCACCATGCTGCTTGAATTTGTTGAATTTGGAGGAAAATCCAAAATTATCATTGCTAACTTCACCAAATCTTTTGGAGGATTATAATTCCAACTCCTAAATCATATGAATAATTATAAGTGCACTCATAGGCTTTTAGTCAACCCTCATAGTAATGACTAAAAACCTTTAAATTATTAAAGTAACTAAGTTACTATTCTATTTTTCTAATTCTTATCACTTTACTTGTAATTAATCTAATTCAAGGAATTATGCTATAATTTATACCATCAAGGTTTGTAATCCTAAAAATTCTATAAAATTAAATTCTACTTATATAAATCCTAATCTAACATACTCAATTATCATAAAATAATAAAATAATAAAAATTTAAATTTTAGAATATAATTGACAGCTCACACTAATATTACGGTATAACAACCAATGCCAATGGAGATTGATGTCTTACAAGGATCATTGATACCACAAAGATGATAAATATTGGTATAAAAAGGATTGTATTTCTATTGTGAGGAGCCAAGCCATCAGATTAAAGGTCGTCTAAAATATCAAAATTCAAGTACCAAAAAGATAAGATAAGTTCATAGTCTCAAAATTCACTAAGTTGATAATGAATCAAAGCAAGAAAACGGGGCTCTCTAAAGGCATCGAGGACCAATATTGGGGATAGCTATTATCTCTCAGAGACAAATGGCATAGCCTTGGACAACTATAAAAAGAGTTGACTAGTACATCTAATGGGACTACTAAGAGGACAACCATGTCGAGGGCTTATAGATTGTGGCTCTATAAAAAATTGCATCTCAATTAAAATCACCAAACAATTTGGAATTAAAACTAAAGAAATCAAATGAAGAAGTATATACCTTACAGATGACTAAAAAAATATATTGAGTGAGACATAAGAAGAAGAAACCTTGAAATTAACAAATACCTACATCTTAAGAGAGATATTTAAGGTGACAAAGCTAAGGTATGATGTTATCCTTGATATGCCATAGCTAGAGATAGAAAATAAATTAGTTGATTAAGTAGCAAGGACAATCACTTTTAAAGTTAGAAGACGCAAGGTAATTCTTTGCACCTCCACATCAAGTGAAGAGAAAAGACAATCTGCAATCAAAGACTTACTTGTAGGGACAAATGTTATGAAGAAGAAACTATAGTATGAGCAACAAATATATATAGTGGTTCCAAATCTTACATCAATTGTGGAAAAGATGGTCGAAAGAATAGAATGGACAAAGTAACATATACAAAAATATCAAGATGTTTTTTCAACCGACCTACCTAATGGCATACCTCTTAATCAAGGTGCCTTCTTTTAAATAGAATTATTGCCTAAAATCAAATCAATAAGTCGACCAATTTATCGCCTAGCATCAAAAGAACTTGAAGAGCTACAAAAGACATTAGACAAAATCTTGGAAAAAGGCCTCATTCAAGAAAGTACATCACCATAGGAAGCACTTCTACTCTTTACACCTAAAAAAGATTTTAGACTTCACCTTTGCATCAACTATCGAGGTTTCAATAAGCAGATTGTTAAAAATACATATCCTTTTTTATATGTGGATGATCTTCTTGACTAACTTTGAGGTGTGACTATCTTTGATAAATTAGATCTTTGGAGCAGCTATTGGCAAACACCTATTATAAGAAAAGATGTAGAAAAGATAGCATTTTGTATGCACTATGGACATTTTGAATGGCAGGTTTTATCCTTTGGCTTCATCAATACTTCAACCTCTTTCATGAGTCAGATGAACAAATTATTTCGAGACCTTTTGGACAAGTATGTAGTCATTTTTATTGATGATATCCTCATATATAGTAAAATTCTTAAAGAGCATAAGTAACACTTATAAGAAGTGCTATGCCAATTATAAAATAATTGCTTCTATTGCAAGCAATCAAAATATAAACTTTGGAAGTTAGAAGTCACCTTTATGGGACATGTGGTGTCCTTGAAAGGCAACATATGGAGTAAGATTAGGTGAAAGAAGTGGAGGATTAGCCAACCTCTAAAGATGCTTGTGAAGTTTGATCATTTTTAGGCCTTACTGGATACTATTGTTGTCTTATTTAGCAATTTACTCACATTGCTGCTTCATTGAAAACCTATTAGAGAAGGGTGCTCCATTTGAATAAAAATTGGAGTAGCAAATTGCCTTCGATAAGTTGAAGGATGCAGTCATTACTGCTCCAATATTGCAACCATATGATCCTAATTATTTTTGTATACTTTGACTTTGCCATTGGAGTAGTCTTTCAACAAGACTTTGGTAGGGGCCTTCAACTTATAGTGTATAAATCACGTAAGCTTAGAAGGATAAAGCGCAATTACTCTACACATGATCAAGAACAATTAGCAATTGTATATGCTACAAAGATGTGGCCACACTATCTATTGGAAAAGCTAGTGGTTATTTGGACTGACCATCAATCCTTACTACATGATTTGCATTTGAAAAATATGAAATCACAACATCATTGTTATAAAGAATAGTTGCATCTTTTTGATATCTAACTTGAATAAAAGCAAGGGTGATAGTATATTGTATCAGACAGCTTATTGCAGAGACCAGACTTGAAGGACAAATCGAGAGATAAGGCAAAAATTGCTAGCATTAGTGGTTTTATTTCAAATCTAACCAAAGAGACAGAATGGAAGGAAACTACACTTTGAGATGCTTATTTCAAAATGTTTAGCAATTAGTTTAAGGTGGACAATATATAATATCAAGATTACACTCTTCATAATGGCTTATTTTAATTCAAGAAGCAAATTTATATACCTAACAATGCTAAACTTTGGATGCATGTACTTTAGGAGGGACATGACATTCCAATATTTAGACATTTAGAATGAGAGAAGACTTTAGAAAAAATCTCAAGGAAATGATTTTGGACAAATTTGGATTATGATGTTTGAGCCTTTATACATTCTTATGAATTATGTCAATATAACAAAGCATGCAATGCAACATCTCTTGGACTATTACAGTCAATTCTGCTACATACAACATGTTGGGAGCAAGTGACTATGGATCTCAATATGTGTTTGCTATAGATGCCTCATAATCATGTTTTGATTGTTGACTTTATTGATTGACTTTCAAAACAACTTCACTTGGTTGTAGTTCGCTCAAATATTGATGCTTTAGTACTTTTGTAAATCTTCTTTGATACTGTCTTTTTTCACTATGGATTATCTTATGTCATCATTTGAAATCAGGATCTATGCTTTATGGGAGGTTTTTGGCAAGCCTTGTTCAAGCTATTAGATACACAACTTGCCATATCTATAGCCTTCTATTTCCAAAGAGATAGACAAATAGAACATGCAAATCGAACCTTGGAAGATATGTAATAAGCATTTGTCGTGGTTCATCACAATGATTAGAATGAATACTTGATATATTCAGATCCATCTAGTCTTCCATATTTTGCAACTAAACAGATTTCATACCAAGCCATAATGCTTTTCAAATCGACACCAACTACCACCACTATCAATTGTAATTGATGACCAATAAGAATATGAAGTGGACATTGTTTTGGAGCATTGCTACCTTTGTTGTTGCAGTGGACATCGACAACTTTAATACAAAGTTCTTTAGAAAGATTATCTTATTTACAATGCAACATGAGAACCTATACAAAACCTCATCTATTGCTAAGAGACAATTTAGAGATACCATTGGGAAGAAAACAAGGATGTTCCGTATTAGTAGAGGAAGATTAACTGTAACAAGGTATAGATAAGATAATTATATAGATAGTTAGAACCATGGAAGTTTCTAGAATTAGATGTATATTAGTAGATCTAATAGGATCCATTGTAGAATATTTTAAAAAGAATTTAGGATGATTATTTAGGTGGGGCTCACTATGAAACTTTCTAGAAAAAAATTAAGGCAATTATCTAGGTGGGATCGACTACCTAAGAACATTCTAGAAAGTCGAAGGTGGTAGGAAAAAGTATGAATAAGACTGACCAAAGCTTTTAAAGATATCTAGTCATATATGGTTTTAGACCATTTTTCTTAGTAAAGTTTGATTCAGCATCTTTCTGTTCAGATCTCTTCTATTTTGTTTCCATTTGCTCAATTTTGTCTTTCATGTCCTATTTTATTCAATTCTATTTAGTTTTTTTTTTTGTCTATTTTGTCTTATTTTGTGATGAGGCTTTATATTACTATGGATTAAAAGGATCTTAAATTTCTGAGATAGTCTTATCTTGTTTTACCTTCAATTCATATTGAAAATGATGGATAAAGGCCCTAACATCCCAATATATGTTGTAAGCAAGTTTTTGGAATTTAACAGCATATATGGTGGCTAATTGTAATCCTTGATATAAAAATAAGAGCTTAATTTTTGATACTCTTATTCAATTACTTTCTTCAAATGTAGCCATAAATACTTGAAGGAATAAATTTAAATCATAAAAGAATTATAAGTTCTTTTCCATCAAAGGTGCAAACCAAAAGAGAGCACTTTTAGATAAAAGTGCGCTTATAAATCCAAATTAAATAAATTTATTAAGAGATTGGAAAGAATGTAACATTAGATAGAGCTTGACTTATTGCAAAAATCCTCAAAATTTTGATCTTGTTCCATCAAACTTCTCAAGCATCCTAATCATTGTCTTTGTTGTACTTGTAGAAGCAAAAAGAAATTGAATTTAGTTGTGAAATTAATCTACTAGCTTCTTTCAATTACACAACTTTTTGACATAGACTTTGAACTTCTTCTATAGGCATAGGATTAGTGTTTTTGTGGTTTGTGCTAGTAATGCATGAAATTTCTATTGTAAGAGTGTTAATAAGTTTCTAAAGATCTAAAATAGTTACAAATCTATTCTCACTTCCATCAAGTGTAATATTTATGATTTTTTCTTCTATTTTAAATAATTTAATAAATTAACAAATTAAATTAGAAGAAATTAATCCACAACCTCTCATATCAAATTAAAATTTTAACAAAGAAGAATAATTTTTTCTCTTTAAGAAAAAAATCACTGTTAAAAAACTAAATAATTTGTTTAAAGGTGGATAATTTACAATCTTTAAAATATAGCAATAGAAGTAGGATAATCCATTAACTTCTAAACAAAATAAGAAAAATGAATCTTCATTCTTATCAAATTATCAAAAAATTTAAATCTTAAAAAAAAAAATCTCAATAAATTCTTATATCATTCAAAAAAACTAGAAAATCACTCAAAAATGATAATATATTAAATTAAAATGGCTATTTCTAAAGATAAGAAAACTAAAAATTCTTGAAATAAGACTAAAAAATAGAAATGCATTAATAAGAGTAAAGAGAGCTTCATTCTTACTTCTATATATACTCTCTCATTAGGAGCCATGTAAGATATTTTATAAGACTTCCAATATATACTGATTTTGTTAGACACATGATTTAACTTACAAGGCAAGTTATTTATATGTGTACCACATAATTAACTTGTTCTACAAGCTACTAATACATGAATCATGTGGCTAACTTGTTGATCAAGTTTTTAGCCTATCAATTAATTACAAATATGTATAAAGTCAAAGTATTATCTATGAAGCTTTTAAGAAGCTATTCTATAAGATATTATAAAATTAATATACTTTTATTTCTTTATATTTATTCATATAGATAATTATTGGAATAAATATGTATGTCCATGACACTTTTAGGATAGAAATTTCACATATCTTTAACTTCAATTATAGAAGTAGTATTTTGATGCCTATAAAAGAGGTCAATAATAAAGTTCAAAGTCTATGCTAAGAAGTTATATAATTGAAATAAGTAAGTAGGTCAATTTCACAATTAAAACTTAAAAATCTTAATATTACAAGTATGAAAGAGGCAAAGATAAGTATGTTGGAGAAGTTTGATGGAATAAGATCAAAATTTCAAGGGTGTCTATAATAGGTAAAGTTCTATCTAAGGTTACATCCTTCTTAATACTTTGATGGATTTATCCAAATTATTTTTATAGATGGATTTTTCTCCAGGAGTGCTTTGTTTTGATTTAATTTTTTAATAGAAAAATTTTCATGTCTTTTTTTTAATTTGAATTTATTTTTTAAATTATTTATTTTTACTTTTAGAAAAAGTGATTAAAAAATGATAGTAAAGATTAAACTTGTCTCTTTAAAACAAAGATCACATTTAGCTACCATATATGTTGCTAAATTCCAAAACCTTGTTTGCAATGTCAATTGAAATGATAAAATATTTATCAATCAATTTTGATATGGATTAAAGAATAATATTAAAAATTTATTATTAATGATCCTAAGAAATTTATTGGAATAATTATTTGCTTAAGCCATTTCATGCAAGAATAGTTTTTTTGAAAGATACAAAGAAAAAAAATTTGGTTATAAAAGTATAAATTAAGCCATGGTAATAGTGTCTAAGTTTATAGAAGCTTATTTATCAAGACCAGAACTAATGCAAATTGATACAATACATTTTAAATTTCTTACTCAGCAAGAAAATACTTGATGTCATCAAAAAGATTTATACTTATATTGTGGAGAACCTAAACATACTACCTAACATTATCCAAAGAAGCAACGTAAGCACAAAATGAAGAGCATGATTGCCAAAGAGGATGATGTATAAAAAAAAAAAAAAAAAATCAACTAAAATAGGAATTGTACAGGTGAAATCTTGTATAATATTTAATAATAGTTTTCTTCTTCATTTAAATCTTTCACCTTATTTTGCAATAGAATTTTGTTTATAACCAAAAAATCACAAAGTCTATACCTTATTAAACTCAAGAACCTCAACATATTTTATAAACAAAGATTTTGTCAAAAAATAAGAAATATTCTTAGTCAAGAAAATTAGACCTATGCATATAAAAGTAATAGATTGTTGTTCATTTTCTTAATGAAATATTATCCATAAAATTGTTCTTTTAGATGTGACAATTAAGGATCATAATAGCTTAATAATACTTAATATGATTAGATCTCTTTCTAATCCAATCAATTTAAGATAACCATAGCTAGAGAATTATAACCTCTAAATAAATATTAAATTATAGAAATAATTCCTAAATTTATAAAATTATTTATTTAATCCAAAACTTATGCAAATTAACACAATAGATTTTAAACCTTTTACTAAACAAAAAAAATTAACATTGTTAAAAAAAGATTGTGCTTATATTATAGAAAATCTAAAAATATTACTCAATATTATTCAAAGAAATAATGTAATTACAAAATAAAGAGCATGATTTTTAAAAAAGATGATATATTATTAAAAATAATAATTTAGTTATAATAGGAACCACGCAATTAGGATCTTATGCTATACCTAATAAAGATTTTATTCTCTCTTCAAAATCTTTATCTTGTTTTATAATAGATGTTTGTTTTTAACTTAAAAATAAAAAATTTTATACTTTATTAGATTTAAGAGCCTCAAATTGTTTTTAGATAAAGAAATTGTTAAAAAATATATAATATTTTTAGTAGAGAAAACTAAGCTAGTATATATAGAAGTTATCAATGATCACTCTTTATCTTTTGAAAATGTTAGCTATGAAACTATTCATGTAGAAGTAATAACAAATAGTTATGATAGCTTAATAATATTTAATGTTATTAGATTTTTATTTAATCTAGCTATTTTGATTTTATTATGCTAAAAAAATATAATCCTAAAATAGATAAAATTTCTTATAATCTTGATTTTTTTTACACCATAACTAAGGTTGTTACTAATCAATTAGAAAGTCATAAGCCTAATATAATCAAATTATTCTTTATATGTGCAAGAGCTTTTATACAAGCTAGGAAGAAAATATCTTATTTCTTTTTTTTATTTATGCCACATTTTTTTTTAATGAAATAAAGACTTTAAAAAAAATTCTAAGCCAATATCAAGGTTATCAAGACATTTTTGAAAAAAAAAAAAAATAGTTACTTTTTTAGAACATTGTCTTTAAAATTACTCAATTGATCTTTAAGAAAGAGCTAAATCATCATATGGACCATCTTATAACTTATCACAAAAAAAGTTAGTTATACTTAAAGAATAAATTAATGAAAACTTGGCTATGAACTTTATATGTCATTCAAAATCTCCAAAAAGAGCTTCTATCTTATTTATGAAGAAAAAAGATAGATTATTACAAATGTATGTGGATTATTGAGGGTTTAACAAGTTAATATTACAAATGTATGTGGATTATTGAGGGTTTAACAAGTTACTATTACAAATAGAAATCCTTTATTTTTAATATTTAAATATCTTGATCAATTAAATTAAGCAAAGATATATATTAAAATAGATCTACAAAGAGCATATAATTTGATATGCATTATAAAAAGAGATGAATGAAAGATTACATTTTAAATTAAGTATGGATATTTTGGATATAATGTCATGCTTTTTGGATTCATAAATATGCCACTCACTTTTCAAATTCTAATAAATGATATTTTTTAAGAATTTTTAGATGATTTTGTTATTTTTTTAATCTAAATAACATTCTAATCTACTTTGAGAATACATAACAATATGAATTTTATATTTATTGTATGTTACAAAAACTTAGAGATGTAGGACTATATACCAAGATAAAAAAGCATGTATTTCATACAACTTAAGTTGAGTTCTTAAAATACATCATTTTAAATGAAGACCTTATGATAAATCTTAAAAAAATTCAAACTATCTTAGATTATAAAATTCCAAAAATATTAAAGCATATGCTATGTTTTTTTTAAAAAATCAATTATTATTAAATTTTCATCAATAATTTTTTTTTAAATTACAACTCTAATTATATTTTTAATTTGTGAAGAAAAAGTTTAGTAGAATAAAGAAGCTGAAGCAATATTTAAAGCTTTAAATATAAATTTTATTTTTATATCAACATTTTAAAAGTATTTTTATGAAAAAAAATACATTGGACTTTGCCTTTGTTGTATTCTTATAAATAAGCATATATGAAAAAATTCATTATATTCCTTTTTATTCAAAAAATATTTTAATTATCAAGTTCAATTACAAGATCTACAATAAAGAGCTTCTTCTAATTATAATTCATTTTAAGAACATCACCATTATTTGAAAGATGTTTTTAGTCTTATAATTGTTTATATATATCACAAGAAACTCAAGTATTCTATATTGACATATATATATATATATATATATATATATTTTTCAACCATTGAAAAGCTTTTTAAAACATGCATTTATTAAAAATTCTATTAAATATCACTTATTGATCAAGAAAACAATAAGATTTGACTAATGTCCTTTCTATGCATTATTGTCATATAATACAAAAAAAAAATACATCTTCTAATCAAAAATAAAATATTCTTTTGTAGAAATTTTATATTTGAATAATGAAATCAGCATTAAATATTGATTCTTTCTCTCATGATCAAGTTCAATCAAATATATCTTCAAATATTCTTTTTATGATATTAAAAATTATTCTTTTATATCTTATAATGTTTTTAAGTTTAAATTCAAAAAGAACCTATTAAATTTTTATAAATACTTATATATTTTAATAGATGAAGCGTAATTACATGCTCTTTAAGATTGTTATAATTTTTTAAATATAAGATATTTTAGATACAACAAGATCTTAAAATTAGTATTTAAAGATTTTTAGTAGTTTCAATTATTAAAAGCAATAAAAACTTTTTGTAATCATGTGATATTTTTTTAAGATAATAAATACCTTGTCATCAATCTTATAGACTTTTCAAACCACTACTTATATCAAAATAACCATAGTCTTCTCTTTCTATGGATTTAATGATAGATCTTCTAATCTCTAGTTTTTGTGACTTTATATATGAGATAGTTGATTTTTTTTCACGAAAATGACATATTTTGTATCATATACAAAATCTATCATATGTAAAAAATTATCTGATTTTTTTCTTAAAAATATTTTTTTAATATTATAAATTATTAAAGAATATTATATCAAATAGATGAATTCAATTTCTATTAAGGTTTTATTGATTTTTTAAGATATTAAAAGTATATATAAAACTATATTTAGTTTTATATTTTCAAATTAATAAAAAAAAAATTGATAAATTTATTATTGAAAGAATATCTATAATACACCATCAATTATTATTAGATAATATTTTTCACTATAAGGATTTATGTATAAAAATAAAATATATTATTTTATTAAATTATTATTATTTTATTAAATTATTATTATTTTATTAAATTATTATTATTTTATTAAATTATTATTATTTTATTAAATTATTATTATTTTATTAAATTATTATTATTTTATTAAATTATTATTATTTTATTAAATTATTATTATTTTATTAAATTATTATTATTTTATTAAATTATTATTATTTTACTAAATTATTATTATTTTATTAAATTATTATTATTTTACTAAATTATTATTATTTTATTAAATTATTATTATTTTACTAAATTATTATTATTTTACTAAATTATTATTATTTTATTAAATTATGATTATCATCTAAAATTTGATATTTTTGACCTTTCAAAACTTAATAATCCTATAGCAAAAGATTTGAAATAATTTTTTTATTAAAGCCACATGTAATAACAAAGGCACAATTAAAGAAAGTTCAAGAACAACAAAAGATCAATGTAAATATGCATTATAAGAAGAAAAAAAATTATATGTTAATAAAGTATAGTTATTTTATGATAACACCAAGACTATTTGTTCTTGTAAAAATTTGGATTATTGTAGAGTTGAACTATTTCATATATGTAATTAATTCAATCCAATTGCATAATGATTATACCTATCAAATTCTATAAAGATTCATTTTATATTCCATGTGTTCTTTCTTAAGTTACACAAAACCATAGATATATTAGAAAGAAGACAAATATCACTTCTTTTTATAGAAGTAAACAACATTAATGAATTTGGATTAAAAAAAAATCTAAAAATTGAGATAGTAATAGAATTGGTTGGAATATCTTATACTTTGGTGCAAATATGATATTAATGAGTGCATATGGAAGCCATTCACATATCTTATAAATATAACAAAAAAAGTTCATGCTTTTTATTAACAACATCTATCAAAATTAAAATAAAGAATTAAGAATTTTTTTGTTATTAAGCAAAATGATTTTAAAAAAGATTGTATTCTATCTTTTATTTTTATTTGTGATTTCTTTGAATTTTTCAAATTAAAGAGATAAAAAATCAATAATTAGTAAATTCAACTTAAGAACTATTATTTATTGAATTATCAAACAAAGAATTGAAATTATCATAGTCTTTATGATGACATAATAGACATAAAGACCTTCTAAAATAATATATTCTTCTTTAAATAGATAGAAAGATATAATGTATTTTATACCACAACTTTGAAAGAAACTCTTGATGTTTGTTAATATTATTGGAGGTAGAAATCACTTCTAATGGTATTTCAAATGTTTATATAAAAGAAATAATAAAGGCTTTAATAATAAACAAAGAACATAATAGTCTTTTAAACCTAATATAAGATACTATTGATGGTTAAAAAGACCTACCAACTATCTTAAAGAAAACAAAGATTATATTATATTAAAAATATAATTTATTACACCTACGACTTTTTTAACATGTGATTATCGCTTCTTGTAAAACTTATTTTTAAATGAAGGAATAATGCCACATATATAATTAATATTAGTAATTATTTTTAAAAAATGAATTATATAGAAATAAATAAAAATAGATAAATTATATGATATCTTACAATAAAGCTTCTTAAAAGCTAAATAGGTATGAATTTGAATTTATATGTAATTAATAGATTAAAACTTACCTAATAAGTTGGCTACATATTACACATGTTGGCTATTTATGGTACAAGTTGGCCATGTGGTACACACATAGAAAACTTGCCATGCAAGTTAGACATATATTAGAGGTCCTATAGAATTTGCTACATAACTCCTACTAGGTAGTAAATAAAGAATAAAAGTGAGACATTCTTCTCTCTTATGAACTCCTTTCTTGCTTCTATTATAGTTTCAAGAGTCTCTCATTTTCTAAACTTTTGTAAAATCTATTCTAATTTTTTTAAAAATATACACTTTGTTTTATTTTATTTTATTTTTGTTGTCTTTCTTTAATATATATCTCACTTATTTATTTATGTTCTTTGAGTTCTTATCTTTAATACTATGGCTCCAAATTTTGAAAAAAATTGGATATTAATGATATTAAAAGATATAAAATAGTATTAAAATAATGATAATTTGTAATATACGAATATCAAATAAATAAACAAATAGTAGTATTTATATAGAAATTCTAATAAAAAAATCTTATTTATTATTATTTATTTTATTTTCTTTAATTAAATTATGTATTATTAATAATAATGTATTTAAGATTATTTTTATTATTATTTTTTATTGTTAAACCTCATTAATTTCTAACTTATTAAAAAACTTATAGCAATCGCATATTACTAGTATAGCATATGAAGATGTTTACATAGTAAAAAAGAGGTGTTTATACAATAAAAGAGAGGTGTCCATCTAACAGTTTGATTATTATATTCATTTATTTTAAATTTTATTTTAAAATAATATTAAATCATTAATTTTAAAATTTTAAAAATATACTATAAAATAAATATTAAAAATCAATAAAATTAAAAAAAGATATTTTTAAAGTAACATAATTAAAAAAATGAGACTTAAAAGAAAAAAATCTATTATTTCCAAAAATACATAAAAATTTGATTATTTTTTTACTTTAACCTTTGTATTATTTAAAAATTAATTAATTTAAAGTATTTAACTTATTTTTTATTATATAATCATATAATTATTTATATATAATTAAGATATTTGAAATTGATATTCTAAAATATCATTTTAATAGTAATTTTTATTTTCATCATGAATATAAATAAATAAAATATATTATATGATGGTATTTTTAATAATTTTTTTTAATAATTTTTACAAAATATAGTTATCAAATATAAAAATATACACAAATACATGATAGAAAAATATATTTTTTAAATTTGGTCAATATTTTTTAATATATTAAAATAAAGCCAACATCTACATAAGAGTATTTTAGAACTATATAATAATATATAATATAAAAATAATTGATATGAAAACATACTATAAATACTATGTTCAAAAACAAAAAGATCATTCTCAATCATAAGTTAAACTCAACTTAATAACATAAATTCTAAAATTAAAATTGATAATATTTTAGACTAGGTTTGGAATAATAGAGTATTTTACTATAAAAATAAAAATAATAATTTTATTTTTGTCAAATGCCATTCTTGGTAATATTTCTAAAAATTAACTTAAAGGTTAGTTTGCAAAACTTTAAAATAATTATATATATATATATATATATATATATATATATATATATATATATATAAGTGACATAATTTTAATTTTAATTTTTTAATTTAAATGAAATAAAATGATTTTCAGACTATGTTTATTAAGATAATAATAAGAAAAAATATCAATCATGTATGCATGTATCATAAAGAAAAAAGATTTAAAATTTCAAAAATAAAAAATGTAATTTGATATATTCTAAATATATATATATATATATATATAAACATACAAACACATACACACATATATATATATATATATATATTTAGAAATTGAAATAAATATCAATTAAAATTACTATTATAGATCAAAGAATAATTAAAAATATAATAATAGTTTTATTAGTTCAAATATTATTTTCTTATTTTTTATATTTTAAATTGTTCATTTATTTTTATTTTGAATGAATATGAGTATTTTTTTAGTTTGACCAAATTAAATTATAAATATTAGTACAAATACAAAAGCATATATATATATATATATATATATATATTTATGTTGAATAATTTTTTTGATAAGACAATCTAAAGTTATAAAGCATGTTTTAATCATGATTACTTTACATATTTTATCAAATACATTTTCTATATTTTTAGAATTATTTTAGTAGTTTTTATTAGAAAGTTATTTATGAAATTGGAATAATTAATTTAATGCAAATCAATTAGAAGGAAAAAAAACTAACTAAATTATATTATAGAGATATTCGAATTATTGTTTAAAAATAACAAAATAATTGTAATATGTTATTTATAAAAAAAATTAAATGATAGCATGATAAATAAATCAATTGTTAGATTGAAAAAAATAATAAACTTTATTTTGTTAGGGATTTCTTTGTACAATAGAAGAATGTCTAAGCTTTTAATTGATTACCACCAAAATTTCTAAAATAGTCTTTTAATGATATTTTCAACTAAAATTGTCAATAAATACAACTTACTTTTTAAACTTTCAAGATAAACTATTCACTATCTAAATTTTTGTTTTTTATTTTATTTTATTTTATTTTTAATTTAATAATGCTAAGGAGTCTAAATGAAATATGATACGATATTAGAGATGTGTGTGTAAGTATATATATAATGTTATATTGCCAAATTTTATTTTGAATTCTTGTCTTTATGTAGTAAAAATATTAACAAATATGTGCAATGAAGTCTTGGTCTACTTTAAGAACTTAGAAAAGTAATATTTGTGGTTTTTTCAGAAGTGCTTAATTGATAATGTAAAGGAATTTCTCCGATAGAAATAAAAAATAATAAAAAATAAAAATATCCAATTTTTTTGTTAATACTAATAGTCTTGAGCATCATAGTGTTTATTAGATTCAAATTATGTTTTGAGTTTGAGTATTAATCATAAGGATAGCTGAGTTTCATTTTTGAAATATCAGAATAAAACTATTATTATAAAGACCACGTGTTGTAGCAATCTTTCAAAATTGGTAGTAATTTTGAATATTATGAAGACCATAGTTGGTATTTTAAACCAACTATTTTTATTTTTGTTTATTTATTTATTTTTGGGTGAATAATTGTAAAGAATTTGATATTCCATAAAATTATGGAATGTATGGAATATCAAATTCTCTACAATTATATAAAATAGCTTCTTTTATACCTCTATCAAATTTAAATGTATAATTATAAAATAAATAAATAAACATGTTAGAATTAATAGGATTAGTTGGAAATGTATATAAATAAAACCAACCAAGAAGCAATGTAAAAAAAAAAAAAAAAAAAAAAAAGATGAAATGGAATACAATTTTTTTCTACATTGTGCAAATAATGTTGTCTCCCAAAAACACTTTTGGGCCCATTTGAAAAGGTTGTTTCAAATGTAAATATAAACCATGTCAAAATGCTACAAATAATCATCAATTATAATTAAAATTAAAATTAAACTTTCTTTATTTGTCATAGTTGTTGAGATTGAAATATAGGTTGACATATTTAAATTTGTAACGAAAATAATGATTTGATTTACTTCATGATTTCTTCTCACTTTACACTACATGCAATAGCCAAGGCTTTTAAAATATAGATTTTCTTCACCTAATGAAAAACTTGGTGAAACTTTTAAACCATGGTTTTTTTAAGTACAATCCTAGATAAAAATCCCCCTTAGAAAATAAAAATTAAATAAAATTAAAAATTAATGCTAAATATGCAGTTGATAAATAATGTCTAAAACTGACAATCCTAGCTAACAGCATTTCTTTACCATCACAGCAGGAATCAGAAAGAGCATTTAACTTGTTTTTCCCCTTTTCCGGCGGTTGGCGCAGTGGGCGTGGGTCACTGAATTGACCGCGGATCGGATGACGGCCTACAGCCTGAGTTTTCATCTAATGGGAGCGTTCATCCACAGGGGTACCCGATGATTTTTTTGGATGAAAGACTTTAGGGTTTGTAGCAAACAAACGGAGCATATGAACCCTACCTCGCAATCTCTCGTCGTCGGTCTCAGAGTTAGAGCCGTTGCTACCGGCTGAGATTCAGTTTCTGTTGTATTAGGTTTAGCATCGACTGGCCACACGTTTTGAATTTTAGGGCTCTCCGTTGGCTTATGGCGACTATATAATAGGTTTGAGGTCTCTTTCCTTTGCAATGTGAGCTTGTGCATGGTTACCTCCTTTCCTCTACCCTCGATGTTTTTGCATCGACGTTTATCAGCTAACTTGGTGTCGGTTTTTAGCTGGCCGTGTTTCGTTGTGGGTCTGTCCTTATTGAAGTCTTATTCTCAGTGATGACATTCTTAGATGACGAATCTGAGTTTAAGGGTGCGAGCGAAGGTTAATGGAGCTGGCATTGCGGTGTGCTATCGCAGTGTCGTGTGAAACTACCGGATCTTGCCTCCCGCTGGTCTGCCAGTTGCACTGAAGCATAAACGAGGCATTTGTCTGAGAGAATCATGTAAAAGATAGTATGCACAGTCGCTGTTGCCCGATTGATGATACTTTCCATCACGACGGTCATCAGAGCTTCGGCGGTGCTGTTCTCAATTTGGAATTAATGTCTGACGGGTACGAATTTGCGACTTCACCTCCCTCGTTTAAGGGTGATATGATAGTCTGAATGTTTCGAAACCGACCTGTTAAGAGACTTCTTAATTATGGAATCCTGTGTTTCCGACTTTTAGTTATCAGCGCGCCCACGGAATGTCAGGTTGGATGCAAGCTTACTATGATGTAACCTAGTACCATCAAAGCCTGATACTGGTGATGATAAGTCATTATAACTGTAAGTCTGAGTACTAGCTTGCCATCCGGTCTGACAAATGGAACTCGGGACATCCGGACTTACGCCCTGGGATTTAGAGCAGCTAAGACAATGCAGTGATGATTACTGTACCATCAAAGCCTGAAATCTGTGATGAAAATTCACTATAACTGTAATCTGAGCAATCAGAAGTATTATTGCGTGGAAAATCCTCCAGATAATACACTTGTGGTTCCACCATAGTACCGTACAAATTTGAACAGGTTACTTGAAAGCAGTCGCGGATCCTATACTTGGTCGCCATCTGCGCAACAATACACCCCACAGACTGATTTATATCTAGACGATTGCAGCATACGCCGTCCCAGGTTGATGACAGTTCCTGCATGGAGTTTCATTTTTGTTATTACGACTGTGAAATTTTATTTGTTCTGAAAACTCGGGTACTCAATGGTTTGCGGAAAAAATTATTTATTTACAATGTGTAATCACTATCACCTAATACCATGTTGTCCACTACCGACCTACTCCAACCCCGACCCTGAAATCAAATCAACTGGAAAAATCCTAACAAATCATTCTGTTAAGCTGACAACTTGTGCCCCCACCTTGTGGCAGCTAAATCCGACTTGTCTAAAAATTGGTGTGGATGTAACGCAGTACAGACATGATGAAGAACGTGAAAAATGAGCAGTACCAGTCAAAACACTTGTATTGGACCAATACATGTATTACATCGAACGGCTTCTGCACCTTATGACCGGCACCCATCGACCAATTTTATTGATACTACAGATCTTATACATTCTTCGGTCATGGTAGAGTCTAACAGTTCTGCAAAGATATTTAACACAAACTAAATTGAAGGATAAAAATATAAATGGCTGCAATAAAATGTGAAGTAGGAGTCTTCATTATACAATAGCGTTCAGGGACCCCTCTACAGGCCATCCCCGACATGCACAGTGAACTTTCGCTAATGTGGCCATATAATCACCTGACCTGAAAGGAGCCAAGGCGTAATACTTGTTAATGCAGTATGAATAGTTTTTATCCAAGGATTAAACAAGCATATGGTGAGCACCAGTTGAGCGGCTGGATGATGATAGAACAATAACAAAATGTTTCTACAACTAGTAAGGGAGGCTCAACTCTCACCTCAAACCATAGGGACTTGAAACTGCGGTAGTGATAGCCTCCTTGGCAGCTTCGGATTTCTTCTGTGAAGTACGTCGACATCAGTACAACAGAAACTGAACAGAATATTCACATACAGAAAGAAGGTTATTCATATTACACTCAACTATGACCAAAGGCTTTAGTCGAACAAGAAAATCTATGCAGCACTGAAATGAGAAGAATCTAACGCCACGCACCTGAGATTCGTAGTACAAGCCCACATACAAGTATGCGTAGAAGAAGTCATGTGCATTGGCGTTTGCAAGTTCCAAAAGCTGCATACGGTCAACGTGGTAAGAAAGGACCGTGATAATGTTTCAAACTCAAGTCAAACTAGGTTTTACCAATTTGTCTCCCCTATCTAACGAATAAAGGAAGTTTAAGAGATGGTTTGGAATGTCCAGCTTACTTCTTTGGTGTCAACCCCGTCCCTAAATAACTCGTAAGCAGCCCGCATTACTGGTCTGCTGTCTCGGCCAACCTGTAGGTAGTTCAATCTAACAGGTGAATCACAAGATTGCGATTACTCTCGCAGAAATGTCACCAAGCATAATAGAATGCATAGGATATAACGGGGATTAACTTTCGCCAAAACTACACGCGACCACTAATATCTCACCTTCAGAAAACGTCGTCTAGCTTCCTCTGGCCCGTGCAGCTGGGCCTCACAGAGAAAGCACCAAATTGACTCCTCTGTGTCATTGGGATTGACTGCAACATCATCCCTAAACTGCTTAGCTCCTTCTTCAAATCTATACCGTAGTAACCAGTTTATGAGGATCAGTTTCCATCCATTCCATTCGCTCTGAACACCAACTCTTGCACTCTCTTTACTATATTAAAGCCTAAGAACCTCTCTTCATCAACAAATTGGCCAGAACTACTGCTTTGTTTACAGTATTCTACTCTGTACGATAAACTCCAAAAAAGGACAGTCTGTACTGTCACACGACTAGCGATATTACTACACTCGCAGCACGAAAGACGCAATTTTTTTTTTTTTTTTTTTTTTTTTTTTTTCCTTTTCCTTTTCCTTTTCCAAGAACACGAAAAAAACTAAATTCAAAATGAAATAGTGTAGGAAACCGAAGGTCTTCATTAAGGGAATATTACCTATTAAGGTAGTAGAGAGAAAGGCCACGCTGCCATAAATCTGAATCCAGAGCAATTCAAAAAGCGATTGAGATTGCATTTTCTTTGCAATTAACTGTTCAAATCTAGATTCAACATGAGAACATGCACGAACTGCGAATATCGCCATAGTCTTCTTTAATACTTCTGTTTGTTCAATCAGCATTATTAGTACATGATATCTACCATGCAAAGTTTGTGACCGCACATGGTCTTTGTCGGGGATCAAGCTCCAGTGCCTTGTCGAATTCCACAACAGATCCCTTCACATCCCCCTGTAGACATTGACCACCCACTTCGTACTAAGTACAGAAGCAAGCAATTCATATCACGAAAATTACAAGGACTAGAATCGATTGTGAGGAAGAACGCAAATGATGACCAGCAGAACGATACAAAAGAGAGAACGTCCGACAAATTACTACAAAATAAGATATGGAGATGGCCAATTACTGGAATGAAAATGCAACGGACACAACAATCCTCCGTCCAAAAAATCAGACGATCCTCAAAGTAATCCCCACCAAAAACCAAAACAATTCCAAACCTGTGCAAACAAGTTCATGCCGCGACGAGTGGCTAGAATGGCAGCTTCTCGCCCACCACCGGAGGTAGCCATGGCGCGAGCGGCCAAAACCACAGCAGCCACAGATGCAGTGCCCAGAAGAATGGCACTTCCCGAGACGGTGCCCACCACAAGGCCTCGTCGGCCTCCCCTCTTGCTCGGCACCTCGGTGCGGCCGGATGACGAGGGTTGCGACGGAAGAGGGGAGCTCCCTTTCACTCCGAAGCAACCCACAGGCAGCAGCTGGGACCCCACCAAGTATGGTCTCCCAGCGACGCGAGGGCACGGCAGCAGGCGAGGGGTGGCGGGGAAGTGGAGAAGGATTGCAGGCGTCGCCATGTCCGATTGCGCGCAGGCAGGCCAAGCTTGTTGGCGTGTGTGTGTGGTTGATTGCTATGGATGGAGTCTGATGGATTGCGGCTGTTGGAGTCGAGGGGCCCCGTCGCCGAGGATTGCTTGCTTGCATGCGGCAGGGCCGGAGATAAGACAAAGAAAAAGAAGAAGATGACTGGTGTGGTGTGGTGGTGCTTCCTGTCTCCGCCTCTTCTCTTCTGCTCTGCTCTGCTGAGCTTGTCACCGTGCCACCCCTGCTCTTACCAAGCTTCCAACACACACGTTCAACCCAACAACTTTTGTTCAATATTGGGTGTTGAAAGGAGCAGAATGGGTGGGTAAAAGTTTAACGTGGAATTCCAAAGTAAATGAGAGTATGTCAATATTGCAATTACCATAAAATATAACATGTTAGTGTAGAATATAATTTGTTAGAGAGATAATAGATAAATGGAGAATATAATTTGAAGATATAAAGAGTAGGTCTAAAAGTTGCAGACTTTCCTTGAATGTGCTTCTTAAATTGTTTTCTCTCAGGTTCAATAAAAAAAACAATTTGTAATAAAGTATGATCAAAATAATTGTTGTTGAAAAAAAATAATTTCTACTTCAAAAAAAATGATTATAAAATCTTAAATTGTGCAATGTGAGTTGGGATGTGCATTAGTTTGATTTAAGCTTTAATTTTTGTATTATTATTTTTGGTATGAATACCAATTTAATTAAAAAAATTATCCATATTTAATATTTTTTAATTTATTACTAAATTGCAATGTCATATCAAATCAATGCAATTTCATGGCATTATCTCACTTATCTTTGCTGGCATTTTATTTTATTTTATTTTATCATATGTGTCAAGGATATGAATCTTAGAGAACTAAAAGAACAATACACTCTTTTGTCACTCAAAAAGACTAGAAAATCATTCAAAGATGGTATAATATTAAATTAAAATAACTATTATCAAAGAAAAGAGGATTAAAAAGTCTTGAAACAAAACTAAGGTCTAAAAAGGCATTGTCAAGAGTGAAGAAGGCTTCATTCTTGCCTTTATGTATACTATCAACTAAGAGCTATGAAGCGACACCTTATAGAACCTCCAACACGTTTTCAATTTGCAAGATATATGTCTTAACTTGTAAGGCAAATTTTTTACATACATGCCATATTATTAGCTTGTACCACAAGCTATTCACATGTGCAATACATGGCTAACTTATTAGCCAAGTTGATAACCTACTAATCAACTATAAACATATATAAAGTCAAACATGCATTTATGAAGCTTCTAAGAAGCTTCACTACAAGATAATATGAAATCATTTTACATTTATCTTTTATCTATCACTTCTTATTTGAATAAAAATATATGTTTGTTACATTACTCCCCATTCTAAAGACAAGTTTTATAAGGAATAATCATCATATGTTGAAGAAGTTCAAGATACAATAAATTATATTTGCCAAATACTTTGATCTTTGTTTTCTTTAAAGATGGTTGATAGGTTGTCTAAACTATTAATAATGTCTTATTCTAAGGTAGAAAGACCACCATATTATTTAGTTGTTGTTGAAGCCTTTATAACTTTTTCAAACAAAACATTTGTAAGACCATCATGAGTCATTCATATATCCAATAAAATCACCAAACATTGAGAATCTCTTCCAATGTTGGGATATCAAACGCTGTCGAAATACGTGAAGTCTTGCTTGAGAATGCTCCAGGTAATCCTTCATCTTCTTCTTTATCTTCAAGCATGATTTCCAATTTCTCTTGCAACTTTCCATCAGATGCTTAAAGAAAGAGCTCCACCTTACTTGGATCGAATAATTGTCTTTCTTTCTTTGATAAAGAAGAATATTGCTTTTCAAACTCCCTTAATAATTTTGTTGCTAGAAGATCCTTCTCTGGCCTTTCAATTTATTCGAAAAAAGACTTTTTTGTAACCCTATCACTATCTTCCAAGAAAAACTCATCTGTCAATGCTTGAGAAAATTTCTCCCATGAACCTTATTGTTCTTGTTGTGTTCAAGCTTCAATATACCAAAGCAATTGAACTAATAGAGGTAGGTTCGAATATGGGGAAAGCCTGGTTATATGAATTGGGTCTGTTAGTGTCACAATTGATTGTACTCTAGCTATCTGAAATCAATTATCAAATGACAAAACACCAAGGCTTACTCCTTCCGTCTTAATTCAACACATAATCCATTCTACAAATATCAATTCAACAATACTTCCATATTCTTATCAGTTCATCTCTCACTTACTCTCTTTGTAGTTTATATATATTCAATTACTGATCTCCAGCTTACTTATTATATTCAGTTTCTCAGTTCATCATACAGAATTCAATATCGTCACTTAATACAACATAATTTGATAATCTCAATTCTCAAGGTTACAGATTTTTTCCAAAACGGTTAGTCCAAAGTCATATTCCACAATATTCTAATTAAAATTTCAACAATACTTCTTTTAATCACAATTCTTCATAAGCAAATAATAAAAGCAAAGAAAACAAAGAAGTAGCATCAAGCTTACTCCGGCTTACGACTCTCACAGTCTGGCCTCCCGACTTATGATTCTCACAGTTTGGCTTGGATCTCCCTTTTCTCAACCTCTTTATCCTACCAAAAGATGGACTATCGGCTAGTAGATTCCAAAGGTTATGATCTTTTGAATTCTTAACCATTTATTCCACTAACAACCTACTGTTACCACCTAAATTGTCTAACCATAAGCCTAATTCTCAAGGTTATCAATAACCAATCAGTAACTTACCACAAAATTTATTTACCTATTCTACATAGTCCCACTCCTATCTATGCAACGTCCTCGCAAATATTATTTAGCCTCAACTTATAAAGACGTTGCAACGTTGGCTTCTTCAGTGAATAGCGTTGGCTTACCATCCTTTGAATTGGCGACCTCTTCCTCTGCTACATCCTCGTCGTCTGCCTCGATGCTTGAAGGTTCTCTAGCCAAATGTACCGTCAGATCTTCTTTCAATAAATCCAATTCCCATACCTGAGACTCAAGATGGCAATTTGGTTGTCGTACTCCTCCAACATCTTTTGCCATTCTTCTGTTAGTCCCAAAAGTATCTCCAAAGGTATTGTCCTTGAAATCGACGTATTGGTCCGCACTAAATTATTAGCATCCTTTTCAAATGCGGCTAGTTTAGTCTGCAACATCACAACCTCTATCTACAGTTGCTTTTGTCGTACCTTCCAATCAATCTCAATCCTTGCTTTCTCACATACCATGTTTGCCATCTTCTCCTTTTCCGCCATCCACTTCTCCTTAACCACAAAAGAAAACATGATGCTTGTCAAGAACCCCCCTCCTACTTCTTACTATAGTCCAATCAATTGGGTCGACTCCCCCTTTTGTAACAGAAAACCCGTCGCGGATTTATGTATAGTAAAGTTTAAGCCGATTGCCATTGATCCGTGTAATAAATTTAGTACCCATAAAATCTTCCAATTGCACTAAACTATTTGGAAATCTGTTAATAAATCAATATGGCCCATGCCATCGAACTTGAAATTTTCCTAGAAATTTTTTAAATCGACTATCATAAAGAAGTATCAAATCATTTGGCATAAAAATCTGTGGTCTAAGCTTACTATCATAATAAGTCTTCCTTCGTTTTTGTGTAGTTTCCATTATCATTAATGCATTGGCTCTAGTTTCATCTAATTTTTTCAGTTCTTCTAAACGGTGCCATAATGAATCATGATCTCCCAATCTATTATCTATAGTAATTCGTAAACTTTGGACTTTCAATTCAATAGGTAATATTGCTTTCTGGCCATAAACCAATTGAAAAGGGGTAGCATTAGTAGTAACTTTATACGCAGTATAATATGCCTATAAAGCTGCGAACAACTTAGTATCCCAATCTGTTCCCGCTCCTAAAACTGTCTTTCTTAAGATTTTACATAAAATTCCATTAGTCTTTTTTGTTTGTCCATTGGCTCTAAGATGATACGATGTAGTCTTACGATGTTTTATCTCATATTTAGCTGTAAGTGCTTTGATTGTACTATTTATAAAATGAGTTCCTCGATCACTAACCAATTCTCGTGGACAATCAAACCACGTAATAATATTTTCATACAAAAAGGTTACTACTGTACTTGCACTATCGGTTTTTGTAGCTACGGCTTCAGCCCATTTTGTTATGTAATCCGTTGCTACCAATATATACCATTTTTGGCCATTTCTTGAGGCTGGTGCAATTGGTCCTACAAAATCAATTCTCCATTTTTCAAAAGGTGCTTGAGCTAGAATCGATACCAATGGCATTACTGAAGTTCTAGTAGGTCGATCCGTTCTCTGATATGGATCACAATGACGGACAAATTAATGGGTATTTGCAAACATTATTCGCCACCAATAACTAGCCTGTAAAACTTTATGAGCCGTGCTATCCTCCACAAAATGTCCACCACAATTGTCCAAGTGACAACCTTCTAATATAGTACTCACTTCAGTCTGATAAATACAGCATCGCAAAACTCCATCCTTGCCTTGTTTATATAAAGCTTCACCAATCATTGTATAAAGTGTACATTTTAATATTAAGCGTCGTTTAAGCTTTTCATTAAAATTAGGTAGGAAGGTTTGAAATGTCAAGTATTGAATTATTTTACTATACTCCGGAGTAATTACATCTATCGCAAACAGTTTCGAATCAAGTAGTGCATTGTTAATGGGTTCATTACCTAATATATTAGATAACTGAGATAAATGGTCCGCATTGGAATGTGATTTTTCTTATCTTACCTGAATAGTAAAGTCAAATTTCTTCAAGAGTAAAATCCATTGTATAATACGACCACTCAATTGAGGCTTATTAATCATATATTTTAAAGTATCATGGTTGACATGGAAAACAAATTTATAACCAAGAAGATAATGTCGAAACTTTTGTATGGAATAAATCATCTCCAATGCTTCTCTTTCAGTTGTTGTATAATTTTTTTCAACTACTACTAATTGACAACTTGCATAATAAATTAGGTGATCAAAACCCCAGTCATCTTTCAGGCTTAGCACAGAACCAATCGTGACATTAGATGCATCCATATAAACTTAGAATGGTTTTGTCTAACAAGGTGCCACCAATATTGGTGCTGAAACCAATTTTTGTTTCAATGTTTTGAATGCAATTGTACATTCCTTTGTCCAAAATGGACTGGTCCCATTGGTTGGTGGTTTCTTTAAGAGATTTGTGAAGGGAAGGCATATAACTGCGAATAGATAGATAAATTGCCGATAATAACTGATATGGTCGATAAATGCTCGAACACTCGTAACAATATCTGGTAGCTTTAATTCTACTATAATCTTTATTTTATCTGGATCTGTAGCAATGCCTGCCATCAAAACTATATGATCCAACAGTTTATCAAAAGATATACTAAATTGGTACTTTTTTGAATTTAAAGAAATTCCATATTTGGCATATTGATTCAAACATTGACCTAGACATTCTAAATGCATGGCTCTCGTACTAAATATACAGAAATCATCTAGAAATATTTTTATTGAAATTCGTAGCTAATCTTGAAATGCTTGCATCATTATCCTTTGAAATGTAGCTCGTGCATTACAAAGCCCAAACAACATAACCTTATAGGCAAAGGTTCCCCAATTTGTAGTAAAAGCAGTTTTTAACTCGTCTTCTTTTACAATTTTAACTTGATTATAACTGAAAAATCCATTAAGAAATGAATAATATTTGTGTCTAGTGACAGCATCCAATATACTATCCATGAATGGTAAAAGAAAATAATCCTTCTTGGTAGCTGCATTTAATTTGTAGAAATCTTGACAAATGCAAACTTTTCCATTCTTTTTCGGTACCATAACAATTGGTGAAATCCATTCACTGAAAGGAACTGGATAGATAAATCCAACATCCAAGAGTTTATCCAGTTCTTCTTTTACCATAAGTGAGTATTTTGGATTAAGTCAATGTTATCTTTGGTGTCTTGGTGTAGCGTTCTCCTCCAATATAATTTGATGCTCACAAACTTCAGTTGGAATTTCTTTCAAATCCGCATACGACCATGCAAAAGTAGTTTTATGCATTAAAAAGTAATCTACCCAAATTTCTTTCTCCTTGCCTTTTATACACTCATAAATCTGAATAATTTGGGGAGCCTCCTCTATACCTAAATTAATTGGTTGACATCGTGGAATTTCACGAGTCTCTAGAATAATATTTTACTCAATTCCAAAATCTTTCATAAAATCCGACAAATTAGAACTTTCCAACTCGAGTTCCATAGCCCTAACATGATTAACATCCTGTCTATTCATCTAATATGCAACCATATGATCAGAATTATCAATAACATCTGGAAGAACTAAGTACTCTCCCAATTCCCTACACTGGTATTTTATTCTAGTGTGCTCGACAACTTACTTTATATTAGTATAAATTAGGTCAGGTGCACCAATTTCTTCTTCTATAAACTCATCTTTACAATCCGACGTGAATTTTGAACTAGCAAATTGAGTTTCTTCGTGATATTGGACAGGATACATTTGAAGCATAATTTTTTTATTACCTTTCCCAATTGTCAATGTACCACGATCCAGTCATTTTGAGCTTTAGCTTGATACAACCACAGTCATTCCAATAAAATTGAATATGACAATATAGAGCTTCGTAGTCGAAAAATAATATAATCAATTTTGTAGGTAATTTTTGCAATTACTATATCAATACTTTGTAAAATATCCATAGATTTAACTCGACTAAAATCAACCATTCTCAAAACTAATGTAATAAAAAATAAGTGATCCAAACCCAACTCCTCTATTGTAGCGGCATTCATAAGATTTACACTAGATCCTCCATCTACTTGTACTCCCGATACTAACATTCCATCAATTGAGACATCAATCGTTGGTGCACCCGGATCAAGATTCAAACTTACTTCTCGGATTTCTTTATTTTGAGATCTGTGAGGAATTAATAAGGAATTTAAGATAGTTCGGCACTCAGGTGCTAGCACCAATAGTTGCTTCATAGAGATCGTAGATTATATGGTGCCCAAATCTTTTAGAATATCATATAGTTCTGTATTAGTGGTAATTCCCAATGTCCATTTCTTCTTCCCAGTCCTAGACACTGATGCAAGTAAATTGGTTTTCTCTATATTAAAAATTGATAAAGCTACTAGAACTAAATTTGACGGAGCTTGTAAAATCAGTTCTTTCAATGGGTAAGATTGTTCTCCCAATTGGGCTAATATTGGTTCCTTGGAATTCATGCCTTTGAGAGGATCTTTCAACAAAAAGGACATTTTTCAAAATTGTATAGAGAACAAAACAACTTGAAACGGAACAAAAGCCTCTATAATCAGTACTTCATTAGAGTGCACAACCAATTCATGTCTTATATTGAGTGAGGGGCCCATGTCAGGACCTGGATTGGATGGCCCCATAATTGAGTCCAATTGGCCCTTTGCTTCAAGATCACCCAAATATTGAATTGGTCATTTTTTCTTTTGTTGACTTCTTATAAAGATAGCTTGGACTACTTCTACCTGATGAACTGGTGATTCTTGTATTTCGTTATTTTTTTCCTCTACTATTTGCTTAGTCGATTGTATCTTTTGATCATGATTATTAGGATTAAATGGAACATTGCATTGATAATAAAAATGACCCGATTGCTTGTAATTTCCACATACTGGAGCATATTTGTTTATAAACATTGGATTAGGGCATTCACTGGCATAATGACCAATTTGCTGGCACCGGTAGCAACATAGTGATTTTTGGTCCCTACCGTCAGGTACACTAGGAGTCTCCATTAGAATATATCTATTAGGCCGATTCTAGGTAGCCATAGTAAATGATCCTGGCTGACCAATTACTATTGGTCGAGAATTGGATTGTTGAATTGGTATAGTTTGAGGATTACTCCCTTGATTATTTCCACTGTTCTACATATTTTTTCCATAAACCGGATTATAATTAGTATTTTGAAAATTTCCAAAGCCACGAGTAGGTCGATTTGGCCAATTACTATTCCAACCATCCATATTTCCAGTTTGTATTTGATTAACATTCTATTGAGTTAATTGTATTAATGTCTGGTTATTGAACTGTTGTTGCCTTTGTAAATGCCAACAATTTTGGATAGGGTGCTTTCGTCCACAAAATGTACATTGAACACCCGTTTGTCTCGGTGATAGATATTTTGTATCAAAATGATCTTGTCCCTTACAATTATTACACCATACATTAAGTCTTGTATTAAAAAACTAATGTCATTTTTCCTTATCTTTAGCTAAATTCACGGCCAATTCTCCCATCTTCTTTGTTAGATTTAATAACAAGGCTTCATTTGGATCTTTAACAGTCGCATTTGTAAACAACTTTGATTGTTGATAGATTAGCGATGTAAAATAAGATGTCATTGTTATTGATGCTATTGCTTGGAGTGGTGTAGTATTAATTGATTTTTGCAATATAACATTCTTCATGTTGGAGTCAGCCATTTGTAGATAATTACCCATCGATACATTTCTCGGTTGTATTTGTTGGCTTCCTGAACTTGGAATCATCGTGGCCACCATTGTTAACAATTGGTCATAATGACATTCTTCCCATACCTTTGTTCTTGCCAACGATGCCTCTATCGTAGCTGATCGAGCCTCTTTTACAAACATTTTCAATTCTGGTGGATGCAAACCGTTAATTAATATCGATAATATAAACGCATCTGACATTTGATTATTTGACCATTTACAAAGTATATCCGCAACTCGGCCATAATAAGACTCTATTGATTCTTCTGCAAACATCCTGTTATTCATAAAACTTTCTCGAAATCGTTCTTCAAATCCAATTGGTCTAAAATGGATTAAGAAGGCATTCCTGAAGGCCTCTCAATTGGAAAATCTATCCACTGATTCCTGATTATACTATTCAAAAGTTGTATCTTTTAAAGTTGCTGGCAACTATCTCAATCAAATATCTTCAGTTCTACCATTATTAGTTATACAGGCTGTCAAGAATTGAGATATATGGTGATCGAGATCAGAGCCCATGCAACCACTAAAAGTAAATAATGGTGCCACACTTGTAGTTCGGTCTCATACTACTCCCATTTGTACTGTAATTGGTACTTCTGGCACTCCTGCGGCCATTGGTGTTATTATTGGTCTTCTTGCTATTTGAATTTGAATTTTTCTTCTTTTGGTTTTACTTGGACCTACAATTCCTTTTTGTCGTTCTTATAGGAGATTTCTTATGCATAATTACTCCTGGCTTTCTTTCCCTTCTCTATTAATTTTTTGATAATCCTCCACTTCATGATTATCACTCATAATCTTTCATTCTTCTTGGTAAAATCAATACTACCTTGAATTATAACTCACATATTTATAATCCTAAGACTAGTTCTTCTTACATTCTCATTCAATATATAATTCCATCTCTCATACAATCAATTTCTAACATTTCATATTGTTATCATTTCCCCGACAGTGGCGCCAAAATATTGTTCTCGTTGTATTCAAGCTTCAATATACCAAAGCAATTGAACTAATAGAGGTAGGTTCGAATATAGAGAAAGCCTGGTTATATGAATTGGGTGTGTTAGTATCACAATGGATTGTACTCTAGCTATCTAAAATCAATTGTGAAATGACAAAATACCAAGGCTTACTCCTTCCGTCTTAATTCAGCACATAATCAATTCAACAATACTTCCATATTCTTATCAGTTCATCTCCCACTTACTCTCTTTGCGGTTTATATATATTCAATTACTGATCTCCAGCTTACTTATTATATTCAGTTTCTCAGTTCATCATACAGAATTCAATGTCGTCACTTAATACAACATAATTTGATAATCTCAATTCTCAAGGTTACAGATTTTTTCCAAAACGGTTAGTCCAAAGTCATATTCCACAATATTCTAATTAAAATTTCAACAATACTTCTTTTAATCACAATTCTTCATAAGCAAATAATAAAAGCAAAGAAAATAAAGAAGTAGCATCAAGCTTACTCCGGCTTACGACTCTCACAGTCTGGCCCCGATCTCTCTTTTCTCAACCTCTTTATTCTACCAAAAGATGGGCTGTCTGCTAGTAGATTCCAAAGGTTATGACCTTTTGAATTCTTAACCATTTACTCCACTAACAACCTACTGTTACCAACTAAACTGCCTAACCATAAGCCTAATTCTCAAGGTTATCTATAACCAATCAGTAACTTATCAAAAAATTTATTTATCTATTCTACAAACCTCCAAAATGTTCTATAAGAGACTTTACTTCATTTCTTATTTCTTATGCAGAGGCTAATTTAAATAATTGAACCATCTCTCTTTCTGAAATACACTTCAATTCTATTTCTTTTATATAACATCTTAAATATTTTGTAATATCCTTTCCTTCAAATTAATCGATCTTGTCCACAACTGCTTGTAATGCTTTATTAGCCATACTCTCTTTGTGATCTTTAACATGTTGCTGTTGTTGTTACATGAATAAGGCCAAAGCTTCAAACATGCTTACAGAGTTAGGATCAAAATGCATATCTTGTCCTCCAATCGAAGCTCCTCTTCCAACTCTACTTAAAGCACCACTTCCAACTCCGCTTGAAGCACCATCAAAAATTCTTCCTTCCATCTTCTAGCCTTCCATCTCCAAAATTCAAATAATCCAAAAAAAAACTGAATTCCTTCCACCTTAAGCGTTTTACGTCGGGTTCACCAAATATGTCGTAATACGTAAAGTCTTGCTTGAGAATGCTCTGGGCACCTCGCTGTGGAAGGTAGAATGGAAATTTCAACAACAAAAATCCTAACTCTAATAGAATACTAACTAAACTCTAATTATACCATAATAATGCTAAATAAGCTTTAATCAAATTCAAAGAAACCTCAAAGAAATTTCAAAGAAACAATAAGAAATCTTAAAGAAATATTAGAATGATCACAAATATATCTCAAATATATCTCAATTCAATCTTAATTTAATCCTAATTAAAATCCTATTGGACTTCATTCAAATTTTAGGCCAAAAACTAACTAAACTCTAAACCCTAAACAAACCCTACTAAAATTCTAAATCCTAAACCAAATCCTAATCAAATCCTAAATCCTAAACCAAATCCTAAATCCTAAACCAAATCTTAAACCTTAAACCAAATCCTAAATCCTAAAAAAAATCCTAAACAAAATCTTAAATCCTAAACCAAATCTTAACTAAATCCTAAATCAAACCCTAATCAAACCCTAAATCCTAAACTAAACCTTAAACCTTAAATCAAATCCTAAATAAAATCCTAAATCCTAAATCAAACCTTAATCAAATCCTAAATCAAATCCTAATCAAATCCTAAACCAAACCCTAACCAAACCTTAAATCCTAAACCAAATTCTAAATCCTAAACCAAATCCTAAATCCTAAACAAAATCCTAAACAAATCCTAACCAAACCCTAAATCAAACCTTAAATCCTAAACTAAATCCTAATAATTCCTACAACACATTTAAACCTCAATAACTAATGAATTAACCGTTGATCTTAACTCAAATTTTGCACACTTCTGAAAAAATAAGTTGGAAATAAGCACAAAAAATTTGAAAAAGATCGGAATTACCAAATAGATGTTAACCTCAAAAATGTGCTCACATATTGGCCAGTCTCCTTCTTCAACCTTGATGCTAATCTCCCAAAGCCAATATCTCTCCTTTTCACCGTTTGATTGATCTCAAAATTCTCATATACATATAAAAACAAGTTTAATATACTTTCACATAAATTTCACTCTAATCCAACTAGTAGATTGCAAGAAAACTTAAAAACCCTCACTAGACCTAAAATTCTACTTTCTGAGACCTTGACCCACTTAAACCTCAATAACCCTCAATCCAACCGTTAGATCAAGTTCAAATTTACAATACATATTGAACACAATTATAACCATAAACCAAAAAAATTTATTTGTAGATCTATTATAAAACTCTTAAAATCACTCAAAACGTAAACCTTATTTTATTTCAAAAAATCCAAGTCATCTAAAACAAACCTTGACTTTGCATTGCTCTTACAAGGTCAATACAGATCCAAATCACCCAAAACCAATGCTTATAAAAACCCTATCTAATCTTCTATCAAATCCTACTCTTTGATCTACCAAAGAGTCCCGGAATCATCGTCGAGACTCGGTTTTGTGCCTCAAGGTCTGATTTTGATCCTAGTTTATAACCGGCCTTCTCTGGGTATCAATATCTAGTTTTTCTAAGTAAATTTTGCTAGAATGTACTCTTAATTTCCTTCTAAAGATGCCCATATCATTTATTTTTCCAATCTACTTTGTTTTGTCTTGCTTATGGTCCTACAAAGTAAGTAGAAGTCAACTTTCTAAAAGGCAGCATTGGTACTTTTTTGTTTTACTATCCTTTTGACTATTAACTATATTTCTAAGATAATTTGTTCTAATACTTTGAAATAAGATCTCCTACATTACAATAATTTCCACACTCTTTCATCTATTAGTTATGTTACATCACAACAATGCGTTAAATCTCACCATTTATTAAAGGAAGAACTTATTATTTTCCAAGATCTTCATCTCAATTATGCTGTCTTAAAGATTATAATAGTTACAATGTCTTGCCGGATAAGTCAAAAAATGAAAATTCTTGACTTAAATCTCTTGACTATTGATTCTCCATCTCCTAAATACCACAAATATTTATAAATTACAAAAAAAGATAGAAAAAAATAGAAATTTTTATGAATTATATTTCTATTATAGTAAAAATTTGCTTTATTAAATCTTAATTTTGATGGATGATGTCAATAAAAAGTATTAATTTTTTTTGCCGCATTTGTAAGATTCTTAGCTAGCTTCTATGTACATTCCTTAAAATCATATCTATGCTAATGAATAAGATATTCTAATCTATTTTAGTACCTCCTTGAATCTAAGACTTCTTCTACCTTAAACTCTTGATTATTACTCATTTTTATAGAAAGAGATGGCCTTTGTCTTTTTTCCAAGATATTCACCATGTTATATGGCTTATGATGAGACATGTAGAATATGAAATAGATCTTCATAGTATTTTGTAGATGTAATCAATAAGCAACATGATTGATTTATTCACAAATAAGAAATGGTCCAAGCTTATAGTAATCCAACTTATTACAAAGGCGATTAGTTTTGATATTGTGACAAAATAACTATATCTTGTCACCTACAAGGAATTGAGGTTGCTTTTTGTGATAGGCATCTATATTGGTCTTTTATTATTCTTGAGCTTCTTTTACTTGTACTTTTATTGTTGTATATAGCTTAGATAAATGATTTGTCAAATCTTTTGCTACAAGATTATCAACTTTTGAAAAATCAAAAGCATGAAGTCATAGATGATAACTATAATTAGTAAATAAGATTATTTTTTATATAGAAGAATGTAACGTGTTATTATAAGAAAATTTTATTAATGATAAAAAAAATTATCTAATGATCTTATTAATAATTGATAATACATTTCAAATATTATTCTAAAACTTGGTTTACATACTTTATTTATTTATTGATTTAAAGATAAAAAGTTGAAGATAGCTTTATGTCCATCTTTAAAATCTTAAAAAAGATTTGTTGTTCTTGTTGTATTCAAGCTTCAATATACCAAAGCAATTGAACTAATAGAGGTAGATTCGAACATGGAGAAAGACTGGTTATATGAATTGGGTCTATTAGTATCACAATTGACTATACTTTGGCTATATGAAATCAATTATCAAACTAAAAAACATTAAGGCTTATTACTTCCATCTTAATTTAAGCCATAATCTATTTTACGACTATCAATTCAATAATACTTCCATATTCTTATCCGTTCATCTCCCACTTATTTCTCTTTGTGGTTTATATATATATTCAATTATTGATCTTGAGCTTATCTATTGTATTTAGTTTCTCAATTTATCACACAGAATTCAATATCTTGGCTTATGACTCTCACAGTCTGGCCCTCGACTTACGATTCTCACAGTCTGGCTCTTGGCTTATGAGTCTTATATTTTGGCTCCCGGCTTATGACTCTCACAGTCTGGTCCTTGGCTTACGGCTCTCACAGTCTGGCTCTCAGCTTACGACTCTCATAGTCTGACTGCCGACTTACGACTCTCACAGTCTGGCTTCCGGCTTACGACTCTCACAGTCTGGCTTTGATCTCTCTTTCCTCAGCCTATTTCTTCTACCAAAAAGATGATCCATCGGCCAACAGATTCCAAAGGTTATGATCCTTTGAATTCTTAACTATTTGTTCCACTAACATCCTACTGTTACCAACTAAACTGCCTAACCATAAGTCTAATTCTCAAGGTTGTCAATAACCAACTAGTAACTTACCTCAAAATTTATTTACCTATTCTACAAAATTCTTTAAAATCTTGATACAAATTGAGTCCTCATATTCAATATAATATCTTTAAGAAATCCATGATAATAATAGATATTATTAAATATATATATATATATATATATATATATATTAGTGATAATTATTTTATATAATACAAAATATGATATCATGATAAAATAATCTACTATCATGAATAAAAAATCATACAAAACGTGAGACCAAAAGGTTTGTAATAAAATCTATAGAAATATAAAACCATGGTTGTTTCAAGATAGGTAATGGCTGAAGAAGTCCAAAAGGTCAATGACAAGGAGTTTTTAAACTTGAATAAATATAATTATACAAAGTCTTCAATTGCTATCACATTTGAGGCCACTAAAAATCTTTTAATATAAGTTTCAAAATCTTATTGTATTCATAATATCTAGTGATATGTGGTAATATGACTATATAGAGAAAAATAAAAATATAGATGTTATTATAGAAGAGTCTAATAAAAAGATGTAATAGAAAAATAAAAATAAATGATAGAAAGGTAGTAGAAGATTTAATTTTAATACTGCCTTTAGTAGAAAGGACTTTTATTTATTTTGTACAAACATAAATAAACCAAATTAAAATAATTGAGATAAGAAATTAATAAAGGTGTATTTAAGAAGAAATTAATAATATATTAAAGTAAAACTTACCTCAAATTATCAAAAATTGATACTCAAAGAAGACCAATTATCAACTTGGATTGAAATCAGATGTTGAGATACATAATCACTTCCATACAATGACTCTGGGATTCTTTTTATATTAAAGAGCAAGATTTGAAAGAAGACTTAAGGAAAAAAAATTAAAAATTTGTTTTATATCATTTGAATTAATATTGAGTTTTTGAGGGATTTTCAAAGTTAGTAATGTTCTTGGTTGGTTTAGATTTTGAGAAATAAAATTATGTTTACAAATTTAAAGTTTACTTGAGTTTTGTAGTAAGTATAGAAATAAAATTTAGGCAATATATTGGTGTACTAGTTATATATATATATATATATATATATATATATATATATATATATATATATATATATATATATATATATAAATACAAATTTTGAGGTCAATCAAATAAATAGATTAAAGTATATGAGGATTTTTGTGGGTTGAGATTTCAAAAATCAAAGTTTGAAGGTTAGTGAGTGTTTCTAAGAGCTTTAGCAATTTGTGAATTGGATTGAAGTGATTTTTTTTGTATAGGTATTAGACTCAATTTCTAACATTTGGGTGAAATTTGAAAGAAATTCAATAGTTCAAGAAAGAAATATTAGTGGTAGAAATTCAATATATACTTCAACTTGTAAAACATGACCTCATTATAAAATAAGGCCAATAAGAGGATAAACTATCGTAGACTTAATTCTAAATGGCATATAATTAAGTATATGGTTTTTAAATATCTTATTTAAGATTAAAAGACTAATAGGTGGTTAAAAGTAAAACAAATAGATTATAAGTTATTTTTATTTTTATTTTATAAAATAATATATATTTTACTTATTTTTGAGACATGTGGTTTAATTATGTACTAAGATGAGGTCTTGTGCCAATTTCATATTAATGGTCTTATTTAGTAAATTAACATTCAATTAAATAATGAATTTTTTTACTATTTTATAAATTGGAAAATAAAAATGCTTTGTTTACACTATTAAGGAAAAAATATAGAATACTTACCAATGATGAAGACCTATTTGAATTCCTTGCTCAAAAAAAACCAATCAAGTTCAATTACAATAAGAAAATTTAACATTTAGACACACCATTAGAAGCATCATCTCTCGACAAACACACTATTCATGTGAAGGTAAATTTCACTCTCAACTCAAAATACAAGATGATTTAAATTAAGAGTTGCTTATAATTAGTGGTATAAAATAGAAGATACAATAAATAAATAAATAAATAAATAAATAAAATTACAAAATAAGTGAAATAAGTACAATCAAGTAATTGCATATAACAAAAGTAGTCCATAGATTATTCACTAAATTTTCACTCAATAAAAAATAAAGTGAATATTTAAGAATATATTTTTAAATAGATAATTTTATTATCTTTCTTATGACATAAAAAATATATAAATTCAAATTATTATAAATAAAATATAAAAATATAATGATAAAAATTAAATAATTAAAAAATTAAATAAAAATATTTTATCTTAAAGATAATTTACTTATAAATTAAGGATTTGAACCTCATAAAGGCTCAATTTAGTATATATGGATTTCATAAAGAGGCTTTGAGGCCTTAGTCTTATCTTCCTATCTACATCTAAGGTACTAAAACTTATATGGGACTTGTGCACTTCTCTTTATAGAAGGACTAGACTAGTTGTTAGTCCTCCTATTTTCTACTAATAGAACTCATCTTTATAAATTTTGGACTTTACCATGGTATTTAAAAACATCCTAATAGCTCAAGAACATTGTGTGGCCTTCAAATCTTGTTCTATTTTTTCATAATGGCTCCTATTGTAGTAAAACTCAATTTTACCAAAAACTTGAAATCCTCTCTAAAACTTCCTAAAAAATTTTAAATAAATTCTAAAAATCCTATTTTTTTAATTCTAACATATATTTAAATCTATATTTTCTTATTTTGGTACTATTTTATAATAATAAAATAAATTTAAATCCTCTAAAAATTCTATTTTTAATATAATTAATAAAAAGTTTTAAAGTTTTTTTTATGCTTTTTTAACTACTAAATAATCATTGATAGGATTTTTATAAGTATTACATATAGATAAGAGGCTAATATAGACATTAGTCTCAAAAATTAATTACTAACACATAAAAATAAATAAAAATACTAAATCAACTAAAATAATTACCTCTAAGACTTATTAAGGCTCAATTTTTATAATTTTTTTTTTAATAAGACTTTTAAACTTATAAATACTTCTAAATTCTAATAAATAATTAAATACTCAAAAAAATTAAATTTAGTATTTATATAATTAAATAACTTAGAATTATATTTTCAACCTATTCACTAATTAAGATGCATTAGTAGAGCTCACAATCTATAGTTTTTGTTGTAATAATTGATAAGTCTTTAAGAATGGAAGAAAAAAAATATTGTAAAATAAAAATAAATAAAAGATATCATTTATTCTATATTATTAGTACTAATATACAAGGATTTTTTAACAAGTATACAAAAGAAAGAACATATATAGAAAACAAAAGAAATGATCATCAATAAAAAGAAAGAAAAAGACTAGCCAATGGAAGAAAAGAACTATTTGGAATTATAGTTCCTATAACATGTTCAAAGATCTGCAATAATAAGATATCTATAATATCAAGGAATAATAAGTCAAAATTAGATGGTGTCACATACAAAAAAGAAATCTTCTAATTATAGGACAAAAAATCACATGTCATTAGAAATTATCAAATAATGTCCAATAGACCAAAACAAATGACTAACATGTAAGAATCTATTATACACAATAAAAGCATGGACGTGACTATGGCTTCTATTGAAATTTAGGTATCAACAATAAAAAAAATAATGGAACTAAAGATGAAGAATTTTTAACAATGAAGGAAGAAAATTTTCAAAAAAATAAAAGAATAGTAAGATAAATTACAAAAAAATATAATGATGTTGAAGAATAGAAAATAGAAAGTTCTAAGATCAAAAGTGTTAAGCAATTTTTTGATCAATGCATTAAAGATCTTGACAAATATTTAAGTAATTCAAAGAATCAAGAAGACATTCATATATTGACAACATCAATTGAACAAAAAAAAGAAGATAAAGTTTTTAGGCAACATTTGGCAATTGGATAGCAAAAAAAATCTAAATAAAGTATTGATACTTCAATCAATAAAATGAGAGAAAAAATGATATTATAAAAAATTTAAACAATCTCAAACAACAAGATGGTTATAACCAAGCAAGTAAAATTTTTGTTTGATCACATTGACAATTTATAAATAGAGGTTAGTATGCTCAAGATAATAAAATAATAAAAAAAATAAAAAAATCATTAGGCAACTAAAAAAATACTATCAAAGATTGAAAAAAACCTATAATCTATCTTTGAAGATTTACAACTAGTATTAAATAATCAAAAAAAACTATTTATACATAAAAGAAATATTTTTTAGATACATATTTCATACATGAAAAATTTATACAAAAAAAACATACAAAAGATAAATATACACAAGATAGAATATTTATACAAAAAATGAGATGGGAATTAATACGAGAATTAAAGATATCAATTATAACAAAGATGGTATCAACTCTAATAAACAGAGTATTAACTCCAGCAAAGAGGATATCAATTCCAGTAGAGAGGATATCAACTCTAATAGAGAAGATATCAATTCCTACAACCAATAAGATATCAAATGCAATAAAAGCAAAGATATCAACTTTAGAACAAGCAAGGATATCAACATGAGAATCAATAAGGATATCAATATTAGAACCAACAAAGGTATCAACATCAAAATCAGCAAGGATATTAATTCTAAAGCTAGCACAAATATCAACTAGAAAAAATGTAAGGACATTAAAAAACCAACATTGCTGAGCACACAAGAAAGCAAGAGCAATCAGATTTGACCACAAAAATCTATTTGCATGAAAATAATGTTTTTTTATATGGTTAGTTGCTGAATTTTTAGATTTTAAAATAAACCAAGTCAATACTAATACAAACTAGAATATAGACACTAAATCAAAAATACAACATGCAATACAATGGGCTTCTTACCATATATCACTTCCAAATCAATAAAATAAATTAGACACTAAGCTAAACTGAGCTACAGTATGAATCATGAAATTCACTCATTTATGTATTTTAGTACAAAAAATGCACTTGTGGTGCTTAAAGTCACTAGTCTAAGGAGTTAATGTAAGAAATTTGAAAAAAAATAGAAAAAAGTAGGATATCAATACAAAAAGGGGTCTCTTGTAGGGTTTCTTAAGAAAGAATTTTGAAATAAATAGTTGTTCTTTAATTTAGCTAATATAGTTTACAATATTTTTATAGTAGATTTTTTTTATTAAAAATTGAATTGGATTAGAAGCTAAATATAAATATGATTTGGTAAATTCAAAAATATTAGAAAAAATAGAAGAAAAAAGAAAGAAGAAGAAAAAAATCAAAAAAATAAAACAAAAACAAAAAAAAAAACAAAAAAAAAAACAAAAACAAAAACAAAAACAAGAGTAAAAAAAAAAAGGGAGATGATCACTAAGGCAAGAGACTGCTCTTAATCTATGGAAATTTCTTACAAATAGGGATTCTTGGCAAGAGGTCTTCAAGAAGTGTTATAGTTGCTAAAAAAAAAAAAAAAAAAAAAAAAAAAACTTAATTTATATATAAAATAAAAATAGAATAATTAATTATTTAAGTATCTATTTAATGTAAAATTTTTTAGATATATTTTTAGTAGAACTATAAATATATATATATATATATATAAAATATCATTTGTAAGAAAAAGAAATTAAAAAAAAAAGATATCAAGCAACAAGCTTATAGGAAGAAGAATTGAGACTTTGGACATCAAGTGGCAGCTTAAGGCTTGTAAAGGTGGCTAGATGATAAGGTGCTTGAGTGGCACCTAGGAGGTCTTGAGTTTGAGACCCCATAATAGCACATAGAAGAGAAAAGAAGAAAATATTCTCCAAAAATCTTTAATTAATCTATTTAAAATATCTAAAAGGTTGGCTCCACAATGCTTCCATAAAAAGATTATATTAGGTGACAAAGACACTTGTTGCCAATAGATAGAAGCAAAGAGTCTCCTTTAATAGTAACATGATGTATGATGCTTACACCTTCCATATATTTGTCTCTCTCATAGATTGGTATATAGTATCTCTTAAAAAGAAAGAAGCCACAAGTTGATTGTGGCTTAAGTAAAATTGCATCAATCTTTTGAAATCTTCAATTTTTTTTTTTTTTTAAATTACAAACTTCAAATAAAAATTAAAAATATTAAGATTTAGGATTTGAAAGTAGGATTTAGGATTTAGAATTTAGGATTTGGAAAAAGATTTATATTTTTTCGATTTAAAGATAGAAATGATAGAATTGAAAAGATTTCAAAAGCCTAATACATCAAATATTTTAGAAGGACCTAAAGAATATGTAGAAAGATGTATATGGTGTAATAGTCTAGGCCACAAGCATGGTGAATGTAATAACTATAAAGCATCAATCAAGAAAAATGACTGGATGAAAGATTTTATTGATACTATAAACATCAAAGTTTTTTTAGGTGAAGATCAATAAGTTGTTAGTCCATATACTATTGTTATTGAAGAAAATAAAAATAGAACTATTTAACAAGAACACTCTATTAAACTTTCCAACAAAAAGAGAGCATTGGAGAAGAAGAAAGAAAATAAGAAAGATGCAATAAAGAAGGCCAAAAGTAAAAATCTTGCTTAAAAACTTTGATTTGATATTGAAAAATTTATTAATATGAAGACTATTTTGGAAGAAAAAAAGTTTGAATGCCAAAATTGAATTTACCTTAAAAGAAGCTTTTCATATAGAGAAGAAAGATTTTCATGAATTGATCATTGATGTAATAAAAAGTTAGAGGCAAATGATAGTTGAAACTATTATAATTGAGGCAATAGATACTTGGAGGACTCAAAATAAAGAAGAAGACAAAAAATATATATTTGCCCAATTTACAATGTCAAGAGTAAGAAGAGAAGCAAACTTAAAAGAAAAAACTTTGATCAATAATAATATTCTTGTGAAAATACATTAAGTACAAAAAATTCGAGTTACAAATTGTATCAAGTATAATGATCATAAAGAAGATGGAATGAGCCATTCAATTTCTTATTGAGCTAGAATAACCATGGAGATATAAGTGAAGGTTGGTGATTTAAATGATTCAATATTGGCATTAATTGATCACGGGTTGGAAATTAACATCATATCAAAGAAGATATATGAAAAGCATAAGTAGTCAATTGATATGAATCATAGATGAATAATTAGAGTAGCAAATAAATAAAAAAAAAATCTTTATAGAGCTTGTTTGGTAGTAAAGATGATGATTGAAGATGTGGAGGTAGAACATTATATATTTTTTTTAAAATTTAGCTACATATCTGGTAATTCTTAATCAATTTTATATCACTGCTACAAGAATAGAAATTAGAATTTTTAATGATGGTTCTCATTATGCTAAGATTTTTAGTTCTAATGAGAATAGTATAAATACAATTCCTTATGTTTAAGCCTATTCATGAGGAATTGAGATCGTCTA
Source organism: Physcomitrium patens (assembly GCF_059467195.1). NCBI lineage: Eukaryota > Viridiplantae > Streptophyta > Bryopsida > Funariales > Funariaceae > Physcomitrium > Physcomitrium patens. The sequence continues at coordinate 23,769,682 of NC_143410.1, read as the reverse complement.
AGGGAGGTATCTTTGGAATCTAGAAGTAGAATTTTGAATTTCTAAAAAAAATCTTTATAAAAGAAAAACATAAGGATAAAAATAAAAAAAATTATAAAAATTTTAATATAAATATTTTAAGTAATATTTTTTTAGATTTGAATAATAGTAGATTTATGAATTTTAAATAATTTAAAGTTTTAAATTTTGTAGATAGAAGAAAGATGAAGAAATAAAAAAAAATTAAATATGGATTTAATTTTAAGAAAAGAAGCTATAAATGGAATAATAGAAGAAATAAGTTTAGAAGAAGTTTTGATGCTCATGTTAGAAAGCATTACAAGGAGCAAAGAAGAAGTATAAATAAATTTGCATTCAAAAGAAGCATGTAAAGAATTGAAAAAAAAATAGAAAGTGAGGAAGATGGCACTAACTGTATGCTAAAGTATAAGGCTATGGTTCAAATAAATTATAAGATAGTGGCTAAGAAGGTTAAGCCAATAGCTACTCAATTATCACTTAATACCATAGATCATATCAAACAAGCACTTAAAAAAATAAGATTAAGATAGAAACAAAGGATTAGACACCAATTCACTAAAGAATCATTAGTTAAATTAAAGATTGGAGGAATGAATTTTCAACAATACCAAAAAAGAAGATATTTCAAAAAAATCTTAATAGATATGATAAGGCATTTTTCTTGACTCTTAATAAGATAAGTTGTAAAGATCCTAATATTATTGTGCCAATGGTAATTTTTACTATGTCACATGTTCTATGGAATTTAAAGCCTATTCCAATACCAAGATCTTTACTTCCTAAATTATTAGAATTATTAAAAGAAATAGTGAAGATAGAAATTTTAGAACCTTCAATTTTTTTTTATTCAAATAGATGGTACATAATGCCTAAGAAATCAAGAGCATTGAGATTCATTTAAGATATGCTATTTGTAAATGAGATAATCATAACAAATATGATATCTAAAATGGTCATAGATGAAGTAAAATAATAATTTATTGATCATGCTATCTATTCTATTAAAGACTTATATTTAAGGTATGAATAATTCTAATTGGCAGAAGAAAGTAAAAATCTTATAATTATGAAAACTCTTTTGGATTTGATGAAGATGTGTATCTTATCTCAAGGTACAACCAATTTGGTGGCTTATATGCAAAATGAAATGAATAAGATATTGAAAAAAATTATGTTAGAGAAGACCATTTTATTTTTAGATAATATACCAATAAAAGATTGAAAAGATTTTTAGATTTTTAGATGCATGTGTATTTTATCATATTTGAGTTCTTTATTTTTCCTATATTTTATAGTCATTATATAAGTTATTAAAAAAGAATAAAAGTTTTATTTGAAAGGAGGAACATGAAGAAGCTATGGAAAATTTAAAGGAGATTTTAACTTCACCATCCATCCTTAGATAAGTAGATTATTAATATAAAAGACTGATAGTAGTGATGGTAGATACTAATTCAATAGCAATTGAATAGGCTATTAGATAAAATGATTAAAAAGTGAAGAAGTTTATTACAAGGTTTAGAGCCAAAATTCTTACAAATAGACAAAGGACATATCCACAAGTTAAACATGAATTTTGGAGAGTACTTACAACTTTAAAGGTTGAGAAGAATTATTAGTTAGAGCCAATGTGGTTTTAAAAAAGATTATTTGCCTTTACATGGCATAATAAGTAATTATTATACTTTAAATATTATTATATTAAGATGGATAGCTTATATCTAGATATTAAATTTGGATTTAGAGCACATCACTAAGAAAGGTAATTTTATAGAAAATATATTATTTAGAGCTAGATATATTGATAAAGAGAAAATGATGGCTTGTGAAGATGGAAAAGATGGAGATAAAAAGATCTATGTATATTTATTTGTTATTGAAGAAGTAAGTTATAAAGATGGAATTGAAGTCTACTAAGAGGATTTTTGTAGAAGAAACCAAAGATGGATGATAAGTTCTCATTATGAGTAGTAAAGAATTTAATGACCAAAAATAAGGTTCTAGAAGAATTTCATGACATACTTTGGATTGGATATAGAAGAATCTAAGCCACTTATATCAAAGTCAAAAAGAAGTATTGGTAGAAAAGACTATTGAAAGATATAGAAGATTGTAGATTCTTATATAGGTTACCAAGTATAATCCAAGATTAAGTATAGGGATGGACTTCGACCTACATATATATTTTTAATGGATAATTAATTTAATAGCTATGCCATCTAGATTTTGGGATATGAAATATTTAGCTTTGATAAGGAAAAAATTATCAAATTTTGTTGAAAGAAGGAATTTAAGGACCAAATCTATAGAAGGAATATGCCAATTTATATTAAAAGATATCTTTAGCTAATATGAAAGTATTAGAAAGATAAAAGCAAATAAAAAAAAATTAGATGCAATAGAGGCAAGGAAATTCTTTGAAAGATATGGAATTCAATTCAAATTGAGTCTTTTTGAAATCCAAAAGCAAATGATAAATGTAAAAGATGTCATCTTTCTATCATTAATGCATTAGTGAAAGCTTGTAAAGATAAGTCAATAAAATGGCCAAAATTACTTCCATTTATATTGTGGGCTGATAAGACTACTCATAATATAGTAACTATTTATATGCTCATTGAATTGATGGTAGAACAAAAATCAATGATACTTATTGAGGACTCTTATCTTACATGGACTTTTTATCCTAGAAAGATGAAATTGATAGAGAAAACTTATTAAAACTTTGAATTTAATAATTAAAGAGGCTACTAGAAGATTTAGAAGTACAAAGAGGTTAAAAGTGGCTTGGTTATAGAATAAAAAAAGATTTGATAAGAGACACCAGTTAAGACCTAAATTACTAGAAGTTAGAGATTGAATTTTAGTTTATAATAGTAGCTTGATCCATCAACATAGCACAATAAAGAAGTTTGTAAAGAAGTGATTTGGATCTTATATAGTAATTATAATTCATGATAATGCCACTATATCTTTGCATGATTTAGATGGAATTATTATCAAAAATCCAGTGGGAAACAAGAAACTAAAGGATTTTAAGCAAAGAAATACAAGGTTCAATAAAGAAGATAGTATTGGCTCTTTACAATAATAACAAGAAGAAGATTAAGAAGACAAAGAATTAAAGGTAATATTGACAAAATTTGAAGAAAGTAAAGAGGATTAATGGCCTATATTAGAAGATGTGTAGAATTAAAGGAGATGGATGTCATATCATATTTGTGTATAATATATAAAAAAAATTAGATAAAAATTATGAAATATATTAGTTTTTAATTTTAATTTTTTATTAAAAATATTTAAAAATTAAAAATATAATTAATTAATTAATTATATTTTAAATTAAAATAAAGATTAAAAAAATATTTAAAATATTATATATATATATATATATATGAATAAATCTTATTAGTAAGAAGTATTATAGTTTTTAGAAAAAAAACTAAATTTATATAAGAAAATATATAATTGAATATACTTAATTATTAAAATATCTATCTTATATAAAATTTAGTAGATATATTTTTAATAAGCCTATAAATAGATTTTAAAATTTTTATAGAAAAAATTATAATTTATAAGAAATAGAGACTTAAAAAAAGAGAAGAAATTCGACAACAAATTTATAAGAAGAAGAATTGAGGTTTTAAATGTCAAGTGGCAACTTGGAGCTTATGGAGGTGGATGGATAATAAGGTACTTGAGTGGCACCTAGGAGGTCCTGTATTCAAAATTTCATAGTGGTACATAGAAGAAAAGAAGAAAGAATATTATCCAAAAATCTTTTATTTATTTATTTATTTATGTAAGATATCTAAAGGATTGGCCCTACAATGCTTCTATTAAGAAATTATATTGGATAACAAGGGTACTTGTTGCCTATAGGTGAGAGGAAGGAATCTCCTTTAATAGTATTATGATATATGATGCCCGCACCTTCTATATATTTGTCTTTTTGATAGATTTGGTATATAATTTCTTCTAAAAAGAAAGAAGCCACAAGTTAATAGTAGCTAAAGTGAGATAGCATCAATCTTTTAGAATCTTTAATCCATTTTTTTTTATTTATTTACAAACTTCAAATAAAAAATAAAAATTAAGGTTTAAGGTTTGAGAATAGAGTTTAGGTTTTAGGTTTTAGAATTTAGGATTTTGAAAAAGTAACAACCTTTTTAGGAAAGAAATATAAGAACTCTTCAAGGAGGTTTTGTTTTCTTGTGTTTTTTTTTTACAAATATTTAATGAAGGAATTTCTTGATATGAGGAGCAACAAAATTTACAAAGAGTTCTTGTTATATGGAGTATTGTGTATGTTATAGAGTTACAAAATAGTAGGATAATTAGTTGCAATCAAAATCTTTATATTTTCATGGAAAATTCTCTCTGTATGAGAATAGTCAAGATGTAATGAGGAAGTTGAGAGATATTGAAACTCGTGCTAGCACTTTGACTTCATGCTTCAACCATTACTTAGTTTGTAAACTTGTGATTGATGGTGGGTCAAATTTTTGATGGTTATTAAAACATCAATTGTGATTGGAGTGGGAGCTGTAAGCTTTGGCCATGATCTAGTTCTATTATTTTATTTCTTTGCTCCTATCATCTATTTTGGATTCATATATTTAATGTGCTTAGCTCTTTTTCCTAGCTCTACAATAATATTATTAGTAGATTCTTGCACTTATAATTCCTGCCATAGAGTTTTAATTGTGCATCACTACTTGTAGTAGAAGACAAAGAGTAAGATAGTTTGTGTTAAAAAAAGTTGAGGCATCTAAAGCAATTTAATGTAGAGATTTTTTTTTAAATATGGTAGTATAGCGCCGTATCTTAATCATATGCAATAGAATTCAACTTGGTTCTTTATTTTTTTTATTTTTAATTATTAATAAAGGTCAAGTCTATTGTCAACTCTCTATTTTGTATAGATCTAAAAGTTTCTTGCAGTGAGACAATTATCTTTTTTGATGCTAATTCAATTTTTTTTTCTTTATGCAAGATTTTGATAAATTATGATTGATGCAATAATTTATTCTTCTAGTTGATTGATGGTAGTGAATAACAATAGCAATAAGCAAGGTGTTTGATCTATACTTGGTAGTATAAAAAAACTATTTTGGCAATTGTTAATAAGTTGGAGTCATGATCTTCTATTGGTAGCAACAAGGTTGATAAAACAACAATGGTGTTGTAATTCTCTTGGTGGCAGGAGCTTCTATCTATTCTTTTTGTTTGGATTCTAACAAGAAGATTCCATTCAATTGTACTTTATGTGCAACTAGGTTTTAATTTATTTCTCGTGCTTTAGTGTCTTGTTGTAGGCCTCTAGAGCTTGAGATGTTTTCTTTGAAGAGGTAGTCAATGGTTCCAAAAGTGACAATAATTTGTAATAGAAGACAATTTCTTCCATTAACTACAATCAATGGAAGCTCTTTCAACTAATGAAGAATCTATGCAATGATATGATTTGATTGACTTTTATTGGATGAAAATTAGGCTAAAATTAGATTAAAAATAGATAATTTTTATTACATGAAAAATCAAAGGAATGATGAATTATTTAAACATTGATGAAACTTAAGGATGGATGAATCTTAAAAATAAATGATAAGTTATTGATAGATGAGAAGTTATTTATGGATGATAAATTATATTTAGATGATTTATTAACAATAAAAAAAATTAATATAAAATAAAAATAACTAACAAAAAAATTAATTAAAAATTAAAAGAGCTTCTTTAAGTATGGATATTAAGAATAGATTGCTTTTATAATTGTGAATTAATGGTAGGGGTTTTTTTTAGTAACTTAGGTGTTTAAAGAAAATTAAAGAGTGATTTGATTAACATTTAATTAATAGCCATTATTTCAAAAAAAATACATAATCAATTTACTTATAATGAAATAGAATAAACTTCTAACTAATAGAGGTTTATTTTAGCACACATATACTAAGCTAAAAGACTTATCTTATATCATCAAAGAATATAATTACAAAAATATCCTGCAAAATAGTAGATAGAACAAGGTGCAATAAGAAGATTTTAACATTGCTCAATTAAGTGAATTCAGAAACAAGTAAGATTCACAAAGAGAAGATTTTGACATAGCTAGAGAAGAGAGCTGAGCTATAAGCTTAAGATGCAATGAAACTATTTTGGCATTATTTAAATAAAAAAGCTAATAAACAAGGATAGAATATAAAAAACTACTATGAAAGAGATGGGGGGTTTTATTTTTGCATGTTTGAGTCTATATTGGGAGAAAGGTAGTAGACTTGAAGACCAACTATTGAAGATTCATTAACTCTAGCTTGTGAAATCAAAGATGATCCTACTACTACCTCAAAACTTTGCTAATAACAAAAGTAGGTAAAGGCATCCACAATAATATTGCTACCACTTTTCAAATACTAACCATGATTTAATATTTAATCCAAGACTTACAAATAACATGAAAAATTTTAATACTATTCTAAAAAAAGATATTTAATAAGAAATTACTAGATATTCATACCAAGCATAAATTTAATAAAATTTAATAAAATATTACAACTAATTTAAATTCTAATATAAAAAACTAATTTTTTTTTATAAATATGTTATATGATAATTTAAAAGATGCAAAAATACATCAAAAAAAAATCAAGCAAAATTCATGTAGATGATTCATGCCATCAAAGAAAAAAATATGCCAAGATTGATGCAAATAAAATATATAAGAGTAATCCATTTTTTATGAAAGCCAAAGATATGGAAATTATAAAGAAAAAATATGCTTTAGAATATGAAGAGATTTTATTATGTGAATATTTAGTAAATTAGATATAATTAATTAATTATTAAAATAAAAATAATATTAATCTTTAAAAAATATATATATTATTTAATTAATAGATTAAAGATCTTATTTCATTTAAAAATATAATATAAAGAAATTTTAGACATAAAAAGAGGAAAAAGGAAATAAATCATTATAAAAGAAGAAAAGAAGAAAAAACTTGATATAAAAATAAATTATAAGAAATTTAAAGTAAATAAGATTAAAAAAATATAAGTATTAGAGACCATATACAAGACAAGAATTCATTCCAAGGAATGGAGTTAACTCGACATTAAAAAAACTAAATACAAGGCAAAAAGGTCTTGGATAGACCATAAGAAGTGAGTTGTTGAGACTAAGGATCCCCTTAGCCTCGACTCCTATATATATTAGGTTTTAAGAAGCTTCTTGAGAAGTTTTTATGAGGCTTGAGAACAAAGTAAGCCTAAGATCCTTCTTAAGCAACTTCCTAATTCATCTGAAGCCTCTTAGAACCTTCTAGGATATTTTATGACCTTCTTAAACTTTCTTAGAATTTATTGGAACTTTTCAAAATCTTCTGGAACCTCTTAGAACCTTCAAGAGCTTTCTTAGAACCTGCTGGTACCTTCTGGAACCTTCTAGAACCTTTTAAAACCTTCTAGAATCTTCTTCAATTATATGTCCGTAACATCACCTCCTCTTCTAGCTTCGAGGTCTCTAAGAAACAATGTTGCAGCAAGCTAGTATATGCGTAAGAAATTGAAGATCTATTGCATGGTATCCGCTATATATTCTAGTTGTTTTTTGCAAAGTAAATAGTTTTATAGGCTCTTATAGCCATTGATAGTGCCCCAAGCCTTCTATTTGTAATCAAAGATAAACTTCAGTATCTTCATTATGGAATTGTTCTGCAAACTTTTCTTTTAGACGTCCTTCTTAGGTAGGTTCTATCTCAAACACAATTACTAATGATCTATTAGTAAGTATCCTTCGACATCTTTGTGGTTCAAGCAGCTCTTCATCTTAGAGTCATCTTAGCAAGCTACTTGGTTGAGATGGTATAATTGGCAAGGCATCTATCTTTTGATTATCCATATTATATAAAATAAAGAAGATGAAAAGAATATAAATAGGCTATGGTTGTGAACTCAAACTACTAACTTATACTATTTTAAATATTTGACAACAACTACCTCTTCAAGGGTTGCCTCTTCTCCTTCTTTATGAGGTTAAGAACTAAGAATCTTTATGATGAAGCCATCTTACTACGCTAATGTTCTTCATTTTATTCCTTTTGGTCTAGATGGATGTTGTTGATAGAACCTTTGAACCTTCATTTATGTATTTATAAGGTTGCTAGCTAGTTCCCACATACAATTATTGATATCATATCTATTCCAATAGATCAGATATTCAAGCCTTCCATATCTTATCCTAAAATCTAATACCTCTTCTACCTCAAATTCTATATGATCATTGATTTCAACCATAGTAGGTGGTAGTTGTCTTCAACCTAATATGTTCAATTCTTTATATCTTTCCAAAAGTGAAACATGAAAGACTAGATGAATCCTCATAAATGAAAGTAATTCCAAGTGATAAGTTATGTAATTAATTTGTTTGTGAATCACAAATGGTCCCAACCTTTGGTAGTCCAATTTATCATATGGCCCGTTGATTTTTACATTATACCAAAGAAGCCATACTTTGTCACCAACTTGGAATGGAGGATGTTCCTTCCTCAATTTATCTGCCAATAGCTTATAACGTTGTTGAGTCCTTTCTAGGTAAGTCTTTATGGTTGCTTGAAATTCACCCATCTTCATAGCAAATTCCTTTGCTGCTAAATTAATTAACTTTGAAGGCTCTATCATATCCAACTTTGGATGATGACCATAATTTGAATAGAATGGTATTTGTTGCATAGATGCATGGATTGTATTGTTGTATGCAAACTCTGCCAATAACAAATAAGAAGTCCAATCATCTTATTGATAGTTGATGGTGCACTTCAAATATTGCTCAGGGATTTGCTTGACCCCCTGTGTTTGGCCATCAGTTTGAAGATGGAAGATAAAGGAAAGATTGATGTCAACCTTAAGAAACTTGAAAAGTGCCTTCCAAAACCTTGATACAAATTGTGGTCCATGATCTGATACAATGTCATCTAATAACCCGTGGCAACAATAGACATTATCAATAAAGAGTCTTGCCGTCTCTTCACTAGTAATTGACTTCTTAAAAAGTATAAAATATATCATCTTGGTCAATCAATCAACAAATACAAAGATAGCATCAAATGAGTTTGATGGTAGGAAATTTGTGATGAAATCCATAGAGATAGATGACCATAGCTGTCTTGGAATAGGAAGGAGTTGAAGAAGTCCATATAGCCGATGTCGAGGATTCTTTGACCTTGAACAAGTATCACACGATAATACAAATTCTTTAATATCTTTCAATATTTTAAGCTAGAAAAAGTCTCTAGACAGAAGTTCCAAGGTCTTGTTGAATTTGAAATGTCCGGTTGTAGAAAAATCATGGCTTGTTTGAAGAACGTACAAGTGAGTTGGTCCTTCAAGAATAAATAAATATTCTTCAAAGAATAAGAAGTTGTCTTCATACTTAAATTTAGAAGACTCTTCAAGAAGGTTGTTGGCAAGATGCTTGATATTAAGAACAAGAAGGTCCATATTTTAGGCTTTATGAACCTAATTAAGAAATGATAAATCCACATGCATTGGGATATTGCTTGTTCAAAGGTGAAATTGCTCAAGTTTTAACAAGGTTGTCCATTATTGATCATATGTTGCCTTGCCTTCTTTTGATTCAAGATAGGTACATCTTGATAATGTATTTGATAATCTTTGTTGGCTCTCTAGTCGATATGTAATGCAAAAGTCAAATTGTGATAAAAATATATTTCAACGTGCTTGATGACAATTCAATATTTGGGTTGACATGAAGTATTCAAGATTCTTATGATTTGTATATACAATCATTTGATGAGAGGAGCCTTCAAGAAAGTGGTGCCATTCTTGGAAAGAATCTATGATAGCAAGTAGCTCTTTATTATGGATTTGGTAATTGATTTTTGTCCTTGAAAATTTTTTAGAATAGAATGCAATTAGATGAAGTTTGCCATCTTTTCCATATTATGACAAAACTGCTCTCAATACAAAGTCTGAGGCATTGGTCTCTATAAAATAAGGCTTGTTGAAATCTAGATATATCAAAATTGGAGCTATTATAAAAGCACCTTTTAAGCTTTGAAAAGCTTTCTCTGCTTTAAGGTCCCATTTTAGTTTGTCCTTGGATGTCAACTACATAAGTGGAATAGCAATCTTGGAGTAATTCTTAACAAAAATCATGTAGAAGTTTGCAAATTCAAGAAAGCAGCATTGGACATCACATACAACAAAAAATAGATGACAATAAAGTCATTAAGATAGACGCAAAATATATCATTTATTAAGTGTTGGAATATGGCTACAGCATGGATAAGTCCAAAAGGCATAACAATGTCCATACTTGGTATGAAATTTTATCTTCCATTCATCTCCTTTCTTAATGCATATCAAGTTATATGCACCTCGTACATCAATTTTTGTAAAGATCTTTGCTTAGCTAATTTGATCAAGAAGTCTCAATATCAATGGCAATAGATATCAATTCTTTATCGTGATTTTATTAAGACCACAATAATTGACACACATTCATAAGGATCTATCTTTTTTCTTCACAAATAATATCAAAGCACCAGCTAGTGACTTGGAATGTCAAATAAAATTCTTATCCAGATTTTTCTCAATGTATTCTTTTAGAGTTGCAAGCTCATTTTGGGATAAATTATAGATGGGTTTAAACAGTGGTTAAGTACTTTCTAGAAGGTCAATTACACAATCATAAGGACGTGGCTTTAGTAGGACATCCACATTTTTCTTTTCAAATACATCTACAAAATCTTTATATGCCTTTAGAATTGTTGTTGTAGCAACTATATGTTTCAATTATGGATTTGCTTAGATAAAAAACATAGTACTTTGTTTGTTCATCTTTACAAATACTCTAGCTTCAATAAATAAATATTGTTTAAGTTTTGGCTCGTCAGGTGTTAGAAGCTTTCTTATAGATCTAAGGGTTCTATAATCTATTAGCAAAATTCTAACTTTTGAGATATCCAATCTATTTGTGGATTGTATTTTTTAAGCCATGAGAGTCCTAAAATGATTGGACTTGATAGTAATCTTATAACATTGAATACTATTTGGTTGCTATGGTTATCAAAGGTTATTTCTAATAGAATTGTTTCATGAGTGACATCTCCAAAGGATAAAGGTCAAGCATCTATTACTTCTACATGTACAACTTTGGATTTTTTGACTATACAAATTTTGTATGATCTAAAAAAAAATTATCTATAAAACATGTAAAGGCTCTCGAGTCAAGTATTGTATGACAATCTAGTTTTGTGACTCCTAACTATACAAGTATAGTAAAACAATGAGAAGGGCTGGCAAAGAATACACGACTTTTCTTTATTTGTGATAGTGAAGAATCTAACCACATGGTCTCTATTGTGGCTGAACACCCTTGCTTTTTTATAATATTTTTGATAATGTGGCCACACTCCTCATTCAATATGTATGCTAGCATTTCTCTAAACAATTATTAACCTTATAGCAAGGTTTTTGCAATATAAGTATAGGCGAAGTTTCCTTCAACACTCTTTTTCTTATTCAGAAAGAAGTTTGAAGCGAATTGCATCAATCTGCATATCTTCTCTTTTCAATTGCTCATTAGAATTGGGTGATGAAGAAGCTATAGAATAATTGGTATATACATGTGGCATAATTGAAGAACATTTATCTTGTCATTGTTGAAATAAATAGTTATTGTACTTCACAACTTGACTAATGGCTTCATTGAGTGTTAGAGGATGTGGCATAGATAACAATAAGTCCTTGATATCGTTTCTTAATCCCTAATGAAATTGGCTCATCAATGCATCTTCTCTCCAATTTATATCACATGCTAATTGTAAAAAATCTGAAGCATACATTGATATAGAACATGTTTTTTGTTAAAGGCTTTGAATTTTAGTTGTTGAAGAATGAACCTTATCATGTTCACCAAATGCTTTTGCAAATGCTGCCAAAAATGCTTCAAAATTATGTAGTATAAGAGAATTCTTTTCAAATAATAGAACGAATCAGGATAAAGCTTGACTTGAGAGCAAGGTTCCAACCAAACCAACATGAGAGGATTTAGTGGAATATCGTTGAGATTGAAGTGGGGTGATTAGTTGTACTTAATTTACAAAGCTATGAAATTTTAAGCGAGTACCATCAAACTTTTTTGGAAGGTTGATCCTTGGTTCTTTTGTTGTTATTATTTTCAGATCATTGCCTTGAGTGGATGCACCTTCCATATTTGAAGTAGATATAGTCATTTGAGAATTTGGAATCTTTGTTGTGATTTGATGTGGTGGTTGAGGTACTCTAGCTCCTTGACTATTATGTATGGTCATATATAGTTCTTCATTCTACTTTGATAAAGTCTCTATCCTAATCTTCAATGCTTCAAGAGTAGTAATAATAAAATCTAACTTGATCTCTTTTGAGTCTATCATATTGACTTTTCAACCTTCTCTTGTAGAAAATCAAAGAAACAGATGCCTTCAAAAAAAAAAAAAAAAAAAAAAAAAAAAACTGATTTATGATATAAAGAAAAGAAATCAAAAGAATATTAAGAAAAGAACAATATTAATCTAGAAGAGGATAATCCGCAACCTCTAAAATGTTATGGTATTTCAAAAAAAAAAGATAATCCACTCTTTGTCAAGAAAGATCAAGCTCCTAATATTATTTTATGGCAATCTCAACAAATTGTTATGGACCATGTATAAGATAAGGATTCAAGACCAAGGAATGGAATTAACTCAACATTAAAAGAATAATTAGATACAAGGCAAGAAGGTCCTGGTTAGACTACAAGAAGTGAGTTGTCGAGACTGAGGATCCCCTCACCCTCGACTTCTATGTATATTAGGTCCTAGGAAGTTTTTTGAAAAGTTTCTATGAGGCTTGAGAATAAAGTAAGCCTAAGATCTTTCTTCAACAACTTCCTAAATCATCTAAAGCCTCCTAAAATCTTCTAGGATCTCCTATGACCTTCTAGAACTTTCTTAGAATCTATTGAAACCTTTCAAAACCTTCTGGAACCTCTTAGAACCTTCAAGAGCCTTCTTAAAATCTATTGGTATCTTTTGCAACCTTCTAAAATCTTCTAGAATCTTTTGGAACCTTCTTTAGTTGTATGTTTATGACAATAAGAAAGTATGAAAAAAAAAAAAAAAAAAAAAAAAATTAGCCACTCATGTGTTAAAACAAAAAGGTAGTTGAAACCATCTTTAATAATTATAGTAGTAAAAAATTAAGTAGTTTATTATATTTAAAAAGTATTAAAAATAAAATATCATATAAAAGCTATAAATAACCATATAGTTATATTATAATTATCATAAATAAATTATAATAAAGAGATTATAATTGACATATTCTTATATCATTTCATTGTATATATTTAATCCATTAATAAGTTATAAGTGTTACACGACAAGATTCATAAAGATCTTTGGGACTCTCAACACAAAGAAGAAAGACTTTAAAAGATAAGATTAATAAAGACAAGACAAAATTGATGACGATCTTTAGAATTTTCAATACAAAGAAAAAAAGAGCTTTAAAGTCAAGTTTAATGAAGATAAGTAAAGATTGAGGAAGACAAAGCAAGATTCATCAAGTAAAAGTTATGTTCTAGTTTGAAAAGGACATCATTAGTGGATTACTTCAATATTGACAAAGACATGAATCAACATAGAGAAGAAATTGAAAAACAAAGATAACAAAGATAGATTTAAATTTTAATTATCTAACTTCAACTTTGAAAAAAAACTCAAGTCCAACGACTTAAATTAAGATTGCAACTTTTAGAAGACAAAGAATAATCTTTATCAAGGTTTGATACAAATAAAAAGATAGTTTTTATGTGGAAACATAGAAGGGATATTTGACAATTCTTCTAATGTGAGAATCTAGGTATTTATATAATTTTTAAGTGATAGATGGACTATACATTCAATGTTTAAGATTTTACTCCATCTTAATAAAGATTTGATTTGTAATATTACAAAGAAGGCATCATATACAAATATAATGAGAAAGACAATTCTCATTATATGGCATGAAGTACCAATGAAATATTGTAATTTTATTGAAGTAATCAATAAAACTTTTTAAGACATAAATCACAAAAGAAGTCATTTGGTAGAATTATTATAATCTTTCTTAAAGATTTTTGACAAATTCTTTATATTGTCATTAAATACTCAAGAGAAAAAATTGTTGATGCTTCTTTGCAACAATAAAAGATTTGGTCTTATATTAAAGTATACAAGTTAATCAAAAATGTCTATTTGAAAGGTATATTTAATGAGAATTGATTATTTGATGAAAAAATCTTAAAGATATGTATCAAATAAGATTATTACTTTTAAAAGTTTTTATTTATAAAATAAAATTTATATCTAATATATCTAAAAATAATTTTTATTTATAGATTGAAAATGGATCAATAACTATAGATCCATTAAGAAGTATATTAATTCTTTCAAAACATATAAAAGTAGGTTTAACATCAAATAATTTAATTTAAGTTGTCTATTTGGAACTGAATGAAGATGGAACACTTGGAAATGAATAATTAATCAATAATTTTATTTTTTATGCACAAATTTATAATATTAATGATTTAAACAAACATATTATGAAAATATTTTTTAAAATTTTATATAATTTTTTTTATTTTAAGTTTTTATTTTTTATTTTAAAATAATAATTATAAAAGATGGTTCAGATAATGATAATTATTATTCAATCAAGTATTTGAATAGCTTAAGTCTATTTAGATTTCTACTATTTAGCTTAGAGATAGACATGAGATATTATATTACGTTGTTAAAAAATATTTTTTTATATCAAGGACTTTGCAATGGATCATATTTGATCATTATGTAGTTCATTGATTGAATTATAGAGGCAAGATTGCTATCATGAAACTACAAAAGATAGTTTTTCTTCCAATAATCATATTATGCTTATCATCTACATATATTTTGTTCTAGTTGCAGCAAAGATAATTTTTAATAAAGGACAGAATTGCAATGACTATTAACAAATCTCAAGAACAATTATTGAAGAAGGTAGAAACATATCTTAAAAATCCTTTATTTGTATATAAAAAGTTGTATGTTGTCCTTTCATAATGTAATTTTTTAAATATTATTATAATCGTATATCTTCAAAATAATAAAAATAAAAACACCACCAAAATATACTTTATTTCAAAATTCTTTTAACTAAACTATTTAAGTTTTTTTAATAAATAAAAAATTATGATTTTAAATTAAAATGAAGAAATATAAATGGTTCCATTATTATAAATATACTCTTTTTTTCTTTTTCTTTTTTCTTAGTTAATATTTCTTTAGGAGTGGTCACCTTTTTGTCACAGAAAAAAATGATTAACTTACTTTTATCTTACTTCATCAAACAAAATGATATCTTCAAAGTCTTGTTTGTAGAGGGTTGACCACATCTCTCGTTGACACATCACCTTCGTAGCAATCCAAACACCACATACCAAAGACTTCATTTTCATGGATTTTATCTATGTAAGGGTGTGGTGGGAAACAGTTGTTGTGAAGTTGGATGAGCTTTGGCTATCAAGCTAACTTGTGGATGTGATCCCCCTCCAACTAACCAACCAACCATCCATCCATCCATTCATCCAGCTAACCATGGTGCACATCAGGTGCTTCCAGTGCCATGGCACTGTATTGTGCTGCCTTGAGAGAGAGGGAGGAGGTACCCACGCCCCCTGTGCATCATCATTGTCATCAATAACAGCATCAGCATCATCCCAATATGAGTGTGGCAGCACCTGCTTGTCTTCATCTCAAGCTGCCCACACCACTCCCTCCCAGCTGGGCTTTCTAATCCCACAGTGGTGGCCTCAGATCATGAGCACTCTCCACCCCATCTGCCAATGTTGCCTTTTATGTTGCCAGGAAATCATGGACTCTTTGGTTTGTTGCCTTCTTACTGCTCCTTTGAATGGCTTGTGTGTCAAATTTTCCTTTTTTTGGTGAATGGTTGATGTACAGAGGAGTTGGACACTTTCCTCCCCCCCCCCCCCCCCTTTCAGGCTTTGGAAAATTTACCCTGTGGGAATATTGTACTAGAGTGAAGAGATGGAGATGTGACATTTAAATAATGCACTTCAAACCTTGGAGTTTATTTATTTGTTTATTTATTTATATTCATGGATCTTTCCTTACGCAGACACTTGACAAAGTGGTGTGGAACAATTGAATACCTTTGTTCATTCTAGTCTGGATGATACAGTTCTAGAAAGAGAGAGTGGGAGATGGGAAAAGGATCATTTTCAACATAGTATTCCAGAACGAAAATCTCCCACACCCTGGAAACCTTTCAACCATGAAGTGTGCAAGTGATGACAAGGTGGATCTGGTTGGCTGCACTTTACAAAATATATGTGGAGAAAAATAATGAGAAAGGTCCACGAGGCATGGGCTCTCCTATCTGAGCAACTCCACACCAACAAATCACAGGAAGGGTAGAAGCTGAACGAACCCCCCTCCCTCCCCCGAAGGAATGTAAGAAGCAGAGATGGGGGCATGCCGTTGCCTCTGAGAGCCTGCGCCACTGCAACATACAGACGACGACGCACCCCATTCATTCTGTCAGAGGCGAAGAGAGAAGCAGAGAGGCTCATAGCAGTGGTGTCAGGATTCATCAAATTCATTGTTTTTATTGTTTTCCTTAGGGACCCTCGATCGGTATGATTTTTTTTTCCCAACGAGCATGCTTGCAATCTGTCGACACCGTGATTGATGCCATAGCCAGTATGTAAGCTTCTCCCGTCGGCAGGTGAATCCGCATATTCGCACTTAACGTCATAATTTTGTCCAGGAGTAAGTCCTTCTTATAGCCGTTCTCTTGAGTGTAGTACTGCCGCACTTGGGTTGATCATACCTGTGCAAAGGGAGTAGTCGTTGGGGGAAAAATCACACTGCATAAAAGGGGTTCTGCGTTGGTTGCGGGAGTGCCGGTGACAGTGGAGATCATTGCATGTGCTGAGAGGTGTTCTTGCGCCTTCGTGGTTCGTCGGTGAAAGATTTTGGAGATTGATTGCAAAGGCGGTGGTGCCGGGTTTATTAGGTTAGGCGTTGGTACTGTGTGGGGTTCGGGAGGTGTGCGAGGCTGCAGCTTTGGATTATGTTCATGTGGAATGTGAGTAGATTGAGTCGGTGGGTTTAGTCAAGAGAGGATGGAGCAGCGGGTTGATCTTTCTTGTTGCCATCGATGAATGACAAGGGACAATGACTGTATGTATCGGTTGAGTGCCAGGAGTAGGTAGTGGCAACTGTGGGTTTCTTGTGTTCAATGGAACCGTAGTGGTCATCTTTCCATGATCCTCGCAACGTCCAGACTCCCGCCATGTCCATTGTGGGATGAGTCTTCTGAATCGTATAGCAGACATGGCGATGTTTACTTACACGTTCTTGTTTCTATCTATTCTTTGCTCCTCCAGTTCTAGAACATGAGAAGAAAATTTTCTATGACCAGTACAAGCTTTCCTGTCGTCAGGAACTTCCCACTGCTATCTCTCCGTTGATTGCTGCTCCATCACCGAAAGCGGTGACTAAAGAGAGCTAAATCTGGCTGCGCTTCCCAATATTCGTTGGCGTCTGATCATACCTTGGATCAACATGGCGACAGTTGACGACAGTTTCCGAGCCGTGATATTAATGCTAATGTTGACGACGTTGGCAACGAGCACTCAGCAACCAGGTCCCAAACTGGGATTTTTCAACTACTCGGGGATGCAGGCAATAATTTGCTGCATGGATCACCCTGCCAAGACTTTGGAAGCGGGGGATACCGTCTCCATTCCGCTCACGCGCAGCGACCAGGCTTGCATTGTAACCCTCAAAGACGGGGAGCACGCCACCGCCGTAATTGACAAGGTGTTGCCCAGCCTCCACAACTTGGGCCATTCTGTCTCTGTGGACATCAACGATACGTTCCTTTTCTTCGCTCTGGATGATACCCAATATCACCAATATGTCAACTTTCTCGATTCTCAGGACAAGCAGATCCCGATCCAGAGGTCCTCCGATCTCCAGCTATGGTGAGTTAGACGTTCCACATGTTTCCCTTCATATCTTTTCTCAGTACAGAATTTGTGGTTTCAAGATCCTATTCATCGAGTAAGTTTGCCAACTCAGGTTAAATTTAAATCTTGCAGCCTTGATTTAAGTGTGTATACATGTGTTGACGCACGTGCTGGTGCTTTGAATAGTCTCATTCATTGCTGTCTCCTGCAGGACTATGGAAGAGACCATGAATGACTGATGATGTCTTACGTAATCCTTTCGGACCTTCCAACTTGTGGTCAAACAAGCAGCGATGAGATAAAGCGAAGCTCTCATCGACCTTTGTGGAGGTAATTATCACCAGTGCACCGACCTGTATGAATTTGGAACCCCCTGATATCATGGATGCAGCTCAATCGGACTCGAGTGAGGACCAATCAGGAAGTGCTAAGGCTGTAAAGGCTTGATTACTTCCCTGTCTCTAACGCCAGCTTCGTCAGAAACGTGGCTCAATGTACTGTAGTGTATATTAAGGCTTGCACGCCAATGGCCTAGACATGTTTTCGTCTCACAAAAGTGAGTAGAATCGAAGGAACTTTGATCAATTCCTTGATTGCATCGGTTTTCCTGTGAAAGACAGTGTTTAGAGGCATGAAATGTATTAAATATTGTGCTGCATGTCAGCATCATTTCAATAACAACATGATGGAATTACTAGGAAGTGTGCAGTTCATCGTCACAGTTCAAGATTCTGAATCACCCACATAGATACATTTGGCAACCGTTTCAGTGCTTATTGTACCGTTTAGCATGGTGAAGACGCTAGTTTGATAGATTAGTAGTACATGTGACTTGGAAGATTTGTTTTGCTACGTGGTTCCTGAAGAGCATCCTTGGTTATGGAGTACGCTAACGAAAAATTAGTGTGCAAGTATCTGACATGCTGGTAGCTCGAATTCTGACTACTTGTGCTGATTACTTCACTCTAGAGGAACTTGTGATAGTGATGTCTGTCGCGAAGACATGGCCTTGGTTTTTGATTCCATAACTCCTAATCCCGAAAACTGGAAAACGAATAACTTACCGTTACGTAAACGATAGACAAAATAGGTGTCCATTAACAGCTTACACATCTGAGCTGTCGTTGACTCGTGTTGGGAAATTCCAACTGTAGGGACTAACACCGAACCCTCACTGTCTTCTGATGATTGCCGCTGTGTTACGTACAGTACAACAAAGATAGTTAACCAGAAAGCATTTTCATCGGCGAATCAGATACCTGTTCAGCACAAGTAGTCAGAATTCGAGCTACCAGGGCAATCATCAGAAGACAGAATCCCGTACAAATGAATTAGAGTATTTTGTTGAAGGACGCGTCCTATTCTAAGAATACTCCCAGGCTGTTGAGTCTCGCTAAGGCTCATCTACCACTGAGTTATGGTAGCAAATCCTTCAGTTGATTCGTAGTGTGGTAACTGCAATCTTAAAGCATGCTTTCAGTCCATCTTTACAAACATGGGGAGATGACTAGCATGATTTGCACAACCAGTAACCCCGAGAGCTTGTGTCAATTGACGCCTGTCGAGGTATCCCTACCTCCGATTGATTCAAGAAACGGAGAGCTTCTGTGGGAGTAGTCAATTATCACTGGTGAAAATTCCAGTCAATAGGGCTGTTCTGTTAGTAAACATTCTGATGAACATCTGATTGTGCACTGGACTGACAAAGCTGGAGCAAATCACGGGGTGTATCCAAAGCACGAGATCAAATACTCCCTCAACTATAGAAGATACTCGAAGCAAGCAACAGAAGAATCTCAAGTTGCATACATACCGCAACAAGGAGGCCTCAATCTCAGGTGCCATCTGGTTCCACACCCCATCCCTTCTGTGCAAAATGTGGTCAAAACGTGCCGTTGCTGCATGAAGTTAGTTCACAAAACAACCATATAGTAGGCTTCATGAATATGGAGATTTGAACGTGGTGCTTTCTACATTCTTCCTGGAGCTGCTTCCTCATTGCTTTTGACAACATCCCATTGAGGAGCATGTCCCTCAACCAGTTGGCACCCATACACCTCAAGGATCTCCTGCTTCAGTCTCGAAGGCCTCATAATTCTTGTTTCTGTATTGTTCTGATGCTTCATGCACCAGACGTTGTTCCTCTTAATTTGGGTCTTCAGAAGCAGACTTGGAAGGGAGCATGCGTTGAGCGATGGCCTTCCTCAGTAGCGCATGTGGGTTGTTGGAAAGATCCAGCCCTGGTCCTCGAGAATAAACATTTATGTATGCATGTGTGTGTGTATATATACAAAAATGATATTTTGGTAAGTGTATTTATGCATGACAACGTCAACAACATGCGTCAGCAGTCAATCTAAATTTGGTATGGTGTGTTTAATTTGTTAACGTGAAAATCTAAAAATTAACCTAATCTGACGGGTTGTATTTGTTTATTTTCTCAATTGAAAGTGTCTTATGTGTTTGTCATTTATGCATATAAATGTTCCCGAATATTAAAAAAAAAGGTTGGAATAATTAATTTAATTCTCAATTATTTCATACTTTTGATGCATACCAATTTTCACATGTGTAAAATTATTCATTTTATGATCTTGTGGTTATGCATTCTTGATTCATTTCCTATAGCAATGCTGAATATAAAAATAAGACTGAATAGTATAACGGATGAGCTATAATATACAATAAATCACAATCTTCACTATAAATCGAAGATTTGTGTTTTTAAAACTAGGGTAAAATTAAATTGTGTATTACATCCAATTTAATTTTTGACTTTCAAAGAATGCAAATTACTGTTTAAGTTTCTAAAAAATTTTAATCCAATATTTTCAAAGAGGCTTTTTGGTCATACTGATCACAGTAATATAGAAATTTAAGTATTGATTTATGAAATCTGAAGCAACTACAATGATAACGGATTGGAATTTCAATTCTTCTTTGGTATGTCTGTAACATTTAGTAATGACTTCTACAGTTTCTTCTTAAAAGTAGTAATTAAATAATAAAAATAAATTCGCCGTGATTTTATTTAATCTCAAAATCAACGCATATTGATTTATTACAGTAGAGTTTCTGTACAAGTTTGTTGTAAAAGATAGACACAAATACACATTCACATACATGGGTGCTGATGTCCCTACTACATGCCCAGCTGACTTTGTCCTTTTACTTTTGTGTGGCTTAGTTGGCCATGGCATTGGATAACCTTTCTCATTATGCACATTAAATATATATATATATATATATATATATATTACATTATTAAATAATTTATTTTAAATATTAAACTTACAATAAATTTTATAAATTATTATCAAAATTCAAATCAAAACTAACTAAAATATACCTCACAACTCAATTTTGTTATCTTTTCTAATATAATTGTATATGTATAAAAGAAATTGCATATGATTTTAAAAGATTCAAAAATAACAACATAAAAGATATCATGAAGATTTTTTTATTATTCTTATTTATTTAAATTATTAATTTATTTAAACTAAAAATTCTTTTAATAATAATATTCTAATCAGCATGTATTAATAAACTAGTAATTTTTCAATATATTTTTTGTATTATACATTTCATCTATCTTATAATTTTCATTTAATATATATTTAAAATATAATTTTTGAATAAAAGAAAATATTTAACCTATTTATTCTTTGTATGCATGTAAATATATGAATATATATCTTTATTTATATATATGTATATATATATATATATATATATATGCTAATATTATTTTTTTTCTTGAATTATATTTTTTATTTATTTCTTTTGAGGTGATTTAAATTATATATATATATATATATATATATATATATATATTTAACTGATTCAAATTTTTACTAAAGCAATCCACCTATCTAAACCAACATTACATCCTCAACCCCTGTTTTCATTCTCCATGTTCTCAACTTTTCCAATCTTGTTCCCATCCATATCCTCCGTCCCAACCCCTTTTGCATTTTCAGCACCAGTTCTCCATTCACTCTATTCCCCTATTTTTCTCATTTCCTATTTATTGTTTCTATTTCCAACCTCCATCGTCGTCTCAAATTGTCAAATCTAAATGATGCTTTACTCCATGGTTTATTCAGTTCATCATCTTTATTCTATCAATATAAGCAAACACACTCAAAAAAATTCCATGTTGTAGTCCTCTGCTTCTTTTTGTGCTACATATTAAAATCCTATACTAAATCATGTATAGCCTAGAAAAATCCTCTGTAACAAAATCTAATTACACAAAATTGACTACAAACTTGATGAAATCTTTAATTTTTATAAATAAATCAAACAATTTAAGATCTGATGAAAAATATAAATGACTATAGATAGGAATTATTCCATATTATTGCCTCTTATTCTACACATATAATGAATGTTGGTAGTCCAAATCAGATCAATATATACCTTTAAATATGAAGCATTTTAAATCCAAACATTAACAAAATGATTTCAAAACAACATTAATATATCTGCTCTTTCTCTAAACTATGTACACAAGTAGGTGTCGATCTTGATAGAACCAAAATCTTCTGATGCAATGAATGTACAAACGTTACCCAAGACCTTCCAATTAATGACATTCATAAGAACTATTACAAATCTATTTGCAGAGTGTAGCAAGCCCAAGGGTGGAAGCCACCAACAAAGGAGTAGAATGCAATTGCTACTTACAAGCAAGAAATAGTTGGAACTAGACTACCCAATACTCAATTTCAATATTGCTAAAGCATTAACTATGTGATGTGTAGTTACAAGACTCCTAGAAAGAAACTAGATGTGTATGGATGCAAGTATTGTTGAAGTGAGAGTAAGATGCAGTGGTAGTAATGTAGTGAAGTTGTGAGGGGAAATTGATTGGGGGAGAGATGTAGAGGATGTTGGTTCCATGCAGGCAAACAAAAAAGTAAGTGTGTGAAGATGTGATTAAATGTTGTGTGAAAGAGGACAAGGGGCCAACATAGCTGAAGAGGATGTGATTTTACTGTGAGACAAAGAAGAGATGAGATGAAAAGATAGGGTGGAGTGGCTACATGGTTTACCAAATGGATAATGTCATTGTGAGTGTGAGTGTAGGGAAGAGAAGAGAAAGAGAAGGAAAGAGAAGAAGAAGAGAGAAGGAAGGGTACAAACATCAATAGAGAGGCTCAAAGACCCACATGAATGTTGTTTTGAACAACATCGAATGGAGGAAGATAGTGGGGCAGGGATATGGAGTGGCAATGCAACAAGGAAGTTTGTTTTTTTGGAGACATGTAATAAAATTGGAACAATAAAGAAAAGATTAGTATGGACCTTGAAGCAAGAGCAAATTTTTTAGTGTGTTTATTTATATTGATAGAATAAGGATGATGTGTTGAATAAACCATGGAGCAAAGCAACATTCAAATTCAACAATTTGAGATGGTAGAGGGGATTAAAAATAGAGATGGCAAGTTGGGGACATGAAGAATAGAAGAACATAGAGAATGGGAAATTGGCACTGGAAATATGGAAGGGGTCAGGACAAGGGATATGGATGGAAATGAGGTTGGAGAAGTTGAAAATGGGGAGATTGGGGATAGGAGACCGGGTGTGTAACGATGGTTTAGATAGCTGAATTGCTTTAGTAAAAATTTAGGTTGCTTTATCATTTTCTTATATATATATATATATATATATATATATATATATGTATATGTATATATCATTATTTAATTTTATTATCTTTAATGTTATAAAAATATCTTATAATACAACAAAACTAGTTTGTAACTTAGATCTTTTTTCAATTCCTAATGTTTAATATAAATTTAATTTTATATTTTTCATTGGTACTTCTATTGCAACTATTTTCTAGGCTATTTTAATTAGAGCTTATATTCCAAAAAAATAAAATGAAAAACAGTCATGATAAGATCAAATAAAAATTTACAAGATTAAATGACTATTAAATTGGTTAATTATCTAACATGTCATCTTAATTTTATGTAATTCTATTTATTCTTAGAAGTAAATTTTACTATGTGTAAGGTATATCTTGCTTTAAAATACCTCTCTTACATACTCTTATATAAAATTGATTTAATAATTTAATTATTTGTGGTAAAAAAGTACAATAGAATTTAGTTGAATTACTTTAGATATATAATTATTGTATATAAATATGTAAATAACTCAAAAATAAGGTTTCTTGTGCATTAGCATGGTATTAAGATTATTTTTAAATTTTAAACTGTTTTTTGTGGTAAATCTTAAACGCATTAATTTAAATTAATTATTTTAATTGATATAACACATGTAATATAGTTTTAAAATTTATCTAAATAATCATGTTTAAGTTTTTTTTCCTTTTCTTTGGATCATTATATTGCATGTTGATGCAATGAATAATTTTCAAAAACATTTAAAGCAATTTTTTTTATTTTTTATTTTTTATTTTTGCAATATATATTTTATAATAAATTTGATAGATAATTCTAATACTACCTATAAGAATCATGAGTTGCAAGAATTTTTAAAAAAAAAAAAAAGTATCATGTAAATCGAGTGCTTTTGTATATGAAAAAAAGAAAAGAAAAAAGAAATTGTTTGAAGCAATAGCAATGGCTGCAAATTGGGATTGAGAGGCAGCCCCTGATCAAAATTCAGCACCCATGTATGTCAATGTGGATCAGTGCGGGCCCAATGAGGATTGGGTTCTGAGTTCCCAACCTGCCTGCCCGCCCCCTCGTTCCCCAACGTTCCTTCTTTCACTTCCCAGAAATCAGATCAGCGGTTGAGATTGTATCTGAGCGGCTTTTGCGATCCGACGGCCCACAATGGCGAGAGGTTTCTGCAACACGTAGTGACGAGGGCGCCCGCGCCCGTGCCCGGCCGTGCCAGCGCAGCGCCGACTCTTTGGTTGTGCCCTAGCCCTTCGATCGAATCCCCCGCCTGTGAAAGACGATTCTTTTGCAGGGTTCTGCGATTGGGTCCAAATTCCCTGCTGCATCGGGGTTTATCGCTCCCTCTACGTGATCTGCTCAATCCCCTCTTCCACCCCCCACAGCTCGGCTTGATTGCTTGCTTGCGCTCCTGCTGGGGTGCAGCTTCACTCAGGTACGGTGCGATTTGCTTACTTCTCGCCTAACTTGTAGTTTGTCTGCGAGCTTCAGGGTTTGTAGGTCTGTGTTGTACTTTTTTCTGGCTTCGAGGATTCCAGTGAGCCAAGTAAGTAGAAAAAGAAGTTGCTGCCTTCCTTGATTTTCAGCTCTGCGGTATTTTTTGACGATTCTCGTGTGTTTATTGTGAGTTGTCGTTACAATGCGTGGTTATGTGGAGCTGGGTACAAAGAAGATGATGAAGCACACTTAATAGTAGTGTTAGCTTTGTGTTTGCTTATATGGTGGAATATTTTTTATGATTCTCCGTCTGTTGCACCTCACTTTTCACTTCTCGGCATTGTAGCTATTTGGAGATGTTTGCTTCTAAATGAGGCAGAAGTGTCTTTCTGTAAGTTTTCAGCATCGTGCTGCAATTTATCAAAACGTGTTTTTATTTTTATTTTTCCCCTCTTTAACCTCGTATTTGGGGTTGCGTGTAATATCTGCATCCTGGTATGGTGAGGTTTGCAGAAGTAAGTGTGTTCGTCTTGTGCATCAAGGATTATGTTACTACTTGTCTCCTTCCAATGAATCTATTAGCTTAGCTGCGGGTCGTTGTTACATTTCATTAATCTCATGATTCAATTAGCGGGGATTTCAGACGAAACGTTTAAACCCCCCGTCGACATGTTCAATGGGTTTGCTGAAGCAATTTGTGACAGGCGGTGTCCAGCGAAAACTGCCTTCATTCAAACTAGGTTTTGTGAGGGATTCATACGCACAACGTAGTGTTGTTCGTCTTTTTCTCAGGGAAGTACACCGTAGACCTCAACATATGTCTAGTCCAGAGCCGCGCCGTACTCTTAGTATTGTCCGGTTACACTTCTATTCTTTTACCTTAGATTAGAAACGAGTGACCACCCTTAAGTGCCATTGTCCTTACCAGCTATGTTTGTGCAAATCAGAAGAACACTCTTTGAAGAATTGTATATCTTCAACATATGGCGGCAACAATGGCGTGCAACATGGTGTGCTCTAAAGCTGTGGCGATGCAACCGGCCCTTGCTCTTCCTGAATCGCGGGTTACTAGCGTAAGTAAACTTAAAGCAGGATTTCCTCATTCATTGTTTGGACCTTACTCAAATCTCGTGGTTCTTGCCACTATCTGTATATTCTTGATGTTCGGGACTTAATGCTTTGGGCATAACAAGACGATTCATCGCAATGAACATAATCAGGCGAAGAAACCACGTAGTAATTGATTAGACATTGTGAAACCACGTAGTCTCCAGCCCGTCAGCAAGTTAATCATTAAATTCATCTTGCAGGCGTCATGGGGAGCTTCCACCAGCCGCATGTGGGGAGAATCGCTTTCAAAGACTTGCACTGTTAGTGCTCAACGCAAAGTTTCTCAAGCTAAAGGTGCAGAAGTTTAGCAAGTCATTTGACATTGTGTAGTAGTGCCTTGATATTCAGTTCGGGACTTTCTTTCGACTGTTTTTGGGACTTCAAATCACCGAAAATATTTGCTCATTAAAGTGCTATTCTTGTATTGCAGGAATTAGAGCAACTATTGCCGCCGGCGAGGTGAAAGACGAAAAGAAGGGAGGAATTCGTGGGACTTTGAACAAAGTTGTGCTGGCTTACAGCGGCGGTTTAGACACATCAGTAATCGTGCCATGGCTGAGGTGAGGATATTCGTGCGAAGTAGATAGCTTTGTACTTGCGTTTCTCATTTAATATTCTAGTATTATGTTGAAGAACGCATAAAAAAGGGGGGGTTTCGAGACCAGCTTATGTTGGCTAAAAGCACTCTGCCTTTACAGCAAGAGAAATTCTTAGCGGATGGGTTGTGAATAATCTACTTGTTTATTCTTACCTTTGCTTTTACGTTACCGCAGGGAAAATTATGGCTGTGAGGTTGTGTGCTTTACGGCTGACGTGGGTCAGGTATTATGCTCCTTTAGTTTGGTCGATGAGCATCCTTAAAGAACAAAGTTGTAGTTGTGAGCAGTTAGAAACTCCACTTAGTAGCAGTTTGATGAGAACGAGATTAGGTGTGACAGATAATAGTATCTCGGTTTTTATTTATTTATTTATTTATTTTCTGTTTTTTTAACACTGGAAAGCGCAGGGTATTGGGGAAACCTTAGGTCTAGAAGCCAAAGCGAAAGCAAGCGGAGCTAGCCAACTTTTCATTGTGGACTTGAGAGAGGAGTTTGTGAAAGACTATATCTTTCCTTGTCTGAGAGCAGGCGCCGTTTATGAGCGCAAGTACTTGCTTGGCACGTCCATGGCTCGACCTATCATTGCAAAGGTCAAGCCCCGCACATTTTCTGAAGCTTTGGATTTGGATTTGTTTCTGTTGCTGAGTAGTTTTCACCCTGTTTTTGAGTTTTCCATATTTCGTTTTGCGACGGAACTTGACTGGTTGCATATTTGTGGTTTTTGCGCATCACTCTAAAGGCTATGGTAGATGTTGCAAAGCACGTTGGTGCAGATGCAGTGTCACATGGGTGCACTGGAAAGGGTAATGATCAGGTCAGTACCCTTATTCACCTTCGTCCTATTTTAACAATTAATCCCCTACCCTCCGTACTGCCTTCATCAAAAGTAGCTCTTCCCTTCTCTCTCTCTCTCTCTCTCTCTGACATTCTAGTTTTGTGTGCCATTTTGAGCAGGTGAGGTTTGAGTTGACCTTCTTTGCTCTCGATCCAAAGCTGGCGGTTGTTGCTCCGTGGAGGGAGTGGGACATCAAAGGACGGGAGGATGCCATTGAGTATGCCAAGAAGCACAACATCCCAGTGTCAGCTACAAAGAAATCTATTTACAGCCGTGATCGCAACCTGTGGCATATTAGCCATGAGGTCGTACACTGGAATAGCTCGCTCTCTGTTTCTTCTTAACGATGCTTATATCTATTGGATTGCTTCAAACTAAGTTGATTAAGAAGGGAAATTTTACATTCCGTTTGGGTGACAGGATTAATTATCGTGTTGCTTGTTTCAGGGCGATATCCTAGAAGATCCCGCCAATGAACCGGTGGAGGACATGTACGTGATGACTGTAGACCCCAAGGATGCTCCAGACACTCCCGAGTAAGTGCCAAAATCTGCATAGAATTCCGAGCATGCATTGAATTGTTATCAACTGCTGAAGCAAATTCCTCTTCTGGCACGTACTGTTGGTTTCGGTGTGAGAAAATTTGCTTGTGGTTTTCGTTTTCTTGAGATTGTTTATTATCAAATATCACGTCCTTTACCTATGCGCTAGATATTACTTCTATTTCCTTGTCAAATCCATTGAACAATCCCAGCATGTGTTACTGAAGCTTTCTGAATGTTTTCATCTCTGAAGATAAATTTCAGGTTGGTTCTGATTGCGTTGTCAATATTCAACAGGTATGTCACCATCCAGATAGAAAAGGGCTTGCCAGTTGGATATAATGGCAACAAGCTCTCACCTGCTACTCTACTAGAGGAATTGAATGAACTTGGAGGCAAGCACGGTATTGGCCGTATCGATATGGTTGAGAATCGTCTTGTGGGGATGAAATCAAGGGGTGTTTATGAAACTCCTGGAGGCACCATCTTGGCAGTTGCTTGCCGTGAACTTGAGGCTCTCACTCTCGATAGGGAGAGTATGCAGACAAAGGACATGCTTGCATTGAAGTATGCTGAACTGGTCTACGCAGGCCGATGGTTTGATCCTCTCCGCGAATCTATGGATGCGTTTATGGAGAAGATGACGGAGACAACCACGGGAGAAGTCACCCTTAAGCTTTTCAAAGGTTCTGTAAATGTGGCCAGCAGATCGAGTCCCAACAGCCTTTACAGGGAAGACATCTCATCGTTTGAGGAGGGAAGTGGGATTTACAACCAAGCTGACGCAGCCGGTTTTATTCGCTTGTATGGGCTGCCAACGCGAGTACGCGCCATGCAAAACAACGGTCTTTAAATTAACAGCAAACCATGGTGGTCGTATTTTATTTTGTTTGAGACAGTTGGCTTTCATTATTCCAATGTTGTAGCTATGAGGCTTGACTTACGTAAACAGAAGGTCGGATGCGATGTTGAAGAGGGATAGGTTATCGTTTTACATGTTGTCACTCGTGTAACACCTCTAGAGATCCCCTCTGGTGCTACAATTATTAACCGCGCAGTAATAAATGGTAATGCTCTAGAGTTCGGTTTGCTATGGTCCTTTCAGCTACTGTATTGTCCCGCGATTATAGATTCTAAACATCTGCTGTGCATGGGCTATTTCTGAGGCTTTAGTTTCTGGTTCTCATCGCTGTCGGTTTTGCTGTGTCGTCTACTCCTGTGGAGAGTTTGGGGAAGAATCAGTAATTCGACCTTTATTACTTGTACATTAAAAAGCCATATATGCTCCAAATATTCATTCACCTTATTATCTGGGTAATCTCCTCAACTGTACCCATTATCCCCGTGACGATTGAGAATATTTGTATCTTTCGTGCATTGGAGTCCTACTTCTAAACCACGATCTGACAGGCAAGGGTGAGAATATTTGCATCTGACAGGCAAGTTGCAAGAATAGAAATTTTGGTGCCCTTTTTGGGTTAGGTCTGAAGTTCAAAGGTTTTCTTCAGGATTTGTGCTGGAGAAATGTGGTGCATAGGAAAAATTGCATTTATTACCTTAATAGTTACGATGGGCAGTATATCAATCTGTATAGCCTCGGTATTCGGGTAGCATTTAGGTTTCTGCATTCTCTTTCTCCCTCAAGCACCAAGACGATTTGTGAGAGACCCAATAAGACATACTGCAAGACCTGAGACTGAACCTTCGGGCTTGCTCCTTAAAGCAGGCGACGAGGCAACCAGTGTGTGAATCACACCAGCTAAGGCATCTAAGATACAACGCATCTGAATGAAAACGAAGTGAGTGTGCATAAAAGTTTACAACTAAGTAATGAAAATTGACTATTAGAAATATTTATCAAACTTGGAATACAAAGCTAAGGAGAAAAAAGTGAGATTTTTATAGCAATATTTATCAATTTGTAAGGTGGACAACTTCCAATTTTTTTGAGTTGGTACCTAGTATAAAGAAACAATATTTTGCAAAATATAAAGCTAATCCAACAACTCAATTATGAACTAATGCCTATTGTAATATATTGAATTAAGTTAAGAATATGCTTAGGGTTTCTTTAGTAAATTTCGACATTTTAAGGATTTTGAGTAAAACTTTTGATATGATTTATAGTTTGGAATTTAATAGGAATAATATTAAGGATTAGATAGAATTACAATTAAGAATTTGATAAAATTAGGATTAAGAATTTGATAGGATTTAGGATTTAGGATTTGATAGAATTTATATTTTAAGATTGCAAGGGTGTATGTTTGTATAAATAGACTATATATTCTAAGGTTGATAGGGATATAGATTTTAGAATTGATATAGTATATATATTTTAGGATTGATAGGATCTAAGCTATAGGATTGGT
Source organism: Physcomitrium patens (assembly GCF_059467195.1). NCBI lineage: Eukaryota > Viridiplantae > Streptophyta > Bryopsida > Funariales > Funariaceae > Physcomitrium > Physcomitrium patens. Next base: position 23,739,036 of record NC_143410.1, on the reverse strand, counting down.
GAAATTTAGGATTTCTAGGAAAATCAGGATTGTTTAAGAATGGTGTATTTGAACACTTAACAACTTTAAATTATAAGACATTATAGAGTATAAAAAATATTCCTCAACAAATTAATGTCTAACATATTTTCAAATTAAATTTCATATAATAGAACATTTTCATATATACATACATATAAATATATATATATATATAAGACATTCCTATAACAATCTCAATATTTACTTGAATTTTGTCTAAATTAGAAAAATTGAGTATCAATATATTATATACCTTATGTTAATAGATGTTCTAATATCAAGCATGTTTGACACTTAAAAAGTTCAAATACAACTTAAACTTCTCAAATATTTTTGGTTCTATCAATATATTTAGTTTTTTTTACTTTTATGACATATATTGTTAAAAAAAATGTAACTATTAATAATGACATATTATATATAATAATATTTAAAATCCATGTGCTCTGTTTTGTAATAATACACTTACATTGTTATTAAATTTATAATACTTTTTATATCATAATACAATTATGTATCAAGCCAAATTAATTAGTAAATATTTTTAACCATTATATATATTTTTTTTCTTTGATAATAGCTACTTACTATGTTCTAGTTGTTGAAAGTTTTCTAAGGAGAAAATGAGATTTTAGTATTCTTATTTGTTATTACCAATTTTTACACATGGTACTTGCTTAAATGTATTAGCTAATGATAATTGAATCAATAGTCTAAATCTATTAGATTTTCTTATTTGATTAAGATGTTAATTAGATTATTCAATAAAAAATTTGTCTTAGCTTAAAAAACAAAAAAAATAAAAATATCCAAAAATAAGGTCTTTGACCATATTATTTGACCATATAATATGGTCATAATTTTATAATAGTAGTTAAAATATATTGTATTATTTTTATTTCAAGTCTTATGTTTTATGTATTATTTTCTTAATGGTACTATATATAATAGTATTTGAGATTTTGCCTTATAAGCCACTATGTCATATTAAGAAATATTACAAACATTTTTATTATATATAAACATTCCAATAATAATTACATAATATGTTATATATAATTTTATTTTTCAAAATTGTTTAACAAAATACATATTTACTATTCATCTTTTAACAATCATGTAGTAGATATACTTATGATTTAATTTTAATTTGTGCAAAAAAATATTCTTTAAGTTAGAATTAAACTATCAATAGCATATTGACTTTTTACATTTTATTTAAACCTTAGCATTTTAATCACCTAAAATAAGAAATAATCTAATTAAGATACTAAAACATTTAGATTAGAAACATTTAATAAGAAATATATTTTAAATTAATTTAAAAAAATATATTTATTTAAAATAAAATAATAATAATGATCATAATTATAAGATAAAAAATATCTAAATTATTAAAATTAATTATAGAATAAACTATTAGAAATATTGCAAAAGAAAATAGAATGATCTAGTACTAACTTATAGATGAATCAAAAAGAGCTTAAATAATTATAAACAACAATTTGGTGTTATTAATATCTAATATTTAGATTTGAAGTAATGATTTGCTCAAAAAATTGTTATATTTCTTTATTACAATTTGTTACATTGTTGTCTATATTTTTATTTTTATTTTTTTTAACATGACTACACTAGCATACATAAGTAAGAATTTTTGGAATAGATAAATGAAGAAAATTAAATTAGTTTACAAAGTTGATAAGAAATAAAAATACATAATACTAAAATTTTAGTCTTTTTAATTTGATAAATTTTATAATATTTCTTAATTTATACTTATATTAATAATTAAATACTAAAATATTATATAAATAAATTCATGTCTTGTCATTAAATTATTACCATAATCTTATATCAATTATAAAATCTAATTTAGACATATAAAAATATAATTTCTAACATCTAACATCAATTGATAGATAAATATAAATTTTTACTACAATCTATATATATATATATATATATATTATTTTGTAATTTGATGGATATTTAAAGACTAAAGATAATATCTAAATAAGTCTTAATATTAAAATATTTTGCATGTTTTCAAAAACATTTATTAAAAAATGCTACAAATAAAATTATTATGTGAATTGATAGTAGGTTGATATTGTAAAAAATTATAATAATTTTTAGAGTTATAAAGTAAAGCAAGGAGTTATTATAAAACTAAGAGTTGTGAATGCAAGGAATCAAGTCATGTAAGATGTTAAGAAAGGTCTGTAAGATTTAAGATAGCTAATGAAGTATAACAAAAATACAACTCATTAAAAAAAATGTAGTAGAAAGTAGAAATAAAATCCACTATTATCCAAACTATAATTATAAATAGTTTTGCAAATTTTATTGCAATATTTTAACAAAGACCTAATTAATTAAAAACCAATTTGGACTCATCTTAAATAATCTTATATCTAAATTAAATCAAATTTTAATTCTTAAATTATTTTTTAAAATATAATTTGATTAATTTATTTAGATAAATAAAATAAAATCATATTAACCATCATTATTAATATAATATCAAAGAAATAAATCACAAAAAATCTAAGCATCAATACATTGTTGTGTTATTAAAAATCTTAGATAATCACTTAGAGATGGTATAATTTTAAGACTAGAATAGTTGTTGCTAAAGACAAGAAGACTAGAAACTCTTAGAATAAGATTAAGAATAAGAAAGGTGTTGAAAAGAAAGAAGCAAGCTTCACTCTTGCCTTTGTATATACTATATAACTAGGAACTTTGTAGCAATGTTTTATAAGACCTCTAACACATGTCTTTCGTATAAGATAAGTTTTTTATATGTACACCACATAGCCAACTTGTACCACAAGTTGCCAATATGTGAAATACATGGCCAACTTATTGGCTAAGTTTTCAACCTATTAATCACCTACAAAGACATGTAAAGTCAAATTTGCATCTACGAAGCTTTTCCATAAAATATTATAAAATTTATATACTTTTATTTGTATTTATTTAACTATTCTTATCTAAAAAATTATATGTGTTGGCTATGTCTATAACATTATCTTTTCTTTTAAAGACAAGTTTCACAAGAAGAAATGACCATATGTTGATTTTTTTAATTTGGTTTTGATAGATATCATCAATTAAAAGTATCAATCTTTTTTTTGTATTTGCAAGATTTTTTGTTAGCTCTCATGTGTATTTATAAATATAATATCTTTGCTAATTTAAAATATATTCTAACCTATTTTAGCATCACCTTAGATCCAAGATTTTTTCTATTCAAATTTTTTATTATTGTCCACTTCTATGGAGGGAAGTAGCATTTATTTTTTTCTTGATATATTCATTATCTTGTATAGTTTAAAAAATAATACATAGAATACAAGATAAATTTTATAGACTTTGATAGCTATAATTAATATGTAATTGAATTGATTTAATCACAAATAGAAAATGGTGATAGAAAAAAAATAATATAACTTATTACAAGAGCAAATAGTCTTTATATCACAACAAAATAACAATATCTTAGCGCTAATGTGGAATTGAAATTGTTCTTTACAATGGATATATGTACTGATCTTTTGTTATTTTTAATCTTTTTTTAATTATACCTTTATTATTACATGTAGTAATAATATAAATATATAAATATAAAATAAATATTCATTGTTGATTCAACCATTTTTTAGCAAATTTAATCAAGTATGTCTAAGATGCTTTAATTTATGATATTAAAAACTATTCTTCTACATTTCATGATCCTTCTAAGATTGAGTTCAAAAAAAATATTCTTTATTTCAAAGGACGCTTATTTATTTTAAAAGTTAAAATTTTTTTGATTTTTTTATCTTTGAATTGATGGATAAACAAAGTTTTTTTTGTCATTAATCAAACATTGCATCTCTTTCTTTTGATACAAGATAAGAACTTTTCAAAAGGATGTATGATAAATTATGTGTGTGTGTGTGTGTTTTATTTTTTATTTTTTATTTTTTATTTTTTTTTCATTGATATATAAATTTAAATTTAAATTTTGATAAGAACATGCTCTAAAATGCATGGCAATGCTTTAAAATATTTTTTGACATAAAATACTTAAGATTCTTATGATTTATAAAAATATTAAATGACTTAGAAGTGCTTTCTAAATAATAGCGCCATTCTTGAAATAAATTTTTAATTGTAAAAAGTTCTTTGTTGTGGATCTTGTAATTGATCTTAGTTGTTGAAAATTTTCTTAAATGAAGAACTACTAGGTGAAGTTTGTCATCTATTCCTATTTCTAACAAGATTGCATCAAAGGCAAAGTCCAAGGTATTTTTTTCCATAAAAAATGCTTTAAAAAGGTCAATACTATATAAGATTGATGCAAAAATAAAATCTATCTTTAAAACTTCAAATATTACTTCAAATTCTTTATCCTACTCAAGTTTTCCTTTATTAATTAAATGTATAAATAAAATTGAAACTTGAGAAAAATTCTCATTAAAGATCTAATAGTAATTGAAAAGTTTTATGAAACATTGAATATCTCTTATTTTTTTGGAATCTTCTAATTCATAATAGTTTAAATGTTTTAAAAGCTATTATAAGGCCATCATTTAAAATGATATATTCTAAAAAGTCAATGTGAGATGTGTAAATATACACTTTTCTATCTTGGTGCACAATCTTACATCTTTAAATCTTTGTAACAAGAAACAAAGATAAAGTTAATATTTTTTATTTTTAAAATAAATTAAAATATTAGTGAGATGAAAAATAATAAAATCATTTATGATCTTTCAAAAAAAAAAAATTATTAGATGCTAAAAATATGTTGTATATTTGTGAGTCTAAAAGGTATAATATTATATTCAAAATATCCATATTTGATTCAAAATATATTCTTTCATTCATCTTTTCCTTTGATTTGTATAAGATTATATATTCTTTGTAGATCTATTTTTATATAAATTATAATTTAATTTAATTGATTAAAAAATCTTCATATCAAAAATAAAAGATACATATTCTTGATTGTGATCTTATTGAGTTGTTGATAATCCACATACATCTAGAATGATCCATCTTTTTTCTTTACAAATAAGATAGAAGCTCCTATTAGAGATTTCAAATAGTATATAATTTTTTTGGCCAAATTTTCATCAATATATTCTTTAAGAGCAATTAAATAGCTTTGTGATAAGCCATAGGTTGGTCCAAATAGCAATTGAGTTCTTTCTTAAAGATCAATTGAAAAATCATAAGAATAGTGCTCTAGAAGAATATCTACATTCTTTTTTGAATAATTTCATGATAATTTTTATACCAACTTAAAATGTTGTTCGAGGTCTTTCCACTATTAAAAATAAGTGTGGCATAAATAATAAAAGGAGACACTTTTTTTGTAGCATACATGAAAGCTTTTGTATTTATTAATAATAATTTATTTATACTAAGTTTATAATTTTTTACTTTGATAATAAAAGTTAAGATTATGCTATGCAAAAAATCAATATTTTAAGAATTCCACTCTATTTAAGGATTATATTTTTTTTAGCTATAATTAATCTAAAATAATTAGATTTAAAGAAGATCTAATAATATTAGATATTTCTAAGTTATAATAACTTTTAATTGCTACAAAAATATGAATGTTTTCATGAATAATATCTTTAAAAGACAACAAACAAATATCTATGATCTTTATATGTACAAACATAATTTTTTTGATTAAGAATATTTTTTATTTTTTTAATAAAGTCTTTGTCTATAAAATCAGCTAAGATTCTTGAATCTAATAAAATAGAGGGATTATAATTTTTTGGTCTTAAAAAAATATTTATTATAAAATCAAGTAAAAAATCTAAGGAAAGAATATGATCTTTATTAGGTATTGCATAAGTTTTCATTTATATAATTTCTATTGTAATTAGACAAAATTATTTTTTGACACATTTTATTTTTTAGCAACCATTCTATTCATTTTTTTAATGCATTCATTCTTTAAATAATTTTAAGTAGTGTATATAGGTCCTCCACAATATTAGTATAATCTTTTTTGACAATATTAATTTTTTTCTTGTTTAGTGAGATGTTTAAAACATATATATTAATTTTCATAGATTTTATTATTGATAAATAAGTTTCTAAAAATTCATGAATTATTGGCATGATTTGACTTGTTCCTTTCTAATCAAATTTTTATTCTTAACAGCTTTTAAAAAAATCAATTGTCACATGTACTAGCTTGAGCAATAAATTATTCCATTTATTTTGCTTTTGGCATTGTCATTAATAAATCTTTGATATTATCTTTCAATTCACATCAAATTTTATTGATAACATCTTAATTATTTCAATCCATATCAAAAGCAAGGTTTTAAAATTCATCAATAGATATAATAGCTGATTATGATCTTTACTATAAAGATAGAAATTTCATCTTTTTTACCTTTTTTCAATCACTTTTTTAAAAAAAAATGGCCATAAATATTTTTGAAAATGAATTTAAATCTTATAAAAGATGTATATCTTTTTTTTATTATTATTAATTTCTATCTAACAAGTGTTGATAAGCTTGTGAAGTTTTGCAATAGTTGCAAATCTATTTTCTTTTCTATCAAGTATGATATCTATAATTTTTTTTTATTTTTATAATAAATAACTTTAAATTTTTTATATGAAAAATTAGTTGAAGATAATCTATAACCTCTAATATCAAATAAAAGTATAGACAAAGAAAAATATTTCACTTTTTTAAAAACAAATTTAATATTAAAAAATAAAAATATTAGTTCTAAAGGAAGTAATTTGTAAATTTTAAAGTAAAAAAAAAGAAGTGCAATAATTTATTTACTTCTAAAATAAAAAAAAGAATATTAAATTTTCACTCTTATCAAACTGTCAAGGACATGAATCATAAAGAACTGAAAAATCAATATACTCTTATGTTACTAGAAAAGAATAGTTAATCACTCAAAGATGGTATAATTTTAAGACTAGAATAGCTAGTACTAAAGACAAGCAGATTAAAAACTCTTGAAATAAGAGTAAAAACAAGAAAGATATTGACAAGAATGAAAAAGACATCTCTCTTGTCTCTATATATATTGTCTAATTAGGAGATATGTGGCAAAATTTTATAGAACCTTTGATACATGTCCAACTTGCAAAACAAGTTTCTTACATATATGCCATATCATCAACTTGTATCACAAATTGTTGACATTTACAACACGTATTACGGACATCCAATAAAAAGTTTTTAGAAATATTTTAAAAATATATTATTACATTTAAAAAAAATTAAAAGATTCTTAAAATATTTTAATAGAAGATGTCAAAAATATTCTTAGAATATTTTAGAAGGTTCTAAAAGATTTTCAAAATATTTCAGCAAACTCTATAAAGTTCTAGGAGGATTAAAGAAGTTGTCTAAGAAGGATTTTAAGATTGCTTTGTTTCCAAGTAACAAATTTATTTTTGAGAAGCTTCTTAATACCTAATATATTCTAGAATCAAAGCTAAAGAGATTTTTAATCTCAACAATACTTTTCTTAGAGTTCTAATTCACGTTTCTTTGTGTTTATCTTATACTTATCTAATTTAATCAAGTTCCTGCTAACTTTCTTATTGAAACACTTTTGTTCAACTTCTTATTTGATTTTTTGTATAATGTATCCATGATAGTTCATTAAGGTTTTTCTCTTATCAATACTAGAACTTGATTCTTCTTGATAGAAAGTAGATTATCTCTCTTTTTGAAGGCACCTAAGTGCTTTAGAGATTAGGAATTATACTCCTCTAAATTAGTATTATCTAGAAACTCTCTTTTTTTCTTTTAAGATGGCTAGAGATGAAGATGTTAGTATGGTTGAATCTATTGAGTCCATATTAGATGCTATCACGAATACATTGAGTACTTTATCTTGTAGAATTATTAAAATTGAGGGATTTTTTACAAAATTTTATAGTGATGCAAGACTTTGAGCAAGTTAACATATGATGCAATTACTTCTTCAAGTTTCTTCTCTAAGAAGGTGGTGGCATCTATACCTTAACAAGAAATCTTACATATTAAATAAAAAAAGAACCTCATATTAATCTTTTAAAAAAAATTGATAGCATACATTCTAAGTTTTGAGGATTTATTAATCAAATTTGATTGTTAATTTTTGTACAATGTGAGCGCTATCTAACAAAGGAATTGCAAGTTGGTTTAATTAAAATCTTAATTAGAAGATAAGCCTTATCTTGATTTTTTACTTTATTTGAGAAGAAATTTCTAATCTTAAGTAAATTTGAAGTTTTTTTTATAAGCATTTATGAAGGCATTTGGAAAACATATTAAGAATTAATGGGCAAAAATAAAAATTTACTAATTATGTCAAAGATCATGCTCTGCATTAGTTTATATATCTGATTTTTGACAATTAACTTTTGACATTAATTAGAATGAATAAGCTCTTATAATCCAATTCTATTGAGAATTAAAGGATGATATGAAAAACATATTATTATCATTACTTAATCATCAAACACTCAATGAAGCCATAAGCTAAGTTTTGAATTGTAATAATTGATTATTTTAACACTATGAAGATCAATACTCATGGATGTTGACAAAATAACTCACTAAAAATTCACAATAAAGAATTTCTTGCCATTATAGACTCTTTCTAAAAATGCCATCACTTATTGGAAGTCGCTACATATATTGTAAATGTATATACAAATTAAAAAAATTTGGAATATTTCATGACAATTCAAGTTTTGAATTACTGCTAAGTTAATTGAAATATGTCATTATTTTGTTATAATTTTGTGATTACATATCGATTAAAAAAATAATAAAGACTATCAAATTCTTTATCAAAGAAATCATATCATGCTCCAAAGGTTGGATAAGCAATATTTAATTAGCAATATATGACTCTTTTGAAGCCAAAATAATTTCATTTGTATATTGCTTCTATAATTATACTTGTTGATTTAAGTTTTTTTGAACAAATTTGTACAACATCAATTAAGAATTCATGAATTTGTAATATCAAGTATTACCTTGTCAATAACAAGTTGAAGTTTGTGGAATATTTTTTGTATTTTGAAGATCGTTTATATATTCCAAAAGGATCGACGTGGCTTTGTGATCTTCAATCTTGTCACGATATCTCAACTACAGGACATTTTGGATTTAACAAAACATTGGAATTTATCTCTTAAGATTTTTAATGGCGTCAAATGAAGAAGGTCATGAAGGAATTTTTCCTCTTATATAATATCTATTCAAGATCCAAGAATTCTTCACATTATCCTTATGGACTTCTACAGCTACTACGAATTTCAAAGTGACTATGGCTTCAATATGAATAGACTTTATGACTGATTTGTTGTCATCAATTACATTTGATGTTATCTATATTGTTGTAGATCAACTTATAAAGATGGCACATTTTGTCCTATGCCAAAAGATAATTTTTGGAGAAAATATTTCAAGGCTCTTTCTTGACAATATATATCAATATCATGGCTTACTTAATGACATCATTTTTGACTAAGGACCTTAGTTTATATCAAAATTTTGAAAATCCCTTTTTGAAATATTGAAGGAGAATATCAACCTTTCTTCTACCTTCTATCTTCAAATCTATAGTCAAACAAAACAAGTCAATCAATCTTTAAAGTAATATTTGTCATGTACCATCAATTATCAACAAGTTAATTAGATCTTGTATTTACCTTTAGTAGAATTTACTTATAATAATATTCTTCATACTTTGATTCAATAAAAATTATTTTATGCCAATTATTACCATCCAAAGCTTGATTTATTAAGTACATCAAAAGATGAAAATCTAATAGCTAAGTATCTTGCAAAATAATTGTCATAGCTCCAAAAAACTTTGAAGCCATATTTACAATCAGCTCAAGATTCTTATCAAGCATCTTCAAATGAATTTAGAAAAAAAAAAACCCTTGTTTTTCAAATTAGAGTTAAAGTATGGTTTTCTTTAATGAAATATCAAAACCAATTGATCTTGCAATAAGTTGGACTATCAAAGACTAGAACCATTTTGTATTAAAAAAATCAATTCAATAGCTTATCAATTGGAACTACTTACATCTATAGAGATACATCTAGTCTTTTATATTATTTTCTTAGAAGCTTATGCAAAATCAACTATTTTAGAAAAAATACAACCATCATTGTCTTATATTGAAATAGATAAATATATGGAATATGAAGTGAAAAAAATCCTTGATTTTTGGCAAAAGAGAGGAAAGTTAAAATATTTTATTCATTGATGTAGCTGCAATATCAATGAGCATACATGAGAACCAACAAAAAATCTAGTTAATATGCTATAAAAGATACAAGAATTTTATTGATGCTATTTTCAAAAATTTAAATCTATTTTAGAATAATTTTTCTATGAAGTTTCTACTAAGATTTTGAATTGCAAAGAAAAGTGTAAGTATTATTCATAACAATCTTAAAATTTAGTATATCTTATTTATAATCTAATGTATCAAATAGGAGAGTATTTAGAGAGTCTTTAGATTATGAATCTTAAAAAGAGCCAAAGCTAGAGCTTTCATTATTATAGCTATCAAATCAACCATTTCAACATTTTATAACCTTTGCAAGATCATCCTTGAGATAAAGTTCGACCTTCTCAATAGAAGAAATGTCTATGCTATAGTCAACTCAAATATAAAAACTTCAAAGATTATGCTCAAATTTTGGTCATTCTATTGTAAGTTAGTATAGTAGAACCTTCTAACTAAAGTCACTTTTTATAGATTTTTTGAAGGCCTTAATGCTAACCAAGTCCAAAGAATAGATCTTCCACAAGCAGATGAAGGTGGCCATTATCACTATGTGAATAGACTAATCTATCTTTTAAGTAAAAATCAACAGATAGCATATATAGTAGTTACTATTTTAAAATTATAATAATTAATAAAAATTAAAAAACTAATCATATGTATTTTTTGTATAAAATTTAATTATAAAAAAATATTTTTTTTTAAAAAAATAATAAAAAAGAATAATAAAAAAAATTAATAAGATTAAAATAAAATAATATTTTTTTTAAAAGTTTTTAAATCTTAAATAATTAAAAATATTTTATATTTATATTATAATAAAAAAATAATTCTATAATAATAATATTACTTAAAGTAATATAAGATATTTACAAGGCTTTTTAAGATATTTATAAGGTAGTTTTGAACCTTATTGTTTGGTATCTTCTAATTCCACTTTTGTATCTAGTTGTTGATATAATTTTGTTCTTAATTATTTTTAAGTGCATTTATGGTCTTGGAGGTTATTACACACCTAAGAATGATATTTTAAAATATTAATTTTGAATTTTTTTGGGGGTTATATCATTGATGCACTAATATTATGCTTTCATGTGCTTAACTTCTTAAAAGATCCTCTTATAGTATTAAGAAGTATTAAGTGAGATTAGATGTGATTAAAAAATAGAAAAGCATTTACAAGAGATTTAAATAGAATGTAAGACTTGTAAGAAGTCTTATAAGTGAAGTTGAGAGTGATTAAAGAAAAAAATCACTAATTTACTAAAAAAGATGGCATTCTGGATTTCTAAAGCAACAACACCTTCTTATTGATTTTGAGAGCTCTATCTTTGATTTTTTTGTTTTTCTTTGATATATTTTTTCTTTAGAAATGGCTTCAAATAAAAGTGAAGACTTAAAAGTATTTGAAAAGTTTAAAGGTGATAACTTCTACTATTAGAGGAAAAAAATTAAACCTTTAGTGGCTTCATTGGATCTTTGGAATATTATTGATGAAAGTGAAGAGACTCTAAGGAACAATGCTAATGTAAAGGTAAAAGCATACAAATATCATAAAAAGAAGGCTTTTAGGATGATTGCCACAAATCTTAATGATGCCAACTTTTCACATATAATTATTTGCAATAGATTCATGGAAGCATGGAGGATTCTTTGTAACATCTACAAGAGTAGAAATCTTACCAACATTCTATCGATAAGGATGACGTTCTTAATTACAAAGATAGAAGAAAGAGATGACCTCATGGTTCATATCAACAAGATAAAAGTACTTGCAAATCAGCTAAAAATTATTGACACATTAATTGACAATAGAGAAATTATATTGACATTACTTATGAGCTTTTCAAAGTTCTAAAACTATCTTATTGTGGCATTGGGGTATATCAACATGCAATAATTTATTATAAATTATATCACATCAAGACTTGTCCATGAAATGACCAAGAAAAAAGAAAAATGAGCTTAAAGTAAAGATTTGGCTCTATTCTTAAGACAAGACAAAGGTAAATATTTTTACCAATGAGATAATTAAAATATATATATATGAAAAATTCCTATATTTGTAAAAAATCAAGCCACTTTGCAAAGAATTACTATAAGATTAAGAAAAAAAATAAGAAAAATACAAACAATACTTGTCATGGTTTTGGTAGAAATGATTATACTTTTATAGCAAATAAAAGATCTTCCATGGTTTTCATGTCCAAGTGGATTATAGATTCTAGTATTACTAAGCACATGATATTATACAAATATTCATTTGAAACTTATAAGATAATTCTAGCAACAAAAGTTTGGTTGGGAAAGAATGGCATGGTATAAGCCATTAAAATTGGCTAAATTATAATAGATATTATTGTGAAGAACCAAATAAAGAAGATCAAATTAAGAAAAGTCTTATATATACCAAAAATAATAAAAAATCTTCTTTCAATGAGCAAAATTATATCACATAGTTATGAAATTCAATTTGATATGAATGAGCTTTTTATAAAGACATTAGATGGACAATATGTTATCAAAGGCTTTAGAAATGGCAACTTCTACTTCATTAATTACAAAAAGATCAATAAAATTGAAATAGTGGTATTTACTAATTTTTTAAAAAATCAAGACAAGTTTAGAATTTTGCATCAATGACTTAGTCTTTTAAATACCAAAAGTACAAAAGAGCTTCAATCTATGATAAGTTATTTGAATCTTGGTCAATTTAGCCACAATACCATGATACTTACTTGTAAAAGTTGTATCCAAGGTAAATAACAAAAAGGTATTATTTTCAAGTGGAGTTGCAATATGTACTAGTAAATTATTAGAAATTATGAATTTTAATATTTGTAAATAAATATGGATGCCATCAATTAGAAAAGTAAGGTATTTTATTAAATTTATTAATTTTTTTTAAAAGTATAGATTTATATTCTTAGAGCCAAAAGTAAGTATTTTTCTATATTTAATGAGTTTAAAGTACTTGTGAAAAAAAAATTAAGTGCAAGTTCAAAGTATTATGCACAAACAATGGATGTGAGTATATATCAAAGAATTTTGATGATTTTTTTAGATTCAAAGTATTTCAAGGCAATCCTCTATTCTTTATATTTTACAATAAAATAGAGTTGTTAAAAGAGCAAATCACACCATTGTAAAGATAATAAAGAATATGATTTATGTACAAAATTTTGGATATGAATATTGGACAAAAGTTATGATAAATATAATATATACAAAAAATAGGTGCCCTACAAATGCACTTATATCAATAACTCCACAAGAAGCTTGGCAACACAAGAAACCTTATATTTTATACATAAGGATTTTTAAATGCATTATTTGAGAAAAAATATCCAATTATTTGAGTTCCAAACTTGATACAAAAGGTAAAAAATGTGTATTTATTGGATATTATGAAGATACCAAAGTATATAGGTTAATGTATTTAGAAATCAAGAAGATCATCAAGAGCTTTAATATAAAATTTTTAGAATATAAAAGTGCTTGTGAGGACTTGGAGATGTATCCAAGTAAAAATAATAGTGATTTTGTGGATACATTTTTAATTCCAACAAACAAAAAAGAAGAAGAAAATGATGACAATGAAGATGGTGGAAATAAAAATCAAGATAAAGAGCTAAAAAAAGTAAATCAAAGTATATTAGTAATTGCTAGAACCACCAATGAAGACAATCAAGATGTTGAAGATGTTGATAATGAAGAATATCAACCTTTGAATGTGAAGAGACAAGTTTTAAGAAAAAAAAAGTTTTCAAGAAATCTTGGAGTGCATGAAAGTTAATCTTCATCAATTGAAAGGAGATATCTTATGAGAGATTAAAAAAAAAAAAAAAAAAAAAAAAAAACTTGATAAATGATAGAAGAATCATATCTTTTTTCAAATAAGTGAAAAACATGTTAATGTTGTATTTCTTGCTGACCCATTGAGTTTGTGTGAAATAATGAAGTCCACGGATATTATGAAGCAAGAGAATACTATGAAAAAAGAACATAAATTACTCATGGATAATATAATATGGAAATTGATTCAACTTTCATCAAACCAATCTTCAATTGGTTGTAAGTAGGTGTTTAAAACCAAAAGAGATATAATTAATAATATTGTGAGATACAAGGCTAGATTTTTTGTCAAAGTATATTCACAAGTTATTAGTATTGATTTTAATGAAATATTTTTTTCCTGGCCAAATTCACTACTATTAAAACCATTGTGGCAATTGGAGCAACAATAGACTTGGAGATGCATTAAATGGATGTAAAGATAATTTTCTTAAATAGAAACATAAGAGAAATTATCAAGAAATTGGTACCAATATATTAACATATTTTTTATGAATGAAGTTGATCATTCTATGTACATAAGTCAAAATTCTAAAGTTAAAATTCTTTTAGTATAGAAGTCCAAATCTATATATGTAGAAATAATAGATGATTAATCTTTATCTTCAAGAAATGTTATTTATGAATCCATATCATTATAAAATCATTTAAGGGCTATAGTAGCAAAATAATATTTAATAATATTAAAAAAAAATCAATTCTATCATTTTAAGAATTTTATTGTAAAAAAAGATATAATCCATCTATAGATTGGAGATTTCATAAGGTTAAGTTTTCTAAAAAGTTCCTTTGAACAAAACTTATCAATAAGTCATTAACTATAAAGTCCTTATTTCTTGGAGCAATAGATTTTATAAAAACAACCAAGAAAGAAATGTTATTTTTTATTTATGCAATTCCAGCTTGTAAAAGAGTAAGCTTGCTAGTAGCTATCCCAAAGTAATAGAAGGAATTTTAAGATATCTTTGAAAAGAAGAATGTTGATATATTGTCAAAGTATTGATCATATGATTGTGATATCAATCTTCAAGAAGGGGCTCAACTACCATTTGGTCTAGTCTACAACCTATTATAGAACAAGCTTTTCACATTGAAAGTCTATATTCACAAAAATCTTGCAAAGAACTTTATTCGATATTTCAAATCTCTAGCAAATGTATCAATAATTTTTATGAAGAAAAGAGATAGATCTTAGCAAGTATCTATTGATTATTACTAATTATATCCTTAATTTTAAATAGAAATAATTTTATCTATCTATAAGTACATCACCAAAAACATTAATTGGTATACTTCTTCTTTTGTAATTTTTAGATCTTAAATACAAGTTTGAAATATTTTCTTGAATTATTTATTTATTTATTTATTTTTATAAATTTTACATTAAACTTAGGATCCTAATAAAAATTTCTTTATATATATATATATATATATATATATATAAAAAAAAACTTATGGTATATATAAGTTTTTTGATAAGATGAACTTTGAATTTTATATTTATCAATTCTAAGTGCATGAGTCACTTGTGAACTCAAATAGTTATTCAATGGATAAAAAGTAGAAAGGATCATTAAAAATATTATATATATATATATATTAAACTTTTTAATGACATAATTTTTTGGATTAATTATCATCATACACCTAAATATCAATATTTTAAGTTGGCACTTAGGCTCATTAACTAAAGTATCTTTCCTATCTTAACAAAGTATCATTTTTAGCTCTATGCTAGTTTTTGATAACTATTACAAGCATTTTTCTCATCTCAACAAATAAATAAATAAATGGTAATTACATTCTTGAAAAATACTCATATCTTTATGAAACAAAACTTACACTAATTCTCAGTTGTCTCTATGCAATGGAATTTTGTGCAAATTGCCCTGGTACACTCCTCTTTTAGGCATCACAAAAAATCTCAAATCTCATTCCAGGTGTGGTTTGATGGTTCTTTTCCCTGATTCTTGTGCTTCTTCTTCTTCTTCTTCTTCTTCTTTGTCCAGGGCCTGTCAAGTTCTACACCATGGTGACCATAAAAATGCCACAAAGCAAGGAAAATGAGACAGGGATGTCAAAGTAAGGGATAGGTACCCTCACACACATACATCTAAATGGATCAGTGTCAGGAGGGATGTGTACCCCCCCTTCCCCCCTGGGAGAGAGACTGAAAACCCACCAAAGCCCCCTCCCTCTCCTGTGTACCCCTACCCCTTTTTCCTTCTATTTCATTTACTTATTTAATTATTTCACTTTCCATCTTTTGGGTGCAATTGGGCAAAAACATTGTCAGAGAAACACATTGATTAGAAGAGAGGATGCTAATGCAGCACGGATGGACAGATGGATGAATAGCTGAGTATTGTGTTGTGTTTTACAAGACCAACCGACCAAGGAAAGCAAAGCTCTGGCTGACAGTCAGATGTCACCCTATTGCTGCTACTACCACAACAACTCCCACCCACAACTTCCCCCACTTGCACCACTACCGCAAAAGAATCAATCGATGAAAGAATGAAAGAAAGAGTGAGAGAGAGAGATACATACACACCTAGAGAGACAGAGAGAAAGACCCAGCACAGCAATAACAACACCACCACCGCCATTTGGATTTTGCAGTGGTCTAGTTTCCATGTGCTTGTGATCTGCCCTTTGCAACTTGTTAAGTCATTCAGCCAGTGACTGTGAGAGAGAGTCAGAGGGAATCAGAGATAGGGTGTGACTGGGACTGGGACCGAACAAACTCCTGGTTGATGCCCACCAATGTGTATGAGTGTATGTGAGTGAGTCTGTCTGAGTTGGAGCCCCCTGCTGAATGAAATGGGGTTTGTTGGTTGGATGCAAACAACCTGCACTCCACCTCCACCCACTCACCCACTTTTGCACACTTACAGGGGAACATCCATGTGAGCTTACTTGCTTGCCTGGCACCCCCATCCTCGCCACCTCAGCCACTTTCCCACGTGGACCTGACAGGTGTCCGTCCACCTGTACCAACCCTCCCCCACTCCCTCACTCAGCCAACTTCTTGTCCCCCCCCCTTTTGACACACCCACTCACATACAAAATGCCCACCTATGCATAGATAGATAGATAGACAGACAGACATTTAATGCATGGAAGGAATCACACCCCAGCACATGTTTCCTATGCTATTTCAAATACTATAGTATTTATGATTTGTTGTTGTTGTTGTTGTTTTATCTTGCTCTCTCCAGCAAACATATCAGATTTAACCAAGTAGCTGAATCAGCAAGGAAGCATACAGTGTTCCAAATTGGATCCAAAACTGCCTGATTAAAGTGTGTATTTAAAATTGCAATTTAGTTCTTTAATTCACTTGTTTTTTTTGTAATTTGTTACACTTGATATTGTCTTGAACTTCAACTGGCAACTATTTTCAACCTGGATTCAGATTATATTAAAATAATTTTTTTACCGTTATCACTACAAAGAGTGTTGATTAAGTTTTTTCAAGAAGATTATATGTTTTTAAAAACAATTTTGTCATGCAAAGATTGTTAGATTCGTGTGGCCAACATTTCCACCAATGTATTAGCTTTAAAATTAAATTAAACATCAATTAGGTTATTATTGTGTAAAATCCCAAAGTCAATAAGTCTTAGAGAAAGAAAGCAAGTTTTTATTTTCTGCAAAACTATAATAAAACACATAAAGAATTCAGAAATCAAGAAAATAATAATATTGAAGTGATTATTAAAAAGAAACACAAGAAAAAATCGTGTCATTAATGCTCTAATATTTTTTTCTTTATTATATTTATTTTTCGATATATATATATATATATATATATATATATATATATATCACTTTGAATACTAATTTATATTGTCAAATTTCAAGATCATAATTTCAACTAATTTAATGAATTCTTACTTTAAACCGAATTTCAATTATATGTCAATTAAGTGTTTTATATTATTTTCATAATATCATCCATTATTCTTTTGAGTAAGATCTAATTTTGGTTACAGACATATTTATTTTATGTATTGATATTTTATTAAACTAAATAAAATTAAATCATCTTGCAATACATGAAAAAAGAAAAAAGAAAAAAAATGAATCAAGCTTGGTAGACACCTCCCCTTTTACTATGTGAACACTTTGATTTGCCACATGAATAATACACCATTGTTACAATTATTTTAACAAGCTGGACATTATTCAATTTGAGAGGTATAAAACAACAATAGAAAACCACAATGCAAGACTATTAGCAACACAAAAGCTTAACAAAAAAAATAAATAAAAGAAGATATCCACATACTAGTTTATTTTTGGTACTCACCCTTCTTTTATTGTTAGTTTTTGTTGTGTTTTATTAAACCTTTCAACCTTATTAGTGTTCAGTTTGTTCAAAAAAGTGTGGAAATGGTATATTACTGGAGTACCGTAGGAGGGTGTCCAAGTAGTAAATGTACAATGACTATCTAGCAATTCTAAAAAAATAGTTTATTTTTGCAATTAGAATATATTTTTTATATTTTTATAGTAATTTAAATAAAAATAATAAAAATATATCTAAAATTTGAAATTGACTTTTTTACAATACTTTATTATAATAAATAAATATACATAAAATGTATGTGTATATATATATATATATATATATATACAATATCCTTTTCATTAATTAATATCTTTTTTTGCAAGGAAAAATATTGATTATTGGAGATTACTAATCCTCAAAGGCAAGATGGAAATCATCTTTGCTGGGACCCTACAATTTAGGATGATTGCTTCCATCATAGCAGTCGTATGGTCTTTCTTTGGCCAATCACATATGGCCATGTCGCCTTGCTGCCTATGTGGCCTCTATTAATTATCCCTATTAATTATTAAAAATAAATAAAATTATATTAATTATTATAAATTAGAGGTTATTTATTATGCACCATAGAACAAAGTTAGTTCTCAAAAATTTGATTGATTATTGAGATTTATTAGTTATTAAATAATGGGGAGAGCATGATATATATATATATATATATATATATATATTCAATCATTCATTTAGAGTTACATTTTTTTTAAATATTTTTGTCTACTTGAAATAAATGGAACATTAAGAGATTATCTATTGTTTAGAATTGTCTCCATCCATTGGATTCTAAGGAGAGTCTAAGAGAGAGGAGGCAATGCTCTCAGAAGATTGTGCAGACTCTATTTGATAAGCAGTCAAGTTATTATACACACAATTTTTAATAAATTTAGCAACTTGATATCTTAACTTCATAGATAAGCAATTGTATAAGTTTTAGATGTTGTTAATATTAGTATTTATATAGATATCAATATTATCTAGAATAATATTATTTAAAATAGATAAACAAAATTCACAAATTCATGTTTTAAATTAAGTTTCTAAATAATATTCTAAATTATTAATAATATTATCATGATTTAATAATTATTTATATTTTTAATAATAAAGAAATATTTTATTTTTATTTTATATATTTTAATGAGTTAGACTGGCAAAATAATGAGGTGAAACTAATTTTAGATATTCTTGTTGTTTAAGTGCAAAAAGAAGATAACAGTATAATCAGTATTGTAAAGGGCTGTTAGATTGAAGAATTTATGTTTGTTGGACTTTGATTTTGACCTTTTTGATACTTCCATGCATGAAACCTTCTGTAACAATAATTCTTGTACTATCATTATTGGAGTTAATTGAGATTTATATAGGAACGAGTTTATGAATATTCTTTATCAATTAGGAGGAAGTAATACAAAATTTCTTTATGTAGTTTTACAAATGTGTTAAAGATATTTTCTACTTTAAAATCCATTTCTATAAATGAATTTCACTGTATATATATATATATATATATATATATATGTGTGTGTGTGTGTGTGTGTGTGTGTGTGTACTCTTCTCAAGTTTGAAAAAATTGATTTCTTAAAATAAATAAAAATAATTTTTGTTTGTACTAGAAGTCTATAATCTAATAATGCTTATTTAACATACATATACATAAATACATACATCAAGTCAAACAAACAACTTACGTTCATGTATTTTTTATTTTTTTAAAGCCGTGCTGTAACTTTTCAACTTAAAAAATCGTATTTTAATTATTGATAGTGTAGTACTATAATACAAATTGCATATTTTTTTAAACAAAGGAAGTCAAAGATATTTTTAATATATCTATATTATTCAGATGTCAAGATAATATCTTAACTGGTATGATACTATTAATTTTTAAGGAATACAGTTCATATTATTTTCTTTTTATCTTTGATTACCACACGATTTTAGCATTATTATAAATTTAAGATAGTTTTGATTTTTTAAAATGTTTTTAGGATGGGATTATCAATGTGGTGTAGTTTGATTAATGTTAACATAAGTTTTTTTGTTTGCCTTTAAGCATTCAATTTGTGATTTTTCATGGTTTCTTATTATACAACTGGTATTTGAAACCAGATTTAATGATTTTGTAGTAAGTCGATTTTTTTTGGACCATAATCTTAGAAAAAATGTATTTAGTATATATGATAATTTATTTAGAATTTTATTTTCTGACATTTACAACATAATGTGTCATACAACTGTATTTGTTTGTTTGTTTGTTTGTTTGTTTGTTTTAGTTTTAGTTTTAGTTTTTTTTGTTCTTTCCTTCTTATTATTATCTTTTTTTACACCATCCCAAATGATCATGCAAGAATTACTACGTGAAAATTATTGATTTCGTTTTATCCTTCAGAAATAGTGAATTTCAGATATTGATAGAATTTAATAATCCTATCATAATAATTAATTATTGCCACTCATGCAAATAATATCAGAAATCAAGTATCTTGATCACTTTCAAATATGTTATTTTCTGTTGGCTTAACCTTTTGCAAATTGACGCAATGATTTTGTGGTCCCATACAACTAATGAATGAAATCACATACACTCCAAAGATATGTGGGGCATGAACAGGACAACTTTAATGTACAAAGATGTCATAATTCTCCATAGATGTTCATTTCACATTCTGTGTGATGAAAGCAAAAACATTGTGAACACCACAATTGATAACTTGGTGTACCAAATTGTATTTTTCCATGCCATATTCACAACCAAATATTCAAAACAACTAAAAAAATAATGAAATTTCAATTCTTATAAAAATTTAGAATAAAATAAAATATTCAGAATATATGAATCAGAAAATTAAAGTATTTTGATTGCATCAATTATTGATGTTGAATTTTCAAAATTGAACCTCATATTCAAAAATAATAATTTACCAAATGAATGCTTGTAACATGAAAATATTTTTTTTCTAGTGTGTGTGTGTGTATGTGTGTATATATATATATATATATATATGTATACACACATTTTTATTTGTATATTAATTGAAAATTGAAAATATTGCCGTGATATTTTAAAAATCTGTTGCATCAAAATAACAATAGCAATAACAACAACACTTTTACATTCCACCATTTATATATAATTTCTTTTTTCTTTTCTCTTTTTACAATCATGTTGATGTTCTGAAAGAATTATTTATTTGGATACTTGTCTCAATAACATCGGCTTGAATGTCATCCATCATCAACACACAATTGTTTTTGAAATATCACACTAATATTATTGTTCATCTAAGTACTTCCTCAACCGCCCATGATGTTCACATCAACTATCAACATGTTCATTTCTGGTAAGAACTTCAATGGAACTTGTAAACTTTTATAATCGAATAAAATCGATAAGTTGCTGAATGAAGATCACACTAAACAATAAGGAGCTACTGCAATGGATCCACAGAAATTGTTTTAATTCCTTCCAATGTCAAAAACATTTCAATAGTAGCACTTGTTCCTAACTCACAATGCTCACAAGGCCTACGTCATGAAATACTAGCCACAAAACTTGAACAAAGAAATTCAAGTCCTAAGAAGAGTTGGGAAGGTAACAGCACAAAAGGGAAACAAGAAGGTTACATGAAGATTCGACAAACATCGCGTGCTTTCCATGCTGCTTCAGAGCTTTATTGGGTTCTCGCCTCCGTTGTTGCTCCCACACAGCAATATATTTTTTGAAAAATAGCGAGTTCAAAAACTGATTTCTACACAGCCTATGTTGTGTGTGTGTATGTGTGTGTTTATGCTCTCTTTCCCATTCCTTCATGGAGCATTGAAAGCTGCAATACCTCCCCTCAAGCTCATAAAAATAACTAACACAAGGTGCAACAGTCTCCACGCTACCAACACAAGGGCCAGTCTTAATGCTTCCATGAAGGTTAGGTGGCATTCATGCGACGATGCTCGGCATTAATGTGCACCGTTTACTCACAAGTCATCAAGCCTCTTTCGATTTAGGGTTTCCGGGACCAGTTTTCACACCCACTGCGTTGGAAGAAGCGATGCTTTGCTTCATCCAACAGGAGTTTCTGTTTGTTTGATTGTTTGGTTGTGTATTTATTATTATGATTATTGTTGTTGTTGTTGTTGTTATCTTACGCCCGGCATGAGAATCCGTCCTCCCACCTAAACATCCATGAAGGCGATGATGCAGGCAGGGCACCATCGATGCAATGGATCAGAAAGTCAAGAGCCGCACAGGCCTGGACCTTTCTTCCGCCAGCCTTGTTTCTCGCACCCGTTTGCACATGTCTGTCTTAATCAGTCTCAATCTCCTATTGCGGCTTCAGTTTTTTCTACCCTTCTTTGTGGTTTCTGTTTGTTTTCTGGGTTTTCAGCTGTCTTGGGGTAGAATTCTCGAGAGATCTTACCCTACAGTGTCCATAAGCTTGCTACGTAGCACATGAGCTTTGTGGGGTAGAATCTCGCGGCAAATTCACACTGGCAGGTGTTCAGAGCGATGGCCATGTGGTGAGATTCCAGCGCCGACAAGAGAAAAAAACATACCCGGTCCAATTTCACAATGCCGAGACCATAAAAAGATTTCGTGCTGTTAAGGGTATATACCCATGGATTTGCAGCCCTATCTGAGCAGTGGGTAGGGCTCTCATGTCACGTCTCTACGAGGATGAATCAAAGTTTTTCCATCAGTCTGTGCCCAACAATTAACTTGACACGCGGAAGCCAGATGAGAGAAAGCACTGGAAGCGCTGGCCCCCATTGTTTGTGAGCGTGTCTCATTGACCACGAAGTACTTACCGCGGTACATATCCACAGCAGTTTCTGCACGAATCTACTTCGGTGGTTTCAGGGTGTGGGTCCTTGTAAAGTAGAGTCTCGTCAGTGAAAGTGAAAAATGATGCAGGTTATGCTGCAGACAATTTTGATGTTATTGGTCTGCTTGGTCTGTTGGTGCCTGCAGCGGAGCAAGCAAGTCTGACGAAAGGGGATTGGAAGCTGCTGAGGACTCTTGGTGCCCCGGGGCACATTGAACGTCTCCTGTGTGCGAGTCTCCTTTATATCCCTGTCCTGGCACAACTATCTAAACATCGCACCCGGGTTTGCAGCTCAATACCACAGTTCACCTGCCGTGCCACCATCGCTTCCGCTCGCACAATCGAGACACAGAGAAGCTAGCACTTGGAATCACTGGTGAAGTCTATGTTGGCGGGGGATCGGCGTGCTGATCGTGGTATTGTTTGCTTTTTTTGAGGGCTTTGCTAGTGACGAGTTCTGTGTGTGTTGAAGAAGCATTTTGGAGGTGTGCACTCATTTGATAAAAGGACCTGCTGCGAGTGGCGATGGCGGCCTTTACTTGGCGATTTGCGAAGGCTGTTATAGTGGTTGCTTTTTTATGGCAGTGGGAATGGCAGGTTTGTGGAGCTGTGAGACTGCTGGCCTCGGGCAGCTCAGTGAAGTTACAGAAAGCTCAGCTGCTTGATGCTTTCGCTGACAACAGCACCACGGATTCAGTGCTGAGGTATAGTTTCGTAATGCGCTGAAGTAAAGCTCGGTCACTTGAATTTATTGCATGTAGTTGGGCTTTCTAAACTTCCACAGAAAGCATAACATGTAATGCAACCTTGTTGTGATGCCAATATGTGTCGGAGCGACCTGAAACACTTTCGGCGGTTTTGTACCTTGACTGTACATTAACGGAGTATATTGCCATGGTGGCAACTCTGAATATATCTCCACAGTGCAAGAAATGTAGCCGCGAAATATTTGCTGTCATAGCATGTGCACAGGGTGTTGCTGTCTTGAGCACGACTCTGACTTGAGATGCTGTCTTGTTTCAATGCAGCCCTAATTCCAACCGTAGAGCTCTTAGCGGTTGTGGAAACGGAAACCCAGTCGACGATTGCTGGAGATGCAATCCAAACTGGTCTAAGAATCGGCAGCAGCTAGCAGATTGCGCCCTTGGCTTCGGCAGGAATGCAGTCGGTGGTAAGAACGGAGGAATTTACGTCGTTACGGATGACAGTGATGATGATGTTGTTAACCCAAAGGAAGGGACACTTCGCTACGGTGTCATTCAGGTCGAGCCTCTGTGGATTATTTTCAGCCGCAACATGAATATAAAACTCAAGCAAGAGCTCATCATGAACAGCTACAAGACCCTCGACGGACGTGGCAACAATGTCCACATTGCTGGAGGAGCGTGCCTCACCCTGCAATACATTAACAACGTTATAATTCACGGCATTCACATCCACGACTGTCAGGTCACGGGACCTGCCGACGTCAGGAGTTCTCCGTCGCACTATGGTAGAAGAGGTAAATCTGATGGGGATGCTGTTAACATCTTCGGCTCTCGCGACATCTGGGTGGATCACTGTTACTTCTCCAACAGCGCTGATGGCCTTGTTGATGTCATTCAAGGATCCACCGACGTTACCATCTCCAACAACTACTTTGAGAATCACGACAAGGTGTGATTTATATCTCCGAGATTCGAACCTCTTCAATATTGTTTTTTTCTTTCTTTCTTACTTTCTTTCGTCTTTCTTGGCGACGGAACTGGAGTGAACGAAATCTATGGTCTAAGAACTCTAGAGTAGTTTCATTCACTTGACGTGCCGAAGAGTGTTGAGCAAGATTTTAACAGTCGCAACGCACCATTCATCTGCACAGGTGATGTTACTTGGCGCTCACCCGAATGACTCAATTGACAAGGGCATGAGAGTCACCGTCGCCTTCAACCACTTCGGAGCAAACCTTATTGAGCGCATGCCAAGGTACATGCAATGTATTTGGTTCTTTTCAGTTTTCGGTCACATTTCTTAATTACAAAGCTCTTTTTGACATTGCATGATTCGCGTTGGATTCTGAATCGATAACTGTCTGGTGCTGCAGATGCCGACAGGGTACATTTCACGTAGTCAACAATAACTACCAAGGATGGGGAATGTATGCGATTGGAGGAAGTGAGAATCCAATCATAAATAGTGAGGGCAACCGTTTCTACGCTCCCGATGCAAGGTTTAAGAAACAGGTGAACATCGAGCTCGCTTATTGGTTGAATTTCATTCCGTGATGTGCATTGATGTGTATTGCAATGAGCCTGTGCTTTCAAACTTGGGAGTGATCCTCATCTTTTCTCCCAACTCAACGACCCTCTCTGGAAATAATGGGAATCACCTTCCTTACCAGGTCACGAAGCAGATCGACGACGGACATAAGGAGAACGAAAACAGTTGGAACTGGAGATCCTCCGGTGACATGTTCCTCAACGGTGCCATCTTCGGCGAACCAGGAGCGCAGTCTGCAAGTACTCAGTTCTTTGCCAAGGCCACCAGTTTCAGCGCTCGCCCTGCCGTCATGGTTCAATCCATGACCAATGACGCAGGTCCCCTCGCACTGTGATAGTGCACAATACTTCGTGACCACTGGCTGTCTCCAATACCCAACTGAACGTTCACTCTCCAGAGGATTACAAAATTCTCAGACTGCTAATAAGATTGTGGAACGAATCCGCGGTTTCGTAGTTAGCACTTGGATTTTCATATAGTAGTGAAGCATCTCTTGTACTCATGGTCGAGAGCTGGCCAAGCATGGTCGGCCTAGCGTGTGAGCACAAGGCGGTGTAGCTGATGAGGGTGTCTGTCTCACGACGTGTAGACTATAAACACTTTGTGTTTAGACGCGTGCCCTTGCCAAGACCCACACACAATTAACTGGGGTTTTGTGTGCGGCAGCAACGCAAGCCAGCAGCCAAAGTCTTCTTCTTCTTCTTCTTCTTCCACACCCCGTCCCATTGCTTCTCCCCATTGTCCCATTATTTAAGCCTAAATGAAGTTTGCAAAAAACAAATCACAATTGTTCAAGTAACGGTTGTCAAACTTCGAACTTCACTTGTCCAATTGGGTGAAGAGCATTTGCAATGAGCAAATGTAACTGCAATTGGGTGTTTCCACGACAACTCACCTGGATTAGCTGTGGCCCACTCTGAAACCCAGTGTTTGAATCAACTAATCACCAAAAGAGCCATTTCTCACTGCAGTTGCGGAGATCATGGCACTAAGTACAGCAATGGTTGGAATAACTCTAAACGTTGATCATTTGAGATATGAATGCAAATATTCACTGTCGTGACAATAACTTAAATGTTGATTAGTTGGTTAACTAGAATTTCAACTGTGAAATTCTTGATGTTTTTTCATGCTGTGTACGTGAACATGGTATTAAATATACTGTAAAAAATACTGTTAAATTTAGTGCACATGGCAGAACGAATATGAAAACATGTATGGAATAGAATTGTGTAAAAATAGTGTAATAAAAAGGAGCTTGCTACAAGCAATATCCAACACACCTTTGATAGATATGGCTCAGGGTCCTTTAATTTGAGAATTGATTTATAATGTGTGTGTTGCAATGAATAATGACAGGATTATTTTTTTATTTCTTTTTATCATTGAAAGAGTCATAGATCTGTCTTTAGAAATAATGAAATAAGATTTTGGTTGAAGAATATATCAATCAAATTCTGATTACAGCTTATTTTTAACCATAAAAATCTTCTAGTCAAATGTTTCAATTTTGATAGAATTAAGTTCATTGAGTCCATGTTATTGGATGACATTTAATCTATCTTTACAAATAAAATATTTCTATATTGAAAATAAACATGTGTTACTTGTATTATCTAATCTATAAGTATTTAAATATAAATTATGATCTTTAATTTAAAATTTTATTACTACCTACATAAAATAAATTAATTGAGGTTCAATATATTTAATTTTAAGATATCAAAAATATTAACAATACTTTTACAATACATGAAATTTTTATTAAAATTAAATTTTATCTAATAATTATATCAATCATCTTCTTAATCTTGCATAATCAATAATATATGAGATGGAAGGGTTGCAAACAAAAGATTAAATATTAATAAGATTATATAGCCTATTTTTATCAACCAACAAGGCATTAAATCCCAAATAGTATATAAAAGCCTATTTTTTTCAATTATAAGGCATTGACTAGCTAGCATACTAAATACTCATTTAATATCTATTTCATTTTTGCACAAATGCTCAATTGAATTTAGATCAGGTGATTGAAAAGGCCAAGTAAATACATCAAAATTTTGTATTGGCAACCACTGCTTGATTGATTTTGTATAATGTTTAAGATCATTATCATGCTAAAATATGATACAATTTTTTTTTCAACAATATCATTTAATTGTCTTTACAAACTCATCTTAAAGAATGCTAAGATAAAAATCTTATTTCATCTTTCTTTCTATCTTGCAAATATAATCTATGATATAGAAAGTTATATAATCCTACAAAAAATGGTACCACCTCTATATTTTACTATTTGACTTATACAACAAGCTTATAATTGAGATTTTCTATCCAAGCACAATCATTAAACTAAAATTGACTAATATTAGTCACATCACTAAAAATCACCTTACACCAATCATAATCAATTCAATCTTCATGAAGTCGAGCATATTCCAACCTACAATGCACATTCTTTATTGTGAGTAGTAGCTTCTTTTACTTTTTTTATGACCCAAGATCTGATTCATGAAGTACATGCCTTATTATATTGGTGCTTACCACCATATTCAAGTGCTTACTTAAAACATTTGTCATATCTATAGTATTATCTAGTCCATCAACTATAATGGCTCTTACATATGCTTGTCTTTAAGTAAGGTGATGCCTCTTAAGCATGCTCTTCTTCAATGCTCTATATGAAGAACATATTCTCTATAAATCCTAAAGTATGTAGATTGAGAGATACCCAAATTTTTTGATACTTCACATGTATTAAGTCTATGCTGTAAGAAGACTATAACATTCAATCTCTTTTCTTTTGATAATACTCTCATGAGCTAAAAATATCTTTTCAATTATAAGAAAAACTATCCTAAAAGACCACACTACTAACAAAAAAATAAAATGAAGAATTATAAGTAGTATTGTAAACTCATTCTTGTAATTTAAGTGACTAATAAAAAAAATTCCAAAACCAAGTCAATAGACCTAAGTTCATTTAAAATATGGTTTTTTTTCTTATCTCTATAGTTATTAATCTAAAATTTAGAAGTAAAATACTTAGTTTAGTTTCACAATTCACCTAATTTGTAATTTGGCAAAAAGATCAATAGTCTTTTAAATATGGCTTTTCAAAATTTTTTATTTTGTTGATTGATTCAATATTGAGAGTGAATATAGGTTACTAGGATTACAATAATGAATATGCAAGTTTTCTAAGTTTAATTTCTTGTGTTCATAGCTTAAATTTTAATTTTTTAAGCTTTTATTCTTTAAAATAAAACCACAATTAATAAACCATCTTCATCTAAGATATTTCTTCTAAAAATAATTACTTATTATTATTTTTTATTATTTACATTCTTGAAAGAAGAAATAATGGACAACTTGTGGCATTCAAAGAATTGGCAAGTATTTAGTTTTTATTTTTATTTTTATTATATTCATTATATTAACTTTGTTTTAATCTTAAAAATATGTATTCCAAAATAAAATTTAGTTTTAGCAAAATTTTGTACATAATGGAAAATGTTACATTGATAGATAAATTACTTTGAAGTTACTTTAATGATTTTGCGTGGCCATCATATTTTTGAAATTCAAATTCTACAATTTATAAATAGTCTCATTGTTTATTTGTTCTTTTTATTTCACATTTTCTTTCTTATTTTTTTTAGCTCATATTTTTTGTATTACTTCTTGTTCTATCACAACAACTTAAATAATGTTAACTTATTTACTTAATGTAGACTTAAATTGAGCAAATTGATCTAAACTTCAAATAAGAGTCATGCAATAATATGTTGTATGTGTTGAAGGTAAGAACTCAAAGAATGTAAATAAACAAGTGAAATTCATATTAAAGAGAGATAAAATTTATATATATGTATTTAAATAGAAAATAAAATGACTATTTTCAAAGGCTAAAAAATTAGAGACTCTTTAAATTAGACTAGAAGTAATTAAAGAATTGATAAGAGTGATAAAGGCTTTACTTTTGTCTCAATATATATAAACCATCTAACTAAAAATTACATAATAATGTTCTATAGGACCTTTGATACATGTCTAACTTATAATATGTATACATATATATAAGGTAAGTTTCCTATAAATATACTATATGGCCAATTTATACCATAAGTGGCCAATATGTGCAATACATGGCCAACTCATTGACTAAGTTTTCAATCTATCAATCATCTACAAATATGTATAATGTGAAATCGACATCTATGAAGCTTTACTATAAGATATTATATCATTTATCTATTTTTACTTACTTTATCTAATTCTTTTTATTTAAATAACTACTAGTATTGATTTTGTTCTTGACATTAGTCTTCTTTTTTAGAAATAAATTCCATAAAGAGCAGTGCTCACATGTTAAAAATTCAAAATATAACAATAGCCAATACATCTCTAATATAAAAAACATGTTTCTTATGTATGTGCCTTGTGGCCAACTTGTACTATAAGTAGCCTTTATTTGCAACAAATAATTAACTTATTGACCAAGTTTTTAACCTATCTATCACCTATAAATATTTATAATATCAAATCTATATTAATATAGCTTATCCATAAGATGTTATATTATTTATTTATTTTTATTTACTTCTATTTAGCACCAAAGATATGAATTTTAAAAGTCTAAAAGATCAATGCATTCTTATGTCACTCAAAAAGACTAAAAAATCACTCAAAGATGATATAATATTAAATTAGAATGGATATTGCCAAATACAAGAAGACTAAAAATCCTTGAAATAAGACTAATAACTAAAAAGGTGTTGATAAGAGTGAAGAAGACTTCTGTCTTACCTCTATATATACTATCCAACTAGAAGTTATATGGCAATATCATATAAGTTTTCTAAAAAACATTTAATTTGTAAGACATGTATCTTAGCTTACAAGGTAAGTTTTTTTATATCTGATCCATATTATTAGCTTATATCACAAGCTATCTATATGTGCAATACATGACTATCTTATTGGCCAAGTTTCTAATCTACTAATTGACTATGAATATGTGTAAATTCAAATGTATCTACAAAGCTTCTAAGAAGCTTTGCCACAAGATAATATCAAATCTACTTACATTTACCTTCTATTTAGTACTTCTTATCTAGATAAATATGTATGTCCATGACATTATCCCTCCTAAGAATGAGTTTCATAAGGAGTGATCATTTTATATTAAAGAAGTCTAAGATGTAGCAAATTATATTTGCTACATATTTTAATCTTTATTTCATTTGAAGGTAGTTGATAGCTCCTCTCAACTATCAATAATATTCTATTTCAAGACAGAAAGACCACCCCATTATTTGATTGTTGTTAAGGCCTTCATAACTTCCTTCAAACAAAATATTTATAAAACCATTAAGAATCATTCTTATCTCTAATAAAATTATCAAACATCAAGAATTTCTTTTAAGATCATAATATCAAACATATTATATTGTGCCATCTATTCAAAGAAAAACTTATCATTCTTGAAGGTCTTCATTTCAATTATATTGTCTTGAAGGCTGTGACAATCATAATATCTTGTTTGATAAGTCAGCAAATGATAGCTCTTGAGTTGAATTTGCTAATTGATGATTCTCTATCTTCTTAGTAATACATGTATATATATATATATATATATACATATATATATATATATATACATATAAAGATAGAATTTTTTTTAAAATTTTTTTGAATTACATTTTTTTTATAATAAAGATTTTTTATTTTTCATCTTAGTTTTGATTAATATTATTGATGAAAAGTATCAACCTTCTTTGCTGTATTTATAAGATTCTTAGCTTGCTCATATGTATATTTACTAATATAATATTCGTATCAATGAACAAGATATTTCAACCTATTTTGGCATGACCTTGAGTCTAAGGCTCCTTCTACTTCAAACTCTTGATTTTTATCAGCTTTTATAATAGGTGGCATTTATCTTCTTCTTGAGATATTAAAGAAGAAACATGTATAATATGGAATGGATCTTCATAGACTTTAATAGATATAATTGATAAATAATTGGATTGATTTATTTATAAATAAGAAATAATCTAAGTCTATAATAATCCAACTTGTTATAAGGACAACTAAACTTAATATTACAATAAAGTAATCATAACTTATCACCAATGTAGAATTGAGATTGTTCCTTGGAATAGGCATCTACATTGGTCTTTTATTGTTTTTGAACTTCTTTTAGTTGTGTCTTTATTATTGTACATAACTTAGATAAATAATTTGTCAAATCTTCTAAAATAAGATTATCAACTTTTGAAAAATCAAAAGCATTGAATCACGGATGATAATCATAATTAATAAAAAAAAATTATTACATAGAAGAATATATTATGTTATTATAAGCAAAATCTATCAATAATAAAAGAGTTGTCTAATCATTTTGTTGGTAGTTGATGATACACCTCAAATACTACTATAAAATTTGGTTATGTACTATGTTTGTTTATAAATTTAACAATAAAAAGTCAAAAATAACTTTATATCTATCTTTAGAATCTTGAAAATAAATTTTCAAAATCTTGATATAAATTGATTACTTCTATTTATTATAATATCTTTAGAGAATCTATAATAGGAATAGATATTGTCAAAAAAAGACATAGTTTTTTTTACTAATCATAGATTTTATATATGATACAAAATATTCTATCTTGATAAAATTATTTATTTTTATAAATATAAAATTATATAAACTTGAGATTGAAAGATTTATGACAAAAGACCATGATTTTTTTAAAATAGGTAATTATTGAAGAAATCTGCAAGATCAATGACAGGGAATTTTTGATCTTAAGAAAATATCATATAATTGTACAAAGTCTTTGACTGCTTTCTATATTTGAAACCACTAATTTTTTTAATATTAAATCTAAAATCTTGTTGTATCTAAAATATTTGGCTCTTGGAAAATTAAGATGAGCTTGAATAATATATAATTATGATTTGTCTTTTAGAATATATAATTGTCTTTAATAATAGAATGCATTATTTTTAAACTCAAACCTAAAAATTTCATGAGACTTAGAAGAATTATTCTTAATGTCATGAATAAGAAGTTCAAAGGACATACTTGATTGAACTTACTTAAAAAAGGTTGAATCAATAATCAATATTGATTTTATTGCTCAAAGATGAAAATGCTTTGGCTTTAAAAGAATTATTCATTATTGATCCAAAAATTATATTTCTTTTTTTGGATGCAAGATATGAACATCTAGAAAAGATGTGTAAAAAATCTTCTCATTTTTCTGCTCAATAAGTGACCTTAAAATCAAATCTTAATAAAAAAATGCTTCAATGGACTTAGCAAGGATTCAAAACACATGTCAATTTGAAGTACTAAAGGTTCTTGTAATCTATATATATATATATATATATATATATATATATAGTGATTAGAATAAAAGTATCTTCTAGATAATCATACCATTCTTGAATTAAATCCACAATTACAAAAAGTTGTTTGTTGTGGATCTTGTAGTTAATGTCAACTACTGTAAATTTCATAGAATAAAAAGCTATCAAGTGGAACTTACCATCTACTTCCATTTGTAACAATATTACATTATAACAAAATTTGATGCATTTTTTTCTATAAAGAATGCCTTAAAAAAGCTGACGTGATATAGGATTGATACAAAAATAAATGTTGTCTTTAAGGCTTCAAAAGATGCTTTAGCTTCTTTGCTCTATTTTTTTTTTTTTTTTGTAATATGTCATATATAGAAGAAGAACTGTAACTTGAAAAAAATTATTGATAAAGATTTAGTAATAATTAGATTTTTTTAAAAAATATTATATATCTCTAATTATTTTTGGAATCTTCGAACTGATGATAGTCTAAATCTTCTTAAGATCTATCATAAGGCCATTATTTGAAATGATGTATCCTAAAAAGACAACTTAAATAATATAAAATATATTTTTAATTTTTTTTTAATCTTGATATATAATTTTACATCTTTAAGTTTTTGTAGCATATAACAAATATAAAGTCCATTCTCTTTTATGGTCTTAGAATAGATTAAAATATTATCTACATAACAAATATCAAGAAATTCACAAAAGACATCATTCATCGGATGTTGAATTACATCTGGTGTATTCATGAGTTTAAAAGATATGACATTATATTTGAAATACATGTACTTAGTTCAAAATGTTATCTTCCATTCATCTCTTTCTTTGATGTAAACTAAGTTGTATGCTCTTTTTGGATTTATTTTTGTATAAATCTTTGCTTGATTGAGTTGATCAAGTAGCTCTAAAATCAAAGATAGAGAATACTTATTCTAGATGGTGATCTTGTTGAGTTATTAATAGTCTACATACATTTATAAAGATTCATCTTTTTTCTTCACAAATAAGATGGTAGCTACTATTAGAGATTTAGAATGGCGTATGAAGTTTTTAGCCAAGCTCTTGTCAATGTATTCATTGAATATAGCCAACTTATTTTGCAATAAACTATAGATTGATCCAAATAGTAGTTGAACTCTATCTTGAAAATCAATTGAACAGTTATAGGAATAATGCTCTAAAAAAATATCTATATTTTTTTTTCTTGAAAATTTCTTGATATTGACTTAAAATGCCATATGAAGTCTTTTTTTTTATAAAAAATAAGTATGGTTTATAGAGAAAAAGTTGACTTTTCTTTTGTTGCATGTTTTAAAGTTCTTATACCTACTAATAAAGGTTTGATTATATTGGATTTATGGATTTTTACTTGACTAAGAAGATCTTAGACAAAACTACAAAAAAATCAAGGTTACAAGAAGTCTAGTCTATTTGAGGATTATACTTATTTAAACACAATAATCCTAAAATAACTAGGTTGGATGGAGATCTAATGAATTGAATATTACTAAGCTATTGTGATCTTTAGTTGCTACATCTAAAAAAATTGTTTCATGGATAACATTGTCATATAGTAATACAACTATTAGGTGAAAGAAGAAAAAAAAATGTTTCATTATTGAAGAGCCTAATTAAAAAGATATAATAAAAAAAATATAAATAAAAGATAGGTAGGTAGTAAAATCTTGTAGTGTTAAAACTGTCTCTTATAAAAATAGATTCTATTTATTTTTTATAGTTGTAAATAAGCCAAAAAAATATAGATTAAAAAAATGATAGAAATAGGCATATTTAGGAAGGAGTTAGGAATTAATCACCTACACCATTATAAAGATTTTTTTTTTTTTTTTTTTTTTTTTTTTAATTAGTTAAAGAATAAAATATAGAAGTAAACTTAAAAAGATATTTTTGAATAATCCAAATGATATAATATTATTATTAAGGTTTTGAGGGATTTTCAAAATAAGTGATATAATTAGTGGGTTTAGATTTTAAGAAATAAAAATAAGTTTGCAAATTTAAGGATTTTGTTAGTTTTGTAGCATATTTATAAGTAAAATTTTGGCACTTTGTTGTTGTGCTTATTGTAATTGTGTGTAAGAAATTTGAAGTTAATCGAGTAGTTAGATTGAAGGATATAAGAGTTTTGTAGGTTATGGATTCAAAAATTGGGATTTAAAACATTGATGAAGCTTTCTAAGATATATGTGAATCCACCAATTAGATTGAAATTTATTTTTGCTCAAAGGTAGTTAGCTTAACTTCCAATAATTTTGGAAGCAATTGAATGGTGAAATTAAGAAATCATGATTTGGAAATATCAACATCAAGGTTGGAAAAGGAGGCTGACTAATACTTGAGTGGAGTTTAGGGATTATCATTTCTTTGGTATGTGCAATCTTTTTCAAATTTTATTTATTTATTTCTAGCTTAATTGTCACAAATTTTATAAATTTTGAGTCAAAATCACTAATTAAAGTATTAATTAATAAATTTTTAATCTATTATAGGACTTCTTAAGAATTCGTTTAAGATTTAAGAATTGACTAAGGATTGATTAGGATTAATTAAGGATCCAAGATTTGATTAGGACTTAGGATTTGTTTAATATTTGATTAGAATTTAGGATTTGATTAGGATTTAATTAAAATTTTATTAAGATTTGCTGAAAATTACATTAAGATTGGATTAGGATTCAATAAATATTTCTATTTTTGATATTTTTTAAAAATATTTTAAAATTTATAATTTTTTTATTATATATATTTTATTAAGATTAACTTATAATTTTTATATATTTCTTTTTAAGTTCTTGATTTTTTTGGATTTAATTAAAGATTAATTAATATCACTATAATTTAATTAGAATTTGTTTAGAATTTTATTACAATTATTAAGATTATCTTGTTACAAGTTCTATTTTTTCTTCTATAACCAAGTCTCTAGTGCATTCTCAAGCAAACTTCACATAATATGATAACATCTTGGGAGGACAACAAATGAGACTCCTGAATCCTACAAGATAAAGACTTTGTGATTTTTTTGGTACCAAACAAACTTCTATTGTAAATTAATTTGAAGAATCTAAAAAAAGAATAGAACTTTTATTAGATATTACACAAGATTTTATCTATAAAATCCTTATTGTACCTAGAAAAACTTATTTTTTGATATATTTTCTTCTTTGGCAATTGTACTTTTTATTTTATGGTTGAATTGCTTCTTTGGATAATATTGAGCACTGTGCTTAAGTTTTCTATATTATAAGCATAAATCTTTTTGATAGTATTGAATTTTTTTTTTTGCTCAATAAGAAGCTTAAAATGTACTAAGTCAATTTGTATATATTATGATATTGATGAAAAAGCTTCTATGAACTTAGAGACTATTGGCATAGCATGATTTGTACTTCTCTAACCAAATCTTTGTTTTTGGCATCTTTTAAAGAATTGATTGTAGCATATAATAAATTACTCTAATGAGCATATTCTAATTGTTGAGCAATAAATTACTCTAATGAACATGCTTTTGGTATCATCAATAATAAATCTTGAATGTTATCTTTTAATCCATATCAAAATTGATTGTTAAGGACTTTGTCATTTCAATCTATATCACAAGTAAGATTTTAGAATTCTGCGACATACATAGTAGTTGAATGTGATCCTTATCATAAAGATACAATTTTGGTCTTTGCTATCCTTTGGTTTTCCAATGACTTTCTCCAAAAGTGGCCATAAACATTTTTAAGAATGAATTCAAATCATAAAGAAGATGTAAAAAAATTTCTATTAAAGATGCAAATCAAGAGAGAGCACTGCTATAGAAAAGTGCACCTATGAATCCAACTTGAGTAAATCTATAAGGATATTAGGAAGGATGCAATCTTAGATAGAGCTTTACTTGTTGTAAAAATCCTCTAAATTTTGATCTTGATCTATTGAACTTCTTACGCATACTTATCCTTGCATCACTCACATTTGAAGTACCATGACTTCTTGGATTAAGTTGCAAACTTAATTTACTTGCTTCTCTCAATTATACAACTTTGTTAGCATAGATTTTGAACTGCATTCTTGACTTCTTTCATAAATTTTAAAATACTACCTCCATGGTTGATATTAGAGATATATAAGATTTCTACCCTAATATTGTTGACAAGCTTATAAAGATCTACAATAGTTGCAAATCTATTCTCACTTTTGCTAAGTGTAGCATCCATAATTTTTTCTTCCATAGACAACTTAAACAAATCTAAAAGTCAAATTAAAAAAATATAATCTACAACCTCTAATATCAAATGAAAATTTCTACAAAAGAAGATAGTCCACTCTTTAAAGAAAACAATTGTTGTTAGAAAATTAAAAGTGAATTTTAAAGGTAGATAGTCTGCAATCTTTAAAACACAATAATAGAAGTGGAATAATTCACTCCTTTCTAGTACAAAATATGGACAACAAGTTAGCAATCTTGTCAAATTGTCAAAGATAGCAATCTCAAAGGACTAAAAAATTAATAGACTATCATGTCACTCAAAAAGACTAAAAAATCAATCTAAGATGGTATAATATTAAATTAGAATGGCTATTTCGAAAGACAAGAAGACTAAAAAGTCTTGAAATAAGACTAACAATTAGAAAGGCATTGATAAGAGTGAAGAAGACTTTACTCTTACCTTCATATATACTATCCAACTAGGAGCTATAGGACCTCCAACTCATATCCAATTTGCAAGACATGTGTCTTAACTTCCAAAGCAAGTTTTCTATATGTGTGCCACATTATTAGCTTATACTACAAGTTATTCACACGTGTGACATATGGCTAAGTTATTGGCCAAGTTTCTAACCTATTAATTAATTATAAACATGTATAAAGTCAAATACAAGTTTATCAAGCTTCTAAAAAGCTTTGCCATAACATAATATCAAATCTACCCACATTTATCTTCTATATAGCACTTCTTATCCAAAGAAATATATATATTTGTGATGTCTAGCTCCTCTTATCTAAGTTACTGTTAATATCAATTATATTTGTAGCAATATATTATCATTTCACTACAATAAATCAATGTCTAGTGACACAAAAGAAATCTAACTTAGCTTAAATAATATGATTTTTTGTACTATTCTAAATTAATAAATTTATTAATGCAAGCTTTTTGAAGCCATAGATGTCTTTTGCAATATTTAGATTAAGTAGTATTGTAACTACAATCTCTTCCACATTTGTAATTGTTAGTTGAATTGTTTAAATAACCATGTAAAATATATTAAGAGCCATAGATGTCACTCATAGGCTTTGTTTTCTTTCAATTGCTATCTTTGGACCTTTTGATTGTGTTAGATCTAAAAAACTAAGATATCTAATACAACTTCCATTAAGATGTCCATCTTTATATAAACAATTAGTTTTTTTTATTTTCTTGAAAGATTTTAAGTATTGTATATAATTACCAATATTAAGATCACTTCTATGAGGTTGTATCAACACAAAAGTTATGTGAATCTTAGCATTCTTAAAAGATTTGTCTCTTCTAGTTTATATTTGTCTTTAAAGTTATTCACTTTGTATTCTTCATGATTTGCTCATATTTTTGTTATTGACCATGTATTTTTTATCTTTTTTTCTCAATCTTAATAAATTATTTTAAGAAATATTTGTCTTAGATAATTTTGGGCAATTGTTCTTGGATTCTTAAAATTTGGTTACAAAAAAAAAATTCTAAACTAAACATTTAAACAAATAATTTTTGGAAATCAATGTGCATCCAATTCCAAGAAGTTGGACATGTCTAAAAACAAAATTGCTTGCTCTAATGGTTAGAGCAACTAATTCAAATAAGAAAACTAAAATGGCAACCCTCAGGACAACAAAACCCTTTGCTACCGTGCAAAGCCCAATCCCTCTGACATGATCTCCAACTGAAAACTAATGCCATATAGGGAAGAAAAAAACCA
The DNA here is from genome assembly GCF_059467195.1 of Physcomitrium patens. Classification (NCBI taxonomy): domain Eukaryota; kingdom Viridiplantae; phylum Streptophyta; class Bryopsida; order Funariales; family Funariaceae; genus Physcomitrium; species Physcomitrium patens. The sequence continues at coordinate 23,700,076 of NC_143410.1, read as the reverse complement.
AAGGGATCACGGCTACCTCACGTCTCATTCAACCACAGACGACTAAGTTACGCAGCAGCGGCCCAGATAACCGTTGTAGGATGATGACGATTCTTGTGACAGCTTACACCGGAGAGAGGTGTTATAGCATGTGTTGTACCATGGTTGGTGATGTGCCGTGAATATGACGCCGTTATTCAACATTAAAACACAATCTAAACTTTCATGTGCCCTTTGGACTCTTAGTGTTTTTCAGTGAAGCTCGAGTTTGGCTGCTGGATGTATCACAAATATTTTCAGCAACTTACTGAATAATTGCCAAAACAGTCACAAGAGAGGAAAAGAATAACAGATAGATTTGATTACAATGCCAAATTGGTAAGCTCAGCGCTTCCAGGGTCCTAAAACGTCATTACGGATGTTAAGAAGCATGTCATCATCTTCTGTAGCATGCTATATGCCGATGTGTTTTAATCTAGTAGACCCTGCGTAGAAACACACACGAAATCTTCCAGGAAAAGGTTTACGAATAAAGTTCTAAATTCTAAATTTTGATCAAAATTCGTGACTCTTAAAACCTTCGACAGAAGATAAACTGGCCGATGGTGATGCTGACTCTACATTTCCCATTCCTCTTCCTATTTCATGGGTTCGTCTCCAGCCTCGGACAATGCATCCATGGATGGATCTCCTCTCTTTGAGCACATCTGGTCTGAGTCATATTTAGTTTGCTTTGACACACCCTCTAGCGTCTCATCAGCACCTCTTTTCCGGGGTGGTATGGCTGCAAACAAAGCTTTCCCCCAATCTCCCACATCCATGTACTGTAATAAGATGTCAACTACCTGATTGACCGTCAAGACCTGCATCAGAGAAGTCAATCAGAAAGCTAACCAGCTTGGAGAATTCAAAGGATTTTCCCCAAATTACTAATCAACAAAGCTGGACACTTCCGAACAAGCCAAGTGACCATGAGGTCAAGTTTGAAAACTTCCCCACAAGATGAAGAAACGATTGAGCATGGACAACGAACTTGAATGACAGTTCAAATAATCATTTCATAATTTTTTTCTAAAAAGAAAACGAGTTATGCAAGGCAAAAACAGCATCAAATATAAAAATAAATATGCAACCAGTATGTGATATCGTTTTGGTCCATTTCCTCACCTGAGAGCTTAGCATCTTCATATGTTCGCCGATTGGAAGCTTGGCAGTAGCAATGCCTTGGTTTTTAGCTTTTTCCGCAGTGATTCCTTTCCATCGATTGCGGTCTACCAATCCACCCACAATGTAGATTTTGGACTTGTCCAGAGTCTCTAAAACATTCTCTGAATCAGCTGTCAAATATACAAGATCCTTTTTCCTGTCCTCAAAGACATCTATATAGGATTTCTCTTCCCTATGCAGAAGCCAATTCTCAAATCCAGAATGCTTTTCCAAATTTTTCCGAATATCGCCAATGCATCCAGTTAATGACAAACGACAAGGAACTTCTGCCTTTCCATTTGCAGCATAGGAGTACATTATCTGCACGGCCTCCAGAGTATCAGCAGCTAACAATGAAGTGCACATTTCGACTGAATAAATGTGACCTTCCACGAGTCAACGTAACGCATAATGCTTGCAAAATAGTCTGAGACAGCTTAGTGTGCAATAACAAACCTGTTGACACAAACTCGACACTTCGTTGAGTTTCATCTTTTCGCCGAACTCAAGGTCAATGACGATATTCTGTCCGTCTGTCATGGCTTGAACAAGCTTGTCCTTTCGTGCTTTGCGTTCATCCTTGCGTGAAGCCCTCAACTCCATTCTTGCCTCTTGTGCTTTTTTTACCTCCTCTTCCGGAAGATTCGCAAGCTTTTCCTGCCACTCTCTGCGCTTTCTTTCTGTTTCTTTATGTCGCAACTCTTTCTCATGTGCCCTGTTTTGTAACTTTGCTTGCCTCATCCGCTCCTGCTTTGCAAGCTTTTTCAGAGCGTTTTTGGAAAGAGATTTAGACTCCTCTGGCAGAGGTGACTTGTGGACATCCACGCTCCCGGATAACGCGGGACGCTGCTCTGCTTGACGCGCGTTTGAGCCATTATTTTTCTCCCCGCAACCAGATACTTCCGGTAAATCCGCGGTTCGGTACACGGTTTCTGCCGATGGACCTGATGTAGCATAAAACCACTCGAAGACTATTAAACGTCTACCACCGTAATATATCACCATTGAGAGGAACTAAAAAATTGATCCATACAAGGGGATGACAAACTATAGTCCTCGTCCGCACAATCAAATGTACTAACAACCCTCAAAGTTTTGTACCTGCTTCTTCCTTCTCATCGTTGCTGTAGAGACAAGTCCCATTGGAAGCCTCCCTGCTTTCATTACCATCTCGTTGACTTAAGTTGCTTAACCTTTCCGAAGGTAAGTCTCCGTGCACGGCTGCAGGCACATCGCCAACTACTCCCACGGCAATCTGCACACTGGCAGGGTCGACTAGGGGATCTTTCTCAATCTTCACTTTTACTGCGGATCGTTTACCCACCTCTGCAGTACTGGCCTCCTCCACATACTGCTCGCTAATTTCCGCTATAACTGCATCCTGAGATTTAGTGATGTTTACATCCTTATGAACATCGACGGGAGCATCCTGCACACAACCCCACGGCAAGGGCATTGTTAAGAACAGTGGACCATCAAATCTGAAAGGCAAGCTGCGAATGACAATCCAAGAAAATTTGCAGCTGCTAACCCCTCGGACTCATCATTCTGTTGTTTCACGACTATACATGTGTGCAAAACTCTGCAATCGTCAAAGTGAATTGAAGATACGAGGCAATCCTGCCAAGTCTCCGGGTATTACTAGTCATGTCTAGATAATGCCGGAGAACAATTTGCAGTCGGGTGGATGTTACAACCCCAAAGGTAGCATAAAATAGTAGAAATCTACCTTTCTGTTACTTCGCTTAAAACTACCTTTCTTTTTCTTGGCTTGGCTGATTCGCAGGGTGGAGGCCTACAAAGCGGTAACAATGAAAAGTATCAGTAAATGTCTCTTTTAGTTCATCTAAACGAATGCTTTCTAATCTTACGAAAGGTTAATCCTGTCAATGACCACCAATGGTACGCCACGTAGAAGCCTGAGTAACTAAACCAGACCGCGAGAGAAACCCTAACATCCAAAACTTCAACAAATGCTAAGGGTTTAACATTCATGCAAAAATTACTATTCACCTGTCTCCACACATCCCCTAAGAATTCTAAAGTCTCGACTGAGAGACAGCAGCCAACAAGAAAATGCTACAAATGTCACTATATTCCAATCAGCACAAAACCTCTTCGGCACCCCATTGGCAGTCATTCTCAGGACTGAGCGCTCCATCACGGACACTTCTCAGAAAACTAACAGCTTACACCGTTAAACCCAGCAAGTTCAATACTAAGCGAAGCGCTCAAACGGCAGCACACCAACTACATCAAAAACATAAACCCTAGCACTACATGCACCCCGGTAGTTAATCTCTCCCGCTCCAACCACGCAGGAACATGTAATCTTACCAACAGCTAAACCAACATTCTCATGTCAACTACTCACCTCAGCTCACACATCAAAACCCTGGCCTGTAGCGACCAACGAATGCTAAGCTTTCAAGGACTATTTCAAAAACTCGCAAGCAACAGAAGCGAGAGAAATCATAGCACACACCTTAGAAGGCACCGAATGCTCCATGGCAAAGCAAGTAGTGAGCAAGAGAGGGAACGCCTCACGCCAGGGTTAGATCTCTGGCGTCACTACAACGAGGTGGGTGTAGGCAGTCTCCTTCCCTATATTTCGTGAACCCGCCTCTTCGGAGGTTTTGTAGGAATGCTCAGGACTACTGCAACCCATCACGGTTGGAGCCTCAACCTCTTACAATGAGGTCCTTTCTGAGGAGGTGGCAGATTACGTGGCGAAAACTTTCCTGATGGGACATCTCAAAATGCCATGTAGGATGGTCAGATGCCACAGCGGGAGTCCAGTAATGCTTAGTGGTGGTATACTTCGATCTACTTCGATCTCACCCATTTAGATTTGCGTGGATTCTGGAACCCATTTGTTCTGCATGAATTCCATCGTCTCAAATTTCACAGACGGTGGCTTAACGACTAGTGTGAGAGGACTTAAAGCAATCGATTGGGGCCATCCTGGAAAGCTGTGGGTTTTTTAGCTGACGGATAGTGTGTGCGAAAAAAGTTTTAGACTAAATGCTTTTTTTATTTATGAGGCTACAAGATGGTTTAATTGTTGCATCTCAGATTACGGAATGACCTAACTTTTATTTGGTTGTGTACCGACGTTCTAGAGGGTGAAGGCATGAATGTCGAGAAAAGAGGACGATTCAGGTTTTGAACTAACTTCTTTTTTCTCTAATATGAGGAGGTCTGGATGTGTCGCAGGTGTACCTCTCGATCTAGACGTTGCCTTTCTACGGCAATGTTGCTCAGTTTGCAATTTTCGGTTCGTCATCGAGACACAGATGCGGAGAAATAAAGGGTGATTTAAGGGTGTGTGTTAAGGTTTTTGGAGTGTGTGTACTTGCGGCGTTGAGCCATGCTCTGAGTGATTATTAGCTCAATATTTGACCAGTCGAGGGACAGAAGTGTTTCAGATTTTGCATACGAACGGTAAGAATAACGTCACGGTGGCTAGCAAAGCGGAACCCAACTTCCACACCCACGACCTTTAGTTCTTCTCTAGTCGTTAAATTTGCCCTTGCGAGCGCACTGGTACGCAATCTTCCGCTCTTCGAGCAACTTAACGGCCTCGGTTCTGAATTCTCCCCAGGGTTGGATTCAGCCATGGCTGGACTTGATAACCGCCAGTGACTCCATTTCCATTATACTTACCATCTGGCTTAGCAGATTCCATAGCTCATTGAGCATAATTGTATTATCAACTTTTGGATGCTATGTTTATCCTTTTTCAATCTATAGCTTCCAGAGATGGTATGTCCAAGGAGTTACAAGACTGTATGACGAAATGGCAACCTCGTACATGAGATTCCAAGTCCTCCAAGGCCTCAACAGAAGGCCTTCATGGTATCAATCAGTTGCATCAACAACTCTCGACTCTCTCACGAATTGTTTCTTCTAAACCGATGGGCTCTCTCGCCTTAAAGCATGCATTTCCAGCCCTCTGGCGTTCCTGAGAGATGACTATCTAAACATCAGTGACACTGTGACGCGCGACATCAGAGTGCCATCTGTGGCTCTCAACTCTCACATGGTTGTCAAATTCAACTTTGAAGATATAAAAGATGAGATTCGTAGCCATCCATTGCGGTAGTTTGCTACTTTCATGAACTCAACATGATGCATGTTCCACCTATCTTGCATATATGAGAGGTTGCTCACACTGTGACTTCTGTAATGAAGGTGTTGATAAGAGGATTAGGATCCAACTCGAAGAAAGCAGACATGAACAAGATGACGAACCACCGTGGAAAAGACATAGACAATGAGATTGGATTTGATATGCTTGTGCAAATCAGGAACGCCAAGCGATCTGGTAAGAATCCGACTTACAGTTAGTAGATATGAAAATCTGGGTTGTATGATTGAGTGAGAATCCCTCTATCCATAAATAGGAATTTTAAGCATATCTTGCAACAACAAAATATCTTAGCAATACATGTTCATCTTTCTAGCGAGCCAAGAATATCATTCTTAAAGCACACGACAAAGCCATCACTCATCTTGTTTGGTCCAGTCATTTTCCATTTTCATTTATGTGTATGAAGCACTGGGACAAACTAAACCATCTGGTTACCATTTGCAGAATGCTGGAAATATCTTTGTGAATATGGAAAAGATAAAAAGAAAATTGGTAACCTTGCTTTTTGTCCTATTGTTTTCTACATTTAAAGCAAATGTCCACCTTTTCCTTGTTTCCTTGCCTAGTAGTTACAAACCACACAGACGTAATTCTCTCAATCTACAGTCAATTTTTTACGGTTTTTTAAATATTTTTTTTCTCACTGTCATATATTTGATGAATGAGGTCAGCTTAATCTCAATGTTTATATATCTAATCTCAAAGAAGTTCATAATTTTTAAATAATCGACATTTTTACGTTTATTAGTATAGTACATCCCTGTCCCACTAACTTTCCTAACTTTTGTCACCTTTAAAGTTCTTCTTTGGTATTGAAATCTGTCGTCTCTTTACAGGATATTAAGCATAACCATATTTGGCATGATGACTTAGCGCCCCGCATTCACAACAATATTTCTACGGTGGCAATTTGTTCAAATTTTTCAAACTCATTTCCTGCACACGCTAAAAAAAACTATCCTTTTCGTAGCCTTAGGTATCTCTCAATGCTCAGAGACACACATTTCTTAGTTGGATACAGGGAATACAAATCTACCAAATTGTATACTACCAGAGCAGTAAAAGCTAAATAAAGCTTGATATTGAGGCTCAAATTTGACTTATACAACGATTGTAGTAAACCAACCGACCATTCAGGATACTGAACCCAAAATCTTGTGCTTCTTTTCGGGTTGGAAGGACCAGCACTTCTGGAAACCACCGCTTTGAATATGGTGAGATCCATATTTTGCTGGTGAGAGACTTTAGCACGCAGCTGATGCTGTTGCACAGTAAGACAAAGCAATATTACTTTCAGTAGGAGAATTCAAGCAAACACTTGAATCCACGAAAAAAAAAAAAAAAAAAAAAAAAAAACGACTCTCTAATGAGCTTCATGTAGAGGTTGATGGTGTCATAGCAGGAAGGAAAGCCACGTTGGTCACGATTACGAGTTGCACGGTGTAGAGAGGCATTGTCGAGCACAATCATCGATTTCCCATCGGTTCGTTGCTGGGTTACGAAAGCTGGCCTGTGGCAGGGTGAATCTTTTTGATGAAAAGCAAAAGAAATTCTATCACCAAAATAACCGTCACTATGAAGCTGAAAAGAACGAATAAGCTGAAAGTCATGACAAGCTTGTACACAATTGTATAATCACAGAGCTGTTTATTTCGTCACAGTAATCAAGTCAAGCACCACATGACACATTTCTAGGACCAGAACTTATCCTAGTGATGCAGAAGGTAGTAAAAATAAAACGAATCACTGGAACTTTGAACCAATGCACACAATTCTGTGCCCAAACCAAGGACAGCCTCAGATTTATCGTTGGAATGAACAATTACTTGATAACCAATCATTTTCAGTGAAGGGAAATGACCACTTCGCTTTGATGCTCTTTTCTAAATCATACGAGTGCATGGCGTGTACTGTACACGCGTCGGCAAGTTTTACAACCCAAATCCAACGTCCTTCCACACACAACCAGATCCCTAGCCTATTAAGCCTGCTCGGACGAGAGAGAGAAAAATAAAACCAACAGAATCATTTGGGTTTAATTCCACTCCCTTCGTCAGACGAGGAAATCTCATGCCTACAAATGCTGTTCGAACAAGTACAGCTGGTGAAAATTCAGGATATTGAAGTATCGAGTTTAGGATGTTGAGGTTCAGTGTCAACATCCATAGAAGCAGGCTCATCAAGGGCCTCACCGGATGGGGAGCTAACCGAATTTGCCATACAATCCTCAGTATTCATGGCAGCAGGCGGATCAGTATTCCGGATAGTGGTAACAGTAGAAGTGTTGGTAATAACTGTGTTGGCAGTGCCGTCCTCAACGTCAACAGAAGCATCAGGGTCATAACTCCCATTAGTAGCATCTCTGTCTGCACTTACATGAATGGCATCAGTAACAGCCTTCCCTGTGTCATCTGCTGCAACGTGATCGGATGTTGCAGCAGCAAGGGTGTGGTTTCCAACAGTGGCATCAGTCACAGCCTTTGTAGTAACATCAACAACATCATCAACAGAAACATTAACAGCATTATTAACAGCAACATCAACAGCAACATCAATAGCAGCATCAACAACAGCTTCCTTCAAGGTTCCCTTTTCCTCTTCAGGATCGTGCTCAGCAGCTAACTCTTTCGGGATTTTTCCATTTTGGGATTTCAGTAATTCCAGGTATTCGCGCAGCTCTGTCTTGTATCTCTCTTTGTCTTGCACACCCCGGTCTTGATACAGCTGCACACTCAGGTAAGAGTTTACCATGAGAACAACGTTTCAAGCATATCCATGAAACCTAAGTTTGATTGGAATATAAAGCCTAACTTTCTCTTAGATGACGATAACAACACCGTTAAAATCATAACCTTCCAGTTGAAGAGAAATATACTCAGCGAACTCATATGATTCGGCATCAAATAAGGATCAGTGCAAAACAAAGAAAGCGACACAAGAGCGCTTGCCACTAGGGAGAAAACTATAACAGAATTCTCACCGTCTTCTCCTCTTCTGTGAGGTTATTCCAGGCATCCCCAATCATCCTGCTCAACTCTTTGTCCTTTTCAGGATGCAAGGCTTTGAGCCTTGCACGCTGCTCAGCAAAGAAAAAGTTATACCCCGTCCGGTGTGGACGTGGTGCATTTGGATCCTTTTTGGGCATGTCATCAGTGCGTCTGCGTTTCCGCTTCAGTCCTCGGCGACTAAATTCCTCTCGAGTAATAATAGGTTCCGCACCTAATGTCGCTGGATAATTAGGGATATAGGCATGTTGTGGAGCCCTCTGCATAGCTGGAACATGATAAAGCACCCCTCGCATTTTCTCTGTGCCCACTGTGACCGAAACAAGAAATCCATGCTCGAACTTGCCTTCGATGGTAGTGCGTACTGTGAGCCCAATCGACTGAGCTGGATCAATAACTGCAGTGTAGTGGCAGATGCAAACGTGGGTCAAAAATTGATCATCTTAGCGCACTTACAGTAATATAACTTAAAAGATATAACCATCATCAATGCATATGATTCAGTTAAATTTGCAATTAATTCAACATGAATGGAATCAAGATGTGCAGTTTAAAACATCTAGATACATAGCTTAACTCAGAAGCACCTTATACTGACCAAGATAATTGAGGTTTTCAAATTGAAATGAAGAGGACGTCCAATACAATGAAATAATCAACCGATATAAAACCTGGCATTGATTGAATTGGAAGAATCTTTCTTTTTCTGGTTCTCTTAAAGCCCGGTTGATCCTCTGTTGGTGTAGATGCTATATCTACTGCTGAGTTGCTCCTCTTCACACTCATGGGACTTGGCCCAGGCATCGATACTGCCAATTCAACACAAGTAAAACCAAGTCTTAGGCATTTGCTCCTAAGCTAAGGACGGCAGCTAGAACATAATAGGTTTTCTGTGATTATGTTGGCAATATTCTGTCATAATAAAAAATATGTTAAAAGTAAATAAAGAAATGACTCGTACATGACAATATATCTTGTCGACGAAAGCTGAACTAGTCAAATGACAGAAGTGAGCACATACTGGGAGGTGGAATCAGAGGACCCTTCTTTCCAAAGAAATAGGCTTGCTCGAAGTAATAAAGAAGTCCAACATAATATTTCCGTAATATATACGAGGCACTAGTGGTGTTTTCGGGAAACTTGAAACAGTTTATGACTTCTTTCCATTTCCGGTCTTTGATAACCTGCTCCAACATGAATTATTTCACTCTTAGAAGCCTGCATATCTGTTGATGATTTACCAACTATTCAAGAACTTGTTGCATAGCGATTGTGGAATCCATACATAAATAATAACATTGAGGTCTTTATATCTACGTAAATTCACTCACGAAAAAGAGCGCTCGATTAAATCATCTCATTTCACACATTAAATCTTACAGAAAAAACACTTGAGAGTAACAGGTAACACAAGAGAAAACCTTTCAAAAAGGAAAAATTCAAACAAAAAAATACCTGCTCCAAACCACCACGGGATGTGACCTCCACATATAAAAGGTGCAAATCAAGGTCATTCCCTCCCAGCTTGGGGATTCTGCACAACAAAGTATTCGAAATGCCTTGAGCATCACGTGAGGTGAGCACCTATAACTGGAACAAACACCTGTGGAACTGTTGCTACCAACGAGAACTATTACTGACCCACAAGAAATAATGACCGATATACTCCATACATCAACCACCAATTTTACAGTGTGTACGACATTTAAGCACAACAGATTAGTAACTAATAGCTTCAATTTGGGCAAGTTCCTTGAGAAGTCAGTCGAACACAAAGTCGGGTATACTCGAAATCTTATGATAGCCAATACAATCATGATCGCAACTGAGTGAAAACAATTGTAGCGAATATTCGCAGCTTTTCTCCACATCTAATCTAACAAGGATTAAATTAGCAAGCGTTTTGGTAAGCAAGAGACGGAAGACGAAAACAATGGTGTACAGAGAAGCAAATGGCCTGAGAATATCTCACCCTGCTATGCTTTCTTGAAAGGTCTTTACCTCGGCAGCCCTTTCTCTACCCCCTCTACCTTTCTTCCTGCATCATAAGAGAAATTCGAGAAAACTATTAAAGAGAACAAAGCATTATAGCTAACTGATGTACCTATGAAGATATGTAAAACATGCGCGACACGCGAAAACTTTCTCGCGCTACAAATACACATGCTCTCATTAGCTACGAAATTAGGATGATCGGTACTCTTACGTGATACGCGTTCCAAGAATGGTATGGAATTTGTTGAGAGCGTCAGCGAAAAGTTCCTTATTGGCAACAACTTCCTCGTGCTTATAAACTGCGGGAGGAATCGACTGCCCCGCTAACATAGAAATGCCGGGAATACTACTTGTATCCCGGGCCACTGTACCTCCAGCAGGACTGCTAATGTTATCAGTAACAGATACTGGTGTCAATAGAAGACGCTCGCTCACAAGCGCAGTGCCATTCTGCTCCGCCTTTGCAGCTCCGTCCAGCAGCTGCTTTGGTAAGGATGGATCTGGGCTATCCACAATCCCAGACAACACCTGATGTGGTTCAACACACGAACCAGATCGATGGAATTCCACCTCCACTTGAGGTACGCCCGGATTGTTACTTTTTACCATAAATTTAGACGCGTCTGGAGACCCCTCAAGTTCACTGGTGTTATGTGCCGAAAGAACTGATGAACCATGAGACCAAGGAAGGACTTTGTTAAACATCGTCATCGCAAGACATCAAAATGTAGAGCTGATATAAGCGTAGTCGGTATTGAGCAAGAACAAACTGGTATTTGTGTGTGTTCAAACAAATGAGAGAAGAACTTGAAGTTCAGGTCCAGCAAAGGCAAAAGCTACATATTTTTTCCTGACGAAGACCCTCGGCACGTGAAATGATAAAATCTCAGGAATCCATCCTCGAATCTCCTTACCTATTCCCTCCCTGGTTTCATCAACGTCCATTTGCCTTAAGGTGCTGACCCTATCCAAAGGCGGATCTTCGTGCACAACCGTGGGAATCACTTCCTTTTCTCTCGCAGCAATCTGCACACTGGCACAGTCGACTACAACATCTGGCACAAGCTTCATCACCGCTGCAGGCCGTTCACCTGCTTCTGCAGTGCTAACCTTCTCCAAGTACTCCTCACCGATATTCGATGTGGCTGCATTCAATGTGGCTACATTCTCAAGATTCGTGATATTCGCACTTTCGTGAGTATCGACGGGAGCATTCTGCATTCAGGCCCACGACAAGAATTTCGGTACATGCAATGAACCAGCACATTTAAAAACAAGTTGTCGAAAATGTACTGGAGCACGAAAGCAAGAGCAGAAATATTCTGACATCCAGATTAGTCGTACACCCAATTATTTCTTTCGTGGTGGAAAAAAATAAAACCGACTACCAGCACTATTGAAACCAGTGATGACATCGGCCCAGTCCATTTCTAAGTTGGTATATTCCAAGTGTCGCTGTATCCATGTGTCTGTTACCGTGTGCAATCAACGATGATCATAGCATCTTAAAGGTATTCCCTGAAAAGTTGAATTTAATAAAAATTGGAATCAAACTGTTAGCACTAAAACTCTAAAATTATTCAAGCCTAACGTTCCTTCAAACTAATCATATGCGTGTGGGAAAGTAGAAAATGATAGACGCAGAAGATCGAGATCATAGAATATCATCAAACTTCAAAATAACTACGAGTCATGCAACTTGCAACACCTAAAACCTGTCGAGCCGCTCAATCGTCATAATTTCGAAATCTTTCGATCCTAGATTTGCCTGCGAAACTCAACTAAACCAAGCCAATCTTGGAACCTATGAAATCCTCAAACCAACATGGAAACTGAATGATGCCCTTCCAGGACATGGAACACACGAACTGCAAAACTCTCAAAGCCACAGAGATCAAAAGAAAGAATCTAGAAAGAATCTTTTGGGAATCGTCTTGGAGGCTCCTATCATGTCGATGACCGATCACCCAAGATACTCCAACGTTCACGAAAATAGCTCCCCACGAACGGAACCCAACCTGATCACCGTGACACTTCATTGCTGCGTTTTGAATATCACTTCTACATTCTCGTATTCAAATCAAGATAGGATACTTCGAAAAAAAAATTGGAGCTCAGCACTCATATTATAAGACCAACATTTGAATTGGAATCATCTCCTAGTGCACAAATCCACCATCCCAACATGTCCTCCTTCACGACAGCAACCCGGGGAAAAACCCTGAACGTAAACCCTAAAGTTTCCATCCTAAAATACCGGTCGCGCTCCCAACCAGTCGGCTACTTCCAACTCAAATATGAAAAACCAGGCAATCTTGTCAACTAAATCGGCATCCTGGTGCCAAGGAATTCACCCCCAACCAAGCACCGAAAATCACTCATTGCATCAAAGAAATGCCAAGTTTTCATTTCCAATCTGAAAAGCCTACGAGCAAGAATCCTCTCCCTTCCGCCACGAAGAAATCGCAAATGACAAGAATCTAAACACGTACCTCAGCAGGCACTGAATGCTCCATGACTAAGCAAGCAATGAACTACAAATCGAATGCCAGGCTTTCAAGCTTTGCCGCCACAACAAGCAAGCTAAAAATGTGGGTGCGCACATCCCACCTTCTCCGTCTTGATGCTTGCACACAGGAGAGTTTCCGCAACTACTACATGCACAAGGAGAGAAAACAGGGGGAGTTGGCAGATGACGTGGCAAGTGTGCACTGGTGGAAAGCGACTAAATGCCACATGAGATCAGCCGAAATTTCGACGCTGTGTCCAGGTTATCCAAATGAAGCCAACTTGTCGCGAATCCACGCTGCTGTAATGGCAGAGTTCGAACCGGCGGCAGGACAAGTCGGGATGTGAGAGTGACCTGGCCTTTTATGGGCCACAGAGAAATCAGGCAACTCGGCCCTCATCACATGCGATCCGATACTGGAACTGCCATTGCCTGAGAGCCACCAGTTTGATCAAATGGTTGTCTGCACTGTTTGGACCGTTTACCCCTCTCCTTCGGCTTTGTCCAACTTAGTCCGCGTCTAGGCTACTGTCCTCTAACTGAATTGATTTTGTAGGCCCGCCATATCTTTGTTACACAGGATCGATATTTTCTGTAGCATAAACTGTGGTTTGCGAGTACACGCGGGAAGGGAAATGGAGGGAGGATAGACTGAACGAGTGTAGGAGAGATGGGAGTGGAAGAAACTCAGCAGTATTCGGTTGTATCATCTTGTAGATGTCGAACAGAAGGTGGTGCTTGTGCATGTTTAAGACGGTAGAGTTGCTTCAAGCGACGGGTGACTGAACACAGATACGAGAGAGTGGCAGCGGAGGAGGTTTAGCGACCTCAGGGTCGTGACAGCCAGTGACAGCAGGCACATGGGGCACTTCAACCCTGGCGAGCCTTCCGGGTACATGCTTCATCTCTGTCTGTTGGTTTCTGTGACGGCGATCGTTGTGTTTTAGTGTAGAGTGTTTCGCGAGCTAGCACCTCTTCGCGAACTGGGAGCTGGTAATAGTCCACTCGAGTATGCTGCAGATGGTTGTGTCCTGCACAACGTACATCTCTCACATTGCATCGTCGGAACTCTCGAACTCAACAACGGTGTACTGCAAGTGCACTAAGTTACCAGCTCTCAGGCAGCAATGCTAGCAGTGGTTTCAATCTACTTCATCCGGTAGAAAACATCTGTCCTCCTAAGCCCTTCTCAAAACTTTGCTTCATATTATGCACCTGACAACTAAACTTCTCGAATGATGAAGAGGAAATTCTCCTCTTATCCTTTACACGATGTTGACGTTGACGGGCTTTAAACATAGTTGAATGCTCGGAGCATACGTGACGGCGTGCTACACAGTGCTTCCGGTAAGTTCTATGTTACAATACAACACAGATCTACACGAAAGAATTACCTGAGATTCGCAGTTAAGGTCAAACCGCAATCAAAACTTCAAACAGCATGCAGGGTCCGAGCTACCTGGTGGAGCTAGCTGCTAAGAAAACTCGGGAAACGAAAAAAACAGAATTTATTGCATTAGCTCCTTTCTCTTGAAATTGTGTATTCTAGACTATAGCGCTACCGCTACAAGTTTGGCTTTGACAGTAATCTCGTATGACCACCATCTGAATGATTCCTAACCGTTTTCATTCTTTGGACTGATACTGCAGGATGTACAGGCTTGATCCAACTCTCATCCCGCAGCATTCACCACTCGCTCAGCCACGAATGCTTTCAGTGCTGCCTGAGGCAGCAAACCGCCTCGACTTAACCTCCGCCATTGCCCACGAACTCCAACGCATAAACAGCCAACCGGGCTGGCTTCCCTGGAACCAGCAATTAGGCGAGATTCAATGTTCGCATGAGCCCGCAAATGGCTTGCAACTCCCGCCTGACTCGCTTCTATCTCATCAGAACGCCGGCAGCGCAGGCCGACCCATTCCGCAGTACATTCCTCGGTTCGACGAAGCGCTGGGGCCTCCCGCCCAGCAATTGCCAACGAGATTGGACCTGTACAGCCCCGACTTGGAGCCGCTTGCAAGCGCACATCAGGGGTTCTACTCGAGGGCTGACAATGGAGTACCGAGGGATGTGGGCGCGCATCAGCGAACGCGACTGCACCCAGGCCACCAGGTACGTGGACGGTGCACCGGGAGCGAAGGGTGAGAGCAGGGAGGGAGGTTGTGAATTGGTGGGTGTGCGCACGTTGGCGATGGCGATTGCGATTGCGATTGTGGTGTTGTGATGAAGAGATGGCGGGGGAGTGCATTGGTCTGAAAGGGGATGTGGTGGGCAGGCGTTGGACGCAGGTGGGCGGGTGGAGTCCATGGCGCGATCGGTGTCGCCATGGATCGAGCGCATGATGCAGGCGGACGTGACGCCGACGCCGAGCCCGAGCCTGGGCATCTCGACGAGCCTGAGCCTGTCGCAGAGGGGTCTGGGGGAAGCGAGCTGCGTGGCGAGCCAAACGGCGGAGCTGCAATCGTGTCACAGCAGCGACGTGCAGCGGAGCGCGTTCCAGTGCGGGGTGCAGCGCGATCAGTCGACGGCGGAGGCGTCGGCGGAGCTGTGTACGGACGACGAGGACTGGGAGGCACGGCCTTTGGACGAGAAGCGGAAGAAGAGGTAAGGCGGACAAGGAGGTTGAGGTTGAGGTTGAGGAGTGTGGGAGTTGTTTGCGAGCGGATTCGGAATGGCGGAATGATGTGTTAGGCGGAGTGTTTAGGGTGTGAGGATGGTGAGGAGAAGGAGCGGAAGTGGAGATGTGGGTGTGTGACAAGGTGGTGGTGGGGCACTTGGGTGGGAGCAGGATGTTGTCGAACAGGGCGTCAGCGCAACGTTCTCGGCAGAGACGGCAGGAGCGGCTGGACCAGCTGGAAGTGCTGGTGAACACATGACATTGTCAACTGCGTCGTAGGTGGTTAGGTGCAGGGGGACAGAGTGGGATGGGTTGTGATGAGCAGCGGGTGAAAGAGTGGGCTGCGGAGTAAACGGCGTGGGGATGGGGTATGTGTTGTTGTGGCAGACCGCACAGCTGCGGGTGGAGAACTCGACGTTGCAGAAGAAGCTGGGCGTGGCGGTGCAAGTGGCGAAGAAGTTCGAGGACGAGAACAAGGCGCTGCAGAGGAGAGTGGAGAGGCTGAGCAAGGAGCTGGAGAGCGGGAAGGCAAGGATGCCGACAGAGCGGGCGTTCGACGAGTGCGCGAGCAGCCAGCAAACAACATGCACAAGCTCGTGCGAAATGGTAGGGAGTGAGTGTTGGTGTGTTATTGGTCGGGGGAGTGGAGGGGCAGGTTGTGGATAATTGCAAGTCGTGGGAACATGCACAAGCTCGTGCGAAATGGTAGGGAGTGAGTGTTGGTGTGTTATTGGTCGGGGGAGTGGAGGGGCAGGTTGTGGATAATTGCAAGTCGTGGGGTAGAGTCGGGAATGGGAGGAGGCAGCGGGTGATGACGGGTTGTGTGTGAACAGGTGGGGGGGCGGACGTCGGTGGATCCGAACGTGATGCGGAGTGGGAACGATGGGGAGTCGATACCGTCGATGTCAGCGGGGAGTGCAGCAGCCACGGAGACGGAGACGAAAGGAGTGGAGGGGGCGAGCAATGGGAAGCACGGCGACGGGGTGAGTTCGGTGCGGAAGTCGCTGTCGGAGTGGCGGATGGGGAAGAAGCGGACGTTGGAGGAGTCGGTTTCGTTCGGGGGATCGCACAGCGCGCCGATGGGGAATTGCATGGGGCCGGGGTCGGCGTCCGGGGAGTTGTGGACGAGCTCACACACGAGCCTGGCGCGGGCAGGATCGCCAGGGACGGGGGTAGAGAGGGAATGCGGGAATGTGCTGGAGTCGATGAGGTCGCCGTTCGGGGGGTCGTTCGGGATGGAGGCGACGATGAAGGAGGATGCGAGTCAGATGGATTGTATGGAGGCAGATCGGTGGTTGGAGTTCGCGGAGTGCTTCAAGTGAGGTGTTGGGGAGAGCGGATGGTGACACCGCTGAAGCTCAGTGATGCTAGATTGTGGAGAGATGGAGGGGAAGTGGAAGGGTGGTAGCTGGCAGGAGGATAGATGAGTAAGATTTTGAAGATGTACATCATTCATTAGCTACTTGAATAGTGATTACAGGTTCCTACAGTTATTCTGCCTGCTTGGAGAGAGATGCACGCTGTTGCGTACTGAATTACATCCAATATCGAAATATGCTCAAGAATCATGGGACCACCTTGGTTTATCTGGAAGTAGCATCGTCCATGTATTGCAAGCCATTGGGGGTGGCGTTGTGCACCATTCGATGTCAGTCTCCACTCCTCACGGCGGTGGAATTCCGATGGAGCTTATGGGTGTGCCTCCTTGACCGGCATGGTTTTTAATCATACGCGGCGCGTGACAAGTGTGGTGTTCTCCACCAACCCACTACGTCTTCCCGGCTGAATTTGACTTTGACTGCAAATATCTTTTCCTATTTCTAACACGTGCTGGTGGTGGCCGATTCCATTTGCGTTCCGGATTCTGCAGCGCCATCAGTTGTGCGCCGGAAGTGCGGGAACGGAACTTTCGAGAGAAGCCGCTGGGGAGGTGTAGATACCACCACCAATGAGGATCGTTGGCGCTTGCATTGGATGGGCCACCGTTTCCTCGAGGCTGCTGACATGGGTGTTGGCCTTTGGCAGTGGCTCGTTATGAGGAATGCTCTATGAATGTCTACGTGTTTGTAAATGAATGCCCGAGGGCCATTTGAAAATTATTGGCCTGCCGAACACTTGCTGTTGGCAACGAAACCAAATTTTTTGTAGTCGGAGATGGTAACAACTGCTTTTACTCTACTTTCATGGTATTCAACTTTGTCTTTCCCGAAGAATTTACTTAGCCGAAACAACCTCTCAGAAAAGTTTCATTGATTATATTTTCGAGGTTCTATTTACAAAAATTGCCTAGTTAAAAAAAAGTCTCGTAACGTTTCAATGCTTTTTGATTACCAAAAGAATTCATAGACACCTTCACAACCTGTATGCAAAAGAGCTGGAATTAAAACACAATTTGTGTGCATCTTGCATGTGTATAATCATCTAGAATATGTTTTTTCATTCTAGTAAGTCATGTATAATTTTGTGAATGCAAACATTGATACACATTCATACTTACATGCATACAGTTAGACTGCATCTGACTTGTAAGAACTAGTGATGCATAAATTTGAGATTATCACTTTTCAGAAAGCACAACACATAAAAATTATGTACACCTCAAAAGTAATGTTTAGTATACACACATTGTATTATTGGAATGCAAGGGTTATATTTAAACCCGAATAACTTCGTGAAGATGAGATGCACTCAATTTCAATTAGAAAGTGAAGACGAGGAACAAAAGTAAAATACTTCTACTTGACCATGTGTGTCCAATACGGCATCACAAAATATAGTGCAAAACAAAGTACCCTGAAATTTTATTGACAAAGAGGACCAAGTCAAAGTAAGATAGAATACTATTAAAGAGTATGGTTTTATAAACAGTAATATATATATATATATATATATGAACAAATAAATCAGAAAGATCAAATATAATTAGAATAAAAAAAATTAGTTGTTATTATAAGTGTAACATATTGTTTAACATTCTAATGCTAAGTCAACAACATGTTATTTTTAATTTTTTCCAGAAGAAGAAGAAAAAATAAATAAATAAATAAACTTCAATAACATATTGTGTGACTTAAAACTACAGTTTTAAATTAAAATTTAATACTTTTGCTTCTAATAAAACAGATTCTAAAATGTTGAAAACTATAATTTTTAATGCACTTATGGTTACATAGTTTTGTAAATTTGTTGTGTCATTTTTTTACATCTAGCTGATATTTATTATCATTTTTTTAAAAAAAAATTAAATCAAAATTTTAAGATTTTTTATTTTTTTATTTTTTTAATCTAAATATTTTCTCTTCATTTGTTATTTTGATGTACATATTTTCATAAATATTTTTTTATGAAAACAAGTCAAGTTCAAAAACATTTCTTTATCAAAGTTAACTGCACTTAATATTAGACAATAAGAAAAAAATGTGGAAATATATTAGTTTGATTAATACTTACTTCATATGCAATTTTTTATATAAGAAAGCATAGGAGAGATAATCTAACAAGATAAATCAGAAGAGACAAAAATCATCTTTGATAGGTTACATATTTCATTGTTTTTATCAAAAGTGAAGCAAAAATGAAGCAATAACTCAACTTTTGATCAATCAAAGATCAAATCTGCATGTGTTGTAGATTCTTGAGAGTAGTATTGTAAAATCACTAGGTAAGGAGCTTTGAAGATCTTGATTTTTATTTTTAATAAATATTTTTTAGTAAATATTTATGTGGCCAATAATACAAGTTTCTATTAGTTTTATATAATTAATATAGAACCTTTATTAATTTTACTATTTATTCTTGCATTTGAATTTGGTTGTACAACTACATAAATCCAAATTGCCTTTTGTATTCATAAACATAATTTATATATAATTTGCTTAAGCAAATTTAAATGATTAGTTAATTCATAGATGATTTATATTTATATTTATATTTTTTTTAAGGATTTTTTATTCAATACATATTTTATTTAATAAAATATTATTTCTTTTCTTATTAATATTGTTTAACAATGTAATTGCTACTATTTTAATTTAAGATTACATTAGACTATATACAAATTGTAAATGTATTTGATGAGCTATATTAATGTTATAAACTTTGATTCATTCCAAAAGATTGTTTTAGAGTTGTAACTTTGATAAAGATTCTTTGCTGTTATTCCTCTTTTAGCTTTTGCAACTCCAATTCTAATTCCATGTGTAATTTTAATGTTAATTTTAGATGGAATAAAACCAATAAGTTGTAATAATTTACAAAACCTTATTTAATCTAATAATAAGAAGTAATGACTTAAAATTTTGACATGAAATTGCAAAGAAGTAAAAAAAAATAATGAATATATTTTAAAAAAATAATAAATAAATAAATAAAAGACTAAATATAAATTATTTTATAAAAAAAAATGTATTTATTATTTTGATTAGTTCAATTTAATATTTATTAGAAAAAAAACATTTAAAAAAATTAAAACATGTTAAACTTCTTTAAATATAAATAATCATTATATTTTTATTTTTTTAAAAGAATAAAATATTATTAAAAAATAAAAATAAACATTAGTACAATATAAAAAAAACTAAAATATGTGCTCAAAAATAGATATCAAGAACATTAATTTTTAAGAAAGAAAATTTCAATACATTATTCTATTACTTGAAAAGACTAAAAAATCACAAAAAGATGGTATAATATTAAATTAAAATAACTATTGCCAAAGATAAGAAGATTAAAAAGTCTTGAAATAAGACTTTGGACTAGAATGGCATTGATAACAGTGAAGAAGGGTTCACTTTTGTCTCTATATATACTATCCAACTAAAAGCTACATAGCGACATCCTATAGGACCTCCAATATGTGTCTATTTTATAAGATATATGTCTTAACTTACAAGGCAAGTTTCTTATATCCACTCCACATTGTTAGCTTGTACCACAAGCTATCCTTATGTAGAATATATGACTAACTTGTTGGCCAAGTTTCTAACCTACTAATCAATTATAAACATATATAAAGTCAAATACACATTTATAAAGCTTTTAAGAAGCTTCATGATAAGATAATATCAAATTTTTTTACATTTTTCTTCTATCTAATAATTCTTATTTAAGTAATTATACATGTCTATGACATTATCTCTTTATCTTGTAACAAGTTCTAGAAAGAGCAGTTGTCATATGTCGATGAAGTCGAAGATGCGATGAATTGTATTTGTCACATATTCTAATCTTTATTCTTTTTGAAGAAGTTTAACAGGTCTTTTCAGCCATTGATAATGTCTCATTCTAAGGTAGAAAAACTACCTTGTTATTTGATCATTGTTGAGGTCTTCATAACTTCCTTCAAATAAAATATTTGTAAGACCATTTGGAGTCATTTCTATTTCTAATAAAATCACCAAATATTGAAAATATCTTCCAACATCATAATATCAAACGTGTTATAGTTCACCATCTATTTGAAGAAGAACTTGTTGTTCTTGAGGGTCTTTATCTTGATTACATTATCTTAAAGGCCATAATAATTGTAATATTTCATCCAATAAGTCGACAAATGATAGTTCTTGAATTGAATCTATTGATTATTGATTCTCTATCTCACTAGCATCACAAATACACATAAACTATAAACAAAGATAAAATGTAAAATACTATCTTATATGAATTCCATTTCTTTTATAGTAAAGATTTTTTATTCTTAATCTTAGTTTTGATGGATATCTTTGTTTAAAAGCATTAATTTTTTTTGCTACATTTGTAAGATTCTTAGTTGGCTCCTATAAGTATTTATTAATATCATAGAAATATTTTTCTTCTTCTCAAGTTATTTACTATCATATATGTTACAAATATATTATAAAAGAGACCATATAAGAAATTGAATAGAAGAATTTTAAGAAAAAAACTAGCAAGAACTTGATTAAATGAAATCAGAACAAGTTCAACACCAAGAGAGATATAGTAGAGCTTTAAGAGATATGTTGTACCTTCATTATTGAACTTGCTTGATGAAGATTGAATCAACAATCAATGTTGATTTCATTGCTTTAAGATGAAAATGCTTCAACTTTAAGAAAATTATTCTTTGTTAATCAAAAGCTGCATTCTTGCTTTAGATGCAAGATAAGAATTTTAAGAAATGGGGTTTAAAAACCTTATTGTTTTTTGGCTAGATAAGTAATCTTCAAATAAAATATTGATAAAGGCATGCTCCAAGAAATTTGGTGAGGATTCAAAATATGAGTCAATATGAAGTCCTTGAAATTCTTCTGATTTGTATATACAATGACTAGACTAAAAGTACCTTTTAGATAATGATGCCATTCTTCAAATGAATCTAGGATTACAATAGTCTCTTTTTTGTGAATTTCATAATTAATATCGATTGCAAAAAAATTTCTAGAATGAAAAGTAATCAAATAGAATTAATATATGTTTCTTATTATAATAGCAACATACTTTTAGCGAAGTCTGATATATTAATTTTTCATAAAGAATACTTTAGAAAAATAGATGCAATAGAAGTTTGATATTTTGTACATTCAATAAAAAGATTTTAAAAAGATTTTTAGAATATTTTGTAAAGTTTTAGAAGGTTTTAAAAGATTCTTAAAATATTCTATTAAGAGATTTTAGAAATATTTGTAGAATATTTTAGAAGGTTCTAAAAGGTTCTCAAAATATTTTAGCAGATTTTTAAAAGTTTTAGGAAGATTAAAAAAAGTTGTTTAAGAAGCTTTTTCTTCAAGCAATATGAAAACTTCTCGAAAAGATACCTAATATATATATATATATATATATATATATATATTGGAATTGAGATTGAAGGGATTCTTAGTCTTAACATTAAATGTCAAGGACATAAATTTAAAAGAAAGAAATCCTTAATATACTCTTATGTCACTCAAAAGAACTAAAAAATCACTCAAAAGTGATATAGTATTAATCTAGAATGATTATTGCTAAAGATAAGAAGACTAGAAAGTCTTGAAATAAGACTAAAGACTAAAAAGGTGTTGACAAGAGTGAAGAAGGCTTTACTCTTGCCTCCATATATACTCTTAACTAAGAGCTACCTCGCAATGTCCTATAACACCTCCAAAACATGTTGACTTTGTAAGATACATATCTTAATTTTCAAGGAAAGTTTTCTATATGTATGCCACATAATTAGCTTATTTTGCAAGCTATCAATACGTGGTTAACTTTTTGACCAAGTTTCTAACCTATCGATCAACTACAAACACATGTAAAATCAAAGCAACATCTATGAAGCTTCTGAGAAGCTTTTTTAGAAGATATTATGAAATAAATCTATTTTTATCTATTTATACTTAATCATATATATAAATATTAAAATAAATATGTATATCCATGACATTACATTTTTTAGAGCTTTAATCCATCTTTCTTCATATTGATCTTAGACTCATTTGATTAAATCAAGTTTTTGCTAACTTTCTTCATAAAATTATTTTATTTAATTTCTTATTTGGTTTCTTGTATAGTATATTTATAATAATTTTTCAAAATTAATATCTTATCAGTACTAAAGCTTAATTCTTTCTGATAGAAAGTGGATTATTTTTCTTCTTAAAGGCATTTAGATACTTTTAAGGTTATAGAGTTTTTTCCTCTAAATTGACATTATTTATAAACTCATTTTTTTTTCTTTTAGAAGCAACTCAATTAAGCCAAGATCTATACAAAAATAGATCTTTGTGGAGTATATAATTTGATATAGATTAAAAAAAAAGATGAATGGAAAGTATTTCAAATAAGATATAAACATTTTGAATACAATGTCATGCCTTTTACATTAATAAAAAATTAAAAGATAATTCAAAATGTATAATATTTTTTTGGATTTATTAATTTCTATTAGATATTTCTTAAGAATTATTCTCAAGTTGCTACTCTTCTTACTTGGTTGACATCCAAAGATAAATTAAAATGGATATAACAAGGATGAATAAGATAATTATATAGATAATTAAAACCATGGAAGTTTTTAGAATTGAGGTTAGATTAGTGAATTAAGTAGGATCCATCATAGAATATTTTAGAAAGGATTTAAGACAGTTATTTAGATAAGACCTACTGTAAAATCTTCTAAAAAAGAGTTCAAGGTGGTTATTTAGATATAGTTGACTACCTAAGAACATTCTAGAAAGTCTAAGGTGGTAGAATAAGATATAAATAGAACTTGCTAGGGCCTTTTGGGGCATTTGATCAAGTATGGCTTCAGATCCTTTCTCTTAGTAAAGTTTGGTTTTGCATCTTTTTGTTCAGATTTGTTATGTTTTATTTCTGTTTGCTCAATTTTGTCTTTCATGTCCTATTCTGTTTAGTTCTATTCAATTTTATTCTAGTTTGTTTTATCCTATTTTGTAAAGGGGCCTTATGTTATTGTGGATTGGAAGGATCTTGGATTTTTGAGATAGTCTAGTCCTATTTTATTAATATCAAAGCGAATATTAGATTATTTACCTTTGGTAGCATGTCAATAATCATCATTTAGTCCAAAGTCAGTTGTTGTGGTCACACCAAGAAATATGTTGAAGGTACCACGAGATATTTTAAAAAAGTCAATTGGAAGGTGAAAAGATATTATAATAGAAGAGTCCAATACAGGAATTATAATATTAGAGATATGGCAGAGCAATCCTAGATTGAAGCTCAAATACAATACCTCTTAGGCCACATAGCTACTTTGCAAGGGCAAATAGAAGCCTCGAAGATAAGAGAGGTGACATCTGCTAAGTTGGAATTGAGTAAGCCTAGTACATACTCTAAAACTTCAAGACAAGAAGATGTATGTCAAGGACTCTTCAATATGCAATAATACGTCCAACTATCTTGGGCAAATATCATTAAAGGAGTTATATATGTAACTAGCTATTTGTGATTTGTGATAGCCATTTTGTGGCGATATCGAATTCAAAGTTATGGTGCTTAAGGTGGATTTTGTAACTGAGAGGAGTTTGAGACCGAATTTAGAAATCAATTTTGGTCTATCAATGCACAGAAGATAGTAAGCAATTACTTGGCAAATCTTACATAAGCTAGGTCAATGCGAGATTATGTCTCTTGACTCAAGTCTTTATATCTCCAAATTGGTAATGTTTTGGAGGCAGAGATGATGGATCGATTCCTATGAGGTTTGAAACCTGGAATCTAGTAAGAAATAGAGCTAAGGGATCCACAAACATTCAAAGAAAAAATTTGGATTGCAGAGAGGGTCAATGCTATAGATTTCAAAATTCTTGGAGCACAACCTATAGTACAAATTTTTATGTTGCAATCTAATATTATAGCACAACAACCAATACCAATAGAGATTGATGCCTTACAAGGATCATTGACACCACAAAAATGACAAATATTGGTACAAAAAGGATTGTATTTCTATTGTTGAAAATCAAGCTATTAGATTGGAGGTTGTCTAAAACGTCAAAGTGTAAGTACCAACAAGACAAGGTGAGTTCACAGTCTTGAAATTCATCAAGTTAATAATAAGTTAAAGTAGAAAAATGGAGCTCCCCAATAAAGGCATTGGGAGCCAATATTATGGATAGCTATTGTTTCTTAGAGACAAATGGCATAGCCTTAAACAACTATAAAAAAAAAATCGACTAGTGTTTGTAATAGAATTACTAAGAGGACAACCATATCAAGTGCTAATAGGTTACGGTTGTACAGAAAATTGCATCTCAACTGAAATTACCAACTAGCTTTGAATTAAAACCAAGGAAATTAAAGAAAGAAGTATATACCTAGCAGATGACCAAGAGAACATATTAAGTGAGACGTGTAAAGAAGAAATCTTAAAATTGACAGACATCTATATCTTAAGAGAGAAATTCAAAGTAACAAAGCTAAGATATGGTATCATCCTTGATATGTCATAGCTAAAGATGGAAAATTAGTCAGTTAATTGAATAGAAAGGATCATTTCTTTTAAAGATAGAAGACAAAAGGTGACTTTTTATACGTCCTTGTCAAGTGAAGAAGAAAGAAAATTTGCAATCAAAGACTTACTTGTAAAGACGACCTTTATGAAGAAGCAACTACAACATGAGCAACCAGTATATACAGTGGTTCAAAAGCTTGCATCAATGGTAAGAAAGACAGTCAAAGGGATAGAATGGGCAGAGCAAGTCATATGAAAAAATTATGATGTCTTTCCAATCAACCTACTTAGTAGTGTACATCTTGATCAAGGTGTTTTTTTTTAATAGAATTATTGCCTAGAGCCAAATCAGCAAGTTGATCAATTTATCACCTAGCACCAAAAGAACTTAAAGAGTTGGAGAAGACATTGGATGAACTCTTGAAAAAAGGCTTCATTCGAGAAAGCACATCATTGTAGGAAGTACTTGTACTCTTTGCATCTAAAAAAGATGGTGGACTTTGCCTTTACATTGACTATTGAAGTCTCAATAAGTAGAATGTTAAAAAATGCATATCCACTTCAACGAGTAGATGATCTTTTTGACCAACTTTAAGGTGTAACTATCTTTAGTAAATTAGATCTTTAAAGCAGATATTGACAAAAACCTATTGCAAAAGAGGATATGGAAAAGACAGCCTTTCATATACGCTATATACATTTTGAATGACTGGTTTTACTCTTTGGCATCACCAATGCTCCAGCTTCTTTCAGGGGTCATATGAATAGATTCTTTTGAGACCTTTTGCACAAGTATGTAGTTATCTTTATTGATGATATCTTTATATATAATAAAATCCTTGAAAAGTATGAACAATACCTATAAGAGGTGTTGCACAAATTACAAGATAGTCATTTTTATTGCAAACAATCAAAATATGAACTTTGGAAGTCGGAAGTCACTTTTTTGGGGCATGTGGTATCCTCCTAAGGTATGCGTATGGAGCAAGATAAGATAAAAGCAGTCAATGATTGGTTAACTGCCAAGTGTGCTTTTAAAGTTTGCTCATTTTTAGGCCTTGCTGGATACTATCATTGTTTTATTTGGCAATTTGCATACATTGATGCCTTATTGAGAAATCTATTAGAGAAGGGTGCTTCATTTGAATAGAAAGTGGAGTAGCAAAATACCTTTGATAAGATGAAAAAAGTACTCATTACTCTTGTAATATTACAATCGTATAATCTTAACCTCTCTTGTATACTTAACATTGATACTTCCGACTTTGCTATTAGAACGGTTTTTCAATAAGATTTTGGCAAGAGCCTTCAATTTGTGATGTATGAATCACGTAAGTTCAGAAAGGTAGAGCGCAATTAATCTGCATGTGATCAAGAGCAATTAATAATTGTACATGCCACAAAGGTATAGCAACATTATCTATTGGAAAAGCCAGTGGTTGTTCGGACTGACCATTGATCCTTGCTACATAATTTACATCTTGGAAATTTGAAATTGCAGCATCATCATTGAGAAGAATAATTACAGCTTTTTGATATCTAGCTTGAATATAAATAAGGACCACAACATATTGTGCTAGATAATTTATCATAAAGACCAAACTTGAAAGACAAATCAAGAGACAATGCAAAAGTTGCTACCATTAGTAGTATCATTTCAGATCCAACCAAGGAAGTAGAATGGAAGGAAGCTATACAATAAGATGTTTACTTTAAGATGATTAGCAATCAATTGAAGGTAGGCAATATACAATACCAAGATTATACTCTTAGTAAAGGCTTACTCTATTTCAAGAAGTAAATTTATGTACCCAACAATGCTAAATTTTGGATGCATATACTTTAGAAAAGACATGACATTCCAATATCTGGACATCTAAGATAAGAAAAGATCCTAGAATGGATCTCAAGGATATAGTTTTGAGTACGTTTGAATCATGATGTTTGAGCCTTTGTACACTCTTGCGAGTTATGTTAATATAATAAAGTACATAACGCAGTGTCTCATAGACTATTGTAGCCAATTCTGCCATCTATGGCATGTTAGGAGTAAGTGACTATGAGTCTCATTATACGTTTGCCATAGACGCTTTATAATCATAGTGTGATTACAATCTTTGTAGATCGACTCGTGAAGCAACTTTACTTACTTGTAGTGTGCTTAGATATTGATGCTTCAATGCTTATATGAGTCTTCTTTGATATTATCTTTTGTCACCATGGATTACCTCGTATCATCATTTCAGATCAAGATCCATACTTCAGGGGAAGTTTTTGGCAAGCCTTATTAAAGCTATTAGGCACAGAACTTGCCATGTCTATAGCCTTCCATCTTCAAACAAACAGACAAACACAGTGTACAAATCGGACCTTGGAGGATATATTGCTTGCATTTGTAGCAGTTCATCATAATAATTGAGATGAATATTTGATACTTTTAGAGTTTTCTTATAATGATAGTATTCAAATAAGTACTAGTCATTCACCATTTTTCGTTAATACCTGTCAATATCCAATTACGATATCAACTCTCCATCGCCCCATCAATACCAACAATCTGGCAAGGAGAGAATTTATACAACGGCTTACAATGGCCTTACAAGAAGCATGGCAATGCCTCGTTATTGCACAGAATTGATAGAAGTAGTATGCGGATAACCATCGACAATACGAGATTTTTTGAGAGAGTGATCAAGTGTTAGTCTTCAATGCCAACTTGCCACTTGCTACATCAATCCAAACCCATAAACTAGCACCTTTGTCGTTTAGACATTTTCGTATTTCTATAATAATATTTGATGTCGTATATTACCTTGAGCTTTCGCCACATATTTGGATCCATCCAGTCTTCGATGTTTTGCAATTAAAGGAATTTCATACCAAGCCAATGTGCTTTCCGGATCGATATCAACCACCACGACCACTAATTGTAGTTCATGACCAACAAGAATATCAAGTGGACAGCATTTTGAAGCATTACTACCTTTGTCGTGGTAATAAACATCTACAACTTCTGTACAAAATTCTTTAGAAAGATTATCTCATTGAAGATGCGATGTAGGAACCTACATAAAATCTAACTTATTGCCAAAAGACAATTCAGAGATACCATCATAATTGAAACAAGGATATTTTGTGTTAGTAGAAGGAGTTTAACTATAATAGGATATAGATAAGATAATTATATAGATAATTAAAACCATGGAAGTTTTTAGAATTAGAATTAGATTAGTAGATCAAGTAAGATCTACTATAGAATATTCTAGAAAGAATTTAGGATAGTTATTTAGATAGGACCTATAATAGAACCTTCTAGAAAAGGAGTTTAAGATAATTATCTAAATGAGATCTACCACCTAAGAACATTCTACAAGGTCTAGGATGGTAAGACAAGGTATAAATAGAATCGACCAAGGCCTTTTGGGACATTTGATCAAGTATGGCTTTGGACCTTTTTTTTCTTAATAAAGTTTGGTTTTGCATCTTTTTATTCAGATCTGTTATGTTCTGTTTCTGTTTGCTCAGTTTTATCTTTCATGTCCTATTCTATTTAATTCCGTTCAATTTTATTTTAGTCTGTTTTGTCCTATTTTGTGAAGATGCCTTATATTGTTGTAGATTGGAAGGAACTTGGATTTTTGAGATAGTCTAGTCATATTTTAATAGAAATCTTACACAAAAAAGTCCATTTAAGTTTTGAAGATAACGTTTATTACAACTCCAATATTATTGCATTCAAATTTCACAAAAGTCTTTTATTTGGAGATTGATGCTTTTCACTTTGTATTAAAAATTATACTATTATAAATGAAAAAAGATGAAAAGCCTCACTTAGTTACATTTAATTCAAAAAAAATTCAATCTAAGAGATTAATTATAAGATTTATGATAAAAAAAACTTCTTATAATTACAGACTTTTTGAAGAATGGCGTGACTTTCTAGAAGGTAATACGTATCTTATGAATGTATATATAGATCACAAAAACCTACAATATTTCATATTAACTGAGATTTTGAATTGATGCCAAGTTCGTTGAAATATATTATTATCTTATTTTGATTTTGTAATTATCTATCAACTAAAGAAATAACAAAGACTATCATATGCTTTACAAAAGAGATCATATCTTATTCTAAAGTTCAAAAAAGTAATATTTTTTTAGCAATATATCTTTTATTTGAAATTAGAACAATTTCATCTTTAAGCTACTTCTATAGTTACACCTATTGATTCAAGTTTTTTGAAAAAAATTTGTATAGCGTCAGCTAAGGATTCATTAATTTGTAATATCAAGCAGCGCTTTCATAATGACAAGTTCAAATTTGTGAAAGATCTTTTATATTGTGAAGATTTTTTATATGTTCTAAAAAGATTGATCCAACTTTGTATTCTTCAATCTTGACATGATTTTCTAGTAGCAAGACATTTTGGATTTAATAATTTAAATTTTTTGAAAATTGACCTATAATAATGGCATAATTTGCCTTATAAAAAAAAAAAAATAGTAAAAAAAAAATGACAAGGCTTTTTTTTTACTATATATATATATATTGATATTGTGGCCTACTTAATAACATCATTTTTTATTGAATTCCTTAGTTTATATAAAAGTTTTCAAAATATTTTTTGAAATATTGAAGGTGAATATCAAAATTTTTTTTGCCTTCCAACTTCAAATTGATTGTCAAAAAAAAACAAATTAATTAAATTTTGGAGCAATATTAATGATATACCATCAATTGTTAATAAGATGATTGGACTTCATATTTACTTTTAGCAAAGTTTACTTATAATAATATTTTTCATGCTTCGACTCAACAAACATCATTTTATGCCTATTATAATTACCATTCAAAGCTTAATTTGTCAGATACACCAAAAGATGAAAATCCAACAATAAAAAACTTGCAAAATAATTGTCACAGCTTCAAAAAACTTTGAAGCTCCATTTATAAGTAGCTCAAGATTTATACAAAGCATCTTTAGAAGAATTTAGAAAAAAATCCTCTACTTTTTAAGTTAGAGATAAAATATGGCTTCTTTGATAAAACATTAAGACCAATTGGCCTTGCAATAAGTTGGATTACAAAAGATTGAAGCCATTTTATATTCAAAAGCAAATCAATGGCCTATTAGTGGCTTATCAATTGGCATTAGTCACAGCTTTGAAAGTACATCCAATCTTTTATATATATTTTTTAATTGTTTAATTAGAATCAACTATTCTAAAAAGAATACAACCAACACCGCCTTGCATTGAAATAAATATTCACATACAATATGAAAAGTTTTTAATTCTTGGCAAAGAAGAGGTAAGTTAAAATATTTTATTCATTGGCATAGCTATGATATTAATAAGATCAATTATATTATATATGTGTGTTCTTCCTTGAGAATGCAATTGGCTTTTAGTTTTGGAAGGTAATTAGAAATGCAACAATAATTCTAATAAGTTTAATAGAATCTTAACTAAACTTCAAATAATCCTTGATAACCTCAATCAAATTTAAATTAATTAAAATAAATTTAAAAAAAGTCACAAAAGAAACATATAGTAGTTATAATTTAATTTCAAAGACATATAATAAAGAAATCTTAAAAAAATATATAAAAATAAAAGTTTAAAGAAATAAAAATAAACTTTTAAAAATTCTATAAATAATTAAAAAAAAGAAATAATAAAAAATCCTTATAAAATAATAAAATTAGAAATTTTAAATAAATCATAAGTAAATTATAATCAACCTTAATTTAATTCTAATAAAAATCCTAATTAATCTTAATCAAATCTAAAATAAAATCCTAATTAAAACTCTAATTAAAATCCTAATGAATCTTAACTAAATCTTAGATCAAATCTTAATGAAATCCTAAAAAAATTCCAAACCTTAAGCAAATCCTAAATCATAATTCTAGACCAATCCTAATAAAATCCAAAATCCTAAACAATTCTAAGAAAATCCCAAATAAATTTTAATCAATTACTATATTTATTTGAAACCTCAATAAATATTATTTGAACCACAGAACTTAACTAAAATTTTATTTAGACTTCAACCAATAAGTAATCAACAAATACATAATGTTTGAGAAGATTTGGATATACAAATTGCAAAAAAAAACTCTAAAAACCTCTTAGTTGTTGGCCATCCTCCTTTTCCAACTTGAATGCTGATCTTTCAATACCAAACTTTCCTTTCCAAACCATTCAATTGCTTCAAAAATTAGGTTGTATGTAGATATTCAAGTCTTAAGTGAGCTCTCCAAATTTTGCTTCAATCTAGATAGAAAATATTGTTAAATCTCAAAATCACTCAATGATCCTAAATCTCAAATTTTTGAGACCATAATTCACAAGAATCCTCATATACTTCAATTTATCTACTTGATCGACCTCAAACATTGCATATACATTAAGAAGAAGTACAACAAAAAAATTCACAAATTTCACTTATATACATACCGCAAACTCAAGAAATCTTCAAATTTGTAAACATGTTTTTATTTTTCAAAATCTAAATCCAATAAAAACATCATTAACTTTGAAAATCCTTCAAACTCTCAATATTAATCCAAATGACATGAAATTAATTTTTAAAAGTCTCTCTTTAAGTTTTCTCTCAATTTTTACTCTTTGATTTACAAAAAACTCCAATATCACTATAAGTATGCACTTTTAAGCCTCAAGATTTGATTTTGATCCAAATTGGCAATTGGTCCTCTTAAAATATTAATTTTTATCTTTTTGAGGTAGATTTTACTAAAATAAACTTCTAACTTCCTCCTACATACTCTTATATTCTTTATTTTTATAATCTACTTTATTTTATCTTATTTATGTCCTTATAAAGTAAGTAGAAGCCTACTTTATAAAAATATAGCATTTATACTTTTAGTTTACTATTTCTTGACTATTATCTATATTTCTAGGATAATTTATTATAATATTTTGAAATAAGATCTAAAATAAAATATTTTCTTTATTCTTTTACCTATTAGCCGTGTTACATCACAACAATATACGAACCAGAAGAAAATCTAGTTAATTTGCTATAAAAAGTACATGAGTTTTATTGATGCTATATTCAAAATTTTGAATATATTTTAGGATGAATTCTCTATGAAGCTACTACTAGGATGTTGTATATAACAAAGAAAGAAAATATTTCTAACAACAACCTTAGAATTTAGTATATTCAATTTATGTTTTAATACATCAAATAAGAGAGTATTTAGAGAGTCTTAAAATAATAAATATCAAAATAGAATTAGAATTGGAGCTTTTCATATCACTACCATCAAATCAACTATTCTAATTTCCACAACCTTTGTAAGATCATCCTTGAAATGAAGTTGGACCTTCTTGAAGAAAAAAATCCTTATATTACATTCAAGTCAAACAAGAAAATTTTAAAGATGGTCCTTAAACTTTGATTACTTTATTGCAAATATAAAATTGATGCTTCTTGTATAAAATTTGAATTAGAATAGGAGGTGATGTTATAAACATCTAATAAGAAGCTTTTAGATATGTTTTGAAATAAAAATTTCAAATTTTAGAAGGTTTCAAAAGATTTTTTAAATATTCTAATAATAAGTTCTAAATTATTTTAAAAATATTTTAATAAAATATTCAAAAAATATTTCTAAAATATTTTAGAAGATTCTAGAATTTTTTTAAAATATTCTAGTAAATTCTAAAAAAAATTAGAATGATTAAGGAAGTTGTTTGAAAAGTGTCGTAGAGATATTTTATCTTCAAGCAACATGGGAACTTCTTGAGAAGGTTCCTAAAGTTGCTTTATCTTCAAGCAACATAGGAATTTCTTAAGAAGGTTCCTAAAGTTTTTTATCTTTAAGCAACATGAAAGGTTCTTAAGAAGCTTTTTAATACCTAGTATATACTGGAATTGATACTAAGGAGATTTTCAATCTTAACAATATATATCTTTGAGCTTTATCTCACCTCTTTTAGTATTGATCTTATATTTATTTGATTTAATCAAATTCTTGATAGGTTTTTTGTTAAAATTCTTTTATTCAACTACTTGTTTGGTCTCCCATACAGTATATCCATAACAATTGGTGTAAAAATAAATGATGTCTTTAAGGCTTCAAATGAGGCTTTAGCTTCTTTGCTCCACTCAAATTTTTCTTTATATGTTAAATATACATGAAGATCCACAACTTTAAAAGAAATCTTGATGAAGATCTAGTAATAATTGAAATATAT
The DNA here is from genome assembly GCF_059467195.1 of Physcomitrium patens. NCBI lineage: Eukaryota > Viridiplantae > Streptophyta > Bryopsida > Funariales > Funariaceae > Physcomitrium > Physcomitrium patens. The sequence continues at coordinate 23,666,466 of NC_143410.1, read as the reverse complement.
ATTTTTAAAAAACATATCTTTTATTTTTTTAAAATATTTCAATTTATGATAGTCTAAATCTTCTTAGAACCCATTATAAGGCCATCATTTGAAATGATGTATTATAAAAAGTCAATTTGAATAGTATAAAATATATAATTTTCTATCTTGACATATAATCTTACATCTCTAAGTTTTTGTAGGACATGACAAACATGAAATTCATTCTCTTCTATGTTCTTAGAATACATTAAAATATTATTTTGATAATAGATGATAAAATCATCAAAAAATTCACAAAAGATATCATTCATTAGATATTGAATTATAATTAGTGCATTCGTGAGTCCAAAAGGCATGATATTATATTTAAATTGTCCATACTTGGTTCAAAATGTTATCTTCTATTCATTTTTTACTTTGATGTGAAGTAATTTGTATGCTCCTCTTTGATCTATTTTTGTATAAATCTTTATTTGATTGAATTGATCAAGAAGTCTTAAAGTCAAAAATAAAAGATATCTATTTTTGATGATGATCTTGTTGAGTCCTCAATAGTCCATTTACATTTACAAAGATCTATATTTTTTCTTCACAAATAAGATGGAAGCTCATGTTAGAAATTTGGAATGGCATATGAAGTTTTTATCAAAGTTTTTGTCAATGTAAACTTTGAATACAACCAATATGTTTTGTAATATATTATAAATTGATCCAATTAGTAGTTGAATTCTATCTTAAAGATCAATAGAACAATCATAGGAGTAATGTTCTAGTAAAATAATTGCATTCTTCTTCTTAAATACATCTTGATAATCTTGATATTGGCTTAGAATGCTATATTAAGTCTTTTCTTTATAGGAAATAATTGTGATGTAAATAGCAAAAGTTGACCATTTTTTTGTTGCATACATAAAAGCTCTTACATCTACTAACAAGGATTTGATTGTGATGGATTTATGAATTTTTACTTCACTAGCACGATTCTAGACTAAATTAAAGATTATAAGAAGTTCAATCTATTTAAAGATTATACTTCTCTAGTCATGATAATCTTAAAATAATTGGATTGAAAGAAAATCTAATGATATTAAATATTACTATGCTATTATGATCTTTAATTGCTATATGTAAAAAAAATTATTTTATGAATAATATCTTTAGAGGATAAGAAACAACCACCTATGACTTCTACATATACAAGTTCATTTTTCTTCATTAAAGATATTTCTTATTTTTTACCAAAAATTTTGTCTATAAAACAAATTGAGACTTTTGAATCTAGCAAGGCACAAACTTTGTGATTTTTTGGTAAAATTTTTTTATTGTAAATTAATATAAAGAATCTAAGAAGAAAATAAAATCTTTATTAGGTGTTATGCAAGATTTTAGCTGCACAGTCTCTATTATAGTTGAAAAACTTGTTTTCCAATATTTTCCGCTTTAACAATCCTATGCTTCATTTTATAGTTGTATTGCTTCTTTGGACAATGTTGAACAATATTCTTAAATTTTCTATAATATAAGCATAAACCTTCTTGATAGCATCAAGTATTTTCTTGCTTTATAAAAGGCCTTCAATAAACGGTGTTAATTTGCATAGGATCCAATCTTGATGAATAAGCTTCTATAAAATTAGATGTTATTGCCATGGCTTGATTTATACATCTTCAACCAAATATTTATTTGTGGTGTCTTTCAAAGAATTAATTATTGTATGCACTAGCTTCAACAATAAATTGCTTTAATGAACATGCTTTTAGTATTGTCAACAATAAATCTTTGACATATCTTTTAACCTACCTTAAAATTGATCAATAAAGACTTTATTATTTCAATCTACATCATAAGCCAAATTTTGGAATTCTACAAGATTTATGATGGCTGAAGATGATTTTTGTTATAAAGATAAAAATTTGGTCTTTATTATGTTTTTTTAATCATTTATTTTAAAATTTGTTATAAATACTTTTCTAAATAAATTCAAATAATAAAGAAGATATTAATATTTTTTTCATCTAAGGTACAAATTAAGAGAGAGTACTCCTAGAGTTAAGTGCACTTATGAATCCAACTTGAATAAATCTATAAGGGTATTGAAAAGAATACTAACTTAGATAAAACTTTACTTATTTTAAAAATCTTCAAAATTTTGATCTTGTTCCAACAAACTTCTTAGGCATACTTATTTTTGCCTCTTTTATACTTAGAATAGTAAAACTTCTTGAATATAGTTATGAGCTTGATTTACTTCTTTCTCTCAATTGCACAACTTTTTGGCATAGACTTTAAACTTTGTTGTTAACTTTTTCTATGAGTATTAGAATATTATTTCTATAGTTGATGTTAGAGACATGTGAGATTTCTATCTTTAGAATATTGATAAACTTGTAAAAATTTATAATTGTTATAAATCTATTCTTATTTTTATCAAAAATAGCATAAATAATTATTATTATCTTTTGATAATTAATTCAAATAAATCTAAAAGTCAAATTAGAAGAAGATAATCATCAACCTTTAAATTTGAATAAGAGTTTCTACTAAAAATGCTAGTTTACTCTCTTTAAAAAAAACAATGAATGTTTAAAAATCAAAAATAAATTTTAAAGTTGGATAGTCCACAATCTTCAAAACACAATAATAGAAGTGAGATAACCCACTCACTTTTAACAAAAAAAAGTACAAAGAATAAGCTTTCTTATCAAACTATCAAAGTCATGAATCTCAAATGACTAAAAGATCAATATACTCTTGTATCTTTTAAAAAGACTAAAAAATCATTAAAAAATGGTATAATATTAAACTAGAATGGCTATTATGAAAGATAAAAAGATTAGAAAGTCTTGAAACAAAACCAAGGACTTGCTACATAGCGACGTCCTATAGAACCTCCAATTAGTGTCTAATTTACGAGACACATGTCTTAACTTGCAAGACAAGTTTTTTATATGTATGCCACATTGTTAGCTTGTACCATAAGCTATCTACACATGTGACACATGGCTAACTTGTTGGCCAAGTTTCTAATCTATTAATCAACTATAAACATGTGTAAAGTCATATATATATATATATATATATATATATATATAGCTTTTAAGAAGCTTTGCCATAAGATAATATTAAATCTATCTACATTTACTTTCTACACATCTCTTCTTATTTAGGTAAATATATATATATATATATATATATATATATTTGTGACAACAATTATTTTTGATGTATTACAAAAAATGAATAGTAATCCAAAAAAACTAACTTCATACAAGAATAACATTTTGAAATGAATTAGACAAGTTTTTATGTTCTTGTGTATTTTTTTTTTTTTTATTTTACAAAAAAATATCTTATTTTTTGAATTAAAAGCATAATTTTCTTTTATTACACATGAATATATGTGGAAGAATAAATAATTAAGTAATGCAATAAAATATATACCTATTTTTCATCTAATTAAGATTTTATTTTGCATTTAAACATTTTACATGAGTAATGTTAAAAAATTATACATACTTAAAAAAAAGTGCATAATTTTTTATTATTTTGATTTTGTTGAATCAAATTTTTAAAATATAAATGATTCTATTATAAAATATCTTTTATTAAGCTTTTTAGATGGATAATGCATTTTTTTTTCAAACAAGACTATCATTTTTATAGCTTGTATTTTGATAATTTTTTGTATAGGCATAATTACTTTACATTTGTGCCTTTTAGAATTTTATCTTAACTAAAATTTTGCACCAAAATAGTAGAAATCAAAATTAAAATATGTATATCATTGAAAATTTCCTACTTTCTTAAATTTAATTTTTTTTTACATAATAATAGTTTCAAAATTTCAAAGGTATATAAGAAATAAATTTATAATAATTGGATATATATATATATATATATATATATTTCCATTTTACTGAAAACAGAAAGATCTTGAGCAAGAAGGTGCAACTGGCAGGTGCAGCAAGGAGACATCCCATCATCAGAATCACACTGAAAATCCTCTCCTTGCTTCTTATTCTTTGGGTATAAGTGAAACATATTTTATTCACTTTATAAATCAATTCCATAAAAAAGAAAATAGAAAAAAGTTCGATGCCTTTTAAAAGAGCACTGATTAGATTTTACATTAAAAAGTTACACAACAGGGTGAACTCTTTGCAACATTTCAGAGAGTTCATGTATGTGGAAACAAACAACAGGAGTCATGTGTGCGAGAGCACAAACCAAATCTTTTATCTTTTAGATAAATTCCATCCTGAAGTGCGTGAGCCAATGTGAAGAGTGAACAGGGAATCCGAACCGGGGCACAAATGCAACCATGTGCGAGCAGACCAGCCACGAGCCACGAGTAGGCAAACCCCTGCGGAGGTGGCAGTCCAGTTGGCAGAATACGATAGGCTAGGAAAAGGTGAGCCCGCCACGCGAGACGGGCAGGCTTAACCAAGGCCGGTGTCGGGGGTTATCCGATGCCAGGGTGTCGCTAAATCCCCGATGCTTCCTCAATGCAAAGAGAGCTCTTTCCGGCGGCGGGCCAACGTGGGAACCATAGAGCGGAGCTATATGGACCACACACCGGCCCGCGAAGGAGAGCAGCAGTCGCCATAGGAGTGGTAGTCGTAGTTGTAGTAGTAGTACTGGTCCCCAGCTCAGATCTCTCCGCGCTCTCGATCTGCCCCAACCAATGTCACACTATTGGAGCCCTGCCTCAACTACGCTTGTCGTCACTCTGCGGTCTGCTTTCGTCTTGTTCGCCTTTTTCAGGTTTTCTCGCTCCGCGTTTCGGGAGGCCTCCCCCACTCCTTGGCCAACTTGACTTGATGCTGCCTCTACTTTACGCTACTGGATCGAATTTTGTGTAGATAGAGGCCAGATTTTGTAAGGAGGCAGGGGAGGGGCATCATGGAGGGCGAAGACAGTGATGTGCGGGGTGGCTCTCCCTGGTACATTTGCTGGAGCTAGTGCTCGCGTGCTGGCCCTTAAGTGCTTGGCAGGTGCAGCTTGAATTTCCATATTGGAAACAGTTGTGGTGTGGCTGGTGACCAGAAAGTGGAGTTTAATTTCAAGGGGCGAGTTCTGAGGACGTGCAGGGAGCAGGGGCGTTTTTTTTTTTTTTTTTTTTTTTTTTCTCGTAATGGAGAGTGCTAGTAGGAACTTAGTCAACTTCAGCTATGGCGGGCCTCCTAGGTACGTGTATCTTGGATGCTTGACCGTAGTTGTGGTGGAAATGTTGGAGATGAGAGCGGCGGCGATTAGGGAACTGTGCGTGTGCTAGATGTTGCGATGGTTCATGCGTATTCGCGGTCGCTGCTGGAGTTGTTCGCATTAGTTACTTGTTAGCTTGAAGTGTGCAGCAGCGTATCGTTGCAACACTGCAGTATGTGGAAGCTCCTTGCCCGGCTGCTCGTAGTTGCTTCCTATCTCTCAGCTAACCGTGCTCGAGGTCAAAATCTTCTCTTCCGCCTACGACCTCGCTGCACGAAGTCCTGCGCGACGTTTGCTCCATCACTTCTCGTTCACCACTAGAATCGAATACAACACCGCTTGTACAAATTTTTCTTGTATTCTATACATATAGTCCAGCAATATGAGCTCCACACACAGGCGAGTATCAGGCGAGTGCTGGGGAGCCGTGTGGCGCACGCTCTGAACAGAATCGGCGACTGTTTGGCAGTTCCTCTTGCAGGAGTGGAGGATCTTTGAGAGATTCCTTAGGATATAAATTCGTTTCCTCACCGTCACCTTCTGTAAATTTCCCGGATGCTGCTCAAACCACCGCTTTGAGATAGAAGAGAACGACAGCACCTAATCACTTGCAATTCGCTGAAATGCTCCCATTCCAAACTTTGCCTTGTCAGAGAAAATTTTAAATTCTACGCTGACTTAATTGTTCCTTGACCTTGTACTGCAGGATGTACAGGCTTGATCCAACTCTCATCCCGCAGCATTCACCACTCGCTCAGCCACGAATGCTTTCAGAGCTGCCTGAGGCAGCAAACCGCCTCGACTTAACCTCCGCCATTGCCCACGAACTCCAACGCATAAACAGCCAACCGGGCTGGCTTCCCTGGAACCAGCAATTAGGCGAGATTCAATGTTCGCATGAGCCCGCAAATGGCTTGCAACTCCCGCCTGACTCGCTTCTATCTCATCAGAACGCCGGCAGCGCAGGCCGACCCATTCCGCAGTACATTCCTCGGTTCGACGAAGCGCTGAGGCCTCCCGCCCAGCAATTGCCAACGAGATTGGACCTGTACAGCCCCGACTTGGAGCCGCTTGCAAGCGCACATCAGGGGTTCTACTCGAGGGCTGACAATGGAGTACCGAGGGATGTGGGCGCGCATCAGCGAACGCGACTGCACCCAGGCCACCAGGTACGTGGACGGTGCACCGGGAGCGAAGGGTGAGAGCAGGGAGGGAGGTTGTGAATTGGTGGGTGTGCGCACGTTGGCGATGGCGATTGCGATTGCGATTGTGGTGTTGTGATGAAGAGATGGCGGGGGAGTGCATTGGTCTGAAAGGGGATGTGGTGGGCAGGCGTTGGACGCAGGTGGGCGGGTGGAGTCCATGGCGCGATCGGTGTCGCCATGGATCGAGCGCATGATGCAGGCGGACGTGACGCCGACGCCGAGCCCGAGCCTGGGCATCTCGACGAGCCTGAGCCTGTCGCAGAGGGGTCTGGGGGAAGCGAGCTGCGTGGCGAGCCAAACGGCGGAGCTGCAATCGTGTCACAGCAGCGACGTGCAGCGGAGCGCGTTCCAGTGCGGGGTGCAGCGCGATCAGTCGACGGCGGAGGCGTCGGCGGAGCTGTGTACGGACGACGAGGACTGGGAGGCACGGCCTTTGGACGAGAAGCGGAAGAAGAGGTAAGGCGGACAAGGAGGTTGAGGTTGAGGTTGAGGAGTGTGGGAGTTGTTTGCGAGCGGATTCGGAATGGCGGAATGATGTGTTAGGCGGAGTGTTTAGGGTGTGAGGATGGTGAGGAGAAGGAGCGGAAGTGGAGATGTGGGTGTGTGACAAGGTGGTGGTGGGGCACTTGGGTGGGAGCAGGATGTTGTCGAACAGGGCGTCAGCGCAACGTTCTCGGCAGAGACGGCAGGAGCGGCTGGACCAGCTGGAAGTGCTGGTGAACACATGACATTGTCAACTGCGTCGTAGGTGGTTAGGTGCAGGGGGACAGAGTGGGATGGGTTGTGATGAGCAGCGGGTGAAAGAGTGGGCTGCGGAGTAAACGGCGTGGGGATGGGGTATGTGTTGTTGTGGCAGACCGCACAGCTGCGGGTGGAGAACTCGACGTTGCAGAAGAAGCTGGGCGTGGCGGTGCAAGTGGCGAAGAAGTTCGAGGACGAGAACAAGGCGCTGCAGAGGAGAGTGGAGAGGCTGAGCAAGGAGCTGGAGAGCGGGAAGGCAAGGATGCCGACAGAGCGGGCGTTCGACGAGTGCGCGAGCAGCCAGCAAACAACATGCACAAGCTCGTGCGAAATGGTAGGGAGTGAGTGTTGGTGTGTTATTGGTCGGGGGAGTGGAGGGGCAGGTTGTGGATAATTGCAAGTCGTGGGAACATGCACAAGCTCGTGCGAAATGGTAGGGAGTGAGTGTTGGTGTGTTATTGGTCGGGGGAGTGGAGGGGCAGGTTGTGGATAATTGCAAGTCGTGGGGTAGAGTCGGGAATGGGAGGAGGCAGCGGGTGATGACGGGTTGTGTGTGAACAGGTGGGGGGGCGGACGTCGGTGGATCCGAACGTGATGCGGAGTGGGAACGATGGGGAGTCGATACCGTCGATGTCAGCGGGGAGTGCAGCAGCCACGGAGACGGAGACGAAAGGAGTGGAGGGGGCGAGCAATGGGAAGCACGGCGACGGGGTGAGTTCGGTGCGGAAGTCGCTGTCGGAGTGGCGGATGGGGAAGAAGCGGACGTTGGAGGAGTCGGTTTCGTTCGGGGGATCGCACAGCGCGCCGATGGGGAATTGCATGGGGCCGGGGTCGGCGTCCGGGGAGTTGTGGACGAGCTCACACACGAGCCTGGCGCGGGCAGGATCGCCAGGGACGGGGGTAGAGAGGGAATGCGGGAATGTGCTGGAGTCGATGAGGTCGCCGTTCGGGGGGTCGTTCGGGATGGAGGCGACGATGAAGGAGGATGCGAGTCAGATGGATTGTATGGAGGCAGATCGGTGGTTGGAGTTCGCGGAGTGCTTCAAGTGAGGTGTTGGGGAGAGCGGATGGTGACACCGCTGAAGCTCAGTGATGCTAGATTGTGGAGAGATGGAGGGGAAGTGGAAGGGTGGTAGCTGGCAGGAGGATAGATGAGTAAGATTTTGAAGATGTACATTATTCATCGGAAGTAGCATTGATGATCATCGGTTTTAGTTTTTTTATTTTTATTTTGTGTCATGTTGGCTTGCTTGTTGTGAACAGTTTTTTCGCCGTTGGGTATGCTTGTTCAGGGTGTGTTGGAGTTGCGTTGTTGAATCAATTATGTGAAGTGTGTTTCTTGCCATTGTATTGTCTTGATAATGGTGATTAGCTGTTGACTGTTCTCGATTTCTTTAGGGCGCGTCGATGGCAGTCTGCATTATCTGTATATCTGTGAGAAATGATTCGGAGGTGTATGTGGACACACCTTGGAGGTTTCTTATGTGGGTTGTCGTCATGCCCAAGCTTGCTCTCTTGATTGTTAGTGAGTGCATGCAGATAAATGACCGTGCGTCCTGCTGATTTAAATGATGAATGATGTATTTTTGTATCTTTTTAGGATGATTATTGGAGCAGTGTCAACATGATGGCCGATACTAGGCCATGGTGAGGACTTGTGTGTGCAAAGTAGTCTTGTTACTGCGCGATCGCTTGGAATGTGGTAGTGAGACGCTAGAACTAGGAATCGGTTAGTGTGAAATCTAACTGCTCTGCTCTGCTGTCCAATCATGTCATTCCAACTTTAAACAGAATGAAGGGTAAGTGTGTAGCCCACCATCGAAGGTCTCTTGACTCTGCACCACTTTGGTCAATGATTGAACTGAGCAAGTGGGCAATAGCAGATTGCTGGCTTTGAGCTTGTGGATGAACATCGTCTTCACGATCTGGTTTTGTAAAATATCTCCACATGCAGCTGATAGGTAACTGGTGGACTCAGAGGCCATGACCTCAAAAAATGGATCGTCATCATGATGCGAAAGAATTTATGTAAAGAGAAAGGGAATATAGGAAAGAAAAGAAAAGAATCATCAAAGATTGAAATGAAAATCTGATAGGCCAGTAGTTGCTTGTATCCTTTCAATACCAGAGTTATGATGTGATAAATGTGCTACTTCAAAACTCAGGGCCGCTAGGACATACGGCAAAATGCGTAGAATACACTGCAGTTTTTGGTAACACATGTCCACGCCTCAGTTGACTCATGAATTTTCCATGTTCGCTACTTTCATTGGCTTGGAAGTAACGAGATTCACACTCGTAGGGATGAGTCATACCGGTATGTAGAACCCAATATAGGGCTGCACTCTGAAATATCATTATCCCAAAGGGTTATCCCATATGTAACATTATCCCAAAGGTGACTTGAGATTCAAAAGTTGGTGTTAAACGCGAAAGAACTGCAAAGGTCTCGCGCTCTTTGCCACCTCAGCAATTGCGCCCACTCATACAGCTTCAGCAGGGCTCCAAGTGGGCAACTGCGAAGCGATTTCCAATGGTTAGCTTTCATCGCAGGTCTGCCACTTTGCCTAGTGGCCAATTCATGTGGTAACTCCACGACAGTGGCATCGCAGTTGTTGTGCCACTTGGTTAGTGGCCTGTTCTGCACGACAAGTCATCAGCAAAATTCTCCATCGTAGCAAATTTTCCGTAGGTTCAGAATTTATTGACGAGGAGTGATTGGCGTAGGGGAAGTTTCATCTGATTCCTCGCGAATACATGCAGTTCACCCAGAATACCACTAAGAGGGCCTCAAGACATACCTACTATAAGTTGTTATCGTTGTTTAGAAGTGGAGTATATAGATATATATATATATATATATATATATATGTATTTATAAACATGTGTGTGTTTGTGTGAATTGTCTTAATGGGATCCAGGAATGAAAGTTTCACTGCCTAAAAATAGTGGGAACAAAAGGTGATACATTTGTGGTGGTGGTTATAGTTGAATTACCAACATGTTGACCAACTTATGAAGAGTATGGTTCTCCCTGAAATGAGAAAAATACAACTCTTTAGATACATTTGCACGCTTAACAGTATATGAGTTGTTTTTGAAGTTCTATTTTTTTGGTAAATTAATATTTAGCTATGCACTGAAGATATGGATGAAATTCTTCTATGAACTGTTCCTGCCACAAAAGACTTTTGTAAGATATTTTTCATTGTCCACAATCATCAACTAGTTTCTTTATGCATGTTTGTGTGTGAATCCATCTTTTGATCAATTCAAGAATACAGATGACGACAAGTAATTCCTGATGAAAAATTTCATCAATTAGTGGGCCCTGCAGTAAAATGTGTAGGAGTTGTAACCTATACACTATCTTCATGGAACATTTGAATGCAAAGGAAATACTAAGTAGGCAAAGTCAAGACATAAAATATCTGACAGCACTTAATGAATGAATGGACGAAAAAGAAAGCAAAATTTATGATTTTTCTACACCCTCACTTTCCCAAAGCTCAAAAAATATCTACACTAATGAATTATACAACACTAAGGTGATAGATCATGGGAACCATACTCTAACATCACTGTGCCCTTTTCTCTTTCCTTTTTCTTTGCTTTAACTTTTCGGAACTTTTCTAGGGCCTGCCTTTTCCCTTGGACTGCCCGTACCTGCCCCACTAAAAAAAAAAGGAAGATTCCAAGAGTTGGATGAAATTGATGAATGATTGTTAAATTTGGATGTCTCATCCGAAGGGTTGAGAGCCTGCCGCTAGCCTCGGCTTCTCAGGCTGAAGCCTGAATCTCACGCGGCCAAGGAATGCAGCCACATTTATGACCACGCTACGCGGCGAATCCTGTTTTCATGTTACATCTTTGTATATCAGCTCCAGATAAATAAGGCTGACGTGATCATAATCGTGTAGGAGCATCTACTGAGTTACGAAGTCGTAATTTGCAATGTTTGATAGTTTCCCTCCAGACACATCAAGATATGAACTGGTACTAGCTATGAACACTGAACGAAAAGAGTCCTGAATGAGCAACAAGTCTATGGTATTTTTTCGTATTGGATGATATTTGCTCAAGCCATTTTCCTTGGTATCATTCCATCCTTCCTCTCTAAACAATTTTGCATTCCGTTGGATCCAAACATACCATAGACATGTACTCTTGAGTAGGGACCAGATGAAGTTAAAACGTCTTAACTGAAGAGGGAGATTGGGCGCACCAAGATTTTAGTCTGTGAACATGTCCACGTTGAGACTGTCCGGAGACACAGGTTGCTCCGAGATTCTTCATATACATAACCACGCACATACAATTTCGGAAGAATTGCTGTAGATAATGTGCTGCAGGTGAGATTTGAGTACGTCAGAATGTGGTGGAGTGGATTCAGATGAATTTTTTGGCAGTTTTCCAAGAAGATGAGCTTCAGACGTTTCTAGAGAAACTTGGCATTTTAGCTGAAGAGCCAGAAGAAGACTGGATTACATCGCAATTGATGAACACGTCAAGTAAAAAAAGAGGCAGATATTTTTCCTTCATACTTTTCGAGCATTTACAGGGGAATATTAATCTAACAGGGAGATGTGTTCAACTTCGAATGATCTTAAAAGGACACAATTGCGTCTACCCCATTGCTTGAGAAATTGTTCTTTGAAGAAAAAAAAAAAAAAGAAAAAAGTATACTTGTCTTGGATCTTGGTCTATTCCTGGTCATTCCGCTAGGACTAAATCCTTGACCTTGTCCTGCTCAGCAACCCAAGGATAATCCAGAAGGGGTACCCTTTCCTACATTCTAAAGCTCTCTTAGATCTATATACGTTGTTCGACATCACTTACATAAAAATCTCCAACACAGTTAATGCAGCCTGATTGCTCACAACGTAAAGAAAATCTCCATTCTCATACAAAGTTTCGGAACTCCTTTGGTCGTTTTGGTGATGGGTGTGGGGTGTGGTATCATGCAACCTTTCACACGTCTGCAGTTGCACATTTCGAAACAATCAGTCTAGTGATGCGGTTTCATCATCTAGATTCAGTAAAGTGCAGTTGTCGACAATGGAGGCCTTGAACATCCCTGGTCGTCGCATAAGATTAGTTTGCTCAACCCGAGGTTCGACGCTTGAGGACGTTCACGTTTATCACAGTTACCTGAGCAAGCAAACCAGCATTATCTTCCACTAGAACTTGATTTTGCAAAGGCAGGCGAATATCCACACCAGGCAATCGTCCGAGAACGTCGACTTCCTAAGATGAGGGGAATTCAGACATGAAACCAGATTCGTAAGAACACGCCTCCAGTAACTGCGCTTGCATGTAGGAACAGAGAACCTCATCAAAGAGAACTTTCCAAGTATGATGTAATTATATACTAGTTATCTTTGGCAGATTTTTTGTCATAAATCAACTAACGACAAGCACAGAAATACAAGAGTCTAGCATGCTGTACTGTACAAGATTCTAACTTTTGCACAAGCACATCTCTAAAGCCTTAAAATTTGTGTGGAACTGTCATTCATTGCTGTGCATCTCCAACAACGTGTACCTTTTATTATATTCAGGCCGCAAGGAGCACTGAACCCAATGTTAAAATATGTTTATTGTTTCTATTTTCTTGGAAAACATGAATATTTCAGTGGCTCTGAAAGATCGTGGTTGGTAACGTTACTACTGAAAATAAAAAAATTGAGGCAAACTATTTGCCCCACAAAAATTGCACTGACCTTGGCTCGTGGCCTCTGCAATTGTTAAAATAAATTTTTGTATCCAAAAAAGAAAAAAGAAAAAAGAAAAAAATGATTTGTGTTTCCCAAGTGGTTATGTTTGGGAATTCCTGTTGAAATCAAATCCTAGGACGATAATAGTCAATGACAAAGTTCTGAGAGAAGAAACAACTTATTTGCCAAAGCATGTTTTATTAACAAATTTGGACAACAAGAACCTTCCCATGGCATAGCAATCTAAAGAAACTAGTGGAGGGTCTGTAAATAATGAGTGAAAAATTGGAAAACCATATTCTTATTTAAAGTTTCATGCAAGTGATCTACAAAGTTCTTGTTTAGTTTCTATATAATATAATTAACAAAATGTATAGATTTTAACTAAGAATTATTTTATTCAATTCCAGAGCAATTTGACATTCAAATTTGACATATGGTGCAAACACACTAAATATTATGATTTAGATAAAATTAGAAAAAAATTACATTAATTTCAAAAAAATAATCTATAGATAGAAGTTGATTAAGAAAAATAGTAGAAGAAAGTCCAAAAATGATAAAATAAATGAGCCAAAATATTGCACATTAGTATAATCTAATTGTAAACAAGATTTAGAAATGCATTCTAATCAATTACAACCATCTTTCTGAAAACTATTTACTAAATTTTATTCTATTTTATTTAATAAATGCCTACTCAATTCTAATGTCATCTAAGAACAATAATACAAGTAAAACTACTAATTTATAGGATATACAATGAATTAGAATATATATTTTTTTTGTTTTAAAAAGGTATGTTAAAAAATATATATATATATATATATATATATATATATATATATATTATACTTAATTGAAAAAGTTTTTGGTAGGTGATAAATTACTGCAATAATAGAAATAAGTAGCAAACATAGTCAAATAGTAATACAAGGCTTGTAAAAAAAATACATCTTTTACAAAAATAAAATCACACCCTCTGAAAGATTTATAGTATATATTAAACAAATAATGTATATAAATTCTATTCAAAAGTAGTTAGTAGTTGAAAGGTGAATTACTTGAATTTATTTGAATTTAATTGAAGTTAAGTGATTTATTACAAACTAATATAATTTAGATAAAGTAAAAAAAATCCATCATCCAAAAATAACCAAAGGTAACATAGAAACAAGAAATAGATCTAATCTTATATATAATCTAGCCATAATCTAAAGCAAAGAGTAATCCTATTGGCAAAATAATTGACATCACATATAAGATTGATAGTAGGATTAAGAGTGCTACTTGAGGTGTCTTGTTGACTAACCAAGTAGCTTTGTAAGTATAAATCATGTATGGCAAATCTAATGGCTAAATCAAAGAATTAAGTATAAACCATTTATGGCAAATATAGTGGCTAAATTAAGAAATTAAGTATAACTATAATCCCTCTTTGACATATAGGTAGTTAATTTTAAGTCAAATTTTACAAAGATGGTGTGGCAACATGTTAAAAATTACAAAATTGGTAATACTAAACTTACAAGACTTTACAACTTAAATAACTCAAATAGCTATAAGACTAAAATTTCATTCTATAAGTATTACTACCTAGGCTAACAAATTGTTGACATAAAGAATTTGTCACAAATATAAGATTTAAAGTTAGACAACACTTAAAAGTCAAGAACTATATATATATATATATATATATATATATATATAATTGATAAAAAATAAAATATAATAATTAATTTTCAGAGTTAAGTAAATAGTAAAATAGACATGTCCATAGTATATGCATCTTATAATTGGCACCAATATCTAGTATACACACTACTAAAATTAAAAATTAAAATTAAAATTAAAATTAAACTTAAAAAAAATAAAAAAAATTCAAATATATATATATATATATATATATATATATATATAATTTTTAAATAAATAGTTTAAAAAAACATTGAATGACCATCAAAATATAATCAAGTAGAAGAAATGGCATCAATTTGACACAATACATAATAAAATTGTTTTTAGTAAGTAGATACTAGTCACAAGAGACCAACAAGTAAAGTGGATTTGACAACACCTTAAACATCCTAATACCTAATATTTTAATCAACAAAAAAATCATAAGATCTTTTATATTAGGTCCAAAAATAAAATCTAAATTTTAAAAGCCATATTGAAACAAATAAAAATAAAGTAATTAAATATTTAATTATCAATATAATATCTCTTATAAAATAAAGCTCATTAGATAATTCTTACAAACACTTTGCAAGATAAAATTGACATATAAAACATATATTTATTAAATAAGTAAAATTTAGACTTCAACACAAGAAGGTAAATATTTTAAAAATATAGTAAGATAAATTGTGAGTTTTTATAAATCTTTTCATGAGATCTAAATTTTTTAAAGTAAATTTATGTATTTTTTTATTAAATAATAATATAAATAAGAGTTAATTTAAGATATACTTTTCTATTATCTTGTTAAGTACATATTTAAAATATATTTAATAGATAGGATTTTAAAATAATCAAAATAAGATAAAAATATTTTTATGTTTTGAGAGTTGAAGAAAGAAGAATAATTTTAAGAATAAAATATAAATAAAAGATAAGTATATGAAAGTATCCTTAAAATGTTTGAAAGAATTAAAGTCTAAACAACTTTTTTTGATATTTTACAACAGTTTTTGTGAAAGAATTGATAATCAACTAATATTGAAATATTACTAAAATATTATTTTAAGGAATTCTAAGAATTTTTTTTATAATTCTAATAATATAAAGAAATATGAAGTGGCAATTAAAAATATATTAAGAAATATTTCTTTAAATATTTTAAATAAAAAAATTATAACTTTATAAGGTTATTAATACATTAAGAATATTATCAAGAAATTAAAGATATGAAAATTAAAAAGGTCCAAAGACCAAAAAGATTGGAATTTGAGTTTTTAAATGGTTTTTAGATATTATTAGAAAATATTTCTATTGGAAATTAATGATGTTTTTTAAAGGATCAATTTTCTAGAAGTTTTAATAAAAAATTATTCTATTCTTGTTTAAGAGAAGAAGTTAAAAAGTCTTTAGTAACAAAAAAAAACTAACTATACTATTTAATACTCCTATCATTACTTAAAAAAATCTTAAAAAGTTTAAATTTTTTTAATATAAAACATAAACTAAAATAAATTACTTCTTTCTTTTTGTTTTTAGTATACATTAAATAATATTTTAGTTATCTAAAAAAAAACAATTGGACTAAATTTTCTATCTAATACTTTTGCTTTTGAAACTAGATTTTTTTGAAGTATGTGACAAGGTTTTGACGAATTTATTGTTCAATACTATGTTATAATGACAAAAATAATTTTTTTAGCAAGGAAAAGCCTAAGTATGTGCCAATAAAAATATTACCAACCAGATTTCTTTCTATAGAAAGATGAAGCCATTTTTTACTTATTTTATATTTTCTAATAATAGGTGAAATATTAAAATTAGTTATTAAACAGGTGGTCAAAGAGAATTGTATACATACCATATCAATCAAAGATAGAGAAGATAAACAAATATTGAGTCAACTTATAAATGCTACTATAGTAATCCTTAAAAGATAAAAATTATAAATAAATATATGAATAAATGGATAAGGTAGTTGATATCATCTAAATATTTAATCTAATCTTAAGACTACTAATAAATTGGTCCAAATCCCAAGTCTATTTGAAAAATATGAATATCTTAAAATATGTATAAATTGATAGATTTGGATAGGCTTGGACAAGTAATAATAGTATCTCTAATTTCTTGGCAGTCTCTTTGGCATATTTCTTTGCATACCTAATGTAGATCAATTATTAATTATTTTTGTTTTTAAAACAATTAAAGAAGTGGTGCTCAATAGGAATTAATATCAAAAAAATAGCTAGTATTGTAAATTACATCTTCTTATTTATATATACTTCTTAATTTCAATATTGACTATATTTTAGATATTTCAAATGAATACTAAAAATCTTAGCAATATTTAGTGAGCAACAATGAACAACCACTTAAATTAAGAAATTAGAAATAATTTGTTAAGGTGATTTGAAGAAGAAAAATATAACATGAGTATGAAGAATACATGATACTTTGAACTTTCAAAACATATTATTTATTCTAATTATTTCTCAAAACGCTTCACCAAATATTGTAATTTAAATTTTGGAAGTGTATTTGAGCTTAAAAAGATAAATTGGGTAACATTGATGTGTAATAAATCAGCTGTACGCTTTAAAGAATGGAGGCCATGAAAAACAATTTCTTAGAAACAAATCATATTTGCAAAAGAGATTTTATATATATTTATGAAATTTACAATAATTTGGTCTCTGATTTGTTGGGAAAACGCTTTCTTGCTAAACAGAAGAATAATTTGGTCACAAGATAGAAGAAAAGCAACATCAGCAAACAAAAACCTAAACAGTTATATTGTCCTTCTGATATTGTTGTTTACGAGAATAGCTTCAAGGACGAGCATTTCCAATTCTCATGTGCACATCAAAATCATGGTATCCGGGTTACGAAATATCATACACAGGGGAACGAGTATGGCGAAATTTTTGGATTACTTAGAAAAAGTCTAAAATAATACTGAAGTAGATAGAAGAATTGGGTTAGCACATATTATTACACTCATGGTTAATACATGGATTTACGCAGTACACCACTACCCTACCTCACCACATAGCTACTGTTCCTCAGAACATCGGAGGGGAGTGTCGCATGATGCTGCAGTGGGGATCAAGCCGTTTCTGGAGCAGCAAATGGTGATTATAGTTGCCTCGGAGATGGAAGAGGGGCCCGCGTCATGTCAGTGACATCCACAATGAAAAGAGTTGGACGGTGAGTATGGATGTCGAGCATTGCTGAAACAGAAGCAGGCAAAGGGTGGAAGGAAACATTGTTACTCTGCTAAAAATGTTAAGGAAGAAGCAAGTCTGAAACGGGACGAAGAGAGCTCCCCGCCTGTACACAAAGGCCTTCACTGGATTGATCAGCCTACAGTACTCCGAATCTGAAATCCATTCATGGAAACGAGCAAACGCATGTATCCGTCGCTAAGAAGCACTGTGTGTTTAACCCTTCTAGATAGCCTGCCAGAACAACATGCGCACGCAATCCACAGGCAAACGAAAGTGCAGTACACAGCCAAGACAGTGATCACATTAACAACTCATCACATTCAGCTGGACGCCCACCTACCAATTGAGCTCGAGCGAGAAAGAGTAGACAACCACCGGTCTAGTAGCTACATCTGGTTTAATTTTAGAAAAGAAGCATTGTTGTGAGTAACAAGTCAAATGGTTCCTTGTTGAGTTCTGTCTCCGACTCTTACTGTCATCCCTGGTGGTCCTACAGTTTGTGACAAGCTCCTGCAACAGGGTCGATGCTGATGTAGAAATAAGGAACGTCGACGTGCTGATTGGGACATGATCAAAGTGACCACTTCTTCCAAACCGATTTCGGCATAATTGAATTCCTATTCCATTCCCCTGTGTCGCGGGCTTCGCCCACGCTCACGGAAAAACCGAGTAAGATACAAGAAGTTGCTAACTCCATTTCCAGAAAGGACACCATCAATTTCGTCACCAGCACCCAGTTGTAGCGCTTCTCACTCGAGCCTATCGTATATACAGAAGGATTCTAGCTTGTGGAAAAGATCCCCGCCGTCCCCGACACCCAAATCCCGACATATAAACGACTTCCCCAAACTAGTCAAGTTGATATTCCCATCACTAATACCCCTCCCTTCCTTGTAAAGATTGAAGAGGTAACCTGACTGTAGCCCTTCAGTGCCCACTCCCTCCACCTCGAAGTGTAATCCACTCCCTCCACCTCGAAGGTCGTATTCTCGGCTAACGCCAACACCACCTCTCGACTACAAATCAATTATTCTCAGCTAGTCAACTCCACACCAATTGATGAAAGGATCTTTTTAGGATTTACAGAATGCTCAGGTCATGTGCGTAAGACATTCTTTTGATAGGCATGGACATGGAGCGAGAGACAGAGCGGGATATGGTGGCTCTGATCTGCGGCTGCAGAGCACGAGCTCCCGTGATGTAGAACCGGAACACTTGGAAGGCAGAGTTGAATATGTTCAGAGGATTGAGCGCCATGTTGAAAACAGACATACGGGGGAGGAAGCGAGAAATGGACTGCTTCCATGGAGTGCTCTCGGGGTTACGCCTGTCGAATGCGTCCGAGTGAAGAAGGTAGGCTCGGGCTGCCTTCTCCACCAATCGGTTGCGCATTGGGGTGCGAGGAGTGTCTCCACTTTCGTCGGCGACAGATCCAGAGGAAGGAATGATCTCCGTCAGGGAGGTATAACTGGGATACGCCGCCCTCGCCACCTTCGATGAAGTCACAGGCGCAGTCGAAGTCGAAATAGGACGGAGACCTCGCTTCGGAAGCGCGAGGTCGGACATTTTCAAAGGCTGCACCTGAGACTGATCACCAATTGGATACAAGCAATCAATCCAAGCTGCTGACCCATCAAAGATAGGCCGCGGCCATTGAACAATTCCTCGATACCAGAAACATATATTGACAATGATGAACTACCGCAATATCATACTCGTTCGATGTACCTTCAAAGACTCAGCAGCGCGTTTCCTGAGGACGGTGTTGCGGGAGCGCTCCGTGAGAGCACATTCCATCTGAAAATCCACCACCACCACCCTGAACCCCACTTAGACACGGGCCGCTCCCTATATCGGAGCAAATACCTCGAAGTCATGACCTCAGAATGCGTATGCTACAGTCCATTAAAACTAGCAGATGACTTCATGACCTCTTACTTTGAACCGCATTGCCTCGCAATTCGCACCATTAAGGTATAATCTAGACAAAGTCACTCCCACCAACGATCTCTATGCAGTTTTAAACTGGACCGACACCAGACTCGTGCTTACATGAAGGGGGGTGGCAGTACTCCAACTCATCGTGCACGGATCCCAAGAGAGGCAAGAGGAAAGTTCACCGAGTCAGTAATTTCCTGGCCTGGCAGTACCCTTTTGATGCACTGGAGAGTGCTTGAGGGTGAGAGCGACCATCGGGAGGGATTTCCAGTCACGGCACGAGCCAACGGTTCCCAATCCGTCGCGCTCGCAGTCCAAAACGGTCGCTGACAGAGGGTCACTTGCTAATTTCTCTCGTCCATCTCATCACGCCGTTCCCCAGTAACACATGCTATTTGGTGCTAGTTTCACTGATTTTCCGCTAGTTTTTCTCTTGCCCTAAACACTATTCAACCTCATGGACAACTGCAGCGTTTGCTTCGGTTTAGTCACTCGTCTGCTGTTAGCCGCGTTTTGGTTCCGTTGTTTGTACTAAACAGATATAACGTGTGGTTTCGCCCTTGGTCTTTGGAAAGGCTTGCATCGATGAGTCCCCATGCCCACTGGTGGGCTCACAAGCTTGGTGCCTTCACACGCATACAAACATATGTATCTTTCAATCTTCGGTTGGGGAAACAACTAGCAATTTTTTCCTCCCCTTTTATGACACTTGCGGTTCACAAGAAAGTCATCAGCTGTGTTAATTTGCTGCATCAGCACTTATATTAGGTTTCTAATTTAACAATCCATAATCAATGGTGGTAATAACGGTTGTTTTCACTGATTATGATGAGCAATGTACTGATTCTTATGACCCCAGCAGCAAAACTGGATCTTCGCTAATCGGCAGCAAGTTTTAAAGTATTCATGCGATTTCTTTAATGTTGTTCTGACGATAAGTTCTTAGTTTGGACTCCTAGCGCCTGCAATATTGTATGGTCATTTTTTACTATTCTCAATCCCGTGTTGCAGAACAAGAAAATTAGTAAAATATGATTATCATCCCCTGATTGATCTCTTCTGGTGGTGTCGGGAACCAGATCATATTTTTCTGGTTCCCTGTAAACGAGGAGCCTAGATCAGCGACAAGAGCAATCACATCATTTTCAAGCATATTGGGACCATGAAGTTTTGTTGGTTTGCGGCAAGTGGGTGGTGTTCAATCGACACAACTTCTTGTATTTTCTTCTTTATTCCTTTCTAACTCTGCAGGTTTGCAAAGACTCTCCAACAATGCAGGAGAGCTTCAGATGGCAGTATGGGGTCTGTTGGGGTACGTGCTTGCATCAGCGTTTTCGGTGATTTTAGAAGTGAACAACCAAGAGTTTGCTAGGAAAGCACAACGGCGGGTTCACACTATGTTGTGTAGGATACAATAACAAAGGAAAAACACAGTGCAATGATACTTGCACAAATGAAGTAATATTTACAACGGTAAATTAAAGAAGGAGCTGATTTATTGACGCTTCCTATTCGGTTGGAAAGTTACAAAACAGTGATTGCCGTTTCATCTGAAGTTGGGTTGTGAAATGAAATGACTGTTTGAATTATTATTGGAATGCAATTTAGAAAGCTTGTTCCGGTGATAAGCCTTTCTTTGCTTCAAAAGCAATTTTAGTAGATCGCCATCAATTCTTGCATCTCGTTCATAATCAAATGATTTTTCCTCTTGACTATTTTTACCGCCCCGACTTCTATAGGACCCACCGTGAGCCATCTTTTTTGAAAGGTGGGTTGCTGGCACATTGTGGGGGATTCGCCAGAGTGGAAGCAGTGCGCAATGCATTTTCCAGGTCAGACAGTGGCTTGCATTAATTGTTCAGTCGCAGCCAAATTCAGGCTGCATTTTCGGAGATTTGAAAACCAACACACAGAATTTATCACATTCCGTATTCCGAATGGAGGAGGTGCTTAAGAGCCAGGCTCTTCAACAACTTCGAACTGCAATCTAAATTCCCACAAGGGAGGGTTCAATGCAATTTCGTCGCACTTGGAAGTAGCGCTGACCGTGTGGAGGTTCAATTCTGCGATACTTTCTTCGACACCGAGTAGTTTTCAATATCGTGCATTTGTTGAAAGACGTGCGCAACGAGGTGAAGGGTTTAGACCAACTGCAATTGCAACATATCGACTTAGACAAATGAAAAAAGAAATAAGCGAATTGTCAATTGATAGGTATGTGATTACTGCAAGAGTCGTACATTCGTCGAACGATTCTAAAAATGAGCACCTACAGCAGTACTTTTTCGAGATGTGAATTATTGTGATTGTTTAGAGCAACCAATTTGGAAGTGGGATGGGCATTGCTTCAGACAACCGAATCGGGCAAAGGCCAGCTTCATCTGCACATGAAAGTGAACCAAGTTTGGGTTTCTGGAAAAAATATTCAAATGTTATCACCACGCTGGAGAAAAAGTGCCAAAAAGAAGTTCCCAAAAAGCGGAATATATGCCGTGGGATGACCCAAATTTAGCCCATAAAACCACCGCAGCACCACCACTCATTGATAAGACAGGTGACACCAACCGAGGATGTTGATGCGAAGCCCAAGATAACAGGCTCTTTGTTATGTGGAACGACTATCGTCGTGACGCGGTGGCTAAACAGGAATAGCATGAAGTTGTTAACTGGAAGCCAATGGATCTCGTAACCTGCGTCGTCCACGCCATCTACAATCTCTAGCATGGCTTTCGGTTTCAAATCTCCTGGGGATTAGGACCGAGGAGCCAACTCAACAAAGTTACCGCCGCTGTTACCGACCCTAGTGTGCGAGACCAAGTTGTTCGCAACTGGGATTTGGTGGAACCACGGCGCGGGGAGAAATTTTGGGTAGAAATCTTGTGTTCCCCTTGAGCAACCGGGAGCCTGCGGCATCGTCTCCGCTGCTTTTCCGAAAAAAGCTATGTTATGCTTCCAGAGATCCGGTTTGGAATCGGTAATTCGAGCAATTCACTCCGCCGGTTGAACCGAAACCGGTGGGTCTCCAAAATTCTTCTCGTTTGTTGACTGGAACCTGGCGACAGATTGATCGCAAGCTTGGTTGAATGTCCGCGGTGATAAGTTAGAATTCTCGTGTTGAGTTCACTGATCACTAGAAAGGAGTCTTCCATTAAATTTGCCTCATGGATACCGAATGATACGTTAGAGAATGGAACGTACTTCACGATGCTATCGATCTGGATATTTGTGATCAGGATCTTCTCATGAATGTAATGTCGTAGCCATGGGGGTGAAGTACTTGTACAATGCTTATGACTTCCAATTGTTGTCTAATCAGGATATGAATAGAATTAAGTTAAATCGAATTTCAGATTGTACCTCAGGGGCCTCGGGAAAAGAAGCACAACAAAGTAGCGTCAGACAGACGTGAATTGAAGGGCAGTGAAGCTCCAAAGTAGCGTGACAAGGAAGGACATCTGATCTGTCCATGTCTCGTCTGGTTGAAGGAAGAGATTGGGTGGTGGTGCAGAGGCTGTAGCCACTTACTTATCAAACAATAATCGACACTTTAGGAAGGTGTCTTCCTCCATTGTCTGCAAGAGATTTGAAAACTGGTCTGGTTGACGAGTTGCCTTGAACGCCGAGCGGGCATCGTTCATCTACCCTTCCCTCGATCAAACTCTAATAAAGTGAAGCACGTCCAAGGTGCGACATCTGTTGCTGTGCAAACCATGCAAGCGTTGTTGGCAGCTTCTAGCGGGCATGAACCACGGCACCACTTTCGGGATCACCCTGTCAGGAGAGTTGATCCAAAGTTTCCTCCCCGTGTAACCTGGCAAGCAATCTGACGAGCAACACGTGAATGTAAGATTTTGAGGCATCATTTACTAGTACCCTCGAAAACACTGAGCACATTGATAATTCTTCAAAACAGAATTTTAGGCCTCTACAACCTAGAACGTGAATCATAAAATGAAATTAAACTGATCGTAAGGTGAGAAATTCGGGACGGATATAGTTGAAACATTTTTTTCTGCGTGATGATGTGGGATTTCCATTATCCTTGTAATGACTCGCTTGACAGGGTCATTCTGTTTAAGTACCGACTACTTTGGCATCTTGAGTTGTGCTGCACTGTGAAGAGGTAATCACACTAGCAAGTCTTCACATATCTGGTTTGAGTATCAAGCCTCATATAGTTGCAAATAAGCTTTAGTTCGGACCTTTCTATGACGGATTCAACCATTTTGTAAGAAAACATGGACAAATCCAAGTAATCCCTCCACCATGAATCAAATCTTGTTCCCTACTCCATAGTTAAGCTCCTCTAATATCTTCTCAGTCATCATTTTTGAAGACAAGGTCCAATTCTTATACCACAACATGCTATTGCATTCCACAAAATAAACTAGTAGTTGATAGATTGTTGCAAAAGTAATCTTACAAGGAAAGAAAGACATTTTATTAGGTATATTTGTAAAAATGCCAAGCTTATTGGAAAAAAAGAACTTTGAAGTCATAATACATAGCATTAGTAAGATTGCACAGAAAGAGAGTATGGAATAAAATATCTTTCACTTCCAACATCTATTATTTATAGGTGGTGGTTGTTGTCTTAAAAAACAACTTCTATTCTTTGATTTTTACATATATAATCCTATGATCTCTTTGAATGTAACTTACTAAAAGAATATCATATGATCTTAGGATCTTTTGGCATATCACTAACCAAGAAGATAGCATATGCCAAACACTAATTATTCTTACTAATCTTTGAATATTTTTTAGTTGATATTTTATTCTCTTGATTTTGACTCTTAGCTCTTAATTTTGTCCTATATCTATAGGATGACCTTTCCATATACCAAGAGTTAATCCTTTCACTATTAACAACTTATATAAGATAATATCCTTTACCAAGTAAATAATTTTATTTTTATTTTTATTTATTTTTACACTTTTATTTTACTATTAATCAAAGGCTTTCAATCTTGATGCTTTTGTCAACATGTCATGTCCATTCTTTACGAATATTTTTATGAATAAATCAGCAAGAATATTTTTTATTGCACAATATTTTATAACAATCATTTCCATTTTAATCCTCTCTCTTATGAAGTGATGTTGAATATCAATGTATTTAGTCTTTGAATGATGCTTTGGATTCTTTATAAAAATAAGATGTTTTTGATTGTCACACTCCATTGACGTTGCTTCAAGTTCTACTACTTCAATGTCACCCAAAAATTATCTTGACCATATTGCTTCCATTGCACTATGGCTTGTTGCTATATACTTTGCATCTATTATTGACCTTGCAATTATTTGTTATCTCTTGCAATTCTATAAAATAGCTCTTATTCCAACAACAAATACATAGTTAGTTATTAATTTCACTTTTAAAATACAATTTGAAGTGCAAAGTACCTTTTAAGTATCTTATAATTCTTTTGATGGTTCTTCAATAGATTGGTCTAATCTTTTACATGTGTTGGCTCACAACACTCATTGCATATGCAAGATCCACCCTTGTGCCAACCATTGCATATATAAGTGAGTATTGCTGCCCTATATGGAACATCTTACATTTCACCTTCAACTTCACCAAAATCTTTATTTATCAATATTATCAATTTCAATTTGGCTTCCAAAGGTGTTCCAATAGGCGTACACTTGTCCATATTGAATCTTTTCAATACTTCTTTAATATATATTTTTTGATTCATTGTAATGGTCTTTTTAGCACAATCTCTCATAAACTCCATTCCTAAATAATAATGAAGCTCTCCCAAATCACTCATCTTATAATCTTTTTTTAACTTTATCTTCAATCAATTCTTTATCTTTAAAGTATTGGTAAAGATGATCAAATCATCAACATAAAAGATGACAATCAATAAAAATTTATTTGATTGCATCACATACATAGAATGATTTGCTTCACTCTTTACAAATCCTTCATTCACAAAGAATGCATCAATATATTAATACTATGCCTTTGGTGATTGCTTGAGCCTATATAAAGACTTTTTCAATGTGTAAAAAAGATGTTATTTGCCTTCTTCTATAAATCCTTGAAGTTGATCTATAAAGTTGTTTTCTTTCAAGTTTCTATTTAAGAAAGTTGTTTTCATATTCATTTGATACATCTCTAAGTTCATTGTTGCTCCAATTTCTATAATATTTCTAATATTTATGAATTTAGTCCTTAGAGCAAATGTCTCATTGAAATCAACACCAACAACTTGTGAGTAATTTTTTGCAATCAATTTAGTCTTATATCTTATAATATTATCTATTGTATCCCTTTTGGTTCTAAACATCCAATTACAACCAATTGAAGATCTATTTGATAGGAATTGAGTCAATTTCTATGTTCTATTGTCCATGAGTGATTTGTACTTTATTTTTTGTAGCATTTTTCCACTTTATTGCATCTGTGGACTTCATTACATTACACAAAGTCAATGGATTAGCAAAAAATACAACATTGGCATGGTTTTCATTTATTTAATGAAAGATATGGTTCTTCTATCATTCACCAAGTTATTTTCTTTCTATCATAGAATATCTTCTTTGACTTGATGAAAATTCACTTTCAAGCAGTCCAAGGTCTTTTGCAAGCTTCTTCTTTTTTAAAAAAAACTTTTTGCTTCACATTTAAAGGTTGGTATTCTTCATCATCATCATCTTCAACATTGTGATTATCTTTATTATTGGTTCTAGTAATTGTAGACATACTCTAATCTACTTTCATTGGCTCTTCATCATAATTTATATTTCTACCATCTTTATTATCATCATGTTCTAGTTTTTTCTTTATTGAAATTGAAGATGTATCTACAAACACACCATTAATCTTATTTAGACACATCTTTAAATACTTACAAGCATTCTTATACTCCAAAAATTCTATGTCACAATTCTTAATGATTTTTTTGGTTTCTAAACACATTAGCTTACATGCCTTGGTATCTTCACAATATCCAAAAAACACACATATTATATATTTTTCATTAAGTTTGAATTTTATACAACTAGATACCTTCACATAAGCAATGCATTCAAAAATCCTTATATGTGAAATATAAGATTTTTTGCTGCTTATAGAATCATTCATATGAGTGCATTTGTAGGGTACCTATTCTTTTTAAATTCCTATATTTTTGCAAGTCCATTTTGTTGTAGAATGTATAAAGTAAAGATTTGTCTTGCAATGCCTTGAATCTTTAAGAATCCATCAAAATACTTTGATATATATGCACTTCTATTATTTGTGTGTAGTATTTTAATCTTATATTCATATTGCTTCTCCTCTCATGTCTTAAACTTCTTAAACCTTAAAAAAAATTCACTCTTTGCTTTAAGGATGTAAATCCACATCTTCCTTAAAAAATCATCAATAAATGTGACAAAGTAGCTTTCTTCTTTAATTGATGGCATCTCCATTGATCTACAAACATTAGAATGTACAACCACCAATAATTTTCTAGCATGTATTGCAATTCTACTTGGAAATGAATCTCTTTATTGTTTGCATTGGATACAACCTTTACAACTAAGTATCATGGCATTGTGGCTAAATTGACCAAGATCTAAGTTATTTACTATGAATTAGAGCTTCTTTATGCTTTTAATATTCAAATGAAATTCAAATTGAAGACAAGTTTGGAATTTATCTTCAATTTGATCCTCTTTATTTGGTCGTTTACAAAAATCTCTACCGCAATAGAGCCAATTCCAATGGCTTACACCATGCCATTTTCTCTCAACCAAATTTTTGTTGTTGAAATTTCTTCATAAATGTCAAATGAAAATTTATACGGTATCATGTACTTAGTAGCATTCAAATCTATAATCCACTTAGACATGTCAACCATGGAGGCTTTTTCACTTGCCATAAAAGAATAATTATTTCCACTGAAACTATTACAAGGATTATTTATATTCTCTCTATCTCATTTTTTAGCCTTATGGTATTTTTTTGCAAAGTAAATTTATTTTCTACAAATATAGAAATTTTTTATACTACTTTTTGAATTATTATATTGATAAAAATAGCTATTTTTACTTTATCCTGAGAATAGAGCCAAATCTTCACTTTGAAGCTTCTTTTCTTTCTTCTTGGTCAATTCATGTCTAAGTCTTCACATGACATAATTCATAATAAGTTCCTTCATATTCATAGATTCCAATGCCATAATGAGATAGTTATAGGACTTTGAAAGACTCATGAGTAATATTAATATAATTTTTTTATTGACAATTGATATGTCAATAAATGCTACTTGGTTTGCAAGTGCTTTTACTTTAGTGACATGAACCATGAGATCATCTCTTACTTCCATCTTTACCATTAAAAACTTCCTCCTTATCTATAGAATGTTGGTAAGATTTCTACTCTTGTAGATATTACAAAGAGTCTTTTATGCTTCTGTTGATCCATTGTAAGCAATTACATGTGAAAAGTTGGCATCATCAAGATTTGTTGCAATGAACTCAAAAGTCTTCATTTCACAATGTTTGTATTCTTTCTTCACCTTGATATTAGCATTGTTTCTTAGATGCTTTTTACTTTTATCAACAATATCCCAAAGGTCCAATGAAGCTAATAAAAATTCTAATTTTTTCTTCCAATGATAAAACTTTTTACTTTTAAACTTCTTAATTACTTTCAAGCTCTCAACCTTACTTGCAGCCATATCTAAGAAAGAATTGTATAAAAGAAAATCAAGAAAAAAAAAATAGAGCTTTCAAAATCAACAAAAAGGTGTTATCTTAGAAATCTAAAATATCTTCTTTGTGAGTAAACTAGTGATTTTATTCTTTAATCACTTTCAATTGTACTTATAGGATTTCTTACAAGTCTTATACTCTATCTAAACTTCTTATACTAGCTTTGTCTTTCTTTAATCACTTCTAATCTCACAAAACATCTCTTATCACTATAAGAAAAACTTTTAAGAACTTAAGCACATAAAAGCACAATTTTAATACATCAATGATGTAACTTATTGATTAATTCTTATTAAAATTGATCATTGATGTAACTTAAAATGCTAGTGATGTACTAAGAATTAATCCCATGATCATTGGCAACTTTCTTAAGATAATATCATATATAAAGTAACTTATTCTATTTACACTTTTATTTATTTACTTTAACAAAGTACGCACTATATATATATATATATATATATGAAAAGTATAGAACTAAAAGAATCCAATATCAATCATCTCAAGGAATTTTCATAATCACAAAGTGGTGTTTTGAATAGCATGGAATGTAAAAAATATGGTGAAAATATGGTAAAATATGAAAAAACAAGAGAAAACAATGAGAGAGGGAAGAAATCAAAGAAGATGAAGAAGACAAAGAGTAAGTAAAAAAATTGGTACATGAAAATGATCCACATAAATAGGCGATCCAAGAAAAAACAATATCAAGGATAGCTCTAAAGGAATAGAACAATACTTCAAAACATACATCCAATACTTCCACACAATATTCTAAAAACTGAGCCAAGGCATAAAATACCTTGGCAGGAGAGAAGGAACTAAAAGACTGAAAGGAATTTCTGTGGAAGAACCACCCCAGTTCGTATCAAAATCGTATATCTTCCCCTGCCACCTTGGTTACCATACAAAACAGCAGATAATTCAAAATCATGCTGCTGGCTATCCTTCCAGCAATTAAGGTTCAAGAGATTCACGAATAATGAATGACCACCTCCAAGCACAATCATTTACAGTTCACACAATCCTTTTCCTTCTCAAAATACTCCAGCCTCAAAGTTCTCCACGAGTCCGAGTGAGAACGCCAAAAGCTTCCGAGCTGTGCAACTGCTCTTCGACTGACGTCCATGGCATCTGATGAAAACTCATCATAACCCAAGTAGCTACTTACCAGTATAGCAGTTTACTGATTCCTCTTCTTGCAATGATCATTCTTGCACGTACAAAATCACAGATAAAAACAAAGTGTTGTACAAGTTTGAAGACAGCGAATTCCTTATTCAGGCTTCAACAGCTTTACAGCAGCTTTAGAAGGTATCTTTATTATACCACCTAATGATATCAATGCAGGTAAAATAAAATGTTCTCGAGTAGCTGGAAGCCACAGAAAAGACTACACCGAAAGTTTTGTGCAAACACCAACAAGTAGAGTTGCTATCCTAACAATTCTCTACTACAGGGTTTCATAAAACATCTAAAACTTTTCTTGTCAGGGCTAAGTTTAAGGCTTTAGGGCCTTAGGAAGGACGATCATTTCTCCAACAACTATACTGTCTCCATCGCTGATTCCGTTACTTGCCATCAACGCATCTACCGAAACCTGTTTTCAGCAACATGCCAGTATATGTTCAATAAATCTACATAGAAACTTGATATATTCACTACACCAAGTATGTTACACCAGAATGAGAGAAAGAGAACATGAAAGACTTAACGATAATGGTGATAAACTTCTTCACGAACGAAAGATTAAGAAGAATGCATACATTGTACTTTCTCGCGATCCCCCACAGAGTGTCGCCGTCACGCACTTGTACAGTCTTGCCAGCTGACTTGTGTCCGAAATGCGGAGTTTTGCTTCGAATAGCAGCTTGTGTATCTCCTACCTTCTGTTCCACATCATTGCTCGACGCAACATCCACATCCTATGATCACAATAATTCGATTTAGAATCTCGCTAGGAGCTGGCTTACATTATAATTTTGAAGAACAAATTTGTGAAAGACTGCATTGAGGTCGACTGTTGGCTGTGCACCTGTTGATTTCTTCTACCAGTAATGGATCTGAACAAGCTCCAAGCTATGCCGCCGGCAACAACAGCGCCTGCAGCTTTAGCAATATTTTCATCGTTGCCGCGTTTCTTTCCCCCACTAGGTCTCGCACCAGTTGCTGCCATTCTCGCACTGTGGAAAAAAGAAACCAAATTTCAGATGAATGAGCAGCCCCAACAAAGCATTGTAGAGAGTGGAGGATCTAGGTAGTCGCGGCAGCGAGGCAAAGCATGCATAGCTCAAACTTTCTTGTCAACGGGAAACTTAATGACAATTACTCCCCGTGCGAACTATACAAGATTGCGGATAGGAGATGGAAAACCAAGTAAAGTGCGGAGAATGCGACGACACAACAAACAAGTCCAATGCTGCTGTCATCTAGTCGTATACAAGAAGCGCAATTTAACCTAGAACAGTCGCTGCAGATGCCCTAAGCAGAAAATGCAACAAAGATAGCCATATAGAGCACAATCACAATTCCACATCAAATGTTGGTGATAAACCTACATCCGCACCTTGCTTCTTGAATTCGGCTATTATGCAATACAGAGACAACACTAATAACACGCGAGTGTAAACTCGAGAAAGCCTTCTGAATGAGAAGGTATTATGATTGAACCTTATTGGTCAAATGGGCAAACTCGAGTCAGAAATACGGCAAGATGAAATGCAATTTGGAACAATTTCACGAAACAGCTAGAATTGTCGGACAAAATCACCATCGCCACAGTAGCAATCTTCCACATTCACTAAAACCCACAAACTTTTGTGCCTCTCGCCCTAATGAATCTCCCACACAAGCCATATATTCCAAAATTGCTCTCGCTCCAAACCCGTCCTTCGTCGAGAAATTCCTCTACTGGGCGAACGGCACTGGAACGAATAATGAACTCAGGAGAACCCTCGCACCTACTCTGCTCTTCACTCAAAACCTGAGTGATTATAAACTCGTCACATCCCAGTATATCCACTAATGACTCAATCCTCAATCCATTGGTAGCAAGAGTAACTCGAAACAGAATTGCGACGAAACATCAAAATGGGACTCGTTGCCAAATGCTAGATGGAATCTCTTAATACTGAATTAATAAGCTTGTTTGTGAGTTCCTTACCTGATGGACTAAAACCGCTTGAGCCGACGAAATTGAAGTACAATGGCAGTGGAATCGTTGTATGTCTTCCTCCGCACAGCACAATGTCTTGATCATAGCCTTAAATCGTGTTAGCGAAGCGGAGCAGATAGTTCTTAGATACCCGGAATCGGAGAGATTCGGTAGAGGTCCTCAACACTGCTCCGGTTCATTCGTTGTCCAATGTGTTGTGACAATAGGCATAGAGACTGTCCATTTAGCCCTAATATCCGCATGCCTGGAGTCTTTGAAGCCATACCGAATTTCATGTCCTGATTTGTGTCGGGATTATAAATACGAATCTGATTTTGACACAGCTGTGAGCTGTACGCTCCTTAAGTTTTTATAGATTCCGCTCCGGCCGTGAGGGTCGGAGAGGAGCACAGTGATCTTACGGAGGATTTGACGTGAGTTGGAGGTTGTGAGACTCCTTTTTTTTTTTTCTGGGGCTGATGCTTGGAACTCATGGAATTGCGTCCCGCACTCTGACTTGCTGTCTGTTTCGCGAGACGCCTATTGCAATGTCGTGGTTACGAGGGTTGATCCAAACAAGGCTCTTCTTCATGGTTACTCTTTGTCGGTGGTCACTGAATGGCTCTGATTGTGTTAAGGACATTATGGTGTGATGGACATCTGGTATTTTGTGTAATTGAGAAGTAGCCCGTTCAGAGCGCCATGTTTCAGCCCAGTCGAAGATAGCAGGTATTGCTTCTTGTTGCATTGCAACTAGTCTTAGGTGAGCAGATTCAGAAGTAGGCTGCATTTTATCAGAATTATTTTCTTTGCATAATGAAGTGTCAATGCTTAGAGCTAAGTGTTGCATTGTTACGTTTTTTCCAAGGTTTTGTGTTCGAGCGTGCATTGGTACAGTTTTATACTTCATTGTAGGATCTGTTCAGTAAGACCTTTAGGTTTACTCTGGCACAGTATTCGCGAATTTGAGAGAATGAATCATGTAATCCTCTGTAACTTGTGGAAGATTTTTATTCAACATTAGTTGCTAGTTATTTCCCTGATGACCATTAGTGTTTGCGTTTCAGCTGAATAATAGGATCATGGGATCTTGTGTTCTTATTGCATTTGGAGAAATTTCTTGTAACTGCATGTAGGGTTGGGATACCAATAAGTTGTTTAGACAGCAGGAGAAGGCGGGTCCACCAGAAGAATTGCTTGATCAACACATCCGATCCAAGCCATGTTTTGCTATCAACGTGTTCTTAATTCTACAACCGTCTAGAAAAGTCCGTTAAGAATGTGTCTCAATTGATTGACTTGGATTAGGAGATCGATACTTATACTTTGGGTTAATAATCTCGTGAAATATTTCGTGTTATAAAATAATTTATATCGCTGCTTGTATTGTTTTTAATGGTTTTTCTTTCGTGGCACGTAACTATGTATTGTGCTGAACGCTTCAACAATTGCTTGTAAACGCCTGTTCTATTTGTGTTTTATTGGACTGGATTATTTGCTTGTTGAATCGTCTGCAGTTTACAGTCCTCAATCAACACTAATTAAGCTCTAAACCATCGTCTAGAAGGTAATGACTATTATAGTGAATTTGGCAACTGATCAGTTGTTTTTGGAGATGCATGTTGTTGACAACTTGTGTCTTAGTTGCAGGCTAACCAAAAACTCATATACACTCGTGCACTTTGACCTTTTAAAGGAAACCAAATCAAGTGTAGGTAGTGGATTGATGGAGTGAACTTTTGAAACGTCTTAATGCCCTGTGACATTGCAAAACCATGCTATCACTCAGCAGTTAAGTCAGTGTTGATCTCTAAAAACAGTTTGACACTTAATAGCGTGTTTTGCTCGCATTTGTTATGTAGGAGTAATCGTATTATTTGTAGAATATCCAAGCTAGAATTTGTGGTTTATAGAGTTGGTTTGAGTTCTGATGTAGGCCACGTTCATCTTGCAGGAAGTGCAGTCTTCTTGGAACCTTCATTATAACAGGCAAAATGTGGGCTCAATTTTCCCAATGTTTCCTAAACACTCGAAGATCAGTATGTCTCCTTGGGTCTCTTATCACTGTAATAGATATGCATTGTTTTCGTGCAGTTTTGCTTCAGGGTGGTAGCTTCAAATAATATTTAGGGTAATTTATGAGTTGAATGTCACAACTTATATCAAAAGACCGTGACAATTTATGCTTTCGGCTTCGTCAATCCGTTACTAGCTGAATAGGCAATTTCTTGCGCTTTCATGAACTAAATATCCTTATTACATTCAAATACAACATTTTTTGGAGGGGCAGCTACAACCTAGTGCACTGTTCACATCATAGCTTGCACTATGAGTTAACATAAATCCACGGTGTCTCAAGTTGAGTGTACAATGGCGATTCCCAATCACCGAAAGTACATCAAGGGATGTTTCTCACACAAGTAAAAGTACGATTCTTCCCCAGCACTTGCTGCAATGCTCTGATACGATTTGACCTTCATAGTGACTACTATTTCATTTCTAGCGGTATTGTTACAGCAAGATTTAGTTCCCCCTGGTTTCACAAAAGTGACTTCGAGGCGGAAGGTAATTTTGTTGCAGGAGGAACGTCCCTTCACTAGAATTTGTCCCATCTTCAAGCGAAGCCTCTTTTGTAAAGAAACGTTACTCAAATGGATCAGACTAGCTTAGGCTTAAGCAAGGTGCACCATCCTGAATAGAGATAGTGACACACGGAGAAGTTTCATCTTCGTTAGCACATCACTTGCAAGTTGGAACTGGCTGTCATGTCATCATGGCTGGATGCTGTTATTCATGATTTAATTGAACTCTTTACATCAACTGATAGAGGAGCTCACAATAATGAGCACCGATGTCAAACAAGGGAAAGAAAGCCTGGATAATTTGCGAGGGCGAGTTTAAATATTGAAAACTACCCAGTGTATTAGAAAACTAGGCTCTAATCTTGATTCAAATTGTTTTGTTGAAATTCATAGCGAAGTGAAGCCTTCATGTAACGTGGGGTGGGGATCGACTTATATATACTTTTTAGGTTTGCACGTTCGAAATGTGTTGTTTTTAGTGATTACTTATTATCATTCTTTTGTGCTTAACGTGTGGGTGCTCTTGTTCTGTCTTCTCTCACAAACTACAAAGTCTGGTCGTAAATTCTGATGTTTCTTTTTACGTACTTAGATGACCAAAAATGCGTATGTACGTTCGCTGCTTGACGGAGTCGTCGCAGATATTTGACATTGTGGGTACACATTCGAATGAAGAATACTGACATAAGGCGACGTTTCAATCAGATCGTTAGCTCTGTCTAGGACACGCTCAATTAACATTGGCGTTTGCTTTCATACGATATATTGAATTGGAAAGCTTTTATGGTTCACTGTCTTACAGCATTATTGCTTCTGTTTCAAGTGAAGTACTTCACATCAGCAAAATACCTCTGCCCTGAGTAGACCGAGACAATATTGAAATTGCGCTCACTATTGAGGAGGATGCTAAAGTGATGGTTGTTCCCTCAAAGTTGATTGGAAGGCTGTCTTTCAGGTACTTTGTTGTCCCATTTAGTTTCTTCTTTGTCGATATAAGTTGAATTTAAATCGTTGTATGTGTACATGTCTACAATAAAGGTGACGATCATATTATGGGTGGCCCTTTCATCTCGTGTGCAGTCTGTCCCGGGGAGATCAAAAGGGTGTGAATATTCAGTATATTCACTGTATTTATCACCTTGTTTCAAGTGAAAAATATGATGGTCTTGCCATCAGATTGAAAGGTTCTCGCAAGCCCATATTTTATGCGTTCCACACAATGTTTGAAGAGGCAGAAAGGATTGTCTTAGGTACCTAAGTTTATTGCAGGCGAAGGATTGCCTTGTGTATGCTGTATGCTTCGATGACGGTTCGTATTGTAAATGTTGTATGTTCTTGGGTCTGATTTGAATTTGTTTCAACAGTTTGTGTTGTTATCGTTTCAGTTTGAGTTCCAAAATTTCTTCGTAGTGCAGTTATCAGGTGTAATTAGTTCAGTGTCGAACGTTAGGTTGTTTTGCGTCTTACATGTGAAATGAATTTCATTAGAATTCTCTTTCAAGAAGATTCTGGCAATTGTGTTTTGACCGGACTGTCCTGTGAAAGTCTTGAGCTACCGTACTTTGACCTGAGAGTGAGGTCGTGTGCTTATACGCTTCGTCACACATAAGCTACTACAATTATTGTCACCAGTAAGTAACATAGACTCAATTCTATACACAGCTGATCACGAAACGATTACCTGATGGGGTCTCTTCCATCACCTTATCACAGTTGTAAGTATGTCCATCAGATCTTATGTGATACTTTTACTATGGGTTCTTGAATGAAGTTCACATTATTGATTGTGACATGCAAGAGAGAGATGCTTGATTTGTTTGTGTCAATCTTCTTGCTCATGTTGCGTGGGTGTGATGAAGAAAAGTGGTTTTCACTTGCAATTGCTGGCATCCTTTATGGCTGGAAACTTGAAAAGGATAAGGGGAGATGACAGTGGCCCCCAGCAGATATGTCTACAGTAGTTCGAAAGCAGTGGCTTTTTAGGTTGTGATTACGACTTGATTTCAACCTCTGACCCATTCCCACTTTGGCAATTTCAGCTCTATGTACCATTTTGGATTGTAAGGACAAAGTTGCCAGTGTTCTTTCGGAAGGCGTTGAATGCTTAGTGTTCCACAGTGTTATCATGTCACTGTTTGAAAAAAAAAACAAAATCTAGTATGTACTATTTGTGTGAAACAGGAAATATTGTCTAAATTAAAACAACGAAGGAGAATGAAAGCTTTACTGGAAAGCATGCCGAAGTTTCCACAATAAAAAAAAAAAAGCACCTGCATGTAACTTAAGACGTTGCAAAATCTTTAAACGCCACTGTTTCTTTAGTCATTGTGAAAGCGATGCGTGGACGGTGGCTGGATTCGTATGTGGTTACATGCAAATCACGTACTCACTGCTAGCTTCTCAAAATTATTGATCAGCTGCTGTTACAGTCATCACGCAGCTGGCTTCACTACACAGTTCGACGGTTTTGATAGCGATGGGATTGGTTGGGCCATGTTCGGCTCATTGTATGTTCTATTTTTAAAACTCTCATAATACAGTGCAGTCCTAGATAGAACACTCAATCGCTGCATTGACGGCCATTGACACGGTGGAAATTCTCTTGTGGTAGACTAAGCATCAAAATGATACAAGCCTAATAGTCAGGATTAACATGAAATGAGACTCTGCTCATCATATTGAATTCTAAGTCAGCATTCTTCAAAATTAGTTTTTGAGGAAAGTACGTAATTTCTTGGAAGGGATCTAGCATCAGTTAATTACGAGAACTAATTCCTGGCTTGAGGAGCGTGTGCAGTTCCTGAAGCTCCGAAAGTTGTTGCTAACACCTGCCTGTAAGTTGAAAGTCTAACTCGTGAACTACAAATTTTTAATTGTTGGCTACAATCGGTATCCAGCGGTATCTCTTTCTACATTCCAGACTTCGTTCGAGGCTGATATGTCGAGATTTGTAGGTCTCAGCCGAAAAATCCATTTAATCCGGTTTGCACGACTTGCTCAAGCCCATGCTGCGGAGGTCCGATATTTAGTTGTTGTCTCTCATACGCCTAACACATCTAAATGGAGAACAAATTCTTGTGTTGTCTGAAGAGTTGCAGATTGATATTTCTGAAGGAAAAGTAGATGGAAGTCTAAAACTCAGTGATTCGGTCACCTTCACTGATTCCTCAGTTTAGTGATAAGAAAAGGCATTTCCACTAGATAGACTCACTCACGAAATAATGTTCGTTTTGTAAAGATGGTGCTGTATCCAGTTCCTTGGTTCAACTTGCTTATCGAACTTCCACGTTTCTGGAACGAGATTTTTTGTTGATTCCTGGTGGATTGATCCAATCAATTCTAACTCTGCGTGCTGGTGTTGACGCCTGTTTATTTTGTTGTGCCGATTGTGAGATGTATCCATCCTTGTTGACGTCATACTCGAAAGACAATTGGTCTGTTGAACTCGATTTTATTGCCTGCTAGTGTCAAAAATGTGTTTCAATCTTAAAGATGAAGCAATTTGACTGTTTGTGTATCGAATTGGGTTCAGATTGTAGCAGCTGATTCAAAAACCAAGAAAACGTTTGTAGGAGACATGGCCACCACACCATTCCAGGGGACACCTCGTCGACGTGAGGTAATTCAGTTGACGGACTTCTATTCTACAAGCCGCACCTGCTGTCCCAGAAAAACCTGTTCAGATACAGGAGCTCCACTAATACTGTAGTCTGGTGGCTTGTAGGTATGGCTACGACAGCTGATACGAAAATGGGGTGCTCTCAGCAACACTGGGAGCTCAGGGTTCAGTCATGATGTGGACATGGATCATATGGACCACAAACCAAATGAGCAAAATGACTTTTGTAATGAATTGCTTCCTCCGATTGATTTATATTTATATTGTCTTGAATTCGTAATGCACTTGATTGGAAACAGAATTGCATCTCTTTTGAATCAAATTTGAACATTGTAATAGGAGTAGATTAGAACACGTTGATTATGCTTGAATTGACATCTCTCACCTAACGCGCTCAATACTGACTCACCAGATGGGAAAGAGGAGAAGTTTGATGTGGACTTCAAAGACCTTGAAACGATGACAGCGTCGTCCAATCCGAGGTCATTAGTGCGGGGACAATCCGAGACTTTGCGGCAACAATTCATTGATACTCACCAATATCGGTAATCAAACTTGGATGCCACTGACTTATGCCCCTTTGCACCAGAAAAGTTGATTGCATGTGGCTTGCAATCTGCCCGTCAAGGCTGACCCCTGTACTTGGAAAACTAATGTGAGCAGAATCGATGTGCACACCTGGAATGTTGCCGGTAAGCCTCCTCCCGATGATCTGGACTTGGATGGCTGGATTAACACTTCCAACCCCGCCGATATTTATGTTTTCGGGTAAGTTCCTACTCCCAAATAAATTTACTCTTCATTTGTTAAGTGACGATTTGTACTTCAATTTGTATTCGCCAGGTTTCTTGCAGTTTAGGATTCCACAGGAAGCTGCCAATCAGAACATATTATAAACTGCACTGTATATTTTGATCGAACTCCAGCTTCCAGGAAGTAGTGCCATTGAATGCCAACAATGTGCTCTGCGTTGAGAATGACTGTCCGGCGGCACTGTGGGAGGCCAAGATTCGAAAGACTCTGAACAAAATTTGCGGACAACCCAAAAGCTCCGGTCTCGTGAAGTGCTTGAGTGTGCCGATCCCATCGCCATCCAATCCCATCGATGTGATAGTCACGGACGTACCTGAGGTGTCGGATGTTGATAGATTGCTTGCAGAAGTAGCTAGTCCAAGATTTCAAGGAAATTCACAAAGTTCACCCACTTCAGAAGAAAGTTTTGTTCACACCAACAAGAATCCTACCAATTGTAAACACTCCGTGGCCAAGCTCTCATTAGAAAGATACCCTAGTCAGAATGGAGCAAGTATCGCAGCTTCAAGCTCCCCTTGGAATGGTTTTTCCACAGAACACCCACATCAGTACTTACGAGTAGCGAGCAAGCAGATGGTGGGACTTTTCATTATTGTCTGGATTCGTTCCAGCCTTTGGCGCCAGGTACACAATGTGCAGGTATCAACTGTGGGATGTGGACTAATGAATCACCTCGGCAACAAGGTATGTGTTCGATGACTCAAAGGATCGCTTATCTTGTTCGAAGTTGATGAAATTGGATTCTTACGGCGGGTTTACAGGACGTGACTTGACGTGACGTTCTAAGTAATGTGTTGCCATTGGAATGTTGTAGGGTGCCGTATCCGTGAGCATGTTCCTTCACCACACGAGCTTTTGCTTTGTGTGCTCACACTTAACTTCTGGCCATAAGGAGGGTGATGCACTGCGCAGGAACGCCGACGTCGCCGAGATTCTTCGCAGGACACGATTTCCTCGTTTGGCAAAGCTTTTAGGACTTCAGCTCCCTGAGACGATCTTAGCACATGAGTAAGAAAACTCGTGCAACGTTTCTTATATTTGCGAAGCATATGTTCCTGTAGTGGAATCTGAAGTTAATGGTTTCCTCTTTGTAGTCGCGTGATATGGCTCGGAGACTTGAATTACCGGCTGGCACTCCCCGACAAGGAAACATGGACGCTGGTGAAACAAGGCGATTGGGCAACGCTATTACGTGTGGATCAGGTACTTCAACACATTCTACCTATCCAAAGAACCTGATTACTCACGTCGTTGCGAGGGGGAGCTTTACAACGTGGTATAACAGTTCTTTACTTTATTTCATTTTTGCGTGGCACTAAGTTGTGACTAATTTTGTAGCTCAAGCTGGAGCAAAGCGAAGGGCGAGTATTCCCAGACTGGCAGGAAGGGCCGATCTATTTCCCCCCCACCTACAAGTACATGAACGGATCGGATAATTATAGCTCTGGTGAAGGATCAACTGGCTCGTCATCGAAGCGACGATCACCTGCTTGGTATCAATCGACGAGACATTTAAATATCGACCTTTCGCTTCCATTCAATTCCTTAATTTAAGATACTGCAGTCAATCACCGCTGTGAACGATCGACATCATAAGCTCATTCTCGTCATGTGGGCTGCTTATTTCGCAGGTGCGATCGAGTGTTATGGTATGGC
Source organism: Physcomitrium patens (assembly GCF_059467195.1). Taxonomy (NCBI): domain Eukaryota; kingdom Viridiplantae; phylum Streptophyta; class Bryopsida; order Funariales; family Funariaceae; genus Physcomitrium; species Physcomitrium patens. The sequence continues at coordinate 23,626,229 of NC_143410.1, read as the reverse complement.
CAGGGCCTTCACCAACTGAACTACTCTAGAGAAGACTGCAAATTGTCAGATCACCGCTCTGTTTCGGCAACATTCAATGTGGATGTGGAAGTGGTGAGCCAGAACAAGTTGAGGAGAGTGGTGAAACACGAAGTAGATCTGCCCAACAGGGTGGTGCCCAGAGTAAAACCCTTCATTGACGTCCAAAAGATCCAAGAAAACGAAGTGTGGTCTCCTCTCTTGTAAGCTTGCAACTGATCCTACAAGCAAACCTCATTCGTTTCGACCGATTATTTTCATGCAGTTGTGAAAATGTCCATTTCTGAACTTTGATGGTAACATCTGATTGATTCTCATTAGCAGGAAGACTCCCCAATGCCAGAAGTTCAATCAAGAAATGGATGACTGGTCAGATTTGAGAGGGTTACTCGACCAACAAGTACCAACAACTGTACCAGACGACCCCACAATTGAAAAGGTATGTTCTTGCGAAGCGTCAGAACAGGTTCCATTCACATTGCGAAATGGAGAATCTGCCACCTTGGCGTTGATTCTTCAAACATGTGTATGTTTTTATGAAGAATTGATAGTAGTGTGGCTGTTAATCCATCTCCCGAGGAAGTCGGTTGGCACAAGCGATCCCCTCCCCTGGCAACCTCCAATGACTGGGCATCGCGAGAAATGATCTACCTAGCTATCGTTCAGCTCCAGCAGCCACGTTGCAACGATCGGGGGGATACATGCAAGCTAAAACATTAAACCTTAAATATATGACTAAGTTGGTTGATTTGTTGGCTTTGTCCAATTGCAGGCCCTGGATGATGAGGAAGTCGTGCAATCAGAAGAACCGAACTGCGGCAACAGAACTTCAAATTAGTCAATTTTGGTCGTGGTAGGCATCCAACAGTATTCCTGTGTATAATTCAACATGGATCTTACCATTTGAGCTCGCTACCTTTCAACTGGATATCGTTGCGAGATTCTTGTCAGAACCCCGAATGTTCTTCTGTTTGGCAAAATTTACCTACTACAAGAAGTTTTTTTTTTCAATCTGCCGCCTACTGTGGTGCTCGGGATTTATGAGACAAATAGAGTGAATGTGCTGATCAACGAGTTTCTTAGTTGTGTAAACAACCGAGTGCACAATACATCTTGAGACAGTCATGCATATATGAACTGGTGAATCACATTCGGAAGTAACCATCCAACTTGAATTTAAAGTTCATTTAACAAAACCAAACTCCATTTGGCCTTCAATATTGGAGTCATGCAGCATTCAAGACTTCTCCATGAGGTCAATTTCGGCGGATTTCTCCTTATGTAAGGATTAGAGGCTCAGATGACATCTCGAAGTCCTGAAACCATACGCATATGAAACGAGAGACAAAGAAAAGAACAGCAAGACTGGGACACAGGTACTGCTAATTCCTCAGAAAGATAGTAACCACTGCTGGGACAGCATTGATCTGCAATTGACACTGTATCCAGCGCTGCACGAGACATTCAGTCCTCACTGTTTGTATGAAATACTCATGGAAAGAGTCAAAATAGATCAAGTCAGCATTGTGCCACGAATGAAATGACCCTGATCACAGGCAGCCAGTTCTCTCAGTCAGGCATGAGATCATTATACAGAGCTCTCTTACGCTCAGAACAATAATTCACTCCAGCCCACTGGGTGTACTATGATGAGATTATGTGTGTGTGTGTGTGTAAACATATATATTTTTTAAGTGTTGTAATAAACATGTTTTAAATTGGTTTGTGGGTGGATTTGGATCTTGGAAAAAAGAGTAAAACAAGACTTGACTTTATTTGTACTATGCAATGTATTTGAAGATTGCACTTGATATTTAAATGGTTTGTAAGTTGAGAATTTTCTCAAAAGAACTTAGTAAAAATGTACTAATCATCTAAATTTTAATGTTTTGGTATGGAATTCTTTAAAATTAAAAGTTCTACGTTAGATTCTTAAAATTATCTAAAAGACACCTAAAATATTTCTGTATAGCACATTCATCATTGATTTTTAATTAAAAAGTAATAAGACAAAAAACAGTACAGTTTCAACTTCCACCACCTTCAGCAAAATCAATCCATAATAAGACACATGGAAAAGAAATGGAACCTTTTAAATTTAAGATACTTATTGTTGCATAGTAATCAGTAGATAACATTTCTAATAAATTTTTTATTGTTGTATCTTTTTTCATATTAGTTTGATTTTGTTGATTTAAAATAAAAAAATAAAAATCCAATAAAATTTGTTAAAGAAGAAGAATTTTTAGAATGGATGCTACTACCCCTTTGCTTAAGATTCTCATTGAAGAAATTACAATTACATACCTCATCAGGATCATTGACAACTGTATTTTATCTTTGATATCTTTAAAGAAATACATCTAAATCCAATAAAAGAAAAACAGATTTTGTAAAAAGTGCACTTTAAATCTCTTTGAAATACTTTTGACGACACCTATAATGTAATAAAGAGATTTTAAGTGAGGATCATCCAAGGGACCCACAAATTAAATAACTCACACACATTTATAGATGTAAGTTTAGAATTTAGAATTTCAACATGTAAAATTTTAAAAACACTTAAATAAATATTGGGTGATGATGCTCTCAAATGGAAACAATTTATCATTATTTTCCTCTCTTTTTTTAATGCGTCTGTTACTTACTCCATTTAAAACATCACGAGAAAGAGCAGAATCGTTTCAGCAATGAAATTCCCCAAGTAAAATTTGGTTAAAATTACAGAGGAATTATGAGCTTGGGGGTGAATAAACAAATTTATACTAAACTGAAGTATGCATATCAGTTCGGAGCTTCTTGTCATCATTGGTAAGGGAGGGGAAGGGGGCACCGACACCGCATTCAGTGGTCCGCCACCACCGACACCACCGACGCAGTGGAAACGGCGAGCGGGAAGTCACCAGCTCTAGTTTGCCATTTCTTCGCTCTCTCCCTCTCTCTCTTGCACTCTGTGTGAAGGTCGTGCGCACGTAAAGCCCGTCGCATACCAATCCTGCACACAACGATCACTCAGATATTCATCTTCTTCACTCCTTCGCATCGTCGTTTCCTCCAATGTGGTGATGTTGGAGCTGCACCAGCCCCAATTCTGTCATTTTAGGCCGCCAGTGTGGAGCATTCAAGGTTTTCTTTGTGTGTGGTACTCGGTGCGCTCACCATCACAGTGTTGCACTCATGCAACGATCAGGAACAAGGAAGCTGAGCGAGTTTTCAGCTTCATTTGGGGCAAGAGGGGATAGCGATGCTGAGGTAATTTTAAAGCTAAAACGATTTAGCTTTAGTCCATTTCTTTGGCAATTGCGAACCCTGCCGAGATGTGAGTGTGGGTGTGTTTTTATTTTATATTCTAGTTTGCGCCTTTTTCATTTTGACAACGCACCCACTATCTACTTGTAGTTGATGGTGGAGCTGGTGACCAGGAGTTGGTGGTGGTGGTCAACAGAGTATGGGAGGCGGATCCAGTGAACAGATGGTTCCCATCTCGTTCTGAAACATAGTAATCGCGCCTCCGAGTCTATTCTAGTGAATTTGTGCATCTTTTTCTCACTTAGGGAACGATTCTCTTCTAGCCAGAATCCGGAAAGTTGTCCATAGACAGCGCGAGCTAGTTGTAGTTCCGTAAGGCTGTGACTATCTTCGCCGCACAGTCCAACCATGAGGCAACAGTCCTATCCTCAACGATGTCTCCAGTGAATCGTATTTCGATCCACACTGTAATCAGCTTAAATTGCGTTAGTGACGATGCAGATCGAACCGCATTTTATTGTTGAAGTGTGTGTACTCGTGGTTTTCTTGGACATTTCGGTGGAGTGGGTTCCTTTTGTTTTGTTTGGTGATAGTACGTTATGGTCTCTTCAAAACATTAAGATGAAATTTTTAGATAGTGAATAGAATTTGCAAAGACGTGAATCCCTTCAGGAATCAGGGTCATTGATTCAAACAATATATAAAATATTATTCTCAAAATCGATGCTTTAAGCCCTTATAGTGCCATACATTGTCCAGGAATTCAAAGGCTGACCCTGTTACCTCCCACTCCGCAGCGCCTTGAGCTTTTGAACATGGGACTGCCAGATCGCGTCCAAGTCTGAATCACCCCACAATCATGCCATTCAAGCACAAATCTCCACACAAATGGAAACTAGTCCTACTCTAAACGTAATAATACGCTGTCGTCAACAATATTCATCCTGCCACAACCCCAACAGACCAGCTAACTTGCCTACCTTCACCATTCGGCGAAACAAAATCAAAGTCGAAAACTTCAAATCCTAAGATGCTAATCAACCCGTTGCTCTCACAACACACGCAAATTCTGATTCTCATTATCCTTGCATAAGTGTCTGCTTGATCGATCTAACAGATCGGAGGATCCGACTTTGCATCTTGGACCTGGAAGGCCTCAGCGTCAAACCCCTAGAAGTCTTTTCACAAGGCGTATTCGGGACGACAGCAAGACGTGGGAGATGTCAGACAGACAACGAGCTCGTCTACTATGTGTGGGGCTGCATCGTCGAGGTCTTCATCAACCGGTAAGGCTCCGATCGCAAAGACTTCCTTCCATTGTAAAGATAACAACTACTGTTGTTGTGTTGTGTATGTGTATACATATGGTCACACACACACGAAAGAAAACTATTTAGATTGTTGAGCCATGAAAAAAAAGTATTAGTACATTTGTAATCACTAAACTTTGACTAATGTACATAATATCATGGAAGAAATTTTGATATCATAAAAACAAAGTTGTGACAGTTTTTTCAAAATAATCAAGTTTCATTAATAAATAATTTTGGTTTGCAATTCTTGGCAAGTTAAAATCCAGAATAGGTTTTGAGCAATTGCAAACCTGTGATGCACATCCAATTTTAAATTAAAATTAGAAATTTAGAATATTTTTTATTTAAAAAATATAAATAAAATTTGAGGAAATCTTTAAATTATATGATTTCTTTATTTTTCCAGAATAAAAATCCTTTCTAAAAAAACATTTAATCAATGAACTTCATGGACAGTCATTATATATACATATATATATATATATATATATATAACATTCAAATGCCAACATCTACTAAAATAAATTATTTACTTTTTTGTTTCTAATTTATTCAGACCACAAAAATCTTAAAATCCCATGTTTATTATACTGAGGATTGAAAATGGATATAATGTACATCTAAGGTCATGCAAAGGAACTACTAGTTTGTGGTCAAATTGTCACACTGGTTATTGCAACCTGGATCTTATTGAGTATACAACATTATTCTCAAATGACCACTCTTAAATTGTATTTCAATTCTCATATCACCTCTAAATGTCTTCAAGAACCTCTTAAATTTGCTGCTTGGGAGTTGTGTCAGGAGGGTTGGAGGTAATAAAATGACATCTTTACAACTCTTCAAGTGGCACTGCCATTAACCTCCTTAGGTTGCACCATTGTGCCTTGTTAAGGTGCAAGACTAGGACTTTATGTTGGAATGTGAGTAATCCAAGCAAACTACTTGTAACATCTGCACTTATGGTTATATCATCCCTTAACATTTTTTTTCTAATTCAAGACTTGACTGGGCAGTATAAGCCTTTTAAATCTTGTATTGGGATAAATTTTTCATCTTTCATCATATTTTTAAAATTCATATTTCAAATATTTTTAAAATTTCCAAAACAATTATTTATGATGAATAAGGATTATTTTTAAAAATTTCCAAAACAAGAATAATCCTTATTCATCATAAAAGTATCTGAGATTTTTTAATTAAAAAAAATTCTAATTCATTTGACAAGGTTGATGTAATTTTCATTTATTTTGAATTGTATACATCTATAAGGAAATGTAAAATTGATCCCAAGTTTTACTAAATTGACCCACCTATCAAAACCATCATTAGATCCCTCCATTCCCATCACAACCCCTTGTCCTTGTTTCCAATGTATGTCCTCTATTCCCATTCCTTATCACTGTGAAAGGTAACAATAACTTTGATCATAGATGTTTTTTTATAAATTTGTTTTGTGACTAAAACATTGCTGTTGTTACATTGCAATAAATAAAAAAAATACGTTGTGTTTTAATTTGAATACTATTGGATTACTTGATTGTATTCTACATATCTATGGAATCAAAAAAAAAATTCAGTTGAATTTTAAATGTACAAATCTTTTGAAATAGATATCATGTGTAAATATATGGCTTAAAGGCTTTGGGGTTGGTTTCTGGAGCAAGAATCATGAATTGCTTCAAAAATTGTATATCATTATCTATAATATGGGAATGGGAACAAATGACAGGCATGGGAACAAGGATGAGGGTCTAGACAGGGGAGGGGGCAGGGAATGGGGATGGGGAAAATGGGAACATTGCAGAGGTCTTCTGATGGAGAAGTGAGTCAATCTAGTAAATGATGAGATTGGTTTAACATACATCTTCACATATTATGTAAGATCAACAAAGACCACCATCCATGTTAAGTGTTGTTTGAGATCCATCTCTCACACTCACACTCTCATGGGTCAGAAAATCCTCCAAAATGTCAAAAAATCAACACTTATTTTATGGATGCATGTCAATACTCCTCTTTTTCAGGCATGCACAATCTTTCAAAGCTCGCACTGATTCCCACATCATGGATATAGCTGTAAATATACAAAAGAGTAGTAAAAGAAAATTAGTTTTCCTTTGAGGCTGTTGAACTCTCCATCCCTAATTCGTCATACACACAAGCCATCTGAACCGAAGCCCTTTTATTCATCTTTTTTCTGAAAAAAGAAGTTTCTGGCAAAAGGCATGGGACCCACGTGTTGCCAATCAGGCTTGGTGTTGCCAGAACTCAGGCACGCAATCTAGAGGCCGAAACGCGCGCCGCGAGCTAAACGAGCCCCTTCACGGGTTCGTGTTTAGACTGTTTTGGCACAACATGGAGGGGGCGCGGCGGGGGCAGCCGCACGGGGGCCAGAAGGGGAGGGCCATGCCGGAGCCAGCTCTCACAGTCTGTGCGTCGTCGTCACTCCCCCGCGAGGACCCTCCCGACGCAATTGCGTGAGCAAGACTCCCTCCATCTCTCTCCCTCCCTCCCTTCCCATCACCCATGATTGAGCCGGCACTGATGTCAACAGCATGACAATCTCTGGAGGGCAGGGGCAGGGGCAAATGCACAGTGTTGCCCTTGGATTTGTCAGCGGCGGAGTGTGTGAGCTCCGGATGGTGGTGGTGCCCATGGAGGGCCCTGTGGGGTCGGGCCCCTCGCAGGGAGCAGTCGTGGTAGGCTCCTTGGGTTGTGTGGAGTACATGGTTGGGGTCGCAGAGATGGTCCACATTGCTCATGGAGGGGTTTGGTGCAGCGCTGGATGGATGCACTTGACAAAATCAATAAACCGATTGTGCCCAGCTCAATGGCTAGCTGCCGCTCCTGCCACCTTCACTTTCACCCACGATAAAATTCCCTGTCCACGTGAATCGACGACTTTTTGTGTCGTGAAAAGCTTGGATGTCATCCTTGAGCTGTTGAGGGGTTGTCTGATCCTTGCAGATGCAGCTCAAGGGTGATGTGGGTTGTGAATCGAGAAAAAATCGGAATTCGGGCAGCCTTCGAGGGAGTCGGGGGGGTATTTAACAGTAAACCTGTCAGCCACAAACGAAAACATCCGTCGAAACGATAAGTTGTCGAAGGCTGGCGCGTGTTTCTAGGCCCAGGTTGTCGAAAAGTTGACGATGGCAGCGCTCGTCACCCGTGCCGGAGGGCTGATCCCCCGCCCTCCGGCAGTGCCCCCGATTTCTTAGAGAGGGACGCGAACTCCGAAACCATGTCATCAAAATATCCGCTTGCGGACCTGGATATCGGTGTGTGGAGGAAGGGGCACCCTTGGATGGGAGGGGCGCTAAACGGCGGAGACGGGGAAGGCTTGGGAAAGGCTGCTCCGATGCAACCCGGGTGTCAGGCCCAGAGACGGAAAAAGGAATATGGAGGGATGCCATGGGAGGTTGCAGATGGTTTGGGTATTTGGAGAGTGCCGAAGATTGGTACCACAATTGATCTTATCCCTAGCACTAGTCGGAGTCTAGAATTGGTGGTGCCACTCACCGTCGTAGCCATCACGTCTGGGAGCGCGGCGATCCCTCGTTCACTTGCCATCCGCCAGAGTGGGGTTGCTCACTCGGCATATTCAGGCTATACGGGGAGCTCTCTTAGTACTTTTGTTGGTATTTTTTAATTCTGGGTTGAGGGCGGAGTAAAGGAATCGAAGGCGGCAGGTTGGTTCTGGGGTTGGATTGCAAAGGTGTGGAGGAAGATTGTAAAAGGGCCTATGTGAAGATAGCTTGGGGGTGGGCTAGGCTGCAGAGAGTGGGAAGATGGCCACTGAGAGGGAGCAAGACCATGAGCGTATACGAGCTGTGTGCGCGCAGCTGCCGCTAATCGATGCACACGCGCACAATGTCGTTGCCCTGGATTCCTCTCTTCCCTTCCTGCAGTGCTTCTCGGAAGCCCGCGGCCACGAAGCGCTCTCGTCGGTGCCGCACAGCCTCTCCTTTCAGGTTCGCCTAATTCCTCTGTCAGCCACCTCGGCTGGCGCGATGGCGTTGAACTGAAAAGGAACCATCCATAACATGTGATTTTCTTTTGATTTTCAAACAATTTCTTCAACAAGCCCTGAGGAGGCTGCAATTATCGGTCTACTGGCTAGTAGTCTAATTTTCCTTGCGATCATCTTTCGGTCCGAATTTGGGTTGTCGGGTCGGTATTATACAGAAACCGAGCCTGTCTTGATTGGAACTCGTGGGCGCAGCATGGGGTTGCTCACTCCGCATTTGGAGTTCTGCTCGCAGCATTTCTTACATTGGGATCTGCACCCAGCAGAACTCGCTGCACCTGTCTCAATCTTGCTAGCTATGTAATCCGCTTGGGATGGCTTCTGTCACAAACTTAAAACTTTAGACTGCAGCTTGGCTTGGACGTGAATTGCCCGGCCATGAATTAAATTCTGCTGTTTCTTAATTTGCAGAGGAGCTTGCAAGACCTGGCAGATCTTTACGGCTGCGAACCTTCTCTGGCAGCGATTGAACAGTTCCGGAAAACTGAAGGATTAGCTTCGATCAGCGAGAAGTGCTTTGATGCCGCTAACATCGAATTCGTTCTGCTGGACGATGGGCTCACAATGGACAAAATGGTCAGCTTAGGATGGCACCGCAAGTACATCCCTGGTGTGCACCGTGTTCTCCGAATCGAAACTGTTGCTGAGGCCATTCTGAATCAGGCAATCATCTCCCTCCTCTTCCATTTCTCCTGTAAACCTTCAGCTCACCCTGTTCTGGCACCCTTTTTCAGCATTTTAGTTTGCTTGTGGCGTGACAGTGCTTTTCCCACCGCTGTGCTTGGTAACAGGGCATTCAGGGTAACGTGAGGTGGACCCTGGAGAGCTTCGAGCACCGGTTCAGCTCGACCTTGGAATCATATCCTTTGTAAAAGTGACCTAGTTTTTGGTACTCTAGTGAAGTTTCTAATATCGGTAGTGTCGGTGATTGTATCGGCTACTTGGTCTGTAACCTAATCTCTAAAGGATGATCTACCCCGCTGCACTGAATTGAGTTACTTGTGATTGGATGAGCGTGAATCTTCTGCAAGGGAGAGTATCGATCACAGTTCACTTGAAATGCGCGTAGTCTTTCAATGCATCCAGTATCATGGTCTAATGGCTGTGATTTTTGCGAAATTTCTCTATGGACAAACGTTCGTCTTTCTTAACCTCAACGCCGTTCTCACACTTTCTTCGAAGGTGGTAGCCTTCAAGAGTATTGCAGCTTACCGCAGCGGACTCCGCATCAACCCTCTCGTGTCAGCTCAAGAATCTGAAAACGGCCTGTTTGACAATTTGCGTAAGTGGCAGTTGCAGTCAGATTTGAACACCCACCCATTTTCATTTAAAAAGAAAAGTACTTGATTGAGCGTTCTTCTCTTGACATTGGCTGGAATGCGTTCAACAGGTGCGGGGAGTCCTGTTCGAGTTTCGAACAAGGCCTTGATTGATTTCATATTCTTACGAGCTCTCGAGGTGGCCACTAGCCGAGACGTTCCACTTCAGATTCACACAGGGTACGTGCCGAAGCGCTGCCTAATTCTACTTATTCAGATCACCGGTGAACGATTCAGCGGTTGCACAGACTTGGTGCGATCTTCAAAGCGAACTGATGTGTTTGGATCCCTTGCATTATTTCAGATTCGGTGACAAAGACTTGCAGCTGGAGCTCGCTAACCCGTTGCATTTGCGAGCCGTGCTGGAATGCCCAAGCTTCGCCACCGCTCGTGTTGTGCTCCTCCATGGTTCGTATCCATTCATGCGAGAAGCGTCTTATCTCGCCAGCGTGTACCCTCAGGTTCATCTGGACTTTGGGCTTGTGGTTCCAAAGTTGAGCGTGCGTGGAATGAGGTGTGCAGTGAGTGATCTCATGGATCTGGCTCCTGTGAATAAGGTAATCTTTCAACAAAAACCCTCAACATTGTATGTGTCATGTTTCACTAATTCTCCTCTTCGATCTTATCAGTTTCACTGCCCTCGTTTTGTTTGTCTGTGCTACAGATTATGTTCAGCACAGATGGCTACGCATTTCCAGAGACATTCTTTCTTGGTGCGAAGTGGTCACGAGATATTCTGGCTCGGGTACTGATCGAAGCCTATGACAATGGAGACATGCCAATCAATGAGGCACTGGCGGCCGCAGATGGAATACTGGGACGAAATGCGTTAGAATTCTACAAGTTAGAAGGCAGAGGTGGATTCTCCGCCTCTACTGATAGTTTGAGCAAGCTGAACCAAACGGCAGGGTTTGGAGTTATGGAGCGGACTCCTTCATTCCAACCTCGGTTGCCACCCTCGCTCCGGACACTTCCCCAGGGTAAGTCTTTCAAAGATGGCCAGAATGCGCAGTCTCTCCCAGGCAGTCCAAGAGCACCGAAGGTGGATGTGCTGGCCGACGACAAGGTGGTCGATCCAGTTGTTGCGGAGAAAGATGCACATGAGGGAGTTGTGGTGAAGCATGTGCGGTTGCTGTTCGCTGACGCATCGGGACAAAGACGGTGCAGAGTGAGTGTCTGACGTCGTTGCGGTCATGTCGGTGTGTATATCGGTTGCTTTCACGAACTCTTTCGCACGCTTTACTTTATGAATTCTTTTGACCGTTTGGATTTGCGCAGGTTGTGCCTGTCAAGAGGTACGAAGGTGTAGTCATGGACCATGGACTTGGCATTACCCAAGCTTGCATGGCGATGCCATCTTTCACCGATTCCCCAGTGCTGAACAGTGGTCTGACAGCCATTGGCGAGATTCGTCTGATGCCCGACATCTCTACGAGACGCAGGCTGCCTTGGTTTCCTGAGCATGAGATCGCGCTCGTGGATATGCACAGCTCTCCTGGAACACCGTGGGAATATTGCCCGCGTGCTACTCTCCGCAACGTAACACAAACGTTGGAGAGAGAATTTGGCTTGGTGAGCGAGTGGCTGTTGTTCTTCTAAACTTTTGAGTTAAAGGATTCACAGAATAACGTTTGGTTTTTGAAGTTCAGGGTGTAAGGATGTTTCCAATCATCGTTAATGACTGTTGCAGACACTTCGAGCTGGATTTGAGAGCGAATTTTACCTCCTCAAACGCGTTGACGGAGAGAAGACATGGCAGGGAGTGGATGCCACACCCTACTGCTCATCCGCAGGCTTTAATTCGGCGTCTGCCATTCTTTCCGAAATTACCAGCACGTTGTCCAGTCTAGGCATCCAGATTGAGCAGGTGTTTCAGACAAATCCAACCCTTCGTCTAATTCCTCTAGGATGATCGCTTATGGTGTTAATCATGCTCCAGATATTATGTTTGCTGCGATTTTTTTGACAATGGAATTATTGCCATTGCAGATGCACTGTGAGTCCGGTGGAGGCCAATTCGAGTTAGCTGTTGGCCACTTTCCATGTCTCGAAGCTGCTGACAAGCTTCTCTTACTCCGGGAGGCAGTCACTGCCATCGCCCATAAGCACCAACTTCGTGCTACTTTTCTGCCCAAGTGAGGGCCCTGTCGCTTTATTTTGTTGTCTTTGTTTTGAATTTCTTTCGTGACCCATGTGATCCTTACATTTCATGTGTTCGTTTGAAATGCAGATACTTTAAGACTGGAGCGGGAGTTGGCTCTCATGTGCACCTCAGCATATGGCAAGGCGACCAGAATGTGTTGATGGGCAAAGGCTCGGGTTCAAAGCACGGCATGTCGAAGCAGGGACAGGAGTTTATGGCTGGAGTGTTGCACCATCTGCCAGCGATCTTTGCAATGACTTGTCCGAATCCGAATAGGTCAGTTGCTGTTGTGCTCCATCTGGTGTTTGTTTACACTCGTCCCATGTGCTTAGTTTGCTGCTTTGAAGCTTCAACAAAGGAAAGAATTGCACAAGCGAGGTATTGAATCCTGGTGTTGGTGCCCTTTGTAGTTATGCGCGCATTCAGCCTGACACATGGAGCGGTGCTTACAAATGCTGGGGACGGGACAACCGGGAGGCGCCTCTGAGGACCGCTAGTCCCCCCGGATGTGATGCGGACATGGTTAGCAATTTCGAATTGAAGAGCTTTGACGGATGTGCCAACCCGCACCTGGGATTGGCTACACTTATTGCTGCTGGAATGGACGGATTAAGAAACCATCTCCAGCTTCCAGAGCCTACTGGTATGCCTTGTCTTTTTAGGTTCGGTCACCCTCACTGGTTTACATCAAATTAAAAGAGTGGGAGGTTTTGCGTTTCTGCTTAGTAACCCTGTCTCGCTGTTGATGCAGAAGTAAACCCATCTTTGATGAAAGGAGAGATTGAACGCCTGCCCAATTCATTGATTGCATCAGTGCAAGCTTTTGAAGGCGACTCTGTGCTTTGTGAAGCTCTCGGAAAGAACTTGGCGAAAACTATCATTGCAATCCGCAAGGTGCGTATCATATCATGGTTGGTAATTTTCGAGTCCTTGTTATTCTGGCTGGGTGTGTAGTTTCTTAGAGATATGTCGGAGTTGACGATTGTTGTCTTATTTTAATCTTATCAACTACTATCTTATTTGGGTACCTCTGGTGCAGGCGGAAGTGGAGTATTACAAAGACAAGGAAGATGCGGAGGAGTTTCTAGTTGAGCGTTTCTAAGGTATAAGTATGACGAAATGCACCCCAAGGTGCATAGACAAAATAATAAACAAGTATTCTCTTTAAAATTCACTTTAGTATTATACAGTACTCTCCTTGGCACATCTCCCTTATCTGTGATGCTTGCTGAATTTAGAATTACTGTCTGTTTGCAGCGTCGCATCTTGAGGTTAACTTGGTCGGCCTTCTTTTGTGCAAAGCGTGCAACGACCGGGAGGAAGATAAGCTGTTGTTGGATGCAAATGCCTGCTCGTGTTGGACATCAGCCTCGAAGGTCCAGTGACATCAATTTCAGTCGAATCGAGATAGCAATTACGAACTTGGTTGTGTTTGCAGGCACTCCATTTTTTGCGCAAGACCTTAAAGCTCGACTACCGCTTGGAATTCGGCGGTTGGCTCATATCCGCTGCTGGATGCTTTAAGTCACGAGGAAGTGAGCTGGTTTAGTATATGACTATGAACTCTTGCACATACACCGCCTTGTATTTACTCGGAGACAAACCAACGTGTGCTTGTGCAAGGCCTTCTCTATCCTGTAGAACTTGTAGTGTGGCTATCTTTTCCGGCACCAAGGTTCGGCTGGTGAGGGGATTTGTTACAAGCAGCCTGCTATCATTATAGAACCGAATGAATCGGGATTCTGATTGTTTTCTGGTATCTTCCAGACTGGATTCGATGAGAAATGTACGTATTCTATATGAATAGTGAATCCCTTCATCTTTCTAGAAAGAAATTAAGCTTTCTCAACGCGTATGATGGGTGTCTTCAGAGAGCATTCCAACAAATCTTTTCTTTGTAAGCTGTTCCTATGCCAAATAAAGGTTCAATTATCAAATGGCAACGGTTTGTGAAAATCGCACGCTGTCGGTACCGATTTATTTGAGCTAAATGCATGTTGAATTTCCTCTTTAAGGTGCCAGTATTTCATCCGAAGGGTTGGCCTTTTGTAGAAGTTCAGGGTATAACGTACTGAGCATTTGAGGTCGCTCACAGTACTGCAAGTTTTCTCACACTTCGTCTGAGACAAATCAAATTCTAGCTGTAAGGATACGAAGCTCTGTTCAAGACGGTTTTGTTTTATATCTCTGTCGGTTGCCATTTGCAACTGTTTTCCGATCCTGAGGCTGTAGTAATCTGGGTTACCGAGCTCCAGAGAGGAGCGTCTCTGCAACTTTGAAGAGGTCTGGAATTGATTATTTGGCTGACGATTTCTATTTCTTTGAAACTCTTCAGTGTTGAAGGTATTAATTTGCAAAGATTTCCAATCCTGTCTGGAAGGAAAGCATCGAGTTCATGAGTTTATTTTTTTGTGTTAGAGACCTGCATCTTGCCGATGTGCTAGGAAAATAATACAATCTTTCCGTTAAATTTTGGGCTTTGAAAGTGTTGCAATGTGCTGCGAACATTGCCTGCCTATCTGCTTGAATCTAATTTAAAAGAACGAACCGGGAGTACATAAAAAGACACCCAAGATGGAGGCCATGGTGGAATTGCCAACGGCGGTGAAGGATAACATTGCATGTTGGTTGAGCGACACCGCGGGACCTGACGAAGGAGCAATGCGGACAGCAACATTGCACTTGGAGGGTGCACAGACAGCCCCAAAATTTGCCCTGTGCTTGCTTGAACTTGCCGCTGGTATTACATTTTATCTCAGAAAGATGACCAGTCCAACCATGCAAGTAATCATGTGCTGCTATTTAATGTTTCAGTATATATTGACATCCTACACTATATTAGGAAAATCTGGAGTAGTGTGTATTACGTTTTGTTGAAATCCAAGGATGAGAGAACAGGATGAATCTTGAGGTACGTGAGCTATTGTCGACAGAGTTTGATACCGACAGAGAAGAAAGAAATTGGCATTACTGAGTTGGAATCTTTTGTTTTGTGGTAATGCTTTGTTTAGGAGGTAGGGAGAAAGGGATTCGAGTAGCTGGAGCTATTTCCCTGAAGAACTTCCTGAAAGCTCACTGGAATGCGGAGGGCGTCATGTCTCGTGACGAGAGGCTAGAGTTTCGGAACCAGCTTGTGGATGTGGTCTTGCGTGTCGACGATCTCGTACGCAAGCCTTTGGCAGAATCTGTGAGTGATATTAACACGATTCTTTTCGTTATTTCTCACATCTCTAGTTACTTTCAACGTGCGATTCTTAGTGGTCTGGCACTTCCCCCTATTTTCTGACTGGGGCCATTTTTCGCAGTTCTTGCTGGTGACAATTCATGATTTTGTAAGAGAAAAGGCGTGGCCTGAGCTTGTGCCAGCCCTGAAAATTGCCATAGAGAATATCGACCTTATGAATGGATCCGAAGCTTCAGATATGAAGGCTCTTAATTGTCTTCTTGGACTTCAGATCATCACCAAACCCTTCCAGGTGAGGATCAAATCTTTCTCCGTCCTGGGGCTTGAAGAGGAAGTCTGGGCACTTAGTCCTACACTGCTTTTCTCTATTTGCGTCAATGGAATGGTTCAAGTGTGCCCTTGAGGAAGTTTTGGATGCTGGTTGGTGTACAGTATTTTCTGAACCCAACCATGGCAAGTGAGCCTGTTCCTGAGCAACTGGAGACCATTTCCAAAGAGCTTCTCGTTCCGTTCCATGGGACCTTCCATCAGCTTGTGCAGCAGGTATCGATTGCCCTTCAGCTCAGGTTTTCAGATCATTCAAGGGATTACTGGCTCAATGTGGGTTTATTGGTAAGGCCAGGGTTCTTTTCTCAAGGCATTCACTTGACAGGTACAAAAAATAAATAAATAACGTCGCCAGTGAATTACTTGTTGCAGGTTGCAACATCTAAAGCTGCAGAATACTCACAACATGACATCATCCTGCTGGTTTTCTGCAAATCTTTAGATCATGCTGTAAGTTCCTCCTAGTTGAAGCGCAGTCAGATGTCACTTTCCTTTACAATACAAATTCGTACAATTCTGAAACAAAGTTCTTATCCTGGAGATGATGCGAAGTGAATTGATTCTTTGCAGACGATGGATGCATCTATCTTCTAATTATTTCTGAAGATTGTCACTTCTTCTTTTTATTTCATCAAGTTCGACTTTCTTTTTGTTCCCTTGTGAGCGATTTCTCTGATCAGAGAAGTTGCACAAGTTACATATTCCTGTAGATCGTTCAGGAGGGTACGTGTTGATGCTTCGACATCCAGCTTTAACATCAAAAGCCACTCTCAGTTGTCTCTGTTACCTTGCAGCTGAAATCGCACATGCCGTCTGCATTACTAGGATCTGTCGACCAGTGGTTCACGGATCTTTTAAGTCTGCTAGATTCAGTTGTTCTTGAAGAACGGGTGGATTCTTTGGACAAACAACCAAGACTGAAGATATGGAAAAGATCATTACAAATTTGTTGTAATATGGTTTCTCGGCATGGAGTGTATGTGGACAAGTAAGCTCTCTTCACTATGAAGGGATACAAACTAATGCATTCTTGAACGAGAATTGCCCCTCTAATGGATTAATCATTAATTTTCCATCATTTTATTATGCATGCTGAAAACGGCTACTATAATCGTGGTCCAATTTAAGACCAGTGTCATTAAAAACTTGATGAATATATTGGTGTAGGTTTCTATCTTCACTGGCAGTTGCAGCACTTGAAATTGTTGGAAAGACCTCAAATGCCAAGGTAAAGCAGAAGTCTATAAAGATTAGGAACTTGATAAGGGATTGAGAACGGTCAAACCAGTGATCTTGTTGCTTTAATCTGTTCTACATAAAAGGATGCAGTGGGGACAAGTCTGCATTGAGTACGCCTTCGCGATTCACGCTACAAGGTTATCTTACCCATTCGTTGCAATTTGGCAGAACTTTAATCAAATCCAACAACGCGTGATATCCTTGGGTTTTGACTTGTTGGCCAACATTCTTCAGACAGAAGTTGTAAGCACTTTCCTGAATCTCAAAATCATCGGGTGTAGTGGTAAACTCTGTGGTGTTAAGTCTGGGTTGTGAACCTCATCAAGTAATCCAACTTTTAATGCACTTTCTGAAGTTACCTTGTTAACAGTAACAATGGTATAAACTCTTTTGTTTACATACATCAGAGGTAGATTTACATCAAGTTTGCATTTGTACTGCTGTTATGACAGGGATGGAAATTAATTGCATCCCACTTCCCCAACTTGCTGGATAAAGCAATATTCCCTGCTCTTATGATGAATGAAAAGGTGTGTTCTTGTAGTGGTGTTGAGTCGAAGGTCAAAAACCTGGTTCATATATTCTAAGTTTATAGCATCATCGGCGAGTCATGAAGACGAGGGTTAGGCTACAGCTTCACAGCTCTAGATGTACACCACTTTGTCAGGCCAAAGTTGAGTGTTACACGTTAGTCTTGTATTCAATTAAGTACGACTGATTATCTTGAGAATGAAATCAATTCTATAACTTTTAATTGATTGCAGGATCTATCTGAATGGGTAGAGGAAGAGGACGAGTATATCCAGAAAAACCTCCCTTCGAACATGGTATTTCATCTGTTTCAAAGAATGATCCTCCTTAAACTCTGTTGTGTGCTACAAATATTATCATCTCAAGCAGGGGAGTGCAATCTGCATACAACAGCAACATACAGTTTAAAACACACTAGATGAGAATCGATCAAGCTTTACAATGATCTCATGGTAAACAAGTTCCCCAATTCAGGATGTAGCAAGTGGATCGACTGAAGATCTGGTCACACCTCGACGAAGGGCATTAAACTTGCTTGGGATCATCGCCATGGCTAAGGTGTAATATCGCCTCTTTCCGTAGTTCCAGTGCTTGCTTCTTTGAGATTGATTGGGAGTTTGATGGAAACATGGTTCGTCAGAAAGAAAAAAAAAAATGCTTCGCGTTACTGAGTTATAATGTATAACGGCTGCAAGGTTCGCGTCATGTTCTATTTTGGAAATCAGTCAAATTCTTCCAGAACATCACAAGCTTCATTGTCGTGTGAAATTTCCAGGGACCTCAATCTGTACGCAGGAGAAAGAAAGCCGGCACTGTCAAACGCAGGAGAATTGGGTCCAAGGGAGCTAATAAGGATGACTCAGACAGAGTTGGCGATATTCTAGTGATGCTTTATCTAGCTCGATATCCACTTCCTACTGATGGAGCTGACGTGCAATCTGACGAAGTACTAAGGTATGTCAACACCTCTTCATCATTTCATTGCTTTGCATGCATGGCTCATTTCCTTTCCGAATTACCTTCGCTATGCTTGTGTGTTAATGCAAAGTTTCGTATTCTCGATGATTTGTCGTCATAATGTGGCTGAAAGTTTGGTAATATGCAGATATTATGGCGCTCTGATAGCGTATGGAGGTCTTCAGAAGGTTAGTTGGTTATCTCTGGCGAGCCGTTGCTATTGAGCTTGATTGTGATACTCGGAATCCATCAAGTTTTTAGCCACCGTGGTCGATGAGAAGAATATAGACACAAATGTTTGCTTAGAATAGAGTATACAGATTTTCTTGAATCACTATCATGCGTAGTGCGCAGTATTTGAAGACATTACCAGCTGCAAAAGTTGCCCTGCTGCTGGAAAGGCGCGTGTTTCCTTTGTATCTAATGGTGGCTCCAAGTCCTTATGTACTGGCCAACGCCAACTGGATACTAGGGGAACTTTCGAGTTGCTTGCCTGAGGTAAGAGGAGTTCTTGTCATATTCAATATCAAATATCCAAGTTAGTTCCATTAGCGTTGTGTTCTCATTGCTTCAACGCTATAGCTATGAAGCCGGAACGAGGTGCCGTGTAGACTGAGTGAATTGCTAATCACTGCAATCGATGTCGTTGCACCAGGTTCTTCGGGAGAATGTATACACAGCCTTGTTAAAGGCTTTGTTGGCTCCCAATGCTGGCTGTGTATCATGGCGGCCTGTTAGAGCATCCGCTGCGGCAGCACTTGCATCTCTTCTCCAGGTCCTCATCTCTATGAGTTCGCTGAAGAAGATTTTCGATGGAATGTTGGAATCTTCTGCACACTGTTACGCTCTCGGATCGACAAGTCTTTTATGCGAAGTTTTATGTTTTAAGATTTTATAATCCTTGCCTCACGGGTTTATCATGTCATGCTTGGCTTGGGCTTGGCAGAACGGGTACAAGCCAATTCAATGGCTGCCTCTACTCCAAGCCACTGTTGCCGGCGTACGAATGGAAAAAGAAAGCGAGGCGGCAATATCTCTGCAACTGCTGACAATAGCTGTGGAGACCGGCCGAGAATTTGTAGCCTCCTATGTTCCAGCTATCGCTGCTGTAGTGCAGGTGGTGACCTGCAAGAATCTTCCCTCCAACTCTGAACCGTGGCCTCAAGTAAGTAAAGAGCTCTTCGCTGTTTCGCTCTGGAAATGAGTAGTAGGGGGGAACTATTCATTTAGACTTGTTTTAAGTGGTGATTGCTGCAACCATCCTGTTCGGACTCACGAAGGGTTCAGCAATTGACCACCTTTCAACACCACTGCGAATTCTGCAGGTTGCTGAGCTTGGATTCTCAGCGATCGCTGCGCTTGCTAAGGCTTGGGAAGCTGCATTGTCTGATAAAGATAAGAGTAAGGGGAAGGATTCTGATAAATGGATGGTTGGCTGCGCCACCGTGGCGAATGTATTTTCTGAGCTATTGCAACGAGCATGGCTTGTGCCCTTGCAGGTTAGCATGAAACCTTTGGACGAAATTCAGACGCTTAGATCAAGCTGAAAGTTAGCAGAGATAATGTGAAACCTGCTTGTTTCCAAATTACGAACAACCGCACAAGACTGCTAAAGTAAGATGCACTTCATTACGTGGCTTATGCTTTCTTCATGCAGGAGGGAGCTATGCCAGTCAAACCTCAAGCCTTGTGTCTCAGTGATGCCTCAGTTTTACTGAAAGTCATCTTGAGATACGGGCAAAGCTCCGCAGACGTTGTCGAAATGAAAATGGAATCCTTGGTTCGAGTCTGGGCTAATTTGGTGGCAGCCTCGAATGGATGGGACGCGCATGGAGATGAGCCAGTCTTTGACTGCATTGACGAACTTATTGCTTTGCAGGTCTTTGTACACCTCACCCACCTGGTTAAGATGTCTGGACTTTGTTTGGATAAGCATAAGGTTTGGCAATGGGTTGTGTTTAATTCTGGAAATTTAACATACTTTTCTGATTTCGGACCAGATTTTTACTCTTCATTCTCACTCACTATATCACTATTCAATGCAGGAAAGATGTTCAATAATTCAGTTCTCTTTATCCGAAGTTATGCCCTCATCTGCACCGGAGACCTGTGAGCGGTCTATCCTGGATTGCGTAGTCACCTTCCTCACTACCGCCATCGATTCTGCATCCTCTGCGGCGTGCTGGCGTGCATGTCGCAACGTACATGCCCTTTTGCATGCAACACAATTCTCGCTTGAAGGGGAAGCGTTAATGGCCTTTTTCGTTCCCCGCTTCTGTGAGGTTGCCTCACGACGGTTACAGCAGTTGACAAGCATGACCGTCCCGCTGGCGAAGCCTCTCATACTTGTCATCACTGTGTGTTTCATCAATTTGCCTGAGGAAGTGGAAAAAATCTTGTGCTTCGACGATAATGGTCCCGATGTGACGGAAGATGGGTCATGTCAGGGATTGCTCACCTTAGCTGAAGCGCTGGCGGGGCTAGCTGAAAGTGAAGCTGATCCAAGCCTCTCGCTGGAATCCGAGATGAAAATTACTGGTTGACCCATTGGTCACTCTTAAAATCCTTGAGATAAATGCACGTTGTGTCGATTATTATTTTATGTAGTATATGGAAGTAGCTAATGATGGAGACACTCTGGGGCTGCAGTGATTGGCTTGCAGAGAGTAATGGTGCACATTATCAACAAGAACTTGTTGCAAAACCAGAATGGGTTCACAGCGGCCCATCATTGTCTACGTTCTCTATTGGAATCTATGGTGGAACTCAAGGATATCATGGAGCTCTCAGAATCCGACGAGAGTGGATCCTCATCAACTTCAAACTCTGATTCCGGTTTCAGTTCCGAGGATGACAGCCTAGATGTAAGCTTCACATGTGTCTCCTACAAATCTGAGCGTCTGCCCTTCACGTTCTACACAGATTCTTGTTTTGAAGAGCTTTGTTCTTGTAACAAACCTTTCTTATTCCCGTTTATCGGTTTTCTGATGTAAGAGCAGCGAGAGTCTAAATCCCGAGCTTAGGTCTTGTTTACCCAAAAGCTTGAGAATAATGTTCAAGATCTAGATCCTCCACTGGGATTCACTCATTTGACTTTAACATAGACTTCAACGTCCCCTAGTTTGCGAAGCTAGATTATTTGTTGCTTGACGTCATGCTTTTCGATTGTTTCTCACCTCTTACCATTACGGGACAGGAGACACGGTCCGAGCCTGTTGCTGCAACGCAAGAAGAAACCGAAGGGGAGTTTTTGGAGCGACAAGCTCAGACAGCTCGCGATCTGCAGGCAGAAGCATGTGAGGAAGCTGAGAACGGCCAGAATGAAGATGGCCATGAACTAGCTCTCGGTCCGCAACTTAACCACTCAACTCCCACTAGAGAAACACTTCCAAAACTTTACTTTGCACAACCTACATGTAATATTCATAGCATTCTTCTGCCAATCACTCCAAGTAGGCAACGGGAAACAGTTTCCTGCACTCTTGCTCCACATGCTTCCAGCCGTATGAATGCATCATAATCCTCCTCAACAAAGCTATGCAAAATCTGCCACTCCAGCTACCTTAGTGGTGCGGTTGACACAACAACAGGTGTCCTGGGACTGGTGGACTTCGAGAAGGAGGTGCTGGCTTTTCTGAAGGAGCATGGGAAAGAGTTGTCGAGCAAGAGGCCATTGTCGCGTATTCTGCTAGCGAGGTTCAGGGATCGGTACCCCAAGTCAAAAGGCTACTTGTAACCCAAAAAACGCAACACCTGAGCAGGTGGAGTTTCCTTCCCCATGCAGAACTCTCGCTTTTAAGATGGACCCACATGGAAATTCAGTCAAAATGCTGACCCTGCAGGTCTGTCGAACTGTTTGAAGTTGTATGGGCCTACAACAATGGAAGCAATCCAAGGGTCTAGATGAGAGCTGCTGTGGTGGTGGTGGACAGGATTTGAAGTGCCGTGCCGAGCTACTTTTTTTTTTTTTTTTTTTTTTTTTTTTTTTACTTTTTTTTCTATTGTTGCCTTGATCAATTTCTGGTTTGGAAAGTACCTCTTCTGCCATATAATTTTCCCATGACTGGGAAGAGTAGAGAACTTAATGAGAATTGGTTGATTTGTTAGTAAGGTTAATAAGGGCTTGAGTCATTGGTTTGGCGACTGCTGAGTTTTATCTTGTTCCTTGAAAGAAAATCCACTGAACATGGACTCAGCTGTACACATGTGCACCTCTATTCTCTGTTGTTTTTTCCTCAATGCATTGAAGTACCATCTTCTTTCACGAAATTATATAATGTGTAAAAAAAACATGTTTTTAATGATAAAATATTAATTTCAATCTGAAATAGTTTGATGCAGCTTATTTAAATGGGCATATGTATATGCACACACACATATAATATAAATGTATATATCTTATTTATATTTTTATCTTTCTTGAATCAGATATCCATCATAAATTACTCTACACTTAAATACATAAAGTAATCTAATTATTAGCTTTTATACTAATATCTAATAGATCATAGTGGATAAAGTAGTCTATACATCAAATAAAAATTCTTATTAATATGCTAAAATATGATATTAATATAATTATGCTCGTAAAAAATTAAAAATTTCTTTTAGGAAATTATAAAAAAATATAAATTCTAATTATTTATTTATATTTTAAATTTATTGTATATATTTTTAAAATTTTAAAATGGCTATCAACTAGAGTGTTGCTAATGTTACCTTATTTTTTGCTATGACTACCACAACAAGTCATCCACCACATATCATCATATTTTTTGCTAATATTACCATAATTTTTGCTGCTATCATCACAATTTTCAATCCACTATATGTCATCATAGTTTTTGCTAAAGCTATCACAATTTTTGCTACTATTACCACAAGTTGTCTAAAACATAAGTTACACACAATAATGCACTTTATAAAACATTATTAATCCACACTACAATAGATAAAGTGCCCACTCTTTATAGATGTATATTTTAGAATTTCAAAAAATATAATGTTTTGTTTACAATATAGGTTTGAGGTGGCTTGAGGTGATATTAGAAAAAATTGTACCAGCATGTGATGGATTGTAAGCTGTGCAAGCAACAAAAAAAACTATGGTGGCATTAATAAGTATTTTGAAGGAGGTATAATCAATAATTATTAAGTTGTACCTGCAAAAAGAAGTGTACAACAATTGTAACTATTTTTAATATCAATAATATTCATATTAATATTCAATAATAAGAAGTGCAATAGCTATTGTTTTTATAATAAATATCCAAAATATATAACTAAAATATAAAATAGATATATAAATAGGTTTTAAAATAATATGTTTATGATAATCATAAGTTATTATTTTAATTTTTATATAACTTTATTATAAATAAAAATTATTTAATATGATAGTTTTTGTATATATTAATAATTTAAAAAATAATATTTAGATTTTATAATTTATATATAATAAAGTAAACTTGAATGATTTTATGAAGTTTTTATACATGTAATTTATAGAATAATAAAGTATGGATGGTGTCTTATCTTGTATTTATTCTTATTTTTAAGTAAATTATTAATCTTTAAGTTCTAGTGTATTGAAGAAATTCATATTTTAAACTAACTTGTTACTCTTCTAACTTCTATCTTATTGCTTACTTTGTAATATATAAATATTATTAAAATATAAGTACATAAAAAAGAAGGAAATGCAAAAAGTATTATAATCTATCTAAGTTAATTTTGTATTAATTTAAATCTAATTATAAATTAAATCAAATCAAGTAAAATATAGTATTTTTAAATATAAATTAGATAAAAAAATATAATTTGACTTATAATTTTTTTATATATAATAAGTACTTTAGAACTTTATTTAAGATATATTTTTATTTATATATAGATATATATTTTTTCTTGATAAAATTTAAAATATATATATTATTATATATTGTATCTAGTTTTTTATAGCAATTTTACTTATTACATATTAGTAGACTTTATATTTTACTTCATAATGATAAAAAGTATAAAAATTATTAAGAAATATATTTTTATACTAAAAATAATATTTAGAATATAAAATATTTATTTATTAAGCTTATTTTTTTAATACAATAGAAATACTAAGTTTCAATATTTAATCTTCTTGTTTTATTTTAAAAGCCTTGAATTTTTATTTTTTTAATTTCTTAAAAATATTCTTTTTTTATAAATAAAAAAATAAATTGAAAATATCTTTGTCCTTTTTTATTCTTTTAAGTAAATTATTTATTAAATCTCAAATTATAACATGTTATAAAATATCCAATTTTTTAAAAAATATATTATTTTTCTATCTTTCAATTAATTTATAATTTTTTAGAATATAAATAATAATAAAAACTTCATAAATAGAAAAGAATATAATATGGATTATTTTCTTAATATCATAATATAATTATATACTAATTTTTTTCTAAATAAAAATTAGACCAAATCAAATAGACTATATGTCAAGGATAAGAATTCAATAAAATCAAATAAACAAATGAAACTTTCTCAAAGAAGTATGACAAAATAGAAATAAGAAAATATATATATTAAAAAGAAAGTAGAATGGCTATTGCTAAAAGACAAGAAAATTAGAGACTTCTTAAAACTAGACTAGAAGCAAAAAAAGAATTGACAAAAGTGAAGAAAACTTCAGTCATGCCTCTATATATACTATCTACTTAAAAAGCTATGTAGTGATGTTCTATAGGACCTCCAAAATATGTTGACTTTGCACAACATATATCTTAACTTACAAGACAAGCTTTTTATATAGGCACCACATAGTTAGCTTGTTTTGCAAGCTACTAACACGTATAACACATGATTAACTTATTGACTAAATTTCTAATCTACCAATCAATTACAAATACACGTAAAGTCAAAATAGCATCTATGAAACTTCTAAAAAGCTAGTATAAAAGATATTATGAAATTAATATGTTTTTATCTATTTCTACTTATTCATATTATCTAAGTATCAATTACAGTAAATATATGTTCATGATATTACTCCCTTTTTTGGAGACAAGTTCCATGAGGAGCAATGATCACATGTTGAAGAAGTATAAGATATGGCAAATTGTATTTGCTACATACTTTGATCTTTTTTCTCTTTAAAGGTAGTTGATAGGTCCTCTCAACTGTCAATAATATCTCATTTCAAGGTAGAAAAATCATCCTATTATTTGATTATTGTTGAGACATTTATAACTTCCTTCAAAAAAAAATATTTGTAATACCTTCAAGAATCATTCCTATGTCTAATAAAATCACCAAACATTGAGACTTTCTTTCCTAGTTGTGATATCAAATGAATTGTAACTTGCCATCTATTTAAGAAAGAACATATCATTTTTGAAGATCTTCATCTCTATTATGTGGTCTTAAAGACTATAATAATTACAATTTTGTGTTCGGTAAGTTAGCAAATGATGGTTCTTAAGTTGAATATACTAATTATTGTTCTCTATCTCTTTAATACCACAATTAAAAATAGAAGATAGAATGTAATTTTTTTAAAATTTTATTTCTTTCATAGCAAAGATTTGTTATTCTTCATCTTAATTTTGATAGATATTATTGATAAAAAGCTTTGATTCTTTCTACTACATTTGTAAGATATTTTACTAGCTTCCATGTACATTTGCTAATATCATATCCATATCAATAAATAAGATATTTCAACCTAAGTTGGTGCCACGTCGAGTCTAAGACTTCTTCTACCTCAAATTCTTGATTATTATCCATTTTTATAAGAGACAGTGGTATTTGTCTTCTTCTTGGGATGTTCACTTTCTTATATGGCTCAAAAAAAGATATGTGAAATACAAGATGGATTTTTATAGACTCTAGTAGGTGTAATCAATAAGTAACTCGATTTACTTATTTATAAATAGAAAATAGTCCAAGTCTATGGTAATCCAACTTGTGACAAGGACAAATAGTTTTGATATTATTATAAAGTAATCATACCTTATTACTAATGTAGAAATGAGGTTATTCCTTGCAATAGGAATCCACGTTATTTTTTTATTGTTCTTCAGTCTCTTTTAGTTGTGTCTTCATTATTATATATAACTCAAAGAAATAATTTGCCAAGTCTTTCTTGCAAGATTATCAACTTTTAAAAAGTTAAAAACATCAAGTTGTAGATGATAATTATAACACTACAAAAAAAATGTTTATTGTGTAGAAGAATGTACCATGTTATTATAAGCAAAATTTGCCAATAGTAAAAGAATTGTCCAATCATCTTATTGATAGTTGATAATATACCTCAAACACTACTTTAAAACTTTATTTACATGCTTTGTTTCTCCATCAATTTGAAGATAGAAAGCCAAAGATAGTTTTACGTCTCTCTTTAGAATCTTGAAAAGTATTCTTCAAAATCTTAATACAAACAAAGTTCTCATATTTGATATAATATCCTTAGATGATCCATAATAGCAATAGATGTTGTCAAGAAAAAGCTTGGTTGTTTCTTCATCTGTGATTGATTTTACATATAGTATAAAATATGCCTCTTCGGTGAAACGATCTACTATCATGAATGTAGAGTCATAAGAACTTAAGTCTAAAAGATCTGTGATAAAATCTATAGAAATAGAAGACCATATTTGTTATAAAATAGATAATGGCTGAAGAAGTCTGTAAGATTGATGACGAGGAATTTTTGATCTTGAGCAAACATCATAGAATTGTATAAAATCTTTAAATACCTTCGACATTTGAAGCCACAAAAAGTCTTTGGATACTAGTTCTAAAGTCTTATTGTATCCAAATTGTCTTGTTATTGAAAAGTTGTAACGAGCTTGAAGAACATGTAATTAAGCTTTATTTTTTGAAACATATAAGTATCCCTCAAAATATAGTAAATTATTCTTAAATTCAAACTTAAAAGTATCATGAGACTTTGAAGGATTTTCCTTAATATTACAAATTAAATGATCAAAAGACATACTTTATTGAATTTGCTCAATAAAATTTGAATCAATAATTAGTATTGATTTTATTACTTAAAGATGAAGATATTGTGGCTTCAAGAAAATTATCCATATTGATCAAAAGAAACATCTTTTTTCTTTGATGCAAGATAAGATTTTCTAAAAAAAGTATCTGATAAATCTTGTTATTTTTTTTTATCAATAAAAGATCTTAAATTTGAATCTTAATAAAGACATGATCTAGTGGGCTTGACAACAATTTGAAACGTGTGTTGATATAAAATACTCAAAGTTCTTGTGATTTGTATATATAATGATTAGATTAAGAGCATCTTCTAAATAATGGCGTCATTTTTAAAAGAAATCTACAATTGTAAGAAGTTCTTTGTCAAAGATCTTATAATTGATCTCTTTTGTTAAAAATAAAAAATGGATGAAAAGCTATTAGATGAAGCTTATCATCTATTCCTATTTATGAAAATACGACATCTCAAGTAAAGTCTATGCATTTATTTTTATAAAGAAATGGCTTAAAGAAGTTGGTACAATATAAAATTGGTGTAGAAACAAAGGTTGTCTTCAAAGCTTCAAACATTGCTTCTGCTTCTTGATTCCAATAATAGTTAATAAATTCTAAAAAGCATTGAATATCTCTTATCATTTTTAAAATCTTCTAATCTATGATGGTTTAAATTTTCTTGGGATACATCATAAGTCTATCATATGAAATAATACATCCTAAAAAATTGAATTAAGTATTATGAAATATATACTTTTTTAACTTAGCATAGACTCTCGTATCTTATAATTTTTGTGACACATAACAAATATGAAGTTTATATTATTTTGTATTCTTAGAATAAATAAAGATATCATCTAGATAATAGACAATAAAATTATCTAAATTCTTTCAAAAGATATCATTCATTAGATGTTGAAAAGCTACAGGTGCATTTATAAGTCCAAAAGATATGACATTATATTCAAAATGTCTATACTTGGTTTGAAATGCAGTCTTCTATTCATCTCTTTTTTTAATGCATATCAAATTATATGTCCTTTATAAATCTATTTTTATATAGATCTTACCTTGATTCAATTAATTAAGAAGTCGAGATATCAAAGGTAGCTTGTACATATTCTTATTGATGATTTTATTGAATTTTCAATAATTAATACACATTTGTAATGATTCATCTTTTTTCTTCACAAATAAAATTGGAGCTCTTATCAGAGATTTGGAATAGTGTAGGAAATTCTTGGCCAAATCTATGACTTCTATATGAATAGATTTTTTATTATTATTAAAAATACATTGTATCTTTTAGCAAACTCTTCATTTAAAAAAGAAACTAAGAGGCAATCATACTTCTTATTTTATAATTATGTTGCTTTTTTAGACAATATTAAGCCATATGCTTTGATTCTCCATAATATAAACATAATCTTTTTTTACAACAATAAGTCTTTTTTTGTTCAATAAGTAGATTAAAATGTACCGCATCAATTTACATATCCTCTACTTCAAAAGAAATATGTTGAAAAGACATTGGTATTGCCATTAAATTATAATAATAATGAGGTCTATTTATGTGATTCTCATATCAAAATTCAAAAAATCAATTGTTTTAGTTTACAAAAAAATTAATTGCTTGACTCAATGTTTGAGAATCAAATAAACTAAGAATTAATTTCTTTACCTCATATTATAATCCAAAAAAAAATTGGCTAATGAGTGAAGCATCATTTCACTTAATATCAATTATAAGTTGTTTAAATTATGAAGTATACAATATTACAAATTTATTTTTTTGTTGAAAAATATGAATCTTATTTATTGCAACACAAACTATATCATATTCTCCATACATAAATCAAAATTCTATGAAGAAAGCTTTTAAATTGTCTAATATTGGATCATGTCATTTAAAAAAAAGATGAAAACGATAATAACGCAAAACCAAAAAGTAGTGTTTGAATCAACCTAACTTATCATCTTAGGGTTGAATAGCTTTGGAGTTGAAGTTCAATTGCTACTTGTACATGATTAATGGATCATCAAAACTTTGATTTTGTACTATCAAACTTCTTAAGTACCGCATTTCTTAGTTCTTTAGTGCTTGAATAGTATTCTATCATAGGAAAAGAGCCATGATTTGGTACACATGTTGAAGTAGCTCCAATCATCTCTGTATCTCTATTTTTTGTCATTCTTATTTCTTCTTTTGGTAGTACATTGAATTAATGCATTACAAGTATTAATTCTCTCAATTGTTCTTGCATTTATGCCATTGCATTCTTTATTTCAACAAGTTTTATCATACTAATATTTAGGAGAAAAGAGATGTCTAATATTGCTTAAGACAAGTAAAAGAAAGAACTTGCAAACAAAAAAATACTAAAAATAATATCAATTGAGAAGAGGATAATGTGCAACTTCTAATACGCTTATGTTTTATCAAGAAAAAAAAATAATCTACTCTTAATCAAGAAAAGACAAAGCTTTGGTATTATAAGTGTACTCTTGTTAATTGGTCAAGGACAAGAACTTAATGAAAGTAAATAAATAAGTGAGATTTTCTCAAAGAAGTATGACAAAATAAAAAATAAAAATATTTGTATATTAAAAAGGTACTCGAATGGCTATTATCAAAAGATAAAAAAAAAAAAACTAAAGACTTTTTAAAACTAGATTAGAAGCAAGAAAGGAATTAAGAAGAGTGAAGAAGACTTTATTTTTGCTTCTACCTACAAGCTATGTGGTGATGTTCTATAGGACCTCCAAAACATGTTGATTTTGCACAATACATATCTTAACTTGCAAGGCAAGTTTTCTATATAAGTGCTATGTAGTTAGCTTGTTTTACAAGCTATCAACATATATAGTATGTAATTAACTTGTTGACTAAGTTTCTAACCTACAAATCAACTACAAATACATGTAAAATCAAAGCAACATCTATAAAGCTTTTAAGAAGTTAGTCTAGAAGGTATTATGAAATTAATCTATTTTTACCTACTTCTATCTATTTATATTTTCTAGATAATAATTAAAATAAATATATATATTCATAATATTATAATATATATATATATATATATATATATATATTGGAGATACTTTGATTGAACATATATAATTCAATCTA
Source organism: Physcomitrium patens (assembly GCF_059467195.1). NCBI lineage: Eukaryota > Viridiplantae > Streptophyta > Bryopsida > Funariales > Funariaceae > Physcomitrium > Physcomitrium patens. Next base: position 23,595,798 of record NC_143410.1, on the reverse strand, counting down.
GATTCCATAAGACAATTAATGAAGTTGATTAGAATTTTATTTAAAATATATATTTATTTATGTATATTTTTTAAAATATCATATTATTATCATCATTTTTTATATCTATTTATTTCTATAAATATAATTTTATTTAATAATATATTAGTATATTTTATGATTTATTTTATGATAATATAAAATAATAAAAATAGTACTAAAAAACAATATTATCTTTAAATATTTACTTGGAATGATAAGATTTTTTTTGTAAATTTTTTTTATACAAAAAACATCTATTAAGAATATAATTACAATAAATTTGTAATTTTTTATCTATTATATATATATATATATATATATATATATATATACATACACACACATAAACATATTACTTATTATTATTATTTAAACAATCTTTTGTAACACCTTGTACATTATTAATGTTTTATAACTCTATCCAAATAAGACTTTGTCATTCTTTAAGATCCACCAATAGATACATTCAAAATACCAAATCTTAAATTACAAAAATAGGATCCCATTTGACTTTTTTGTAGATTCCTACATGACTTCTTTTACTATTTTAAGTTACTTTTATGGAATAATAATATCCTTTTATATATTAATCTACTAAAACACTAAGAAAAATCTTTGCAAAACCATGGGACAATAAACATTATAACCATTAATTTTAATAAAACATAGTTTTTATTTTTTTACATTTTAATGGTGGGATATTTGTAGAACAAAACATGTTTAAGATAGGAATCAACAATCTCTTGATTGTTGTTAAGCAAACATACAAGAATATATGATTGATAAATAAAAATCTTTTTATTATTCAATGCATGTTGCAATTTTTGTTTCAACATTTTAAACATACAATCAAACATCAAATTTTGACAACTTAACATGCGTAAAATTAATATAAATTGCTCTTCAAAAGTTCAAATCAACTTCCTATTTTAAAAGGCTATGACAATTGCTTGACTTCAAACTATCTTCAAAATCAATCTACCAAATTTGTTTGACCTTGTTAAAAAAATCTAAAACCACAATGAACATATGGATCCTTTGAAAACAAAAAAACTAACCTAATTGTCTAAGATTCCACCTAATTTCTTGAGAAACAATCCATTCAATGTTGTTTATTCCAACTAAATATGATACTATGTGTTAGAACAAAATACACAAATAACATACAGCATTGTATTCAGAAAGAGCTACCATACTCACTGAGGATCCGTAAGAGTAATGTTTGAAAGAAAACATTTGCGGAGAGAACACAGACTGCTCTCAAGCGCAGCTGATGTGGCTTCCCAAGTGGCTTCTACAAACTTGAAAGGTGTGGCAATCCTCGCTATGCTTGAAGGGTGATGAACCTCGAATCAGAGATGGGAAAGCTCGAAGAGAGTCAGTCATTACCAGGTATTTTTTTTTTTCGACGAGTCAAGCGTGTACCAGGTACACATTCGCGTTGAAATATTATGGATCAGTAAGCGTGAGTGGAGCTGGACTTAAATATTTGCCCCCTGGTACCTGCAACAGCAAGGCGTCCAGTTGATGGGCGGTGATTGTGGGGTGGTTCTCCACCTTCCTGATGTTGAAGATCTGCACATTCTCCAGGTTCTCTCCATGCTCAAGGAGAGTTTATCGTGGGTGCCCTGTGCGGTGGGTGGCGAATCATCCAGTAACTAGCATTTCCACCCTTCGCTGATCTTCTTGTGATGCCTGTCGCTGGTGCTTCCGAGCATGAGTGGCGTATAATGCTAGTGCGTAGAGGGAAGAGCGAGTTTGTCCGTCAATTAACCAATCATCTGAACAGGGTGAAGTTCGAATTCCACATGCTACAGAAAGAAACAAATCGATAACAAATTCAAAGCCTTGCACGGAGAGTACGTGCACAAAGGGAACATAACGCCGCGGTTAATTGTGGTCGCATCGTTCACGGACCTGGTACATGTTCAGAACTATAATGAAAAGCTGAAATTCAGCAACCCATCAACTCCACCATGATCGACCTGGTTATTAGAATAGTGCAATTCAGTCGTCGTTCCTGTATGATCTGGTAGAGTCACCCTCTCCTTTCGCAACCCCACTGCTGCTGAGTTTCCAATCCATTTGCGAATTTGGTGATCACATGTTCTAGCTGAGTTCCTGTCCTGATCGAAGTGAGGCTTGCCGTTTATATTTTCCACGAGTTTGTGGTATTGCGAAGATGGCGACGGAAGTGATAGTGGTGGAACCTGAACTAGGAATGGTACTGGAGGACGAGAGCACAATTGTGGTGGCGACTGGGCCAAATTCCATAGAGAAAGCCATCGAGCATCTTGTGCAGTTCGGGCTGCCGGATGGTCTGTTGCCGGTGCAGGATGTGATCGAGTGCGGCTTCAAAGAAACAGGCTACGTCTGGATCACGCAGAAGAAGACCATCGCGCACGTGTTCAAGCAAATCTCCAAGCAAGTGAACTACGGTGAAAAGATTACGGCGTATCTGGAGAAGGGGCGGCTGAAGAAGCTGACGGGCGTCAAGGCGAAGGAGCTACTGCGGATGACCGTGGTGGACATCACGGTGCAGTAGAAAGACCCACACGATTTACTTCAAGACCTCCACGGGCATCGGCAAGACCTTCCCTATGGCTGCGTTCGCTAGAGACGCTAAGTAATGAGACGTCGGCACGATTCGCCTCGTCTGCTTCTGCTTCCGGGAAGACATCGACATCGACATCCACTGGTCCAAGCTACAAGAATAGGATGAGTGGTGGTTCCTTCCTCCGCACAGTATACATTTCTTCAGGTAGTTCTTTACTTCCATCCCTCTTCTCTTCACAAACCAGGTATCCTGGCCTCCGATTTGTGCACAAACATCACTGCAAAGCGCAGCTTCGAATGTTGCAACAGCCCATTCGGCCCTACAACGTCGCAGTTGCCCACAGGCATTCGTCGTGCATAAATTCCAAAGATGACTGTGTCGTGTCGATCAAGCTCTTGTTAATCCCCGCTCCACATAATATGAGAGAGAGAGAGAGAGAGAGAGAGAATTTAATAATTTTGCAAAGTGTTTGGCATTCATTGTCGATATGCCTCTTCGGCATCGCGTCTCTCACCCACCACCCTCCACTTCGCTGCCGCCGTTTCTTTTTCTTTTTTTTTTTATCTTCGTTCTTTTCTTTATCTTTCATGGGATGTCGTTACTTACCAGAATCTATTTCTTTTTTGACCCCTCACTTCTTTCCAGTTGCTTCGTCTATCTTTCTCCTCGTATTTTCTTTTGGGTGGCCCTTTCTATTACTCTGCCTCAATTGGGCAACGCTTTGCGCTGGGCTGCTCAGCTCTACATCGCCCAGCGTTGTGCAAAGTCATGTTGTTATTGTTGTTATTCTTAATTTATATTATATTTCAAAATTATTATTAATATTATATGTGGTTTTGTGATAATTATTTACTTAGATCAAAATACTGTTAAAATGCATAAGCATTAAGTGAGATGGATTAGAACTTGTACAAATCTTTTTCTTATGCATTTCATCTTATATTATGTGTTCAAGAGATGCAAACAGCTAAGGGTATTTTCTTTTGAACTTAGTGTTTTAATATCCCTTTAAAAAAAAAACGCAATAATCTACAACACCCTTTTTTTTTAAAGTTTCCAAAATCTTGCATATAAACATTTTTGTAAATTATTTATGTTTATCTTATATAAGTGTTATTATTATATGCTTTATTAGACAATAGCTCAAACATATTATTTACATTCAAACTTTTTGGTATTAAAATAGAGCATAGATATTTTGGTACCCCTCCTTGTCAATTTCGTATTCTATGGAATTACTTATTGTTTTTTTAAAAAGTAAAAATACTTTGAGGTACCACTAGTTCTTTTGTCATTTATTCATCTATTTTCAATTAATTAATGAATAACTCCAAGGATACTAAAATAAACAAGGAGGAATATTTAAATATCCATACCTTTAAAATAATGATCTATATATATATATATATATATATATATATATTACTTTAAATGATTTAAAAAAATCTTATATCTACTACCATCTAACTAAATTCATATTACCTCATGTATATAGTAGCTTATTATTATATTCTTTGATTTAAAAATCAAAGAAAGAATAGTTTATTTTTATTAAATATTATATATTTTAAAAATATATATATGTATATATATGTATTTAAACATCTTCTTTAAAGTCACAATTTTAGAAATAATTTTAACATTTATATAATAAATTTAATAATATTATATACCTTTAATTACAAGCATATATATATTTGTAGTAAATTTGGCCACATATTTAAAAATATCATTAAATATAATTTTTAATTAATTCATCTATTTTCATATTCATCTAATTTTAAAAAATTAATAAAATATATATTTTTTTTATCTTTTTTATTCTACATATCTATTTAGATCTAGTAAAGTTATAATTTCTAAATAAAACAATTGAAAACCAATTTTATTTGTAAGACAATTTTTTTTAGCATAAATTTTTTCCATAAAAAATATGTATTTTATAAAAATTTAAAATTATATAATTTATTATTGTTCTTATTTAAATCTATTTCAAATAATTTTTTGTATTTGAGATTTGAATAAAAATTTCTACATAATTATAAATAATTTCTTTGATATGCACATATATTATCATACATATAGACATTGATAATTATTAAGATAGGAGAAGTAGATAGAAGTAAATAAAAATAAGTAAATATGATAATATCTCATAAAATAGCTTCTTAGAAACTTCATAAACACAAAATTGATTTTACAAGTGTTTGTAGGTGATTGATAAGTTGAAAACTTGACCAACAAATTAACCATATATTGTACATGTACATGTTATCTATTTGTAGTATAAGTTGACTATATGATGTATATATTAAAAACTTGTCTTGCAAGTAAGACACATATTAAATAACTTATAAGATGTTACCACATAGATCTTTGATTAAATAATACATATGGAAATAAGAATAAAATTTTCTTATCAATATCACTCTTATAAGTGTCTTCTCTTTTCTTCTTGTAATTTAAAAAATATCTAGTCTTTTTAGCTTTTATAATAATCATTCTAGTTTCTTTCAAATATACATCTTTTTCAATTTTTTTCTGTCATATCACTTTAATATACATCTTTTTCTTTTTATTTACATTCCTCAAATTCTTCTAAGAAGAATACACTTATAATATCAAAGCTTTGTCTTTTTTTGATTATGAGTAGATTACATCTTTTTCTTAATAAGACATAAGCATATTAGAAGTTGTCTTCTAATATGCTAAACTCCACTCAACTCTACTTATACACCATAATTCTTCAAGCACACGTGGTGACTATGCGACAGAAATTGAAGTTAACTTCACTTAGGAGCGTCCGGTTGATTGGCTGGTAAAGAGGCCTGGACTTCTGGCAGCTCCAATAAAGCCTTGCCGATGCGATCAATTATAGGGAATTGAGTCTGAAAAAGTCCACACAAAACAAGCTCATCTTCCTTGATTAAACCTTACAAATCCGTGTTTGAGTAATTATGACATTCTCCTAACCACGACGCAAAAGTTTCGGTAGCTTCTTCTGTAGAAGAACGATCAGAGTGTCCAACTTGACTAGTCTGCTCTTAATAGCACGCTGCAACAAAATCCTCTTTGAAATAAGATCACTAATGCCTAGTGACCTTATAAGTAGTTACAATGCTGAAAGAGGAAATTCGTACTTACCAAGTCTACCTGAAACCGTTTAGCGTTGCCGATCTGCGGTACCAAAACAACATCGGCCTGCAGAGTCCATTGCCACGTATCAGCGTTTCAACTATGTATTGGCATAAAAGAGAAGAATAGGATACTTACAAGCAACATATAAGGAGACCAATTACACTTACTAGAGTCAGCTCATCGCCAACTGTATACTTGCCAGCTACGTTCTGCAAAAGCTGCTCAAGCGCTGAACCCAAACACCACTTAAAATTTTAGTGTTCGAGTCAATGAATTGAACTGCTGGAATAATGAATAGATACAAGTCCGAGTTTCCTAAGTTTGATTCGCTCTACCAACTTCAGGTGCAAAGAATATGTAAAGCCATTAACCAGTGAATCCAATGATGATATGATCCTGAGCCCACTTCGGTCGCGCATCCGCCCCAAATTGTGCCTCAATCATTTTCTGCTCCACGTCTGTAAATGTCAGGCGAAAGTTTACAGTGTACATTGTACCTCATTGATACAAATGCAAATAATCAGCTCCTTGCAAACACGCGTTTCTGCGAAGGGTTTCAAAATGTGAGTACCAAGGTTCCCAGGTTCTGCAGTGGTTGGATGTTTGATGCGATCAGATACACCACCTGCCACAGTTGGATGTCAAGCACTCTGGTGACCGAAAAAATCGATAAAATAAAAAGTTACACATATTCCTCAAATATATCCAAACCTCACTACTACAACACCTACCATTGATAATTACAATATTACAGCTATACTAAAGATCCAAATTCGTGACGAGGATTAAATCACAAGACACTTCAGAAATAAACACAACACTTTATGTTTATAACATAAAATCTTTACCTGACGCACAGTTGCTCTCTTTAATAAGTCCGCAGGTAATAAGGGCTTTTTATCAGGATACTTCTCTTCGAAGTACTGCAAGAGTATTAGAGAACTCATAGAGTTGGTTAGCTCTCCTTAGCCCGACCCCTCTATCTCTCTCTCTCTCCCTCTCTCTCCCTCTCTCTGGCTCTCACACACACATACCGTCTGAGCGAACACATTACCACACTCATTCTTTACAGCTGTGAAGGTAAACCACTTCAGCGTATAATTCGGATTAAAGTCAGAGACTCGACAGAAATTGGTGTATCGACTATTCTCCGTCCAATTTCAAGTGCGTATGCATTAACAAAGCAAGTGTAAAATTAAATAAGAGCACAAACTGATAGTAAAAATACCATGATGATAGCCAGGGAATCGGCAATTGTACCACCATCAACTTCCACAGCAGGAACATACTGCAGAGGACTTATCTTTCTGAACTCTGCCAGCACCACAATACAAATGGAAGCACTTCATAAGCAACACCTAAAATCTGCCATAGAGCAGGAGTGCTGTAGTTACGAAGGTGTCGTGTACGCCTGACTTTTGACACAGAATATACGTACCCTCAGTTTTGTGCTCCCCGTTAGAAATGTTGAGTGCCTTGTACTTGTAGGGAATGCCTGCTCATTCAGATTCAGAATAAGAATCCAGGTACGAGTTCCTCTGTATTTTCGTGTAAAGAGTACTAAAACATACAGTAAATCAACGATCCAAAGCTATGTGAAAGTGTTGGCAAACCTTTGAGTCCAAGCGCCAACCGCACCCGCCATGTGCAAGAACTAGCATAGAACCCCCATAACGTCACTGCACCCACATCCGTTCCTTTCTGCAAACCAAAAGAATTTTCTAACGGTGAACCCGAGCTGTGATTTCTGGTCAGCTTAATTCTCTCTACAGTCAAACTATTTCAGCTTTATCCTTGACTCGCACAATATGCGTCCCTCTTACCCATCAACAACCTCGCCATGCAACCATAAAGTACGAAATTACAAGCACAAGAAACGATGGTATGAGCTATTAACCTGAGGCTCACCAGCCGCAGCCATGGTGAGGTTAACAACGATTGCTTGATACTTCTAACGACACTCAATCGCTGCGAATTCACAAACGCAAGTCAAAATGATTATCCACACAAATGCGAAATGCAACTAGACGTTCCAGCTGTACATTAAGTGAATGAGAAAGTAGTAGGAATACGACTGATCATTCCGGGTACTGCTTTGCCTTCTGCCCTTTCTCTGAACCCTAGACTCGATTCTCGAAATCCTACCTAAACATAAAACGTGAAATTCTGGAGAAGCTTTGAACTATTCCCACAACCCAAAAAACCAACAACACGCATTCCAACACGTCGCTGCGGAGAATTCTCAACATCCAGATTCCAAATTCAACCACTGAAAGAGTTGACAACCCACTACGAAATTCTACAATCCAGTCACAACCCACCACGAATTTCGAACACTAGAGAGCTACTTCCGTGCCAATTTCCCTGCCAGGTTCAGTGCAGCACAATTGAAGGGACTCACGTCAGAAAAACTCGGATCTGCGCGGATCCGAATCCAGACAAACTTGCACTAAAATTGTGTGGGAACCAAGCGCAACTCCGCGAAAACGAGCAGTCCCAGCCTGTCGAGGTGAAGCACTAGAGGAAGAACCAGCACTGACACGTATTTGTCAAGTAGGTTGAATACAATGATGACGTGGTATGCCACGGAGGTCTACAAAATGGGTCGGACATAGGGAACAAATTGATCGGAACTGTGGACCGGGAAGCTATCTCCACTTTTCCTTCCGATCGCGACAGCTTAGTGGGAAGCACCTCCATGTTACATCCACGGGAATGGGTTCCCGTACTCCTTATCATTACCGTGGTCCACTGCAGAGGACTGACCATATCTTCCAACTCAGATCTTAAACTTTTTTTGTCATATTTTTAAAAGTTTCGAAAAGATAATGAGGTGAATTGAAGATAAAGGCTGCTACAATATATGCTCACTGAGGAAAGTTCCTCACCTTGATCCTCCTCCTACTCCCATCTCAATGCATTTTTCTACTCATGTGAATTGTTGGTGCTTAATTTTTGGAGAATGATAAATAGATACTTTTACTAAATTTACCCACCCCTAACCATCACGAATGAAAAAAAAAAAAAAAAAAAAAGGGGGGGGGGGAAAGAAAGAAAGAGACGTCTAAATTACCATATTCTTCATCAGAGGTGGGTTGATTTAGTAAAAATCTGGGTCTATTTAACGTTCCCCTCATTATTTACCATGTGCTTTTGTGCAAATTAAGAGTATAATCATTGCATAAGCATACCCCTGCATTTATACTCGTCCATAGCTTGGGAGAATGGATGTGACCCATTTTCTACACAAGACAGATAATAAAAACAACAACAAAAATAAAATAAAAACGTTATCTTGTACCACAATTGATATTACGTAGTCACAATGTAATACATGCTTTTTATTTTTCTTTTTTTTAAGTAAAATGAAATCAACATGTGACCAAAAATATCATCATCACAGCAAATAAGAAAAAGTTTAAAGTAGTCGACAGAATAGCAATACATTTACACATCTTATGGTTGTACCAAAAAAAACACATCTGTTAAAGAAATGATAACAGGGCATCATGCTCACTTCTTTTACAAATCCATCCTGGTTTTTTGAAAAAAAAAAACAAAAATACATTTGATACTCATAGTGACAAATGTTTTGAAAGGCACAGGATGAAGGTTGTGCGCTGTTTTTTTTATTATTATTATTATTATTATTATTTATTTCGTATTTTCCAAATCCAAGAAACTATATTCCTACAGATTAATCTCGACTCTAATTTATAATATATATATATATATGTATTTATTTATATTTGATTATTATTCTTCTCGTCAAAGGCATGGCCATGGCCACATTCTTGTTGAGGAATGGGGCAATGGTCCCAAAGTAGGGGGACCACCCACCCGGCACATGTTCAACACATCTAAGGTCCCGTTACCGAGGCAAGCTTCACACTTTAAGGATAGAGAGAGTCTCTAACTGCTGCCCCCTCATCCGACTCCGAGGATGCGTCAGCATCGACACGCTTGAGAAAATGCGTGACGTGGAATGTACTCGTGGCACCCCCAACACACAAGCCATGCAGCAACCGCGGTAAGTAGCTGAACATAACCCAGCCGGCTCTCGGTTGCTAAGAAGCCGTCACTGGGTTGGTGGGTAAATTTGCCGTGCGGGGGGGATGATGATGACGAGAGACTGGTTGGGTCTGGGGATTATTGATCGTTGAACTGGTTTTAAGGGGGAAAAAAGATAAAATCGCTGTGGGTACATGCTCAATGAGCCACCTTTTCACTACCTCGAAGCGCCGTAAAAACTCAGTTGCAAGGGGGGGGGGGGGGGGGGGGATAATTGACAATTTTGTTGTTCATCAACACCGTTGCGCAGTCTCCTCCTTCTCCTCACTCTCGCCCTGACCTCGACTCTTACTCCGGAATCTGAGCTTTTGATCCGTATATCTGGACAAATGAGTCGAGCGCTTGGGATGGTTTCGCTCTGCTAAGTGTGAATTATTGTCCTGTAACACCATCATCAGAGCCATCGTTTGTGCGCCAGGATTCCTGGAGCCGCAATTCGCTTGTTGGATTTTCTGTGAGTTGGGGTTTTAGTCGTCTTGCTGCTTCTGCCTTGTTATCGTGAAGATTCTTTCTCCTGTTACAGCTTTTGGTCTTTTGCGGGTGGTTCATCCATCCTTTCAGTTGGGTTGGCTGGGACCCCATGTGATGAGTCTGAGAATAAATTCTACTTAATTGGTGCTCCTCCGCACTCTCCTCACGTCCGTGTTTCTACCATCATTGCAGTGTGCAGCTTGCAGTTCTGCTTTGTGACTTCCTCAGAGGAGAAAGTGTACTGCCTGACCTGGTTACCAGGTGTGAGCTTGAGTGTACATGTGTGTGTCTCGCTTACCTTGGATGCTTGGGTTATGTTTGCGAGAGAGAGAGAGAGAGGGTGTTTTTTAGAAGCTTGTTAATTGCAATAAGTTCCTTTCTTCAGTGGATAAGTTTGGATCTGAAGCCCTCTGAATTTCTGATGTAAGTACGTTTGGTTCAGCTAGGAGAGCATGGCGTCCGTCGCAGAAAGAATCCAAAACTTGAGCGTTCATGATGACGATGACAAGAAGGCACAAAAATCTACAGCAGATGTAATTCAAGGCACAGAGGAAGCACTCTTGGAACACAGGTACTGCACATTAGGGTTGTTGAGTGTAAATTCTCGACACCCGCTGCACGAAATTACTGCTTCGAAGTCGTACTTGAAGTGACGGTGTGGTCGTGGATCTGAACCTCCACCGTCTATTTTTATACAAAAGGTTCCTCGGGTGGTACACTTCAGGATGTGATCAGTAATAGGAGAGTATAAGACTTTGGAAGTATTGTTTCTAGTTTCCAACCGCTTCGATGCCTAAGCTTGTGCTTGACGAACCGAGACTCTAAAAATTGTCTCCGACATGACATGATGAGATTGTTAGGAAATTTGTTGATTTGTGCGAATTGATTCATGTGATTTCAGAACTAGCCAGCACAGCATGTTGGCTCCTTTCACAGCGGGATGGCAAATGAAAGCAGGCACACCGTTGGTGATTGAAAGAGGAGAGGTGCATTTTCACGCTTATCATTCTACAGTAACTCAAATTTATGTTGCTGATTTGTCAAGCAGACGATGTTTAATGACTGGAAGAGTTTTCAGTAATCTTGTGAGTTTGTATACAGGGAGTGTACGTTTGGGATAACAAAGGCAATAAATACTTGGACGCATTAGCGGGCCTCTGGTGTACAGCTTTAGGTAATTCTATCCTGATCTTTAATTTTAATGTCCAGACTTTCAGAATTTCATGTAATGTGCGAGAGCTGATCCCTGTGGGTATCAATCTGTTCCTCTTGTATGATTTCAAAACATTAATCTCTATTAGTTGTCCTGGCCAGGTTTTAGCGAGAAGCGCCTCGTGGCAGCCGCAGAGAAGCAGTTGAGTACATTGCCTTTCTATCACAACTTTTGGAACCGAACATCACAGCCAACTCTGGTTCGTCTATTATTCCGCTTTTCTTTATCGAGTTTTTATCTATTTCGAAATTGAGACCAATAATGAGATGAAATTGATGCATAGATAATGGTAACAGGAATGTAAAAGATATTGAATCATCACCATATCACTAGAATATTGGATAAATCTTACACACACACACACACACACACATATATATATATATATATATATATATATGTTAAAAGGAGCAGAATAATCAAATAACAGCAGTTTATGAATCAAATTAGCTATACTTTCAGAGCTTGATGTTTATGGACAGCATGAATTGTTCGTAGGTCTAGTTTGTTGGTAATGATCGTGATGGCGATGCAGGACCTAGCATCAGAGTTGTCCAAGTTGTTCACGGCCTCTGAAATGAGCAAAGTCTTTTTTTGCAACAGTGGCTCAGAGGCGAATGATACTCAGGTACGCTGTCAAAATAGTTCCGTTATCAGTCTCACACTCTCTAAGTTTAGGAAGTCATCCACCACCAACTGCATTTTCTCTGTGGTATTTAATGATAGCATTTTCATGTCCTAATTCTCACCAGTACTTTTATCATTTTTGTATCAATGTTCTTGTGATCGTTCAGGTGAAACTAGTGTGGTACTACAACAACGCTATTGGGCGTCCCAATAAAAAGAAGTTCATTGCTCGTCAGAAATCGTATGATCTCATCTACTAGCCTCTTGTATTCATGATAATTTGTTGTGTAGTTTAGAAAGTTCAAGTATACCGTGTCCGTTAATGTGGAGGCTGTCTAACTCAATCATCTTCTGCTTTTATACAAATTGTACTTTGACTGATACCCCAGTTGTGACAGGTTAGCTTTGAATAGTACAGTACACAAATTAGACTGCTTTTTGGATAGTTTACAGAATATGCACTTATAGCTGACAATAGTTAGTTACTCTTTCATGTCCGATGTCTGTGCTGACTCTCGAGGTTTCTATCATACTTTTACAGGTACCATGGATCCACACTGATATCCGCAAGTCTTACAGGGTGTGTCTTCTTACCCTTCGTAGTCATTTTGTGCAGCTGTTTGCATTTACTGATTCACGGAGATGCGTCGCTTTGAGCGAAGCTTAGTTATCCTATTTTCCGTTTTGCCACGAACTGCTTGTTTAAACAGTGCAGTATTGTGCTGCTCTTGGTGATAGGTTGCCATCTCTTCAAAATGGTTTTGATCTGCCAGTCTCATTTGTCCTCCACACCGATTGCCCCCACTATTGGCGCTACCACTTGCCGGGTCAGTACTCTTTTCAGCTCTTTCACAATCCAAATTTTCTTCTATACCACTGGAATCATGTTTTGTTTCTATTCCCTCGCTGGTTACAAGTCGATACTGTTCTGTGGTCACAAAATGTTTGTTGGGAAAGGTGATTTTGGACGATCGTGAGTTCGTAATCTGTCATTAGCTGAGGAGACGATGAATTTGTCAGTTGGAATCTTTGCTATTTTCTAGTTGGATTTTCAGTAGCTGAGGATAGAGCACTGTGCTTGTATCTGAGGAAGCTTTCACGACGTAGCTTTACTCACTATTGATTGTCCTCTATATCAATCAGGCGAATCTGAAGAGGATTTCGCGACACGTTTAGCAGAGAACTTGGAGAAGCTAATCCTGAAAGAGGGTCCCGAAACTGTAAGTAGCAGCTCTTACTGAGTATCATTCTGTGCACTTATGTATAGTTGCTAAAAACTCATTATTTTTATTAGCCAATGTGTGCAATGCCGTGCACCTCAGACCCATCAATTGGAGATAATTGAATAATCTCAGAAGTATTTTACGGCTCTGTGCAGATTGCAGCCTTTATCGGCGAACCCGTGATGGGTGCTGGAGGTGTCATGCCACCTCCTGCGACATACTGGGCGAAGGTGAGAATCACATGGGCACAAATCTTTAGTATACTCGCGTTCTGTTTTTGATATGGACTACCGAAATTTAGAGATGTTTACTCGTTCTTGACTAGGCCAATGCAAGTGCTTTATACACTCAAGTGGAAGTCTAATTTTCTTGAATAGTTTTTTTTTTTTTTTTTTTTTTCTAATTTTCCGTTAAATACTGAGTTTTTTCTGAAGTCATTTGCAAAGCTGTTGAAGTTGGTTGTCGAACCTGCATTGTTATGGATGAGGACGATAGGAGGATTCCACCAGATCTTCATGTAGAGGATGAATCTTTAGGCTAGAGCAGTTCATTCCTTTGATATATTCCGATTATGTCTGGTTTCGTTTCTATTTGCATTCTCTCCTCTATTATGTTCCATTTTGGGCTACTTCTCATTTCATGATGACCTTGATTTTACAGATTCAACCTATCTTGAAGAAATACGATATTCTTTTGATTGCAGACGAGGTATCACGATCTCATACATTACTTTATTCTACGTGCGTTTGAGGATGCTCCGTAAAATGGCGACTTGATGAATATGATCATGAATAAATGTTTATTACAGTTTGATTTTTTTGGGTTTAGGTCGTCTGTGCGTTTGGCCGATTGGGTACCATGTTTGGGTGTGACTACTACGATATTAAGCCAGACCTCGTGACTGTTGCCAAGGTAAACTATCTTCTCTCTGTTGTTTTACTACTTTTGGGTATCTTACCGCAGCTTCAAGTATCAGGTTATCAAGAATTGAGCTTTTCCTTTGAACTGGCTTAAATATTCATATTAGTTACTGAGGGTTCTAACCTTTCATAAGATAGAGACCACATCCAAAATAATGGAGCTTAAGCAGGTTGTGCTCTATTGTGGTTATATGCTATAACAATTGATATCTGCATTTGTTGGTTGGGCCATAGGCACTGTCGTCCGCATACGTGCCAATTGCAGCTGTCCTTGTTAGTCAGAAGATTTTCGACGGAATTGCGAAATTGAGTGATGGATATGGTAAGTTTGAGTTCAACAGCTAACGTCTAGAAGTTCTGCAATTACAATTCTGGCACATGGAACAGTTGTTCCTCATTTAAAATTGGTGCATAAGCCGGAGACCCTTTGAAAAGAAATCTGGTAGTCAGTATTCTTATTGAATGACGTTGTGTTTTTAGGGGCGTTTGGACATGGGTTCACATATTCTGGTCACCCAGTGCCATGTGCCGTGTCACTGGAGGCACTGAAGATTTACAAGTGAGTGATTGGTTCGAAGTGTTGGCAAGTATTACATTGCGCAAATTTTCCTCTTTATAGAAGTCTTCATTCTATAAACAAGATTCTGAAGTATGAAGCAGTATTTCGAAATGTTACTAGTTAATAATATCTCCCTTCAATGATAATACTGATGTTTGGTTACCCCTATGCCTTGAATTTAGGGAAAGAGATATATGTGCACAAGTTCGGAAGATTATCCCTCCGTTTCAGGACGGCATGAGGCAGCTCGCTAAGAGCCCCATTGTTGGAGAGGTGCCATATTCTTAACCATTTGATTGTTTATCCTGAAGTAGTACATTTGGTGCGTGACTGCACAAATTTTCCACGCTTGGTAGGTTCTTAGTATTGCTGCATGCTGATGAAAGTATTTGCCGATCCTCAAATAACATTCGCCAAATGGCTTTTGATCCTGAAGGTGCGAGGAGTAGGATTAGTGTTGGCGATTGAATTCGCCGCAAACAAGGAGACATGTGAAGCGTATCCAGCTAAATGGGGTATGAACTGGATGTCTGTGGTTGTACAAGTTGAAGTATATTTGTAAATTTGTACGCGGGTCAGTTGTTTCAGTTGGACTTGGTAATAACTTTTGTGTTGTGGGCTATGTTGCAGCTGTGGGAACACATTTTGCTGGTCAATGTGCTGCACGTGGTATGTTGGTGCGTGTGGCAGGTGACATTATTATGATGTCTCCCCCGCTTATCATCACACCTGAGCAAATTGACTTTGTAAGTGCTCAAACCTTCACTCTCAATTTGGATGGTCAATTCTAGAGCATGTGTGAGTTGGGACTGACAAGTTTTTGCAATTTGTGTTGTGACTTATTGTAGATGGTGAAAACAGCCTTGGCAGCAGTGGCTGAGACTGAGAAGTACGTGGCTGAGAAGCAGTCCTCCAAGGATTGATGAGCAGTAACATATACATCGTAATTTTGTTTGCGTTACTAATATTTGACTCAACTTGTACGTATCTTCGGCGAGCAATTAGTGAGATGAAGGAAATTTGATATGCAAGTTTTACAATGGTACACATATGTATTGATTATTGTACGAGGGATAAATTAGTCCAAATCGACATGTAATACAGGTCTTATGGATCATCCTTTTCATTAAACGTTGGATTAGAAAGTTTCTTGTCCAATTTGTAACATCAATGTTAAACTGCAAATTTCCTTCTCCCGCGACTTCAGGAGGTTAATACAGCATCTGGGCCTGAGCTCAACTACACCAACCCAAAAGTGTAATCAAACGTTGTGGGTTGCGGTTGATGATAACTTTGGAAGACCTTGAAACTTACAGTTAGCTTGATACTTGTTAGACACATAGAGTGTAAAATCTTCAAAACACAATGTAGCAGACATCAAAATGTTGATTGCAAATAAACAATTGAAGGTGAGGAGGAAAGTGTGTATTTGAGCATATTCTTGAAAGTACTTCAACCACTAGAATCAAGGAAGATTTACAAATGTTATATAAGGTCAAATTACTATTTCCTTGCAACGAACGTTAGGATTTGTTGAAATCATCGAAAAGTTGGAGTCTGGAATCATTTTGTGCAATGCAACTTCCTGTTGAACTGAGCGTCATTATTCTCCATCAGGCATATTGCCCTCAGAGGTTTGCTGCCATTATAAGAAAGTTTTTGTCGATGACACTTTTATTTCAAGGACTTGTTATAATGCAATTTCATCTCCTGTTCTGCTTGGTTTTTAGGGAATGTGGTGTCATACCGGTATTGCTTAGATATGGAATCATGGCAATCGTGGCTTTTTTAGAAGGGGAGTGGGCCTTTGGGATAGGATAGGCTCCTTGCTACAACTTTGTGGCAATCGTTCGTGCATCAATCTCGTCAAAAATATTGTCGTTGGTTGCTTTTTATCATTTACTGGGCACATTCTAAGTTTGGTTAGATATTTTTGTTTGTTCTTGGATGTTTTTCATGGGTACTTTAAAATTTGAAGGACCATCTTTTAAAATGGGATTATTGGAGTATATAAACAAGAGCATGCCACTATGTGTTAAACAATTTTTACAATCAAACTTATAGTATCTTTTTTTTTCAAAGATGGTAGAAAAATTAAATACCCCAAACATGCTTCTAATAGCTGAACAGTCACTCTTGTACCTATTATAAAAATTTATTTTAGAGTGGGCTTATATATCCACCCCTAAGTTGTATATTATTGTCTTATTATTGCAAAACTTATGTTTTTTCTACCCTGCATTTCCTTTATAAAAAATTTTCAGAACAAAATGCTTTTAGATAATAATATGTATTTGTGATACAAGTTTTGGTGGTCCAACTATTTCTTTTACTTTGCTATTGCCTCCCTTTGATTGATAAGGGTTGTGCTTTTCAATTGCCTTAGCTATACTTGCAATACACATTGTGATCTTTTGCAATAAGTTCTTCATTGAATTCTAATCTTTTTGCTTTTGGTTATTTTAGAAATGTTGTTGTTACCAAAAAATTATTTAAGTTAAATTTATAAAATATTTTAGAAAAATACTTTAATATCCAAGACAAATAAGATATTAAAAAGTTATCTTCAACTTAAAAATAAATATTTTTTAGAAGTATTATTAGACATCCTATAAATTTAAACCACTAACAATAAATTTCCAAAGATTATAATACAAATTCTATAATTTTTTATAAATAGTATTATATTTTTTTATATAATTCTAATATGATTATTATTATTTTAATAATTTATTTATATTATAAAATTACAAATACTATGTATGTATATTATAAATTTTGATAAATTTTGAATAGTTGGTTGAAATAAATATTTTTTATGTATATATAAATAAAAATAAATTATATTTTATAAAATCATGAAAAAAATATTTTGGTTAAAAAAATAATTAACTTCAAAAGATAGTATTTTTTTAATAATCCTAGTGAAATAACATATACTTAATTTATTCTAAAAGAAAAATAAATAAAACAAAGTATATCTCTCTAATGTCACTTATGCATTTCTTATATAATAATAAGGTTCAATTAAATCATAATAATCATATTATAGGTATTTGTGCTAATTTAGTTTATTTTCTTTTTTATTAGTATAATATTAAGACTTTGATAAATAAATTTGTATTTTCTTTTTATATTTTTTTTATCAACAACAATGCAATATATAAATAAATAAACTCAAATTTAAGTATTTACACAAAAGTGGTATTAAAGAAAATTATTAATAATAAAATAAGCATATTTTGACACCTTGCACAATAAAACATATTTATAAAGAAAACTTGTGTCCAATTGCTTTAATCTACAATAATTAAGTTTAAAAAATTAGCAACATTAGAAAGAAAAGGGATGTAGGACTTAATAAAATCTAATAATTGATACACAAATATCCAATTATTTTTTGAGCTTAGAATGCAATACAAAAGCAAAAGGAAAATAAACAAAAGAAGAATCTAGTCTTCTATAACTTTGTCTTTGTCTAAATTTTTCTACACAATAATCCTTTCTTGCATTGTTCTTCTTTGTTGAAGAATTTGTAGAATGAAATGTTCTTATTTTAATATAATACAACCTATAAATAAAAAATATAATTTTATGAATATTGTTCAGTATTGGATACATGTCATATGGATAAGGAAAACTCTTGGCTTGGTAATGATTTAGAAAAGCAATTTTTGAAAGAATTTCTATCTTTTAAGAATAAATGTACAAATTATACAAATTCAATTATTATATTATAAAAATGCATAATATGTATTTTTATATAATAAAGATGATTTTTTCTATTTAAAAGAGTCACAAAGTCTAGAATATATACTTATATAAATTTTATCAAAAGATGCAATTTATATAATATAAATATTTTATACCAATTATTATAAATATATCCAACATTTCTATTAGTATACTAGTTCAATTGTACTATGAACATATTTTCATCCATCTTCTTCAATTATACTCTCAAGACAAGCATTTGTTGATGCTTTGTACTCCTTTCATTATATTGTAGAGCTCTACAATGTTTTGTTGTTGCCTTGTGCTTCTACTATTAATTTTTGAAGCTTTGCAATGTTTTTTTTGTTGTCTTGTGCTCTTTTTGTTGTGTTTAAGAACTTTGCAATGTATTGTTGCTACCTTGTGCTTCTTTTTCTATGTTCTAGAGCTCTATAATTATTTATTTATTTATTCATTTATTTAATAAGGTGACATAGATTGTAAGCATACACATTTTGTAAGAGACTTGATTGAATTTGTTCTAATTATTGTGAAGGTGTTACCTTGCTTTGATTTCTATTGAAGTGTTTTGTTGAGAAAGAAATAAAAATTCTTTTGTTTTCTCAAAGTAGAAGTGATATTATACTAAAGATGATAACAATGTTTCACAAGATTTTTTTTTGTGTTGCTGCAATGATTGGCATTTTTGTAAAGCTTGGCTTTTATAATAATTAGGTTGATTAAGTATCATTCTTCTTTTAATTTATGCATATCTTTTACAAAACTGTTTTTCAGGCTTGTTTAAGTGTACTCCATTAAATTATAAATAATTTAAGATAAATATATACTATAAAGAGCTTATATTTTGGTGGATCTTAGATAAGCCATCTTGTTAATTGAAGTGACTTTGATTCTAAGGCATATCAAATTACAAATATATTTTCCTAGCTTAAGGAAGAGAATATAAAAGAGAATTATAAAATTGATCAAATGCATTGAATAGTCATAGATGTATGGTTGAAAATTTCTCACATATAAGTGAGAAGGGTAGATATGATTGTAATTTGAATAAGTTATTAAATCTTAAATTATAAGTATTAGATTTTCTTTAATTTTAGGTATTAGATGTATATACTTTAGTTTTTTATGCAATGACTATGTTTTATTAGAAATAAATATTTGCTTAAAATATTAAGCAAAATATCTAAAGTTAAAATATATTTAAATTAAAATTATTTTAATGGTATTTTTTCTTATAAAATAATATAATATTTTTTTCATCTTAATTTTTATATAGAATTTTTTTTTATCTAGTTGATAAACTTCTAAGTCATATTGTGTAATTAATAGTAGCAATAATTTTATAGAATTGAATTTGTCTACAAAAAAGAAGGTTTTCGTGTATCTTATGCCTTGAATGTGTGTATTGCCTCTAGTCCACTAGTTGAGCCTTGTATTTGTCTTTGGTTCTATTAGCATGATTTTTTATTTTAAAAATTAATTTACAATCAATTTATTTTTTGTTTAAAGTTAATAGAGTCAATTTTTAGGTTTTATTTGTAAGTGAAGAATTAAACTTTAAGTATATAGTAGCTTATCATTTGTGTGCATTAATTATTTTTAAAGTATTTTATAGGGTGGTAGGGGTTTTTGATAATACGCATGTTATGTTTACTTAAGGTTGTCTTTTATGATAGGGACAGAAAGAAATGTGGTGGAAGACTACCAAACATTGTTTCAATGAATCTTTTAGATAATTGAATCTTTTTTAAAGGCAAGAAGAACTTGGTGGTTGAATATAAGTTTTTATATTGAAAATATATTAAGATTCTTCTTAATGTAAGTCTTGTTGATAACTTTGTAAATGAAAGTGTAAAAATAATCTAATAAATCAGTTTAAATGAAATATTGGTGATTTTTTTATAGTTGTTAATTATCTTGTGATAGGTGCATTTTCATAGTTTGAGCTTATTGATTGGAGCTAATATGTTGAGATGGAGGTTGTTTAAGTAGATCCGAAGGTATTTATGGATTTTTAGGTTTTTAGGAATAATGAATAGATTAAGATTTATTGAGACTTCTTTACCTTTATATGTATCAACCTCTTATTCAATGTAAATAATTTCATAAAAGATAACATCTTAAGACATAATAATCTTTTAATTAAAAGAGATTATAAAAAAATATGTTTTAGATTCATTACTATAGCCTAAGAAAATAATTTCAATAGAATATGAGTCCAACTTTTGTCTTATTTCTTTTTGAGCTAGAACATAGGCTTTGCTTCTAAAAATTCTAAAATAAACTTGGTTGTTTGTCAAACCATATTTTAAAAGGTATTTTGTTTACTAGAATTGCTTTGGTGGGATTCTTGTTTTAAAGATAGTTTGTTATTATGAGTGATTTTCACCAAAAGCTTTTTGATAACTTGGTATATAATAATATGGTTAAGATTTCTCATCTAAAAGTCTAATCTTTTGCATTCAAAAAACCATTTTATTGAAATGTATATAAAGTAGTAAAATATATTTTAATTAATTTTTGATATAAAAGTTTAAAATTTTATTTTATATATATATATATACATATATATACCTCTACAATGTGTTCTTAATATCATAATTTTATAATTAATCTAGTTTTCCATTAAAAAATTATTACAATATAAAAAATTATCAAATCCTCCTAATTTGTAATGCATTACATATACATAATTATATCTAAATAAGTCATCTATAATTGTTATAAAGAAGCAACAACTGGAATAGGTTCTAATTAGTATTAAACTACATATAATCAAGTATATTAAATCTAAAGATTCTTGAATTCTTTGCAATACTTCTTTCGAAAGTTTGTATTTGTATTATTTTTTTTAATATAAGGTATATATAAATTATTCTTTAAATATCAAAATATATAATTTCTTATTCCATAGATTGAAGTATTTTTAATTTGTATTGATTCATATAAATAAGTCAAAGATGTCAAAATTCAACTATATTGAAATTTATAGTTGCATATATAATAATTATGTTATGTTGTAATATTATTGTATCACCTAATTTGTACAAGTCATTTTGTGATTTGTATATTGTAATAATTTGTCCTAGTTTATTTATTGGTGTAAAATTTTCAAATTGTATGCAAATTTTTATACAATCTTTAATCAATTCTTTAGCATTTATTTTAATTTTATTTTAATTTATTTTTATTTTTATTTCAAGCATAGGAATGGAGAAGACTTCATGTATGACTTTTTCTTCAGTGTTGGATAGTCTTATTTTAATATAATCATATCTAATATTTTGGTATGATTTCATGTTATTTTCTAAATATATAAATTATTTATTATTATTCTTTGTATAATCAATAAATCCACAAAGTTGATAATACATGTATAATATTATTCTAAAATCTACATATCATGTAGATATAGAGTCTCTTAATGTAATGAGTGCAATCATATATAGTTTGTAAGGTTGTATGACTATATTTGATTGATTAATTAATTTTTTAGCAAAAATTTGTATTCTACAATCTTAAATAGTATGATTCAATTTTTTGTAATAGAAATATTTTTTAGCATTAAAAAATTCTTTCTTTTTATTAAATCAAAATCTACTTTTACCTTTTAAAGTTAAATTTAAACTTAAGAACCTTTTAAATTTTTTATTAAAAAATAATTTTTCATTACAATTAAGATATTTCATCTTTTAATTAAAGATTTATTTTTTTAATATAAGATTAATTTTTTTATCAATATCTATTTTTATATCAAATCTATTATTAACAATTATAAAATGATAGCTTTTTTAATTTATTAAATCAAATATAAGTATTATAACTGGAAAGAAAGCTTTTCATTAGGGTTAATATTGCTTCATCATCTAAAACTTCTAATCGTGCTACAAATATTTGTTGAATTTCTTATCTAAAATTAAGAATATGATTAAAAATAATTTTATTTTTTCTTATCATGAAAGTATGTAACATTTCTTTAAGATGAATTTTTGTCACTATAACTTGTGATTCAAATACATCTATTAATTCTTTTGAAGCTTGATGTGAAATTTGGCATGATTGAAGATGTAAAATGATATGATTTTTAAAACAATTGTTAATAATGGTTAAAATAATGGCATTTCTATCTCTCTAATTGCTTATACTTTTTGTTATTTTGATGAGTAAAACTAGAATTCCAACAACGATTTGAGTTATTATTAGTGCCACTAATAAAAATTCTCTATCATTTATTAGAAACCAATTTTTTTTTCTTTGAAAATTAATCTCATTTTGTATTTCTATATATTAAAACAAGTACTATAAAACTTAAAAATATGATTGATATTTATTTAAATAATAATTTTAAAATTTAAAATTTTATTAAAAAAAACTTTAAATTATTCTATAGAACATAAATATATTATTTTAAATGTTTTTTCTTTTATTTTAAGCATTGGTTGATTGTTTATCAATTTTTAACATATTATAGATGTTTTATAAATATAAAACTTCCACTTTTAATCTGAAAGTTTCATATGTATTTTTACTTTCATATATTTGACATGTTAAATTTAGAAGTGAAAACTTTCCTTTTAATATTTTTGAACTTTAAATTGCAGCAGGATTGTAGAAAGACTACATTGATAACTATTGTCTCCATTGTGAGGTTCAATGAAACCTCTGTAGATTTATTATAACTTCATAAAAAAAATCAAATTTGCTTTGGTACAATGTGGAAATTATAGAGGTTTTATTATTACATCATACAACTGATTGACACGTGTCCTTCTGTAACGTTTTTTTGGAAGGGTCACGACCCTAAAATACATAAATACATAAGTCTATTAAAGGACACAATCAATACAATACTAGTGTACTATGCAATCCAACAGTAAATGCAGCTGTGGATCCGCACTCTGTAACAATACTGATTCCACACCTGTAAGTGAGGTTTGTATGTTTTTTTGTGCACATATGCATGCGGAGACGTTTGTTCAAATTGATTCGGAATGTTTTGTCTGTGTAGACACACTTGTTCGCCACTACGGTGAGTCTTGGATACAATTTGTTCTATTGAAGTGTCTGCATTTACTTTCATTTCATACTTCGGATTTCCACTGAACTGGTCATTGCGTGGCAATATTATAGGGAAGGAAACGCGGCTGCCAGTATAATTTATTGAGCGGTATTGTTTTGCTTCTGATCTTGAACAAGTGTCAATTGTAGCTCGGACTGAGGATAGCTTATATAGATTTACCTTTGTGCTGTTTCGAGTTTGTTGGCATAGCAGGTCGATGAAGACTAGACGTTGGATCTTGAGACTGTGAAAAGTGAATATACTTTTGTGAGGTTTGCAGTATGTTCACTAGAGTGTCCATAATTGATTCATGGAAATGATTTTCGAAGGTTTTTCATATTAAGGAAGCTCTGTGAATTTTAATGTTTGCCAGAGAATGGCGGTGTTCGATAATCGGAATGCCTGTACATCTCAAGGATGTTTATTACTGTCATCTGGATTGGAGATCGTAACATGCAGCTAGTAGCGCGCCACTAAGATACTGATTCTGCAGAGGTTCTCATGGAGCTAAAGGGTTTCTCTCATACTCTAAATTGATTTTGACACATCATTGTTTTTAAACATACGAACACCATTTTCTCAGTGCTCTTGTCAGTGATACCGAGTAAGGCACGTTGAAATTGTCACAAGTTATGACTCCCAATTCTGTAACCTAGAAGACCTGACTAGAACCCCTTGATGCAGAATGAATGCGTCTCACACTCACAAGGTATTTTTTTCCAGATATGACAGTCTCATCTCTATCTTCTTTAGCAGTGCAAAGGGAACTTGGTACGTTTTGCTGACTCGAGTGATGAAACGTTAATTACAGGCCATCACGTTGAGGTACCTTGTGGTGATCAAGATGCTTGCTTAGATGAAGTTAAACAGCAGATTGATAAAGAGTCTTTTCCTAGTTCTACACAACATGTCCAATGAATTTCTGATTCAAACCTGAAATTGTCTAATCCCATAGTTTTTTTGAACACACTCGCAACTTGAAATGGTATCGACGGTTGAGAACTCTGTTTCGAGGTTAAAATGGTAGAGCTTGAAAGCATCTGCAAGGAACCATTTCCCACGTAGCCAATCAACATACATGCCATTGGTCAAGGAAATCAGGATCGCAGATAGAATTGAAATCAACAATACTTCCAGTCACTATTCAGGTCACGCCAATAACTTCGACTCTCCACTTCACACTAATTAAGTTGTCCATTCATCTCGCCAGTGATCCTCAACCAAGCCCTCGACAACCCCGACTTACAAAGGACTGTTTCATAGCTATTCTACACCAGAAATTATGGTAGCATAACAGTACAATAGTATCTAATGGACGTAACTACACTCAGAAATTTGGGTTACTTTTCCAATGAGCGATTCGGACCATGAGTGAGGTTGGCTTTCTTTCTTCGTCGTCGACAACCATAGCCAAAAAGCTCCCCCCATGTCATCAAACCAACTCCACCACCACTTAAACTTCCACCTCACCTTCAAACCTCTCAACACTCTCCGCAAAAACCCTAAAAACACCTCCAGAATCCAATTACACAATCCTTTAACCTCCTGGAGGCTCCACCACGAGATCCAACACACCAGTTTCACAGGCCATACAAAATTCTCCACAGCAAAGGACTCATCTTCGCGACCATTGAACTCAAGGGTGCGGATCCTGCCATATCGCAGTGTGAAAAGGGCCTATCGATGATTAATGAATGAAATAAATGGATGATTTTATTGGATGAGGACATTAGGCGGGAAGAGCATTGGCGCCAATACTCTCGGCCGTGCCGAGGGTTTTGTTTCCGTTGCATTTGCACGCGTTTGTGTTTCTGATTGTTGCGGAATTTCCATGCGTTATTTGTACGGAGCATTGAAGTCTGAGCCCCAGGTGGCTACATGAAGTATCTTAAGGATCGAGTTGCTGGCTTGAAAATTTGTAGAGGAATCGGAGCCGAGGTTGACGGTTCCATTTGAGTCGTATTCAGTTAAGAGAGGTGGTCTAGAGTGTCAATGAGAGCTTTTAGTTGAATCTGCCCCAGAAGATTGTTGTAGAGAAGGCGACTTGAAGTGGTGTAGACGAAGTTCAAAGGAGTGGAGGCAGGATGGCGGGTTGGGATGAGGGCAATGTATTCTACAGCGATCAGCAATTGGAGGACAATGATGTTAATGTGGCAGATGCAGCTACTCGGCACACAGCTCAGCGCAAGTTCAAGGAGTTTATCCGTAGCTTTGGCGATGTGAAGGGACCATTTCCTTACAGGTTTGTGTTGTGTATTTCGAGTATGTGTGTCTCTCGACCTGGCATTTCGCAGCTAAATGTCACGGTTCCCAAATTTTCTGTAATCTCATGTCAAGAAGCGTGGCAGGGAGTCGCTGCTGCAAAATCCGAATGTTCTGCAAGTTGCATTGGAGGACCTTCACAATTTTGACGATGAACTGTCTGAAAGACTTCGGACTATGCCTGCTGATTACTTGCCTCTGGTTTTAACCTTAACCCTCATCTTGTTCAAGTCAGCATTACTTTATCAGCACTTGCTATGCTCATCTTCATTTCTCTCATTCGTCGCTGTCGTCATTGACACGTTAACCTCCTCTGAGACACTTTAGTATGGCCGATCAAAGGAGGTGGAGTGCGCATTGTTATGAAAATGGCATTCTTCAACAACCTCTGGTGATCGATTCTGTTTGATTAACAATTAGCATTACGTTGACAAGAGGATATTTCTGTACATCACGAGAGTTTTGTGAAAAGCTCCAACTGTGTGTGAGAGCTTATATGTTTGATTCTAAATGCTGGTGCTGTGTGGGTAGTTTGAACAAGCGGCTGCAGAAGTATTGGTCGGACTTAAATCTAAAGTTGCGGGCGAAGATGGTGAACTGGAAGAGCCAAATACTGGAGATGTCCAAGTGCTATTGACATCCAAAGAGAAGGCTGCCTCTATTCGTGGACTTGCTGTAAGTATGAGATCCTTGTTTCTGACTTGCCCATGCGTTGAGAACAGGAAATTATGCACAGCACGAACGCATGCCATTTAATACAAATTACAGCACCGTCTTGGTGGTACTGACCTGCGAACATCGGCTGAATATACTTGTTGCAAGACACATTTCTTATTTGTGATTACTCCATCTTCTTAAACTTCTGCTTTTATCGCTATCTTCAGCTTCCACCCACTGTATTCTCACAAACTTGAAATCAACACAGGCGAACAGTATTTCGAGACTGGTGAAGATTACTGGTATTATTATCGCAGCATCGAGAACAAAGGCTAAGGCTACATCAGTCACATTGATTTGTAAAAATTGCAAGAACGTTAAATCCGTGGCTTGCAGGCCAGGTCTTGGGGGTGCGGTCATGCCAAGGAGCTGTGATCATGTAACTCAGGTGCGTGTCAAAGAGAGTGATTTATTCCTACAACTAGCGCAGAGATGCAGATAGTTTCACACGTTTTCATCATTACTTTTTTCACCATTGTAATAAACGCTCTGATAATGAAGGTGTTCCTGTCTGGATTTTGTCAGCCAGGGGAAGAGCCGTGTCCGCTAGACCCATTTGTTGTGGTTCCCGACAAGAGTAAATATGTTGACCAGCAAACTTTGAAGCTACAGGAGAACCCTGAGGTGATTGTCGATTGTGTCGTAATTAGTCGCTTCATGAAATTGAAGAAGTCATTGCACACTCTTACAGTACTATTTGTCAAGTAGTCTGCGTACTGAGTAAGAGGTCCCTTGTGTTCTTTTAAAGGTTGTAATTACGATGCGTAATGTCAACCACTTCCCTTGGCAGCCTTGGATCTCTACTGTGGTGTTGTCCTTCCGTTCTATTCCATTTCTATCTCAAGCATTATGGTTGTTGGAAATATCGGCAGGATGTTCCTACAGGAGAGCTACCTAGAAATTTGCTGCTAGCAGTTGATCGTAACATGGTTCAGAAGACTGTACCTGGAACTCGCGTCACTGTAGTGGGCATTTATAGTATTTTCCAGGCTGGTGGCAGCGGACCAGAGTGAGAACCACCGTCCTGTTGTGTTTTGAAGTAAGAATGCATACATTGAACTTCAAGTCAAACTTCAAGGTTGATGTGCAGTCTTGCTTGGTTAGCTGACTATTTAGATTGCAGGCAGAAGGGTGCAATTGCAATTCGGCAACCTTACCTACGAGTTGTTGGCCTGGAGCAAGCCATCGATGCACACAAAGCTGGAGGTTCTATGAACAATACTGATGAGGTTTGTGGCAGTTAACATTATATCTACTTCGGCTTGTATTACGAGGGACTATATCTTGGATTGGAGTGAGTAAGAGTGGATGTTCATGGTCTCGTTTGCCTCTACTTTGCAGTGATATTGCTATTTATTCTTTTCATTGACTAATATCTCTCGCATCCTATCATCAACGTTGAATAGTGTTGTCTTCCAGCTGCTCACAATGGTTTGCATGTCCAGGACATGGATTTCAAAGAATTTGCTCGTAGACCAGATGCGTATCAAAAAGTATGTGGGCTCATCGCCCCTTCAATTTTTGGTCACGATGATGTCAAGAAGGCAGTAGCATGTCTACTTTTTGGTGGAGCTCGCAAGGTGATTATCGTTTTCAGCACGTATCGGGGTCTAGAATCTATCTACCTCTCCGGTTTTGTCCTTGATCAAAAAATTATTTGATATTTCTTAACCGCTGGATATGGTTGATGGTTACAATTTTTTAGTAGTTTCAACTTCTTCTCTCTCATTGTGCTTCAGTTACTGTAAGGCTGAACTACAGGACAAGATGAACTTCTGCTGACGTTTTGTATTATTTGAAAGAGCAGAGGTTGCCTGACGGTGTACGCCTGAGAGGAGACATCAACGTGCTTCTTCTTGGAGATCCCTCTACCGCGAAGTCTCAGGTGAGATATTACAAATAAATTTTTACGAGACGTTTGACGTGCTACATTAATTTACTTCTTGTCATATGCTGTTTCATCTTTTCTTTTCTCCTTTTTCAAGACACAGTTCAGTATTTGGTTAATTGAGGTATCTAAAATTGATATCTAGGATATTATGATTTCTTCTCCATAGGTGAAGTGTTCTGCGTAATGATAGGAGAATGCTTATGAAAAGGCACATCGTGCACGAATGCCTTTGAATACATGTTTTTAGTTCCCTTCAGTAAAGTTCTGGGTCCGTCGACTGGGATGGCAATAGCTGTACATAATACCCACGAAGGATGTGTGTGTATTGCCTTGGCTATGCAGTTCCTAAAATTTGTTGAGAAGACTGCACCGATTGCTGTTTATACCTCTGGAAAGGGCTCCTCAGCTGCTGGGCTTACTGCATCCGTTATTCGTGACTCTAGCACGGTATGCAATTTTACATTTGCCCCGTGTTTTTATCTTTCTACCAAACTCTCACCTGAGCATGTTTTGCTTACTGAACGTTTCTCGTTTCACATAGCAAACCATCTATGGCAAGTGTTTTGAAATATCGAAATGTTAATAGTCGCTTACACCTGTGTCCTAAATCACAGAGAGAGTTTTACCTTGAAGGAGGTGCTATGGTTCTTGCTGATGGAGGTGTTGTCTGCATTGATGAGTTCGACAAAATGCGACCTGAAGACAGGTGGGTGCCTCTTTCCTGGCCTTTTCGTTTGAAAAAGCAATAGGATCCACTTTGCCAAAAACCAAGATTTTTGTGGATCCGTCAATCTGTACATGATAGATATATGGCACAAATTGTCGTCATTTATTTTGTAGACAATATTGTGCAGGGTTGCTATACACGAAGCCATGGAGCAGCAAACGATCTCTATAGCAAAAGCTGGTATAACTACTGTACTGAACTCCCGGACTTCAGTACTAGCAGCTGCTAATCCTCCATCGGGCCGCTATGATGATCTGAAGGTCTTAATACTTCTCTGCTTTTATTTGTAGCTTTAGTTCCTTGGCCTACTTGATACTCGTGATTTGTTCCGGTTCTTACTAGTTCATCAAGTATTTCTCCTGACATTATGACAATTGTTTATCTACCTTCTTGGTATGCCTTGTTATGCAGACAGCACAAGAAAACATCGATTTGCAGACAACGATTTTGTCTCGATTTGACTTAATTTTTATAGTCAAGGATGCGCGAGATTATGCAAGAGACATGGTTAGCCATTATCTTACACTTCCATTGTAGAATTTTGCCGTTGAAGCTGATCCAATTTGCAGCATAACACTCTCGCAAGAAAAATTACCACATTGACGAGCTTTGTGTTCATCCTAGAGATGAACGTCATTGACAATTGGTTTTTTATTTTTTGAATCTGCAGCAAATTGCACGGCACATTGTCAATGTTCATGCAACTGCAGATTCAATTGTACGAGGTACAGAGGTCCAGGACAAGGAGAATTGGCTCAGACGGTATGAACATTGTGAAGCAAAAGCATTACATTGCATGGATTTCGGTGTAATAATATGATGGTTATATTCAACCTTCGCATTTTAAGTCATACCAAGATGAAAACAATTTCGATCTTTACCTGACCAGAGAAGCATAGTCCGTATTAATTTTTTCTAGTGGCTAGTTTTCAGCTGCATTCTGGATCATCGAGATTCTGATACCTGTTTTGTAGTGTTTCGCTTTCGAAAATGTACGCAGTCTTACCCAAGTCGTTGGATTTGATTGTGTTGCTGATTGAACTATGCTTTTTATGGTTTGAGCAGGTATATTGAATACTCGAAATCCCAATGCAGCCCTCGCCTATCAGATTCAGCAGCGCAACTTCTCCAAAGTAACTATGTCAAGATTCGACAGGTATTAGACATGTGCTCTTTCAGATGCTACTCCTAATTGTTTTTCAAGACGCATGTCGGCAGGTCTCCACCTCTTATGGTTGCATATTCATATGGTTTTATTGGAGGTGTTAATTTTTATCCTGGTACTCACCTTACAGCAAATGCGTCAACAAAATGATGAGAATGGAGGCTCACCAATACCAATCACCGTTCGGCAACTAGAGGCTATTATCCGCATCAGTGAGTCCTTAGCAAGGATGCAATTGTAAGTCCACATTTCTACTTCTGTATCAATCGGTTTGTCTAGCTGACAGTTCTGAGTCATTAGATGCCCACATATTTGGTTGATATTACACTGCCAGATGAAGTGTCTTACTTCCTATCGGCTGCCTTGCAGGTCAGCAGTGGCCACTGAAGAGCACGTCACTGAGGCGCTTCGTCTGTTTCATGTTTCTACTCTTGATGCAGCTCGATCTGGAATTACTGCAAATCTTGTTGTCACTCCTGAAATGAGAGCAGAGATTCAGGTCATACATCAGACTTTCTTCATGCTTCACCATAACTATCCATCTTTCAATCACGACGTTTATGTCAAAAGGGACATCAAGAATCTCACTTGGTGCCTTAGTTTATGTGCTCTTTGCTGAATATTGTTAAAGAATCCTATTCAGAATTTGTCCTGAATTTTGAAGTATGAATTCTCAACTAATTAAAGTTTTATATTTACACAACTACTTATCAATGTCAGTTTTCGTTTCTTTTTTCTATGCTTCCATGCTCTGCTATGCGATTCATTTTTGTGATTTATCAGCAATGCTTATTACAAACAGATTAGTTTTAGTCTGATTGATCGTACTGTAATTTGATTTCCAACTTTTTAAGGCATGAAATGCGGCTTGCGTTTATTTCATTTGGTCACAAGTGGTTGCTGGTTCCATGCAGCAAGTGGAATTGCAAGTCAAAAGGCGCATGGGCATCGGCAGCTTCTTGTCGGAGCGACGCCTCATAGATGAAATTATGCGAACCGGTCTGGGAGAGTCAACTGTAAGTTTGCTCTGCACCCTGTGGCGGCCAGCATATAGCCTAAATATCTGCTGCTATGTCTGGACCTGGTATCTTAGTTGTCTTGTACATGAAATTGTGTCTTGTATTATAATATTTAAGATGCCCTTTACTACGTGTCTCAATGTCCGCAGTGTGATATCCTTCACAGCAGTAAAATTCAAGTTCTCTTGAAATTCAATATCCAACTTTGTTTGACCAAGTGCCCACAATTTTTGCAGATACGGCGAGCACTCATTGTGATGGCTCAACGAGATGAGATCGAGTATAGGAGAGAAAGGCGCGTGATTGTCAGAAAGGCCTAAGGACGTCTTGGTTGTGATGTTCTTAGACGTTCTACAGGAGTAATATATTTCTTTGAACGTTCTACGAAATGCTTGACAACAATATCCTCGTTGAAGATTTTACACCTATACGTTCATGATGGCCACTGTAATGAACGGCAATGAGCTCACGTTCTTTAGTCCGAACCTGTTTTGGATCGATTCTGTTTTAGCCAACATTCGACTTCAATATTTCATGACCATTCTTCAATCGGAAATTAGCTTGGGTAAATCTCAACCTACAGCTCTGGAAATGTAGATTAAACTAGCTGGGTTATACTCTCGCCAGAACTTCTACCCTAAATCAATCCTAGATGCCAGAAACAGGACTTTCGTAAGCCCAAAAACTTGTATTGTACAACCCAACTTGAAAATCTATCGTCTTTTTCAGCATTCATGGGGTAGTTACCACAATCCAGGCATGGAGTTCGTCCTTCCATTCTCCTCTTGCCGCTTCTGCTTTCTGGTTTTTTTTTTTTTTTTTTTTTTTTTTCCGTTAATCCTAAATGTCTATTTGTCTTCTGGCTTGCCTGTCAGGTATAACATTATCCAACGTCAAGCATTTTTTCTGTTTCTAAGTGCACCACTTCTTACCAATCTTAAATCGCTGATTTGATGTGTAATACTTCATCCATCTATGTGAGTTCTTTGACTACTTACCTTGACCTTCGAAAGAGTATTTTACATCTTTGTTCATTTGGGTACCTCACTTCATGAATCCCGATCTCCTATATGTCCAGCAGCCCTAAACTCTCGCAAGGGCTTTAATGGAATTTGGAACATCTGATTTAAGAACGAAATTTAATTGTCTTGTTTAGATTCTCAAAAGCAGTTTTTTTTTTTTTTTTTTTTTTTTTTTTTCTTAACTTGGGGAGGGGGGGGGGGAATATTTATACTCAGGAGAGAAGAATGGTACACATATTTTGAATTTTTTGATTGGTTGAAATTGATAAGCTTCACTTAATTTTATATGTAACAAAATCAAGTTAAAGTTCTAAAAATCAAAGATGAGGTAGAATTTTTTTCTATATAGCATTGACAATAATATTTGCAAAATTTGTGGTAAGTCCATTTCAAGAGGTTGTATTTACAAAAATTTAAGTTGTGTTATCAATTGTTAAAAAAATCCATCAACTTTTTTTAATGTTTATTTTTAATATTAAAATTAAGGTATAAATTGATATGTTTAGATTATAATAAAAGAATATTTAAGTCCATTTTATACCATCTCCTTATTTTGTACTATCTCCAAAAACCAAGATTTCTAAAAGAGAATTTTTTTTCACTAAGCAAGAGACATTGGTAAGACTTTTGCACCATAGTTTTTCTAAGTTCACTTCTAGACATTAAAACCCCCTAAATTTTAATAACCATTTATAGATTTGATTTGTGTTAGCTTTTGGTAATGATTAGAATTTTACTTAAGAACCATGTGCTCATAGTATTTTTTAATGTTTTCATTTAAACATTGCAAAATAACTACTATATACTTGAAATAGGCTTTTTAAAGAAGTCAGATGTTCATTAGAGGAAAAAAGTATGTATATTCTAATTTATAAATATCGTTGTATTTATATTAATAGATTTTAACAGTTTGAGCAATCCATGTGTTTTAAAGAATAAAAATCTTAATTTTATTACTGATGACACATGTATGGTACATGTAAGTACTGGTATCAAATGATCATTCTTAGAATTTTTGATATACCAAAATTAGTATTAAATTTCCTCATCAAACTCATGTTGTAAGCATCAAAATAGAATTACATCCAAATGAAGTTGAATGCAATAAAATAAGATCTTATAGATGTGTAAGTTAATGAAATTAAGTATAAATTATTCGTAATAAAAGTTCAAATCCAAAGAAGACTAGAAAAATTTAAATGTCACTGAAATTATAAGGTTTGCTAAATCACGATTTAAATTCTAATGAATAATTTTAAATTTTAAATATAATCAGTTTACATGGCTGATATATTAAAAAAGAAGAAATATCTTCAAATCATAAAGTTTAATATTTATTATAATATTTTACAATTTATATCTCATGTATTTTTAAAAGCCTTCATGAAGATATAAAGGAAAAATTATAAAAATATATTTTTTAATTAATAATATTAAATAAATGATATTAAAAAAATTCTATAGAAGTAAGACAATTTTTACTATATTTTATTTATCAAATAATATATATTCTATTAATGGTAGAGAAGACCTTATGTTAACTATTTGAATGTTTGAAATAGCTAAAACATCAAATCATACAAAGATGAAAAAAATAAAAATTAAATTAGTCAACATTTCAACAACTACTAAATTAATTTAAAAACACAATATAATTTTTTTTTCATTACAAGTACAAATTTTCATATTTTATTTTAGATTCTAGTCATTGTCTATATAAATATTATAGAATAATCTAGGATTATGTATATATATATATATATATATATAAACACATTTTTAATTATTATTTTGATACAAATTATTTTATTAATGCACTATAAACACTAATATTTGACTTAAACATTAAAATAAAAAATAAAAACAAATGTAGATGCCTAAAATATAAATTAATAATAGAATTAATGAATAAACTGCCCAGCCAATGATATTGATGGATGAATAATAAATGGATGAATGTCTAAGTGAGTGAGAACCCTTCAGCAGCCATGGTCCACCAAAGGATGGTTTCAGAGGGTGACATGGGTCTGGGGGGGGGGGAACACTTCAAAGCATCATAACAATAATAATAATAATAATACGAATATTCTCTTACTCCTTCATATTCATAGCTTTGCTTTGCTTTGCTTTCCTCTTGCTGTTGCACAAAAACACCCTAGCTGGACCTCTCACCACTGCTTCAAAGTTACATCATCCTATTCAATGAAACAAACATATATATATATATATATAACCCAATTGGGAGATATGGGTAGTTGTGATGGAAAATTTGGATTTGTGCCCACACACCCATCATGCAGTGGGTCGACAATGTAATCCAGCTTTATCCATAGAACCCTAAAAGGTTGATTATTCTTATTATTATTGTTATGCTCTGCTGTTGCTATTGTTGTTGTTGATTTTTTTTTGTCATGTTATCAACTTTTCTTTGTTGGATTTTGGGTTGTTGTAGACTAGTGATGGGGTTGGTTGTTCAAACCTTTGCATAGCAAGGTTGCAGTTTGCATTTCAAAATGGAGGGTAGATTTCATGGCATGGAACCATCTGAAATGTCTTTAAAATTTAGAATGAGTTTTTCTTAAAATGAGATAAATTTCAGGGTTTTTTATTTTTCTTATATATATATATATATATATATATATGTGTGTGTGTGTGTATATATATATATATATATATATATTCTTGTTGAAAAGTCAGTTTAGCTCAGCAGTTTGTAACTTAACATTTGAATTGTAGAATAATGAAAATGAAGAAAAACATGGCCTATAAAAGGTTCTCTATCCAAAATTTTGATGTGCCAAACCACACAATTTGTTTGCATAATTTGAGTACAAAATTTCTTTCAAGCCTTGTCTATTATCCTTCAATGCAGAAATTAGAAGAAAGAGATTCATCTTGGCATATAATCAATTCCAAGTGCACCTTGTATAGTGGAATCAAACTAGATTTGAAAAAATGTCTAAATTTTCTAGAGTTTGGAGAACATAGAAACCAATGATCAACTTTGACCTAATGTAATTGAATCTACATACATTCATTTCACATATCATCAACAAAAATCCATTTGGGTTATACATTTTGAGTAAGATTATAGTATAAATACCATTACAACAGATTTCCAAATAATGAATTACATCACTTAAAGCCAGCATTCCAAAACAAAAAAACAAAAAAAAAAAACAAACAAACAAACAAACAAACAAACAAACAAAACAAAACAAAACAAAACAAAAATCAAAAAACAAATGCAATAAAGTGATCCTAAACTGCCCAAATTTGAAAAATATCAACAAAAAAAATTTTAATTGCTTAATTCCACACATTATGGATCTTTGCCAAGAATTGATCTTCGTTGTGGCTAAAAACCCACATACACAAACAAATAGGTAAACCTTTCTAAAGCCACAAATAAATTGACAGTACAAGCAAAGCAAAGCAAACCAATCTTTTGAGAAGTCAAGGCATGGCCCAAACTGTGGACACCAATTGATGATACTAGAAGCTACAAACTGAAAAAGAAAAAGAAAAAGAAAAAAGTGCTAGTTCACTTTTGTCATGCAAGATATTAAGGGGAACTCGTTTTGGGTTCCATCCATACATACATGCAATAATTCATCCATCCACCATTTTGCATGGTCTTCTCCCCTCTCCCTTTGTGCTCTATAAAAAGGAATGCAGCTTTAGTTTTGACTTTTTGCACCGCAACTGGAAGATGCGTCGAAGCTGCGCTACCCCCCCAATCCAGACAAAAAAGCCTTCACCTTTGAGCCTTGTTGTAGTATTGCTGATATATTTAATTTCCTTTAGACTCTGGGCAGGGATGACAAAGCAACAAGTGCCATGTTGGCATGAGAACAAGCAATGTATGTGTATGTTAAGTCAACTCTATTCTATGAATTAATGAATGAGTGAGTGAGTGAGAGAGACTTGGCTATGGTGGGTGGTGCTTCTAGATGCTTCCCAGTTGAGCTCTACTTTCTCCTCTAGCTACTTTTCTTTTAGTGAAGCATCACCCTAGTCTTTTTCCTATATATCTGTGGCACATGGCCATCCTCAGGCAACTCAATACTTTTTACCCCTTGCAGTCCCATGCTGCACTTACAAGTGAGTTACCAAAAACCAATGGTCATGTGCATGTGTTTCAGAACTTCACTGGAATAACCTTTGTAGTTTATTGGCTATGGATTTGTGGGTGACACTAAAAAAAAAGAACAAGAAGGAGAGAAGGGGGGGGGGGGGGGAGAGTGAATGTGTGAAAACGTTGGAGAGAATGTGTGTGAACAACTCCCTGTGAGTTTTGAAGAGGAAATTTTTGAGATGTGGATGGATGGTGACGGGTTGTCTCATCCATGAAACCGACAGACCAGTTGGATGAAGCCATCCAAATATTGTTTTCCACAATGTCAGAGCAGCCACAGGATAAAGCTGAGACACCACCACCCAGTTCAACACAACTTGGGGCCCCCTGAATGGATTCCCTTCGATTCCCCCCTTCCAACCCCCATCCCCCCCCTCACCTTACCACTACATTCAGCCAATCAAGTCTGTCAGTCAGTCCGATATATATGTTCATCCATCCGTTCGCCTTTCATTCACTATCTATCTCTCATATATTCATTCATCCATGTGGCCCGAAGGATACGAAGGGAGAGCACAAGAGAGAGGGGTCGGCATCGGAAGTGTGAGCAAGGAGGGCGATAGATATTTCGGTGGGGCAGTCCTGGTGTTGTACGAGAACCCCGGAACGCGATCCGAGCTGTCAGCATGACAGCGAGAGCTGAACAACTAAAATCTAATTCACCGCCATAAAGTGCCCCATACTCTCCCTGCCACGTCGTATAGGGAGGGCATCATCTCCCCACCTTCTAGATCCCACCCTTCCTTCCTCAACGTTCCCCCATGTGGGGACATAAGCCCTAAAAATCGTCCATATGTGCTCGAGAAGGACCACACATGCAGATCGTGGAGATAGGGTTTTCTTGTAGGGATCCAGGGCTTCAAAATGGATACAAGTCTGCTTGGGGAAGAAAGAAAGAAATGATAGATGACATGGTGGAACATGGGAAAGGGTGTGACATATCTAAGTGCCATGTAGGTGGTCAGAGATTTGTTGATAATTGTAGAATTGGGTCCATACTGGCTTGGAGAGATATTCTGTGTTTTTTCATGCAGAGATTTTTTTCTTTTTTTCTTTTTATAATTTTAACACTATCCATGCATGATCTATCCATGCTTGATATTTGCAAGGCTTTCAACTAGGTTACTCACTGGTGATGCCAATTCAACTCAAATCCTGAATTTGGAATTGATGAAGACTCCAGAAGTGGTGATATTTAGAAATAAATAATTGGAACTTTTGTATTTTGAACAAACAGTGGGAGGGCGAGATTCCTCGTCATGCTAACCAAGGGTCATTTGCTGCACATGCTGGATCTTGGAAAGAAAAGTAACACTAAACAATATGGGTTTTGCATTGAACTCCATCGACCTCTCAAACAACTTCAAAACTCTGGAGATTCATAGTAGTAATCTAAGAACTGGGAAATGCTTTGTTATGACTTATTGTTACAGGTATGTGTGTGTGTTGAAGATAGAGTCTTTTGACAAAATGAAAACAGGTCTTGTGCCCCCCCCCTAGTTTATTTATTTTTGGGGATTTTTGTTTTGTTTTTTGTCTTTTTCCTGAAGATATTTTAAATAACAACAAACAGATTTTTCCTCTCATTTCAAAACCATCTCAAAAGGGGGTGGAAAGTTTTGGGCCCCAACTAAATTATACATATGTGTGTGTATATATATATATATATATATATATAGGTAACTATGCTGCTTGCTCAATGTTCATAGGTATGCTTTATTTACAATTAAATTACCAAAAAAAGGTGATGTAATATGCAAATAACAAAAAGCGTTTGGGAAGGACACCTGAAAACATTGTTTATCTGTTTAGATAATATTACTCATAAAATTACAAGATTATTCGAATTAAAATGTTCTTCTGTTAGTTCAAATCACTTGTTGGTGCATATCTTCTGTTGCCCAAAATTAATGTAGAAGGATGAATTTGACTTTTTTGTTTGACAAGATATTGGGCTTATAATAATGAACAAGTATAGCAGTGCTTCTTCTTTAACAAACTATAAAACTGTGAACTTTAACTTGTACAAACCGTACCCAACAAATGTCACAGTGTCCAGTGGATCTATGCATTGTACATTTCACAGTACATTGAAACCATCCTGAATTGCATCTAATGTAACATTTAAATAATGATCGTCACAATCAAATAGAAGTCACTATTTTCAAAGACGGGCTCACATTTTTACTGTAGTCCATGCACTACAATTGCATGATTTTAAAGTCAATAAAACTGAATTGAATTGGTTTTTTTGAATTTTGTCAATTGAGCCAAACAACATTCAGTGGACAATCTTCAACAAGAATATATTAATGAAATAATGTGATTGTACTGAACTAAAAATGTACACTAACCTTCTAAGATTAAACTGTAATCACGTGAAAAAACTATAAGCCAGTAACTTTTGGCAGTCAACAGACGTAGGGGTCGTTAACAATTTGATGGTTAAAGCAACCAAAATTGTGGAGTGAATGTTAATACCCTACCCAATTGGATCAGATTTAATTTAACTCTGAACCAAGAAGCAAAAAGTGGTTGGAAAATTTAAAGAACACCAAAATAAGAAAATAATATCGTTGTTGGCACCAAATGCAATATAATCCATTTTCGACATAAAAATATTATTCGATATGATACCACAGTCCTCCATTCTAACATTTCAAAACAAAATCCATTCAAATCACAATCGTTGGTAGTGTTTTATTCCATATATGCACATACTAATATAAAAAGAGTAGACACACCAACTTCCCAGCTCTTCCTTTTTCACCCTCAACAACGTTTTATCCTGATGACCAAAATTTTACATGCAAGTGCATTCTCGTGAAAATTTGTTATGAATTTCAATAATAAATATTTACCCACATCCCACTAAATGCTGACACGGATGAGAAAAAATGAAGCTTTGCAGTGTGAAATATATTCGTTCAAGCAAACGAGGGCATGGGATTTGCCAACTCAGCAAATTCGCTGGCCACGTGGAATGCCAGATCCAACCCCTCTTGAAAGACCTGGAATGGGAACCATCACATGTGCATCGCGAGGTGGCGCACACGCTGGCCAACTCCTTCCCGGTCCACCTCATCCTCTCAACAGGGGTCCAATCAGTCCTTGCTGGAGACTCTGGTTGTGCTGAGTCAGCACATGTGGAATTCCGGGTGATGGAACTGCGGGGAAGGGGGGATGATTGGTTGCACATCTCCATTCACTCCTATTGGCTTCTTTTTCTCCCTTTTTCCCCCTTATTTTTTATTTTATTTGAATGTTTGTCATTCTCGTCTTTGTTTAATATTCCACTCCACAAAGACCCGTGCTTTGCACTTTGATCTATACAGTGATCATGCCACTGTGATTATGTACACAAGGGTCACTTCAACTTGTCTGTAATCCACGAGAGTGTGAGAGCGTGTGCTTGTCACTGAATCAAGTTTTATTTTATTTTATTTTATTTTTCCCCACTTCAAGTGGTGTTACAACTATACTAGATATTGGATTCTATTCAGTCTATTTCTAGCTGGATCATGTTCCAATCATTTTAACAATAAAAAAAAAAGGCCAACACTGTAGGGGGGGATATGCTTGGGGAAGGTTAAATGAATGTACAGGAGCAATACTTCTTCCTGGTCTGAATGCATCCAGATCCTATGTTCCTGTTTGTTTGTTTTTGTTTTTTGTTTTTTTCTTTTGTTTTTTTCTTTTTTCTTTCAGAAGCATTATTATTGCCCATTACAACATCTTTCTTTTTCAATCAATTGGCTCTGTTTTTTTGTTTTGTTTTATTTTATTTTGTTTTTTTTTTTTTTTTTTGCATACTATAAACTCAGATTTGATCACCTGGCTACATGGTGAAATTTTGCTTTCAAGTTATTAGAAAGACACTAGTTGATGACCAATTGTCTACTGGATTTTACACCAAAAGAACTGAAGGAGGTGATTATAGTTGATATCATGATAGTTCAACAACACAAACAAATATTTAAATGATGTGCTGATGAATATTAAAATAAAAAATAAGAACACAAAAAATCAAAGTATTATTGACCCAATTTATTAATATTGTTAACCAATCATGTTCCAGTAAAAAAAAACATTGTATTTTGACCAGTTGCATGTCTTTGATATTTATGTTTTCTTAAAGGTTTTTGTATGAATACATATATACATATATATACAATTACATTTTTTTTATTTTTTTTATTTTTTTGTCCTTTTATTTTCATTAAGCTGCAGTGGTGCAAGATTTAATGCAAAATTTCAAGCCTCTGTAGGAAATCAATACAAAAGCATTAGTAAAGAGCACAGGGAGTGTAGATATTTACAACTGTAAGTCCTTCAATATCATATGTCTGGTAATAAGTTTTAGAGTATTAAAAAAATATAAAATAAAAAAGTCCTTGTGTGTCTTGTTCTATTTTTGCAATATATATTTCTTACGCTTGCTCCTCCCCCCCATTGCCGTATACCTGTAATTAGACACATGTGCATAGTATGCTTTACAACTCTACATATACTAGTTTACGAGAAAATACACTTGCTCGTAATTCTTAACTTTTTCTCACCAACAGCAAACTTTTGCACCAACATTTTTTTTTTTGAAACCATGTCAGTGGATTAAAACAATAACCCACAAGCAGAAACATCACAGAATCCTCATTGGATAGAGTCTAGATAAACTGCAAAAAGTATTAAATGCAAACAAAAGCCGAATACTGCTTCAGTGAGAGGGTTTATACAAAGTGAAAAAAATCCCACGCAGTGGGATTCACTTTTACTTTTTAGCACCACCCTTTCGAAAATCTGTAGAAGTGTGCTCACTCATTCTCTCACACACCCCCCCCCCCCACCTCGCCCCCTTACTGCGCGTGTGTGCTGGAGTGGGGAAGAACGCACAAAGCCCATTCCCCATTTCCACACCTACTAAGAAAGGGGAGGGAATACTCCCAAAACAAAAAGCTCTTGGGAAGCGTGAAGAGCTGATAGGGATGCATGCACGGGTTTAGGGCAATAGGGGGGGAGGAGCAAGCGTGATGGCAGCAATAAGACCACATGACGTTTTCGTACTGCGTATGGAGGGGGATGGACTGTCGGAGAATGTGACGACGACGAAGAAGACTGAGGTGGCGATGGAGTCCGAGCACGGCATCGCCCTACAAAGAGCCAATCGGAAGGAGTAATTGCAGGCGAGGAATCGCTGTTTGAAACAAGGAGGAGGAAGGAAAACAATTAGTTATGAAATAATAATAATATAATAGTAAAACCCAACAAAAGCCGGCCAGGAGACCCGTGTTGGCAAATGTGGAGCGGCGGAGTGGGGACGAAGACGACGCAGCAGCAGCTCGGGAAGGAATGCAGTAACTAGTGGGGAATGGTTGCTGGTGTGGTGCTGCTGGTACTCACCCAATCAATAATCTAACAATTGGGTGAGTACCAGCACTCGCCCCACACCCAGTTCCTTGCTTCCTTGCTTCCTTCCTTCCTTCCTTTATTGCAGTCCGGGCCCTCCCTCCCTCGCTTCCTCACCAATCTCCGCATCCCATTGCACCCCATGGCGTGCTTTTTCCGCTACGGTCAACTCTGACGATGCACGCCAACCTCTTAGAACGGGTGTCGGAATACTTGGTCCCGCGGAGATCTGATTCGTTTGGTTTGCGCGGAGATCCAAGGGTGGGTTTTCTTTTTTATTCAATATTCTGTCGTTCAATATCAAGCACATGCCGACGGACGGGGGGGTTGCTACAGCCTCCCATCGCCACAACCTCTCCCCTTCCTCCCTCCCTCCTCCTTCCGCCTAGGCTGGCTGGCTGAGAGGGAGATTCTTCGTAGGGTCCGTCCAGTGCCGCAGCAGCAGCACCCATCCTTCCATCAATCCATCCATCCATCTATCCACGGAATGCTCTGCTACGTTATGGGTGTGTACAGGTGAAGCGGTGTACGTATCAATCAGGAAGAGGGAGTGAGACAGAGTGAGAATGTTGTTGTTCTCGCATGGAGATGGAGCCAGCCTGTATTCCGTAAATATACGGTATGTCCCGAAATGGAAGAAGAAGAAGAAGAAGAAGAGAACGAAGAGAGGGTGTGAGTGAGTGTGTGTGCTTGACAAAGCAGACCCACGTGTCTTCCTGGCCTGCTGAGGACTGCTTGCTCACTTGCTTACTTTCTTACTACTACTTGTAAGGAGGGGGTTGTGGGGGGTGGGGTTTACCAGGTAATTTGGTGCCTTTTTTTATTCTTTCCTTTCCTTTCTACGCTGCTTTGAACTGGGTTTCTACCTGAGCGCTGCTCATTTCTTACTAGCATTTTGCCACTGGGGACCACGCTGTTGGAACACACACGCTAGGACACACTCACCCTTGCATCGCACCCAGACAACGCACACAACCACCCCCCCCCCTCCCCACCCATTATTTCATTCAGAGCTTTGGTAGTGCAGACATCGAAGGAAGTTTGCAGCAGCACCACCAGGCGGAAACACGGGGAGAGTAAAAGAGTGAGTGCGTGTGTGTGCGAGTAAGATAGAAAAGCAGTTGTCGGGCGGGTTTGAGAGAAGGGTGTTTTGTAAGATAGGAGCAGATCTGTACTGGGTATTCGACGTCGAGGATTGCGCAGATGGGCAACGGACGCGTGTGTGTTTGACTCGAGGGTTGGGTAGAATTCCTGGGGCGATACTCAGATGCCCGCGTCGTTTCGGCGCCCTCACACGGGACAAGTCGAGGAGTTCAAAGCAACCCCGTCCAGCACAGTTCGCAGATCTAGTCCGTTGCTGTGTCTATACACCAGTTTGTACGGTTTCTGTCCAGGTTACTCTTGAAGCGGAACAATGGTTCCGCTCAGATTCGGTTAGGTTTTTCACTTGTTTTCTGCTCGGAGTTGGCAAGATGAACTGAAACGTATCGGAAGGAAGGGCTTCTCAGTTGTAGGCCAAGGTGGATTCACATCGGTGAGAGAATCAAGCAGGCTGGGGCACCAACGACATCGAGGAATCGACGACTCCAACAGCATA
The DNA here is from genome assembly GCF_059467195.1 of Physcomitrium patens. Lineage (NCBI taxonomy): Eukaryota > Viridiplantae > Streptophyta > Bryopsida > Funariales > Funariaceae > Physcomitrium > Physcomitrium patens. Next base: position 23,552,263 of record NC_143410.1, on the reverse strand, counting down.
GTTTGTGTATGAAATATTCTCTCAGGGCCGGGAAAGGGAATGACTGCAGTGGAGATGCTGGTTTGGCAGGAAGCAAGATGCGGGAGCCAACGAGAGGCAGCTACTCGCTAGTACGCCACAACAGCGCAGTGTTCGAGCATGATTTTGGTTCCAACCTTAGTAGTTTGGTCCATACAGTTAGCGAGGTGAGAGAAGAGATGCAGTTAGGGTTGTCACACGGCTCCAGGGTCCACATGAAATCGGATGGATGCGCAAGTGATGGAAAATCAGGGCAAAACAATGGCAAAGGTGGGCTAGTGAGGCAAGTTTCGCGAGAGTCTCACGAGTTCTCGCAGGAGACGTACTCTTCGTCTTCTACTCCCGGGAAGAACGGTCACATTAGTAGTTTTGTATTGAAGAACTATTCGTTGCATGACAGGCGCACTTTGAGCCTCCCTGTGGGCAAGGAATACTCTATCAGCCAGTATGTGGGTCAGTCGACCAAGGTTCAGACGCATGTAGATAGTGACAACAATCCTAGGAATGTAACATACTCTAAGCGACGCACAAGCGTGAGTAGTTCATCGACTCGCGACGGCAGTGATGGATATTGTACACTTGATATCGACATTGAAGCTGAGAGACACTCCAAGTCGACTCTAGTTTTCGAGGCTGGGTCGACACTGCTCAGCTTCGTGGGGGCCATGTTTACTTTGTATCTGTGCATACGATTCTTGACATCTGCTACGGGCAGTCGCTATGTAGACGAGTCTAAGTTGTACTGCAATAACTCCAGTGCTCTTCGTGACAGCAGTAACACTGGATATCTTCATTGTAAGCTGTTTGCTAAGGCATGCTCGTTGTTAGGCCTGTTTACTGCGGGGTTCGTAGTAATGGCTGGGACATGGTTGTCGGGTCGGTCGTGGCGATGGGCCTCGATGTTTACGACGAGCTGTGGCCACTGTGATGACTACGACCAGAACCGGCGCCAGGCGGAAGAAGCCGATGAGAAGGTTCGACAAGCCGATCGGTCTAAACAGCAGTTTATGGCTTACGTCTTCCATAACATAAGAGGTAAGAATATGCGGAACGTGCTCCTCCCCAAAGCTTTGAAGGTTTAACTTTCCGAAACAATATGGATGTTGGACTCACATGTTTCTTTCACATCATACTATTCTTCAATTCATTTTCTCATGGTTCTTAACTGTTTTGTACAGTGCCTTTCAACGCCATCGTCCTCGGACTCGGTCACATGCGAGCTCTCGGAGATGGAGGTGGCGTGTTAGGAAGCGCAGCAGACAAGATGGACTTGGTTCAGATGATGCTAGACTGTGCGGAGACGATGACAAGCGTGCTCGACGATGTCACTGATATGGGTATGGTGAAAGCTTCCTGTCACTCGTTGGGTTGAAACTTATTCACTTGGCGGGATGAAAATGCAGTGTACTCGAGGTGTTGCTTTCTCTTGTTCTTATTCTCATTATATTTAAGTTGGAATTAGCTTTCTTTTGCCCGTCCTGTTGCAGTTGATTCGTGATGATTTTAAAGGTTAAGATGCATTTTATGTGCAGGTCAATGGGAAGGTGGTGAAATGGAACTTCACAAGGAAGAGTTTGACATTCTTGCCGTGATCAGGTTCTTATCCTGGGGCCTTAAGGATCTGCTGGAGCAGAAGGACATTGTATTTAACATGAACATCGACAGTGTGGCAAGCGAACTGCTTACATCGCATCGAGTGGTTGGAGATAAGCAGCGAGTAGTGCAGACTTTAGGTGAGTGTGTTCTTGATCTTTTTTCGTTCTAGTGTTTTGGAGACGTTGGAAGAGTTGGCTGTTATTTATTTATTTTTATTTTTATTGATTCTTAACTCCTAGGGTTGCTGAGTGAGGAGCATATAGTCCTGAGCTTGTTATTTCCTTTGATACAGGAAATTTTCTAAGCAACGCCGTGAAGTTTACACCATCCGGGGGAAAATTGGATTTGGACTTACAGTGCGAAGAAGTCGCCGAGCGCGAGAATCATGAAGATCTCATCGTGCATTCTAATCCGCCTCCTCAAACCAGCGAGGGTTCGTTACTTGGAGCTGCCGGCATCCAAATTTTGTCAAAAATTCCATCACAGAAGATTTGTGGTGAGGCGAAAATAGCGAGGTTGCGGCTTTCTGTGAAAGATAATGGAATCGGTAAGCAAAGTCTGACTTGTTGCCGTTTAGTTTGGTGGTCTTTGTTACTGATGCAAGGGTGCCTATCTTCAGGCAGTTATTCTTGGATTAGCGGATTGTATACGGCTGTGGTTGCGTCTCTCATTTTTCTAATCTTAAACCTGTAAATCTTGGCAAATGAGCGTCCGGCTGGACCTTCAATTTAAGGACTGGTTATTTATATATTGAGCTGCATTTCTTGTGTGGGGTGTATTTTCTGAAGTTTTAGAGTGTCGGTTCATGCAGGAATATCCGCTCAAGATCAAGCAAATCTGTTCGAACCGTATTCGTTTGTCACTTCAGGATGGGTTCTGAAGGCTGGTGTTTCTGGATTGGGTCTCAGCATGGCGAAGAGATTTGTTGAGCGAGCTGGCGGCAGTATCGGAGTAGAATCTGAAGAAGGCAGTGGCAGCACCTTTTTCTTCTCCATTCCTTTTCCTCTTGTTCCAGTGGATGTGAGTAATGAGCGGGAGCAAGGGAAGTTGGATGGAGGAGCACCTGTGCTTCAGAAGTCAGAGGTTACTCAATCAATGGATAGCTCAGGCATGACAGTTGTACACGAATCGATCACGCTATCCCGAAGGCGGTCCAATCATACGAAGGATGTGAAACCGGCAGTGGAAAAGAAACCGGCAACTAAAGTACCGGATGTGAATAGTGATGTTCCTGGTAGCTGCACAAAAAATTCGAAGCATGATGGGGCTGATAGATGTCGGAGGAAAGTGCTACTTGTTGAAGATACACTGATTAATAGGGTAATATATCTATCCAGAGTCACTGCTAATGGTGTTTGTAGTCTTTTTTTCTTTTGATTTATGAACTTTTCACAAGTTCTATCAATGTGTTTTATCCTTAAGTTCTAAATGTATGTCTTGTTTGCAGATAATTTTACGGAAGGTGTTGCTAAACCTCAACTTGCAGTGTGACGAAGCTGAGAACGGTCAAATTGCAGTAGATCTGCACAAACAAGGGAGGACATATGATCTTGTGCTCATGGACAAGGAGATGCCTGTAATGGATGGCCATGAGGCTACAAGGCAATTAAGGAATATGGGAGTAAAAACTCCGATTGTCGCGTTGACTGGGAATGCATTGACTTCGGATAGAGAATTATTTTTCGAAGCGGGTGTAGATGATTTCCAAACTAAGGTGTTTGTCATATCCTTCTCAAGTGCATTGAAACATTACATATTCTTATTTTGTTTTGATTTAAAAAGTTGAAAGTATGTGTGCTTGAAGCTCTGAAGGACTATCTAATAGTGAATCTTTCTGTTGTGTTTCAGCCTTTGTCAAGAGATAAACTTGTACAGCTGTTATCGCGGTATGGAGTGGAAAGTTCGTGTTCAAAGACTTCATGTTCAAAGATGGCGTGACGGAAAACCATGCGTCGACTCGAGGACTATGGGGTTACTCAGCTGCGGCTTTTTTGCCCCTTGTAACATACATTTGCAGAAAGCGATCTTTTAAATAGAGGTTCTTAGTGATGTAGAGAGAGGATTTACTTTGGGAGCCATTGCTCCAGGTGCTGATTGATGCCGAAGATGTATACAACTACCTGTTTATCCTCTTGGTTTTTTGACTCCGACAAGGTTATTTTTGCTTTGGACATTCCAATGTTCGCATATTGTTACTGGATTGTTTAGACCACGTTTGACTTCGTAGTTGGGACTAGATTTATGAACTTGTGTCTCTATTTTTACAAAGGTTGAGTGCACTTTATGAGTGTGTTCGCTTTAGTTCACATGCATCTTGATCACTGGTTACATTCCCTGATCTTGTCCCTGGCGCTCATTATGTATTATCAGGAGGCATTTGGCTGGATAGATGAATATACATTGTTGAAAACTGTGGTTAAATGTTGCATCACCTTAGTCTTTGGTCTTCAGAAAGACTCAGATTGTTTAGGGATGAAGTCAAGGTGTATGCTTATATTCCAAGCAGTCAAGAAGCTTTGTAGAGATGCTCCATGTGAAATGTCACTTTTGGTTGCTTTGAGTTACAAAATATATGTTCAACATTATAATGCACCAAACGCTGATATGAAGTGTTCAAACCACAAGCAGATGACAACACCTTCACAGAAACGCAATTTTGTAGTCCCATACTTACACTTCATGTCCACTAGATGTGCATGCGATCTCGAATTGATCGTCTGCTTGGCTTCAAAATTGTGTTCATGCTTGTTCCTTCAATCCTTCACTCGCATTGTTGATCTGGAAGAACAATTCCGAGGACCATGGATCCTTGCCCCGACCTCAAACAACGGATGATAAGAAGTCAAGATCTCATTTTCAGGAGCTAATTCTATTAAGGACAAAGCACTGATAAGGTTTTACTATGCCATGTTGATACATAGAACCACCAATAGATACATAGAACCACCACATATCATTGTGGATGAATGTCATTTAGATGATGTCATTTAGATGGATGGTTTTGCTCTTGTAGAGAGGTAGTCAGTGGGCCTAGTATCACTTGTTTTGAATTTTTAGAGTGATGAAAAGGAAATGGAAGCTTTGGAGTGTGAGACAAGGGAGACTAGTATGGCATGTGAGGTTTTAGGTTTGAATTCCAAAAGTTGTAGAAATTCTGTTTATTCTTATTTCATATTATGTATCATTACAATATAAGAAAAAATTACAAAATAAATTTAAATTATAAAAAGTTTTTTAGAATAAATTATATATATATATATATATATATACATACATTTTGGACAAATTCTCATTGTTCTAAAAGAAAAAGAAAAAGAATTAGCCCAAATATAGTTGTTAGAGGTATATGTAAAATGTAATAAAGTAATGTAAGAATTATTTGTGATAATTTATTTTTTAGCCATAAATGGATAAAATAGATAATTGACAAGGGTAAAATTAGCTGAAAATAATGACAAAGAAAAGAGTAAATGAAAGATGTTTATGCAATAGTAATTGATTATAAATTAAACTTTCACTTATAATTTAATATAGTGAATTTGATAAAAATAAAAATAAATAGTGTTTTAAGAAAATAAAATTAAGAAGTTGTTAAAGCCACATCTCCCTTTCCCACTAAATGATTCAAATTGTACTAGTCCCATGTCCCTGATCCCCCTGTCTCAACTCCACTCCAATTCCACCCTGTCCTCACCATCCCTGATTCCATCCTTGTCTCCAACCCCCCATCCCCACTCCATACCCAGTAGCTTTTTTTCCAATAGCTTTCAGAAATTACATAAAATGTTTTGGATAATGACTATTTTTAAGTACTTAAAATGTGGAGCTTCTAAAGAGGATTTCGTTTTAAAATTGAAGTTTTGTGAAAAAAAAAATTACAATATTATTCAAGATTGAAAAAACATTAATTAAAATTCAATATTTTATGCATAATTGTAAAAAAATATGATAAAATCTTCTAATATTTTTTGAAAAAAATAGAAATCTAAAAATTAGTAATTTAGATAAATCAAGTAACCTATCTAACATTTAAATGATATTGTACATTTTTATTAGTTTGCAAAATATATATTTTGATTTGATTTAATATTTTATATATTCAAAATTAAATTTATAATTTAATAATAATTCAAGATTATTAGATTTTTAAATTATGGTGTTCATGTTTTAATAGAAAGATAAAAAAAAGAAAAAAGAAAAAAAGAAAAAAAAATTGATAACAACTAGTCCATGGAAATTCTTTAATTTCAAAGCCAAAGTCAATAGAAATTCTAATGAAACTTGATTGTGTTATGCAACCATCAAGTTAAGTAGAGAAAAATTCTTGTTCACATCCAATTATATAGATTTACAATAGATGTGAAAAATTTGAACTTCAAGGACAACCATAAAATAATATTGACTATAGAGACAAGGATAGGAATGGAGTGGAGTTAGGGCAGGTTTGGAGTGGGTTTGGGGTGGCATTTGGATAGGGAGGGTCGGGATAGGATGGTGGAGTCAAGGACATGGGACTAATACAATTTGAACCATTTAGTGGAAAAATAGGGTTGTGGTTTTAACAAAATTAGAGTGTGGCTTTAACACCTCCTTAATTTTATTATATAAATGTTTAGTTTCAAGAAAGAAAAAAAAATCAAATTTTGCATTATTGACATCATTTTTTAATATCCTCTTTGCACCAATCTTATCTTATAATATAATACCAATTTAAACACATTATTGTTTTACAATCTTAGAATTTAAAACACATCCTTAGTTTAAATCTTTGTCTTGTATAAATGTTTGTTACAATGTGCTCCAAATAAATATCTCTTTGTATGTACAATACTCCTCAAGTTGTTACTGTATTTTAAAAGTTTTCTAATTCAAGATACATTATTTCTTAACCAATAGAACATAAGTTTCATCAAGCATGAAGAACTCATTATGTTTGAGGCCTAGCTCAATATGTAAACTCTTCCCGTTAAGCAAGATCAAGTTTTATAATAATCGTGCATTTTGATTCTTTTAGAGCTTCGTAGGGATTATTCGGTCAGTAACGACTCCACCAAGCTTGGGAGAAGAGACTTATTGTAGTAAAGGTTTTCTCATAATAGTTGTCAACCAAAAATAAAAACTTAAGACAACTCACAAGAGAGTATCCGTTAGAAAACGAAGATTCTTTTTCCAGTACCTGAGAAGATACCAAGCAGTCAGAACCAGCTTCAACAAAAGAAAAGCGAAACCCAGAGCAAGATAACGACAGAGAAAAAAAAACACCTACTGATGTGCATGGGCAGATGTCTTGTTGAAGCTTTACAACCCTGACAGAAGACAGCACAAGTAGGTGATGAGAATCAACGGGTCACATCCTTCAAAGCTGCCCCATAAAACGAGTAAGATTCCTGAAAGCAGCTTGCATCTGTCTCAGCTGCTCCCAACCAAGAGGGTTGCAAATGCTTCAACACAATACACTGAAATCCTTCCAAGTATTTGAAAGGGCCGATGAGAACAAGCACCCTAACAGCCAAAAATCATACCGAACTACGTGCTCCATCTTGCCAACTCCACCTATGACTCATGTCGCAACTTATAAGTAGAATCCAACTCTGCATGGCAGTCATAACCCTACATCGACATGAACGTCGTTAAATTACAGTTGTACTTACGATGACTCGAATTTAACATGCAAAATTGTAAGATCATATTGTAGAAGTCAGCTCGACTGATAAAGACTGTTGGTCTACCACAAAACTATTGCTTTACCATCTAGTTCCAAGTTTCATATGTGAGAAGAATCACAAATGAATATATGTACACTGTGACTATTTCAATAGTGTCAGCTTGATAAGTATTAGCCTGACGCCCCTTTCGATAAGCTCCACCTTGCTAGGACTGAGTAGCACTGTACAGACTCCACATGACAGTCGGCCTAAAACATCTTCCATGTCCATTGCGTCCTGCCATTACATGCAGAGTCACATAGGATCGAATGTAAGAATGTACAATATACATAAAATCAGCCACTGCAAAAATTCCTTATGGACAGTGACACAAAACTACAGCAGGTGTGGCAAGTTTGCCTCAGGTTTTGACCAAAAAGGTTCTTCATGTCCAGTAGCTCATTAATGGAAAAAAAAAAAAAAAAAAAAAAAAAAAATGAAAATGAAAAAAAGAGAGAGAGAGAGAGAGAAAGCGGCAAACCTTGGATAGTTTACCAACATACAACGCTGCAAAATGGTGGCCACCAAGCCTAATCCTAGTGTCCAGTAACTTTCTGGACCTTCTGGGAAGGCTGCCTCTGATCCTTGCTTCTGGAAAGGCTTCCTCTGAAAAAGAAAAAAGAAAGAAAGAAAGGGAAAAAAAAGAAAAACGACATTCAAGTCGAAATTTTACAAATCATCGAACAGACCCTTTCAGAAGCAAGTCTGATACAATCTACAACTGGTGAGGCATTTCAAGCATGTTTGACCTTCCAACTACCAATCAGATTACATGTAAGATCGTCGCTTTACAACAGTCTTAGAAGTAGAAACCCTCAACTAATAAAACTTCTATTCAACAAATGGCAAACTGCAATTATCTCAACACAACGTTTGCAAATGTCTCAATGCACACTACGCAGAGACACAACAGCTGAGAAAAACACATGTTGCAAATATAATGTACAATTGTAACTTACGATGAAAGCCCTTCCAAATGCACCTGCGCTCACGTATACCCATGTCCCAGGCAACATACCCAACCAGCTACATAACACGGAACAAACAATTAAGGGACATTCTGTGGTGCAGCGAACAGTAGAAACGCACTGACCAGAACACCCCAGATAGTGGAAAGTGCAAACAACCACAATCCTAGGTGTTGGTATGTCTTAAAATGCTGTACCTTCCAAGCACATAGGGGCCTAATTCGATGGACGTGAGACGATATAGGTAGTTTCCAAGAGAGAAAGGAAGCAAGGGACTGAGCCGCAGCAGAGTTACCACCCGGAAGCCATCTGCACCAACAGCCTTATCTATTGCCAGAAACTTCGGATTATTTTGTGCCACCTTCAAAATACGATCTCTCGCAAAATATCGCGCTATCAGAAAAGCAGCTGTTGCTGCAAGCTGAAGTTTGTTTAAGACAAAGTCAGTTACCAAAAATGTGATTCAAATACAAAAGATTGCATGAGCAGATGCACTTAATAGAAACAGTTTTGGTTTATTCAAATCAGCACACCGTGCCTGAAATGGAGACCAGAATTGTCCCGTATAGAGTACCAAACAGCAACCCAGCTGACATCGTCAATGGAATAGCTGGAATGTCAAGAACCTGAGATTTGCCCACAATCAGACTAGACCATTATTCAGCAAAACTGAGCAATGAGTTTCATTTAAACTAGGTGAAGCGATCATAAATGATGCAAAATTGTTGTAGATTTGAATCCAAACACTTGGAAGTCGCAATTTCACACAAAAACTCGCAGCAGCAAACCCAATTCTTCTCTTTGGATGCAACTGTGATATTCCTAACTGGTCATTCGAAACAACCCTGCGATCTTGGGCATATTTGTATCCTTAATATAGGCCAAATGTCTACGAGTATCAACCGGCAAATACATAAGGTGATGAAAGGAGGCAAACCTCTAATACTGCATACGCAATCACAAAGAGGGCATATCCAGCAGGACCATAACCTGGTTTCCAAAGCCACAGTAGAACAATCAGCACAATATCAAATCATAATCCTACTTACTCTCAAGAATGCTGAATTAAAGAAGTTATTTGAAGCAGTCTACGTACTGACAACTTTGTATTGTAGGGAGGCAATCTCAACGAACTCATACACAGAAAATTGAGTACAATAAAATGAGATGTTCAAAAACATTTCTGCATGCTTCAGAGGATTTTACCAACCTTCCAGAAAATCCGAGAATTGAGTGAGAATGTCATTTATTTGTACTTTGAACACAACGCCCAGAGCTCCACTAGTTCCCACGACTGCGAGAAGCGCAACAATGGCTACGACGGTGCTTGCGATTGTTCCCGAAATGGCCTCCTCGGACTTGACCTCTTCCTCCAAGCTGACGCTATTTTCATCGGGTTCTGCTGCGAGAAAATCCACTGTCCTCTGGGGAGATTTGGAAGAATGCAGTCTCCTCCCCTTTTGCAATTCCGTTTCCACAAGAAGGAGTTGGCGAAAGCAATTCGATGGGTTTCAATTGCTTATCCAGGGGATGGAATACCTCCTGTTGCTGGTCTTTGAGAGATGCAACGCAAACGCTGCGCTGCACTCTGTTTCTACTCTTAAGTAGGAGAACAGTTCGAGTATGCTGGGTGATGTTATCTACTGATAGGGAGAAAGGCAAGCAGTTTAAGGTGACGAAAACACCATCGTCACTGATTTTCCCCCCAGCAATTGTCTCAAGCGAATACTTCAATTGTTGGTACTTCACATGAGATCGGTGTTGCTGCACCTCAGCATGAAACGACAGAGTTCCCGAGAAGAGCGTCGCTGCCATTTAACTCTCTTTCTCTTCCACACACCCAACTCGGCTAATTCTATACAAATCTTCGTTTGATGACTTTGCTGTATACTTTCCAGCTCCAACAGCAACAATGCAGCACTGGCTGGTAGGAGAGAGAGAAGCACCCTCCAAAGCAAATGAAAAACTACACTGGTCTGCTGTGACGACGACGACGGCGGATGGTCATGCCAGATCCGTTTGTCAAATCAGAGACCATATTCCATTGCATCGCCACCACTTCTCCAACCCTCTTCCTGCAGCTGGTCCTCGAGATCCTCCTTTCCGGAATATCCCCAAGTACCCAAGCAAATAATATGCCTTCGGCTGTCTGTGATGTGACTTTTGGGTTTAAGTTTAATGAAATGAAAAACGAAGTTGGAATTCTATCCCCGAGGCTATGCTCCTGCCATAAGGATTCATTTGGAAAAGACACATAGAGGAATCAAGCATGATGCTTTGTGATTATTCCGCTACTTTTCAAGATGCCTGTTCAGTTCCCTCTATGCTGCAACGCCATTTTAATGAGGTCTTACATGTAGTTTCCAGCATGTAGAAAGCGGCCTGAAGTTCTCAACTCAGAGCGAGTTTGATGAGGAATGGGAGCTTCCGCCGCAGCGGACATTGCTTGCACCATTACTTGCTCTTGCTTCAGTTCTTGGTTTCATTCATATTGGAAAAGGGGATTGGCTTTCGGGAATACACTCTTGCTCTTGTTAATGCGGCAAAAGTACGATTGTATCCGACTGTGATAATTAGAAACCATTCATTGATTTCAGAAACGTCACATAGGTTCATACAAGCTATGAGACTACTAAGGATAGGTCTAAACAAGATTGCATGTTCAGCAAATAAAACGTATAAAAAAAAATCAGCAAGTTCTGCGTGTTTCAGAAAAATTAAATTAAATTAAAACAAATACAAAATCCATCGCCGTTCACAGATATGAGGGAGAATACAGCACAAAGCGTGAATTTCTTGTTGTCCTATCAAAGTTGAAGCACCGCAAAGGAAACTTTGTTCAGTGGATAATACAAGTAATAGTCAAATATTGCTACAGAGCGGGCCCCACAAAATCATTGAAGGATCTTGTCTCAAGGCGCACATGGACAGAGGCTTGCCCTTATCTCCAAAACTATTGTAGTTTCTGTAGTTGAAGTTCAGTGATTGCTCATCATATACGTACGATATTTTATGGCAGGAAGGACTAGAGGACACCACTTAGTGCAAATCCATATGTTACAGAGTATCTGAATCTTGACGGCGGTTACTCATCTTGCTAAATAATAGACAAGTAGGAATATCACCACACATGATGCAACAATTGTCGCAATATTGCGAGATGACTTTGTCTCAAAAACCTGCACACCAAAAATGACTGGTTAGTTAACACAACAAAAGCTAACACATCAAATCAAGCCAAACCGTTGAACATTACAGTGATCCTCGAACAAATTCGTACACGACTTAACTATCACAGAAACAGCTATCCTATTCAAGGTTCCAGTAGCAGCAGCGTTTCGGGGAGGCATTAGTCCTTACCCTTGTGAATCGAGCCATGGTTCCAGCCATCATTGACCTCGATGCATCCATAGCATTTCCCTGCAAAGCGGAGAATGTAAATAAACCTAAAAGCCGTATACATACAAGAACCAAAATCATACGCCTTCCTCTATATATTTATCAATCCTGAAGCAGCTTTTCTCCAAATATCATTAAAATCATTCCAAATTAAGTGATTTCCACAAGCCGCAACATGAGAATGCAATAGCGAAAGAAAGGGGCAAAAAAAATTTGGATTGACACTCAACAAGTAATGAATTACCATTCCTTCCAGTAGCTTGTTGTGGCTGTCCACCTCGTCCTGTACATCACCTGCCAACTACAAGCAACATAACCTTGAAAGCCTCAATCCACTTGGACAAGTTGTAACTACAAACAAAAGAAAGAAATCCAAAATTTACCCATAGACTGTCTATCCAGACAGATTTCAAGTGTCCTCTACCGGTTTAGGTGAAGTCTGCAGCTAAAAAATTATAGGTCCAATCCGATTTGGATCAAGAATGTAGCCATTAGACTGGCATAATACTGCAGGTAGAGCACAAAATGTTATGTTGGTCAAGGATTACATTCACAGTGAGGACCAATACGTTTTCTTGGCTCCTGCGCAATTCTTTTCCTATACACAGGACATGGTCATGGACTTGCCCTTCTAAGTTCCCTGTTCGCTGAATATTATGATCTGTTTCTGCGATTTCAAACGAGAGCCGAAATAGTTCCGCCGAAATTATGCACATGCCTTATCTCAAATTCTGTAATGTTTTCCAAATGCCACATTTGATCCCCTCAGATGTCGATTTCAAGTAAAGTACGATTATTACTCTGTAAACACGATAACGGAAAATACTTTTTTTCTTCGATCCGACAAATGCAACGATGCTTCGGCGCTGTGCAGAGTATATGTACAAAGAAAGCCTCTCACCCTTTTAAAAAGTTTCACACGATCTTCCAGTTCTCCTAAACTCCGCTCATTCTCCTGCTCCGCAATCTCAGCACTGGACGCATAGGGTGCCGATGTTCGAAGCCCTCCCTCTTCCATTTCAAGTAGCTGGCTCCGAGTACCCCTATAATCCCTGTCAAGACGTCAGATATTGGGAAGACCAACAAACCCTATTCCGCCGTATTCGACTATTTCAATGGTTGTAATAACTTGATTCCAAATACAACAACCCCAAGACGGCAAAGAAGCAGTCAAAAACAAGAAAAGCAAAGGACGCAAAACCACCTTCGCGGATTCATGATTGCTTGGAGTTCAGTGTAGCAGCAAAACCACGACGACCACCACCCAACCCTATATTTTCTCCTCTACTCCTTCGTCAATGGTTGGACCCAACAGCAGCTCCCTGATAAATATTGACCTGCCGATCGATCACTCACTTAACACGAGTAACAAAAGTAGGTCAACAAAATGTGTTAATGACAATCAAGTTACACCTACAGACGCAGTGCAGAGTCAGGAAGGCAAAGCAAATGAGTTTTAGAGTGATAAGGCTGGTAGCCCTTCAAGGCAAAGGGGTGGCAGAAGAAACGGAACCCACCAAAATGACGCAAAATAATGCATCTATCGGCATCCGTGGCGTCCAACGTGGCTGATGACTTGGACAGTAACGACGGAACAGCAATCTCTTTTACGATGTACCGGTGCAATTCTGACTGCCATCTGCCATTTGGTGGCGAAAGATGCTGCGACGATGATCCTCCTCGTGAGCAGCTTGAAAACCCGATGATGAGCATTGGGTGGGTGTGTCTCCGTGGAAAGCAGGTCGATCGATGCAGGAGGAGCAACATTTGGTGTGAGCAGGAGTTGGGTTCCGGTGTATGAGTTTGCATTTGGGGAGATGCCGTCCTCAGGAAGCTCTCAACGATATGTCTCCTCTGTGGGAGTTGGGGTGGTCACGGCCGTAGCGGGCGTGGCCGTTGCTGCGGCTGTTGGAGGATTTATCTATTATAACGAGGGGAGGTTGCCGTTCGATCTTCCTTTTGCAATTACACCGAAGCGGTATCATTCGCCTCTGAGTAATGAGAACTGGATTGCCAGCTTCGACTCGGAGGAGGGTAAATTGTTGGATGGCGGGGAGAAGATAATATACAAGGTGCGTGCCGGAGGCGTCGAGCCCGCCATCCGAGCTCAGGTATGGCCATTCCTGCTTGGAGTGTATGATTTAGACAGCAATTTGGCGGAGCGAGAGGTTGTGCAATTTACAAAGCATGAGGAGTACGAGGAGCTGCGTGCTCAGTGTGCTAAGGCAGCCAAAACCCTTAATGACCAGGGTGAGGAGGCTCTTAGTGACTTCGAGCAAGTGGATGGCACACAAGCAGGGGAGAAGGTGCCTGATGAGGAAGAAAATTTCCAGACATGGCGGCGGATCATTAAGTTAGATGCAGTGCGGATGAACGCGGAGTGGATTCCGTATGCAGCGACGCAGGCAAGTGTGACTTCCCAAGAGGCAGAGCGGCTGTCTAAAGAAGCGGGACTCATGGACGACGAGCATCTGGAACCACCGATGAGACACCATGCGGCACGGGTAGTGCTCATTCTGGAAGCTTACACCATGTATGATCCTGAGACGGGGTATTGTCAAGGGATGAGTGATCTGTTGTCCCCCTTTGTAGCCTTGTTCGACAAGGATTATGAAGCATTCTGGTGCTTAGTGAAGTTCATGGAATTTGCACGTCACAACTTCCGCGTCGATGAGGTGGGCATTCGTCGGCAGCTGAACATGGTCAGTTCCATCATCAAGACTGCCGACCCTGAGCTTTACCTGCATCTCAAGAGTTTAGGGTGCGAGGATTGTCCATTTGTCTACCGAATGGTGGTGGTGCTCATGCGAAGGGAGCTGAGCTTTGAGCAGACACTTTGTTTGTGGGAAGTCATGTGGGCTGACTGGGCAGCCATTGAGAATAAAAAGGGCGGTGGTGACAGCCAAATGAGGGATAAATTGGGTCCACCTTCACGAGATTTGCTGCTCTACACCATTGCAGCTGCTGTGCGCACGAAGAGGAAAAACATTCTCAATTACACCGAGAAGGATGATCTTGTGAGGGAGTGCAATGGCATGGCTGGTCATCTCGATATCTGGGAGCTGCTTGCGGATGCCAGAGAATTGCTGCAGCTGGTGCGATCCAAAGCTTCAAAGGACGATTGAGCGAAGTGTAGCCGTAAGTTGATCTGTTCTTTTTGTATGCTTTAAACAAGAACCACTTCTGCAACATTTTATTTGTGTTTTCCCATCTTTTTTTATCCGTTCTTGTGGTTTCAGTAGTTTTGCACATCTCATCTCCCTCAACATGCTCGAGGTTGTAGCGTAAATCCCTCATTTGCGAGTTCAGGATAAAAATTAAAAAAACAGGAAATGACCTTATCCACAGCATGTCCACTGAACTTTAAGCATGATTGGTATTGTTTCTGTGAAGATGAGTCTATTGTCAGATCATCAACTTTAGGTGTTTGAAGATCTGCTTCTTTTGTTCCGGAGAGACTGTAAAGTGGTGTAATTTTCTAGAGTTCCTGCAACGGGTTATGTTTAAACAATGGTTTCATTTATAAAATGAGGGTTAAATTTTGGAAACCTTGGATTTCTTTTTGAGTTTTTTTGTTGTAAGGCTGTGTTATTTAGACGAAGTTGTGTGCTTTGATATTGCAATTACTTCGTCAGGTTGTGCAAAATATTGGAATGTTCAATTGTTTACGTACAAGTGTGTGTATTGTATATATGCAATAAAGTTTGATGAATGTTGTCTTTTTTAAATTCAATAGTGGGTTATTATAATTTAAATATGAAGTAGTTGTATCTTTCAGTATTGAAGACTATAGTGGTAACTGAATCGGTGAAGAATTTCAATGTCTTATAAACATGACAGAAGTATTAGATTCAGTTAATATTTAAAATCTTTTAAAAAGTAGATTGCTTTTAGGCAAAAAACTGAAATAAACCATGGCAATAACTTGAGTTGAAGCAATGATTTGAGTATTGTAGCAACCATGATTGAATTTGTAGCTACAAGATGTGTGGTTTTAATGTTTAATTAAATAAATAAAGAATCAGATAAAATTTCTTTTCACATAATTTCTTCTTTTAAATTGTGTATATTTTTTTTTATATAATTTCTCTTACATCTTGTAATTGTGAAATTCATAGTTGTGTCTTAAGATGCAAATATATATATATATATATATATATAATATTACATGAAGAATTAAGACTTGGTATGAAAATGATTTGATTAAAAATAATTGTATAATATAAAAGCACAAATTATTTAAATTAAAAATACTTTTATTGATGCTTTCCAATTACTAATAGATAAAGATCATATGTAAAATGCTAATTAGACAAGAGACATCTATTAGAAAAAATAATAACTTTACCTCAACCTTTTAATTCCTCATCAAATTGCAAAAAACCAAATTATGTAAAAAAATGACATTATGAGTGACTTGTTATGTGAGTTTTATTGTTTAGACTTTATTAATAAAAACTTAATTTGACATTAGTTGTTCACCTAATCATAAATGGCTTTACTATATTTCCACTTTGAGCAACCTGATACAATGTTGTTATATACTTGCATGTCTTTACTTCAAATTACCATAAATGTAATTAGTTGTGAAATACAATGCATAAAAAATAATAATAATTAATTAATTAATATGTCAAAAAATATATATATATTTGCTACATCAATGTTGGTGAAAATTGCAAATGAAGGTTAAAGTCTTAATTCAGTGCTTTTTATTCTTTTAAAAATATTTTGAATATTATAAAATTATATGAATATTAACATCTCTTACAAAGATTGCAATAAAAATAAATAAATAAAATAAAAAATGTATAAATCCACAACTATAATGGTAGCTACCATTTGTGTAGCAATTTTCAGAACATCATATTTGTGTGATTATGAAATATATATATATATATATATATATATATACACACACACATATTCTATGGATATAAATTAAATAGTAGAAATTGAAGATATTTTTATGTAATAAAAAATACCATTATATACACATTATCTTCCAAGTTTCATCTATCAAAAAGAATTGATAGAATGCATCTATTAGAATCTTGTTGTTTATTTGTTTATTTGTTTGATTTCAATAATTAAAATTTATAGATATAAAAACTTGACACTTTAAACTTAGTATGGTTTATATGTTCATAGTATTTTTTTTTTAAATAAATTACAAACTAATATTGTATCTTTATTTTATCTTATTTGGTATTACTGTATGTTGAATAGTTATTTTGATTAATCACTCTTAAATATCTTAAGAAATGTTATATGGTTGGCTAAGGTAGTACAAGGTACAAGTCCTTAAATAATTATGATTTTTGTATCAAAGTTAAAAGGCATTCAATAGTATTTTTAGTTGAACTGATATAATATTTTTTTATATGAGTTATGAATTAGTTATATAATAGTTTTTTATATGAGTTTATATATATTAGATATTATTCATAAATAAATAAATAAATATATATATAAATAAGATAACTCTTAAAAAATTGCTTATATAATTAAAAAAATTATAACATTATATAAAAAATATTATGAAATAATTTTTATATATACATTCTTAATTGCAATTTTTAGAAAAATCCTTAATATCATTAATTAATGTTTTAGTGTTTGTACTCAAATATATTAATTAATTTAATACTTAATTTTTTTTCAAGAATAATAGCTTTAATAAAAATATTAAATTCATATGATAATTTAGACATTAATTTTTTTATCATTAATTATAATTTTTTATTAACTTTACAAAAACTTTTAAATTTTAAATTAAAAAAAAAAAAAAAAAAAAAAAAACTAAGACTTAATCAAAATAATATGAGATAATAAATTTTGAGCAATTATATTTTTTATTTTATTCAATCTTATAGTTAAAAAAATTATAATTATAAATCAATATAAATATATTTTCTATATTTTTGTATATAAAATAGTATAATTTTTTTTGCATTCTTTTTAATATTAGTAATAAATGATTAATGATCAAAAATAAGGATAAAATATATTTTTTAAATTATATATGAATATTCATATATAGATTCAAATTTAGAAGAAAATAAATAAATATAATATAATATAATATAATAAAATCTATACAATATTGTATCAAGGATATGAATTGCAAACAATAAAAGTCTTAATACACTCTTTTGTCACTAAAAACTAGTATATATTTTTTCAAAGAGAGTACAATATTAGAACCAGAATGGCTATTGTTAAATATAAAAAGACTAGAGATTCTTAAAACAAGACTAAAAGCAAAAAACAATATTCACAAGAGTGAAGAAGGCTTCACTCTTGCATCCATATATACTATCTAACTAGGATCTACATGGCAATGTTCTTTAGGACTTCCAACATGTGTCCAACTTATAGGACACATTTCTTATTTGCAAGACAAGTTTCTTATGTGTGTACCATATGACCAACTTGTTGGCCAAGTTTTTAATATATCAATCACCTAAAAACATATATAAAGTCAAATCCAAGTATATGAAGCTTCTAAAAAGCCTTTCCAAAAGATATTATCAAAGTTATATATTATTACTTACCTCTATCTAATTCTTTTTATCTAGATAATTATAAGTGCCAATTATTTTTATGACATATAGTAGTAGAGTTTTAATGCTTATAAAAGGAGACACACAAAATGATATTATATTTTAAAAAATTATTATCTAATATATATAAAAATATAAATTTTATATTTAAAAATAATAAAAATAAATGTCATCTCATAGAATTATAAGAAGAAATTTTAAAATTCAAACTCTACTATAAATATGAAGTACATCTAACAAAATAATTTATTATAGAAGCTATTTTGATTAAAAATATTATGATATATTTTTATTTGATAAAATAAAGGTAACATCTATTATATGCAACAACCAAAGATGCATGGTATTTCTTAAAAAAAATCAAAACCTATTTTTATATGAAATATAATTTATATATAAGAATACTTCATTTGAAAAGAAATCAAAGATGAAATAATACACATGAAGCATGATACAATGGTAAAAATGCTAATAAAGATTTTATTCATCTTAAACTAAAAATTTAAAAAATCTTCAAATATTAATATAAGCAATAAAATGGAATATTTTAAGGTTCACATAGTAATGTGATTTACAAATTTTTATTAAAAAACTAAAATAGTAATAATTAATTAATCTAATTTAATTTTAAATTTAGTATAATTTGGTTGTAGTTTCAATTCAAATAAATGACAAGTATAATTTTATTAGTAGCTAAGACTAGGAATGAAGAGGGGGAGAGAGAAGAGGGGGGATTTAGCATTATACAATAAGTTGTTGTCATGGAAAATCAACTTTCTATAGGTTTTTTAAAGTATGTAAAAAATAGCCTTGTACATTTACTTGAATGCATGTATTAAAGTCCAACATTAAGAAATTTAGAGGAGTCTAAAAGAAAATAATATTTTGAGGTCTATTGACGAATCCAATATTTTGTTAAGATCAAACATATTATTTTGAATCATTCATTGCTCTACCAAAAAAATAAATAAAATAAAATAAAAAATAATATGTGAGTAGTGTTAAGATGAGATCCTACAAAAAAACTAAGACCAATACATTAGGACACAAACTTGTGTTGTAATTTGTCTTTGTATCACGGACATATATATTTACTTAGATAAGAAATACTAGATAGAAGGTAAATGTAGGTAGATTTGATATTATTGTGTGATATAGCTTCTTAGAAGCTTCATAGACATGTATTTGACTTTAAACATATATATAGTTGATTGATAGGTCAAGAATTTGGCCAAAAAATTAGCCATATATTGCACATGTGAGTAGCTTATGGTACAAGCTAAAGATTTGGTGTGCATATAAGAAACATATCTTATAAGTTAAGATACGTGTCTTGCAAATTGAACATGTATTGGAGATCCAATAGAATGTTGACATGTAACTCCTAGTTAGATAATATATATGGAGGCAAAAATGAAGCCTTCTTCATTCTTGTTAATGCCTTTCTAGTCTTTAATCTTGTTTTAGGACTTTTTAGTCTTCTTGTCTTTATCAATTGTTTTTAATATTAAAAGATATATTCTAGAAATAAGACTATCCTCAATACTTGGATAGCCATTGACTATTTAAAAAAATATCTATTAATATTAAAAAAAAATTAAAAGAATACTGCAATCATTGTTTTCCATCACAAGCTTGATTGCACCATATTATATACAAAAGTGACAATGTCATTGTACATATTGAATTGATACAATTAAGCTCTTCCCTAAAAAAAGATGATTATGACTTCTATAATATCCATGGTACCTCTCTCTTCGGCTTTTTTGTTGAAGATTGGTTTTGCAACTGGAGATTGGCTTTACCTTCTCACTTGACTTGGTCACTACATAGCTAGCAATTCCTTGTGCAAAATGCAAAAGCCAATTGAGATCTCTTTGTGTAAAATGAAAATACCATCACTTTAGGATTAATCTAAATATATATATATATATATATATATAACCAATAATTTTCAAATTGTATCAAGAAAAAGATAATATAGTAATACACCTATAAAAATCATATCACCTTCAAATCAATTTCACATTGTGAAAATCATGCTATAGTATCTTTGGAATCATGTGACCAAAAAAACAAACTCTAAAGTTTCTTATATCCCTATGTATATTGTCTTGCCAACACCCATCATAAGTATATCAAAACCTAGCAATAAGGGATATACTACAAATTTAAAAGATAAAGGAGAAGAATTCTTAAATTTCAACAAATACTTATCTTATAATATGCCTCTAGCAAAAGAATATCAAATATATAGGGATGTCAATATAACCAAAGGACCCCATAGAGACTAGTGGTGACATTGTAGCATCTACCTTGCGATATTTAAATTTGGTCATAAAATAGACTTCAAATATCAATTCCATTAATTGGTGATGATAATGACTTGCTACTAAATCCTAAACATTAGAGGCACTTGTTTTTGCAATTCTCATGCAAAATTTGAATGTGTCAATTTGAAATTCCAATAAAAATATGTTGCTCAATTATTTGAGTAAGATTACATCGTACTTATATAATAAAAATGAGCCAATACACCTTAATGCCATAGTGTTATCAAGAATAAAAATGAGCCAATACACCTTAATGCCATAGTGTTATCAAGAATGGCTTGCTACATCACTCAATCATGTTTTCAATAAAAAAAAACTTTTGCTTCATTGTTTTAATCAAAAGGTTTTGATGAAAACAATGACAATTGAATCAAAAGCCAATATATCTTTTTTTGAGATAGAAGTGAATTGTTATTAAGGCTCTGTGAATTGCTGCATAACTTAACTTTTACTTCACTTTTGATGAAAACAATGAGAGATGTAGCCAATTAGAGATCAAATTCCTTTGATTTATACCATTGGTGTGTTTTATGTAAGAGGTGAGGAGTTAGGATTTGTCCTGCTTTTGGATTTCTCTGAAGTTGCAAAGTCTGCAGCAGCAGCACTACATCCCACTTTTTCTAGGGACAGTTATGAGCCAACTTGCACCCACATACTATGGCATTGTACCGATTCCACTTGACTTCCGAATCTCAACGCTTCTGGAATCGCATTCCTGCAGCATCTCCACTGGAAGATTGTCAACATGTAGCCCCAAAATTGTCACCGATTATCACCGGCTCTCCTGGTCTTTTTGTTTTGCCCCGTTTAGTCTTTTTCACTCGCAGTGGCACGAGCAGTTTCGTTTTGTCAGTGTGCGCTGGTTTCACTTGTTTCGGTTTCGGTTTCGGCATCGGATCATACCGGCACATGTTTCTGGTTCAGGTGCCCCCACAACATTTGGAATTACTGTTTCGTGGCTCTTATCGCATGGTCTAGAAGCTTAGGGGTGGGGATAGATAGAGTACGTGGATGCCACTGTCATTTACATCCCGACGTGATGTTGATATCCTACCTGGATCCTTTCTTTGCAGAGGCAGAGTTTACGTGCAGCCTTGCGCTGATTCTCATGGTTTCACACTTTTACGTATGTTACCGGCTTTGCACCGTTTCCAAGAGTGTATATTTGTCTTTTTAAAAATGTTCTGGGGCACAAGCGGCTTGTGAGACTTGTCCTACTCCTTATCTTCGTGTCATGAATGTGGTCTTGGTCAATTGTCGGTGCACAGGACTTTTGCGTAAACTGGCTTGCTGGCGGAGTGGCATTTGTAAGTTTTGAACAATAACCTCCGAGTTAATCATTTATAGTCTCGACTCTAGACTTTTAATTCGTGACGACATTGTCTCCTCGCTACATCCGTGAGGCATCATTTCGTCGGCCGCAGCCCTCAAAAGCTTTTTTTTTGAGAATTTGAGAATTTGAGAATTTGGGCACATTTTAGGTATTAAGAAATGTCTAAATCATGTAGAAAAAATCCTGGGTAAGGTATAAATCATTGAACTGACCATTCTTGTGCTTTGCCAACAGTGAATGTTCAACAGTTCATCAGCACACAGCACAAATTACAATAATGTACCGGGAGTTACTGATGTCTGCACACGAAGCCAAGTAATGAAGTAGTCGCATGAACTATGGCACTAGCGGGGACTGAAATTCATGCGTGCAGCTGTGTGAAAACAACGCACGAACATGTCGATGTGCCCAACTTCATGACACTCCTGTCAACCCTGCTTTTTTATTTATAATAATCATGTCTCGGGCATTTTTACACTATGGCGGTCAATGCCAGTGGCAGCAGCGTCCGTAGAAAGATTGTGGAGGGTTTCGGTGACCTGTACAGCTGAAAAAAGCACCAGCAATTGTCCGGATGATTGACTTAACAGGGTAAACAAACACCCATTGCGGCAAATTCGTGAAGGAAAATCCCGGAATGTGCAGGAACTCATTCCGGATGACATCCCTGGCATTGTGGGCTTTGGATGAATGCGTTTCGTCATCCATTGATGAATGACCTCATTAATGGGTGGCTGACTACGTTCGTCCACAATCGCAGGCAGGCAGCAAGTTTCCTGCCCGCTGACAGGTCGTGATCTGCCCAATGCCCATGTAGTATTCTCCACCCCTGCCTAACCTTGGCCCGTCTGCTTCTTTCGGGCAGAATTTGAGTAAATATTTATGGTGTATGAATCAACGTATGTCATTCAATTATTATTTTTATAATTTTTTATGATTTTTTCCATATCTAATCAAATTTAATATTTTTATAAATTTAAGTATTCAATATTCTTTTATGTGATGTATGCATAAAAATAATGCCTTGTCACTTTGTGTCATAGAATTTTGCTTAACAATTGCTAAGAATGTATCAAAAAATGATAAAAAGTAAGAGGTAAAGTAATATATCTGGTTTGCAACTTCAATGTAAGTTATAAAAATATTGTAATTAAAAACTTGCTCAATCTGTTGTTAAGTAGTTTTGTTTTATTATACACCCTTTGTATATTGAAAAAGAGAGACACACACACATACACACACACACACACACACACACACATATATATATATATATATATATAACATTTCTTTATGAAAATTCTAAAATAGATAACATATAACTAATAGAATTTAAACATAGACTTAATAATGGAAAATGGATTTCTACTTAGTTCTTATAAAACATCTAACATATTAAACAAGTATTCAATAAATAATGTGTTTCCAAAATTAGATTTGTTGAATATCAGAGTAATATAATGCAAATTTCATTAAACTGAAGAACACATAAAATAATAAGAAGTCAAAAGCTATCTAAAGACATACATACAAATAAACATTTAATGCAATATAACTGGTTAAAAAAAATTGAAAAAAAAAATACCATTACTTTTTTTAAGGATGAAACATTACATTTTATTCTAGAGAAGATGAATAGTTATGAATTTTTGGTATTGTATAGTAATATTGTAAAACAATTCAAACTCAAAATAATACATAGAATAATTACTTGAAGATATATCAAGGAACAAACAGAAACCCAAAATTTTAGATTTTATGTAAATTACATTTAGGCTTGTGTTTTGTTTTGTTTTGTTTTTTTTTCAAAAATAATTTTAAAGATGTATTACTATGATTATGGTAAGATTTTGTTGACTATTGAACAGATTTTAGAGAAATAATAATGGTTTACATTGCAACTAAGCAAAGTAGAACACAACTGTAGCAAACCACAAGTAGAACCTAGGAGGACAACCAAGTAAACAGTAAACACAATTGAACAAAACATACGAGTAGGTACCAACAAAACAAAGCAAAAAACACTACCAAAATCAAACGCCAAGCTCAAACAACAACCATCACCAAACACATACAAAAGAGAATGAAGGAATCTAAGGAGAAGAAGAGAAGAGAAAATAAACATGAAGCAACAATGAAGCAAGGCGGAGGAACCTCAACACACCTAACAAAACCCTAAAAGCGGCAAGGCACACACGCAAACACACTAAAGCAAAGGAACAGTAAGAATTGCATCAAAAGACAGGAGTGGGTGGTCAGGCAGGCGGGCAGGGTATGGGTGAGAGAGTTCTGCACTCTGCCCGAAACTAGTAGATGAACGTACCCACTAAAACTCATCCACACATAATTCATTCATCCACGAGGACAAACACAGTGTGAACACGATGGGAAAGGTTCTGGAAGACCTGACCATTCTGTGAACGCCACAACAACTTCAAATCCAGGCTGACATGCAAAATTTAAAACGCCCACTTAATTTAGCAGAAACAGTGGATGGATCCCCACCCTAAGATACGGCTCTACCAATCCGGACGGTCGATGCAGATCCCAGTTCAATCTCATCCGTAGAAAAGCCAGTGAGTGCCAGGCTGGACACCTGACTCGCAAGATCTTTTGGGGCGTTGCTTTTGAATTTCGCATGCTGTAATCGAAGTCTATTGGGATTGGAGAAGTAAGTACTTCGGCCTCCTCCTCAAGACTGGCTTAAGACCCACCCCCCCCCCCCCCGACTTCCCGACCTCGCTCCCTCCCTCCCCAATTTCCCCTGTCTGCTGCACATATTCTTCGCGTAGACTTCGTCACACTCAGTTGACATTTCAGTCGGGATTTCGAGGATCTTTGACCGTATGATCCGGGCGGTGCGATGATCGGACGGATTGGCGACGCCGTTCTCGGGGCTCAAGTTTTGGTGCAGAATTTCAACTTCTTCTTCTTCTTCTTCTTCTTCTTCACATTATCATTATTATTAATAATATTATTTTGTTTTTAGTGTGTGTCTCTCTCTCTATGGGGAGGATGATAGCTGGACAAGGGTGTGATTGGGGCCATTTAGAATCGTATTACATTTTTCCCGCAAGGGGTTGCGAAGGTTGTGGGGATAACATGTGATGGGATTTTACTAAGTCAAGCTCAGTTCGCTAAGCGCGTTCCGTGTTGGTGTTCATTGGATTCATTTTGGAGGAGTTTGCTCTAATCGCGGCTTTGGAAGGATGCTGCTGCTGCTGTGTGTTCGGTGAAACTGTGGGGGTTGTTGCTGTGAGGGATGGCAGGATGTGAAGTAGCAGCAGTAGTAGTAGTAGTGTGAGTAGGGAATAGGGCTGGGAGTTACAGGTTGTACGTGCTGCCACATCAGGGTGCTACTTTTCGGACTCCTTTGAAGGGTTTTTGTCACAGGCCTTGAGGGTGGCCTGTGTTTGAGGGAGAGCAACATTCTTGCGTGTTGGTAGCTTAGTGGGTTGCGGAGCGGGCTGGTGTGTTAGTATTATTATTTTTATTTATTGAGGTAACGTCGTGGTTTTTCTGACCTAGACGAGGCAGTGAGTGGAAGATGGACAGAGAGGTGGTGTAGTTTTTTTTTTTTTTCCCCCTCTCTTCCTCCTCTCTCTGTCCATCTGTAGTAGATCCTGACTGAGACCATCTCCCTGGCCATGTATCGCATGCATTTAGGGAGGAAGAAATCTAAAGATGCTAAGAAGGAGGAGAATGGCGAGGCATCTACCGCCGACGAGACTGGCGGAGGAGCGCTAGATTCTTCCTCCCCCAGTGGTTCGGGCATCACGCCAGGCAGCTCACCTAGAATCGCTAATGGTGCTCATGGGGAAGGGATGGCTGATTCGCCAAAGAAGAGCTCGTGGTCTTTCCTCCACAAGTCCAGGAAATCCGGGAAAAACTTCCCAACGGAATTTTTGTGCCCGATCTCCAAATCCTTAATGGCTGAACCCGTGATTGTCGCCTCCGGCATCAGCTATGAACGTCAATGCATACAGATATGGTTCCAGCAAGGCAACCGGCATTGTTTTAAAACTGGCCAAATCCTGGATCATTTCAACCTGACGCCCAACCAAAACCTCCTGTCTACTATCCAGACGTGGTGCGGAAAGCATAAGATTTCGAAGCCCCAAATCCCAACCCTTGAGCATGCAACACAACTGGTCGAGAGCTGCACCCGCACGACATTTGTGAGCGATGGCAGCGACCCCTCGACTCCAGCGATTGTTGTCGATAGCAGGCCTGGATTTAACAGTGTTGAACCTCGACCAGGATTCGGAGATGAGGACGAATTTCCGGAACCCCACAGTGACAGCGAGGGCTACATGCAAAGGTATGATGCTCAGCCTAGTCTTGACGTAAGTAACGGTGAGATTGAACCAGCCGAGCGCCCTGCATGGTCCTCTACTCGGGAACAACACGAAGGACCTCTGTGGGTCAAGGGGGAACGCTCCACCCATTCTCAGATGTGTGCAACCGAATCTAGAGAATCCTCCCGAGAATTCGACAGAGGAACTTACTCGGTGGAACATGGAAGCTCTGTCAATGGGAGATCTCGGCATGGTTCAGGGCATGCTAATGGGAACAGTAGCGGCGAGTGGCCGTCTTCCTCACGTGGCCAGGGTCACAGGTACATTCATTCTGCATCAGCGTCTGTTCTGAGAGGAGATGGTCCGTCTTATCAACCCCACAGAAGACAAACTCCTCTAAATCTACAGACTGAGCCCAATTCCTATCGGACGGATAGACCTAACGAAGCACCACGTCAAGAAGGGGGTGCCATCGAAGTAGAGTTAGTTGAGAAATTGTACAGTTCTCAACCGTTCGAGCAGGAGGAAGCTGCCGCAGAGATTCGTCGACTCACACGGAACACTAAACCCGGTGTGGATTACAGGCTTGCGTTGTGTACGCCCGAGCTGTTAGCTGCGTTGCTGCCCTTGCTGCAGTCACGGTATGTCAAGGTGCAAGTCAATGCCGTCGCTGCGATAATGAATTTGTCACTTGCAACCGAGAACAAGATCAAAATTGCCAGAGCATCCGTGATTCCCAGCCTCGTTGATTTGCTCAACGGACGATCCGAAGCGGTGGAAGAGCACGCTGCCGGTGCGCTCTTCAGTCTGGCTTTGAACGACGAGAACAAGATGGCCATCGGTGTGCTCGGTGCCATTCCTCCTCTCATCAAGGTCATGCGCTCGGGACCTCCTGGCACGCAGCGCGATGCCGCCATGGCATTGTATCACCTATCGTTTGCACATATCAACAAGAGCAAGCTCCTAAAGGCTGGCGTGGTGCCCATTTTGTTGCAGCTGGTGCAGGAAGCGTCACCGGATTTGGTGTGCCGAGCGCTTTTGGTTCTCTCCAACTTGGCTGGGGTCCAGGAAGGACGCTCGGCCATTGGCGAGGGGCAGGGGGTTGCAGTATTCGTTGGCCTTCTGAACGCAGGAATGGACAGGTCGGGTGCTCCAGGTATTTGAAGATTTAAACATTCTCTTCACAATTCAGCTCTCGGAGGTTTTAGGGTTAGGAACATATTGAAGAAGCTCCGTGTAATTATTTGCATGAGAATTCTAGTCTCCTAAGCTCCTCTACCCCATTCGTTCTTGAACTTAAATTTTAATTTCTTTCTGAAACCTTTACGATCCCAGGAGAACCAAATATGTGCTCGAGGTCTAAAAATTTAACAACTCATCGATGCCTCACAGTGTCTTTCTCAACTAATCTAACGCATTGGACTTACGTTGATCCGTTAGCAGTCTACAGCATAAACGGCCTCGATACATGCGTTTCATTTGTAATTGGTCCTCCTAAGAGTTTTGTTTACAAAGCTATTCTTTTGTCTAAAGACTGCCTTTTCTGAAATAGCACGAAAGTTATCGTGACACTGAGCAGTTGCCTAACACGAAGCAATTTTTCGTGCAGGGAGCGATTCAGATTCCTCAACCAGAGGAGGGTCAAACGACTGGGCTTCTGTGCGAGAGAACGCTGCAGCTGCTCTCCTCCAACTTGCCAATCATAACCTGCGCTTCAAAGGCCAAGCTGTACAAGCCGGTGCTGTAGCCGCTCTAGCTGCTCTGCAAGAGCACGGAACGCCACGCGCCAAGGATAAAGCTACAACCTTGCTCAATATACTGAAAGAAACAACTAATCCTCTGAAATCTCGACATGAACGACCGTCATACCAGCGCAGAGCAACTTCAAGGGGCGGGGATCTAACCACGCACAGCGAGACCTATGCACCAAACCCAAGACCAGATTCTGCTCAGTTCTGACCAAATGAACATGTCTAGAAGAAACAACCCATATAGGTTCTTGTTCAATTATATTCCTTGTACCAGTCTCTGTACAGAACTAGTGTTTTGGTAAAAGAATTGGTCGATTCCTACGAGTTGAAGCTTCAACAGGAAATAGAGGATTAGCCTGTTTATGGGAATTGGAAGGCACTGCATGCTTGTGGTTTCAGGTTGTAATTTTTGGTTTGCCCCTAGTGTGTAGAGATGGAACTTATGTTGGTTATGTTCGTCGCAGCTTTGATGTTGGATTGTAGGTGCTCTGCTTGCACTGGAATCTTTGCATCTTAACGTTGGAGCCAGGTTTACCTGTGGTGATGAATGCTTGCTGTGTGGGACCCAGTTTCTGAGGTTGGGAATATTGTATTCCCTCTCTCTTTTTGGCTTGCCATCTGAAACTATGTTTCCATGGAGGCCATGTTGTATCTTTGAAGATCAATTCGTTTTGTTGGATCTGTGAAATCCACAAGCAAGTGCTTGTTGTTAAGAGAGGTCATGCTCTTTGGATGGGGTGGAAATCCTGTTGGGAGGCAGTAACTTATTATGGTTTCTTCACAGTTAAGTGCCTGCCATGAACAACTAAACTTTGGTTATGTTTGAATGTTGTTGATGAATGATAAATACCACATTCGTGACCTTCGGGCATCAGGGCAAGGCTAAAAACTTACAGAGGTTTGTTTCTTCTATTTATGGAATGTATAAGGAGCAAAATTGTTGACTGATGGAGAGATCTGTTTTTACTATTCTTAATTCGG
Source organism: Physcomitrium patens (assembly GCF_059467195.1). NCBI lineage: Eukaryota > Viridiplantae > Streptophyta > Bryopsida > Funariales > Funariaceae > Physcomitrium > Physcomitrium patens. Next base: position 23,523,315 of record NC_143410.1, on the reverse strand, counting down.
AGTGTTTTTGAATCAAGGAAGACAAATTAGAGCGAATTCCTTCTAGTATTGCATATCTATAATTTTTTGCAACTGAAATTAAAGGAATAAGAAAGTGAGTTGTTAGATTTTGAATTTGTAGCAAGGATGAAATTTTTTAGACCAAGATGTATTCTTTTAAACTTTTAAACTTTTAAACTTTTCCTTATGGATAAACTTTTAAACTTTTCCTTATGTATAAACTTTTAAAGTTTTCCTTATGGATAGTATTTATCTATTTGCAGAAATAAAAACAAAGTATTTGGAGGAGACGTGTGCATTAAAAAATTAAGTGGATTTATTAAGTCTAGATGTAAAACAAATTATACCATGAAGTAATAATGCAAAGTTGAAGATGTCAGCGACATCTATCTAAACAGAATTATCAAAAATCAATTAATATATGTTCAACAATGAATAAAGAAAGAAAATGAAAAACTTAAATATGTTTTTAAAATAATAATTTTTGAAAGATGTCATTAACACAGCACATTTCTACTTGTTTCCATCCATTTCTATTTATTTAGGTAATATGGATGTATGTTACAAAAACAAATTCATGATGTACGGTCCTTGAGCCAAATGTTTCGGATTTTATAAATATTTTTTCCATGTTCTTTTTTAATTCTATTTGATATTTCTAAAAATTTAATTAGAGCAATTCTTTATGTCTTCAATATATATATGTACATACAAAGCACAATCATATTAAGTAAAAAAATATAAAATATAAAAATATTGTATTTTTGTTACAGAAATCTCATTATTGATTATATATTTTTTACTAAATCATTACATTTTGATTCTTCTAAGTATCTATACTAGCATCATTTTTTATTTATTTTTATTTGGTTTCTTTCTATGTAGCATAAAAATAATTTTACAAATCTACTATAAAATAATAATTGGTTGGATACTAATATATATATATATATATATACAAATATAACATAGGTGCATATATAGAAAAGATACATATTAGTTTGATTTGCAAGCTATTATATATACAAGATTAATTTTTTTTAGTGTTTTGATAGTAGTTTTTCTAAGGCTGCACAAGTGCGCTATCATTTTCTCCTTCAATTATATTTATAATTCTTGCACCCCAATTTTAGAACTCTTATGATACTACTATCGGATAAATATTTTCAGTCCAATATTTATTCTTTAAATTTCTTCTTATACATAGTTTTTAAAAAAATAAATAAAATCTCAAACACTCGAAGAATAAATTTTAAACATAGATAATTTAAGAAATTCTTAAATAGTGTTGTTATAGACCTTTTTAGATTCTACAATAACAATTTTAAACATATTAAATAGATTTTTCTTATAAATTCTTATAGTAGATTAAAGTGGCTTCTTAGATGAAGTTGTTTATGGTCTTAAACTGCTTTATTAAAATACTTAAAAGTTAATAGTTTTTAAATACAAGATTGAGTTGAATGTTTAGTTAGACTTTGCCAAGCATGAGATAGATAGTGGAACTGACTGTAGCAAAACCATCCAAATTGAAGTCATTCAAACTAAATGTAGATGTTTTGATTAATATGAGAGACAAATTATTGGAAATGGCATAGTCAAGAATCAATTCTTAATCCTTGTTGGAAGAGAGTATTAGTGTGCTTTTGATGATACAATTGTCTTATTTGGATCAATTTTATTTGTTATATATATATATTTTTATTTCCTAGATCATAAAATTTAAGGTTTATAATTGCTATAGTTAAGAATATGATTTATTAGGAATAAAGATTTTTAAAATTTTAAAGATTTCTTAAGATTATGGATTTAGAGCTTTTCAGAATTAGAGTATTCTTAAAGTATGGTAAATATTTACAAAAGTTCTAAGATTTAGAATTTACTTCAACTTTATCATTGGAATCATAACTGCCAATACTTGATTTAATTAGGTTTCAAATTAAAATTAAATTAATGAATTTAAGTGAGTGATAATTTATATTAGAATTAAGTTGCATACAATAATAAAAGTAAAGAATAGTTATAAAAGCTTATAGTGCCTATTCATTAAATAATTTTAATTATAAAATCATTAAAATATGTAATAAGTTATTTACTATTTAAATAATCACAAATGACAAAAAGAATAAGATTATAGAAACTATAATAAAAAACATTGGATTATTTCAAGATAAAAAGTTAAAGAAAATTACAAATCTTTATATTTAAATACTGAAGAGCAACATGTTTGAAGATTAAAATCAAGTAAATGAAAATAAAATAATAAAATATTATATATATATATATATATATATATATGTTTATTTGTATATTGTTCCATCTGTTTCTAGCATTATTTTATCCTACTCATATATATGAAAAGAATTGTCACTTCTATCTCACATTAATTACTTTTTATAAAAATAAATTGGCAGTTATAATGGATATGGATATTTCTGTCATTATTTTAAAAACCAATGAATTTTTTCTTTGACAATTTCTCATGTAAGTTTTACCAATAATTTATCATTACCTTTTAAAGAGGTACTATGTAAAAGTTACCATGCTGAGTTATAAGAAAGAGAACTAAATATAATTCGATGAGTGGACACAAACGCATTGTAATTAATAAGTATGTTGTATTATATATACATGTCTTTATACTTATTTTTTGTATATTTGTTCATACATTGGATAATATTAGCTTGTTCTCATGAAGAAAAAAATACTACAGTTAAGTGTGTGTATATATATATATATATATATATATAACTTGTTATGTTTAATGTGACGTAATTGCCCTTTATTATATCATTGTTGAAGCACTGCAATAGTTTTAATGCATAGGAACAGATTTTTAGTGTATCCTAGATATTGGGTGACACTGCTTGAACACAGTAATAGAGGAAACTTGTGGGCTTCAACCTCTATTACTGTGTTCAAGCTATACACGGGGAGAGGAAAACTGAGAGAATTACATACCTGCTCCTCACGATAACTACAAATGGCTTTTGAATCCAAGAACCACCTCACAAATTACAGAAAAAACAGATGGCCTAGACAAAACAAACAAATCTTCACTGTGCACATGAAGCATCACTGAGACATAGAAAATGAATTATTTGAAGCTTTAAAATAACGGTGTAAGATAATAAAAAGAAAAGAAAAGTCATATGTGGACCAAAAAGAGCAACGAGGATATCTCTCTTCACTTGAAAAAATCAGTCATGATCGACATCCGAAGCCAATACCAGCATTCTCTTTAAACTACTTTCTCTTCTAACGTTTCAGAAATGATGTTTTCAGTTACGAATATAACACAAAAATAAATTTATATATAAAAAAGAAAAGAAAGACGTCTTTTCCTACGTTGTAGTGCTACACTTGACACACTTCTGTGTTTCTGGGTATATTACCACCAACCCTCTATTTGTACATCTCCTCCCAAAAAACTAACTGGATTTTCTATAGAATTCATTATATAATCAGGGTTACAAGCCAAATGGTTATATGGCCAGAGACAAGGGCTTGGACTGAAAAATGGTCAATCAAATTTCTTAAGCTAAGATTAATCTTGGCTCTAAGAGACCCGGATGTGGATGCTCACTGGACGCTCTAAACAGCAGTCTTGAGAGTCAGCAAAACCTCTGCAATGCGCATGTGCCATGGATTTAAAGTTTTTGAAGGGTAATCAACTTGTGGAGGGCTTTAAGGGCACAACAGCTTGCTTAGATTTAGCAATCTTCGTTCTGCTTTTCATCCGGGACCAGATGTTATAATCTCTAATAATGCCTTGCAGCAATGCTCCCTCCATGGCACCAATGATACGGTCAAGAATTTCATCCCCTGCCCGCACTAAAAGGATCTCAGGTATAAATGCAAATGCAGCAGGGAGATCAGTAGAAAGCCCTAAGCTAACAGATCCCGTGAAATCACAGTTATGCCGTATAGTAGTGATCTCTGGAGAACGAGGAACTGCACGCATGCCACCGTCCAACACGAAAGAAAAATCTGCTACCGCAAAATCATCAGGGACCCCAGTGAAGTCGAGGAAGAGTGTGTCTGAATAAAGGCGAAGGGCACCCTTTTCAAAAGACACCCTGCAATATGAACGCTGTTCTTAGAGACAACAGTTACTGGAGAAAATTATCTAACAAAATGCAGAACTCTCTAAGACAGACGTTGCTCCAGTCTTCATCTACTGAGGGAGAGACATAGCAATGAACTCTGAGAGAAGTGGAGAGGCTACTTTATTTCAGCAAGAATGATGCGAACTCTTCAACCCTAAACTATACAGCGTCATGTATGTGCCAAGCGCTAAAGATTCAATAAAAAAATCAGGAACTTCACGGGAGGCTGACCTCATTTCAACACTGGGAGTCGCAGTGATTGATATGAATGTAAGTGGACGCAAACGGGACCGCCACGTTCTATCCCCCAGGTATTCGATTCTTGTAGAGTCAGGGAATGTGACTTTGACTATTCTCTCGGTCTCTTTCAGATATTCATTCGCTGATAACGCCCCTTCTTTAAAAGGAATCGTCACCGACCTGGACGCCTTAAAATTCACACGTTGAACCTGAATGGGCATCAGCGTAGTTTTCCTAACAGGGATTATAATTGTCTTGTTTGGATTCCCTACCTTGTTTTGGAAAAAACTGCTTCGAGCTTGCTGAAGTGGGTGCCTATCAATTAACCTATTCATCGAATTATGTGAAGTGGAAAAAGTGGAGGAGTGGCGTCCTCGTCCGGAAAACTGTCCTGACACTCTTCGCAATGACGAAGCTGTGAAACATATTGATCTAGTGGTTTCTATTGACATTGAAGAAGAGCCAAGCGATTGCCAACATATTGAGGCCATTTTCGCACTACGAGGTCCTAGAGCAAAACTCTGCAGTAGTCCTGGAAATGTATCTGCACAGCAATACTATCCGTGTCATTAAAATAACTAGAGAATAAAGTGGAAAAACACACATATATACATACACACACAAACACACACCAATTTATGTTTCTTTCGAGGGAAAACCAGCACTTCCAGCAATGAGGAACGAATTCTGAATCTGTATCTAGAAAAAATTCTAACTCTCGCACAATGCCTCAATTTGCTGGATGAAGAAAACTTCACTCGAGGCAACAGGCACGTCCAACAATTAAAAAAAACAAACAAACAAACAAACAAACAACAGCGTGTAACGACATGTACGACTTCAATAGAGTTAAAGTCCAAATAGCAGAACCTCATTCAATTCAGGAATTTGCCCCATTACTTCTCCACTACGTCATTTCGAACTTGAAACTCAAACTGTACACTAATTCCACATATGCTCAGCAGTCTGCTCAGCCTCTAGCACAAACTCCAATGGAAAGTGAACTGCTGCAGATATCCAACACGACGACTAATCTAAGGCAACACAGATACCCATGAAGGCTAAAATTGACTCAATTACCACAAATAACAGAAACCCCAAAAGAAAAAACAGACCAATCTACGAACTCTCGCTTCAACAAAGATTATCTCCTCTACAACACGAAATTGACATACAATGCCCAAAAACATCTTCAAAACCAATCAATCCCACACAAATACGAGTAAACATGAACCCAGCGCCCAGTACCGAAAACGCCAACTTCAAGCGCCACATCCGAAATCCTGGCCACCCTACTTCAGCAGCAACGCAACAACAAGAACGCCACGTTGCACGAGAAACTGAGCTGCACCGCTACAGACGTCAATTCCTCCCCATGTCGATACCAAACGCAGCGCAACCAGCATGCGCCCACATACACACACTCATTCACTCACTCACTCCCGCACTCACACAAACACGTTGCAAATCAGTCCGCGGTAACGGAAGCCACGCCCTCTCAATCTCTGTCTCTCTCTCTTGCTTCCTCCTTCTTCTTCTTTGTTTTTTTGCTTCTTTTTTGTTGTTGTTGTTGTCCATCAGTGCTTTGTTGTTGTGGATTGTGTGGTGGCCCTTTTCGCTTTTTGCGATGGTGTCACTGGCTTTGCAATATCTGCGGCATTATCTCCTTCGCCGTCTTTCTGACTGCCTCCCCCCTCCATCTTTCGCTCTCGCCTCCATTTTTATCCCATTTCCTTTGTATTATAATTTTTATTATTCCCCATTTTTTGCTTCTACTTTCTTATACATGATAAGTAATTAAGGAGATTAGATTCAAGTTTTTACTAAATCAACCCACTCATCCTCACCATCATGAAAATAAAATAAAAATAATGACATCACTATTCATTTCTCCACTATTGGATATGTAACCAATAAAAACCAACTACACTCACATGATTACCATATTTTTCATGAAGAGTGGGTCTATTTACTAAAAGCATGGGTCTATTCAATACTCCCCTTAATTAAGTATGATGTATGTATGTTGTGAAGTGCACATTTTGTTTCAATGTTTTAGAGTGGTTTAGGGTTTGTGTTTCATGCTGGTACTTGGTGCTGATACATGAATGCCCTTTTTTCATGTATTGTTGAAATGTGTGCTCTCATCCTACATGGGTGTTAGAATCTACCCTTGTTTGTTTGAGATATCATGTGTTTCAAAACAATGTTTGGGTTGAAGTGATATTTTTTGGGAGTTCTTTTTTTTTTTTTTGGTTGTGTTTCATAAAGTGTTGGTTGGTGTATGTTGGTGCTAAAAGTGATGAGGTAAAAGATTGGCTTCTAATTGCATAAGAATTTGGTATTTAGTACATGTAAGTGTAATGCAAAAATGAAATAAAATAACTTAATAAAGTATTTCTAAAAGTAAATTAACATATTTGTCTAATTGTTCTGTTTTTTATTTTTTTACGTTTTTTTATTTTTAGTAGCATCAATCTTACAAGGGAGTTGATAGTGATGTTGTATGGTGCATTAATGATTGCAAAAAATATTGGAAAGCATAAAAAGAAGGTTTTTAATATCTCAATTTTGATTTCATTTTATTTCTTTTCAACTTTACAAAGAGAATATAACCATTATAAAGGGCTTATTATATCTAATATTTCTTTACATTATTAAACATGGGTCTTTTGTGGATTAATGTATTCAAAAAGCAATATCATGGATCTAAAATTACAAAGAAATGATTTCAAAATACAAGACTATAATGGCTATAGTGGCATGTAGTGGTTGCATGATAGCGATATAGACCTTGTCAAGCAATTCTCTTAATGTAATTTCAATTTTGAATCCATGATAAAATATTATGCTTTGAGTTGTAAGATGAATTTGGTCTTTATTGCATAATTGCCATCACTCATTGTTTTACATGTTTGCTTAGGTGTAAGTGAAAATGTGTGGATAAAAAGAAAAATAGAAGCAGATGTAATTAAAGCTTTCTTAAATTTGTGACTTTGTAGATCAGATTATGTTCTTTTCTTTAAATAAAATTTAATTGCTTTTCTATCGCTCCATATAATGAACAATTTTAAAGAGTTGAATAAAGAACATTCTAAAAGTTAAAATTTGATATTTCAAATAAACCACAATGTCTTAGTATTCTTTTGAAAGGAAAAGGTTTAGTTTGATCATGAAGTCACAACTATTTGAAAAAGCATAATTTGTCAAATAAGAACTAATTCTATGTATCTAGTAATACAATAAGAAGTGCATTTATTTTATACTTAGTTATAAGTTAATTTATAAATTAATAGAAGTAAAAGAAAATAAAAAAAAAACTTTAAATACATATATATATATATATATATATATTTCTTATTACCACAAATGATTTATGAAATACTCATGGATATAATATGAGTTTATTCAGTTATCTAAATATAATTATCTGAATAATACTATTATGTTTAGAAATATATATATATATATATATATATATATATATGTATATATAAATTATTACCTTTTGTAATTTGTAGTATTCAAAAGAACCTAAAGATTAGCAATAGAAGTATAAAAAAAATATGTGATGCTTATTCATTTTTATTTGAATTTTATTTAAGAAATAGTTACATAACTAAAAAGAAATACAGAGGTGTTTGTGAGCTCTTTTATCAAGCAAGATCAGAATTTTATAGCTAGGATTGAAACTTCAAAACACATGGTGCAACTATTCAGCATTTCAAATTCAAGTTTCAGTTTCTTTACTAAGTAACTCGAAGTTGTATATAATATTTATTACTTTAGTGAAGGTCTTTTATTCTGATACTTGTCTTTTTTTTTTTTTTTTTTTTAAACAAATGTAAATGAAACATGATACATACCACACTAAAGAGATGTTTATACTCTGACACAAATTTAACATAAATAGATATCTTCATACATAGGGCAAAAGAAGTTATCAACTTATATCAAAAAAATTCAATTGGATTGTTTATTTTCTAATTTCATATTTAGAATACCTATTCTTTTTTATCCTCTAATACATTTTGCTTGCCTTTTGTCTTCTCTTTACCTAATTTATACTTTTTAGTAGTTAATATAAATTGAAATTAAAAGTGATAAGCAAATTGTATTATATACTTAAAAGATAAATAATACTATATATAAATACATACTAATACTTATACACATAAAACACTCAAAACATGTTTTATACTTATATTATAAGATAAAAAAAAGTTCATTTGAAAAAAATACAATAAAATTATAATTTTTATATTTTTATATTTTTATATTTTTTATTTTTTATTTACCAAATAATTATTTTTGATAAATTTTATATCTTATATTTTATTTTATTATTTTATTTATTTTATTTTAATTACTATAAAAAATAATATCTCATGTTTTAAAAGAAAAAGAATCTTGCCTCAAAATAAAATTTTAATGTCTATATATATATATATATATATATATATATATATTTATGATAAAATAAAATAAAACTCTAATTTTGTGAATTATTTAAATAAAAATTAAAATATATATTTTATGAATGGCAGATGTCAAAATTACTTTACAAAAACTTTATTTAAAAAATAAATATATACTTATCAGGTAGGAAAACCAATTAATACATATATCTTTAAATGATTTTTATAATTATTTTGTAGAATAATAAATTGTAATCTAAACAGCTGTTTAAGTCTTAGACAATTCATTTATCTAAAAGAGAATAATAAATTACAATTTTTTAAATATCTTAAAAATTAAATAACATGTAAATAATAAATCTAGCTAAATTAAATATGACATCACAATACATGTGTTATTATTTTACATTTAAAAGTATTATTCCATGTTTCTATTAAATATGAATCTTTATTTTATTTTATTTTTATTTTTAAATTATACATATTCTTGGTTAATCTATCTCAAATTTAAAAACCATAAAATTACCTTAATTTATTGCATTAAGAGTAGATATGCATTCTTCAATAATCAAAAAATATTCTTTTTATCTTTTAATAAAACTATTTTAGACTTTATGCTCTTTTTGACTTTTCAACTCTTCTACTCATTAATATTATTTACTATTATTCTCTTTGTATGTATCATTTTCAATATTACCATCATCCTTAAGAGTTGAAAAAAATATTATAGCCTCTAAATTTCTACATTTATAATTATCATATCCTCTCTAATATTTTACTATATTACTTCTATAAATAACAAGGATAAATTTTTTCAACAAATGTTAATTGATATTCTTACAAATTATCTTGTACAATTTTTTTTTATTCAGATATTTATATGTATGATTTATTAAAGAAGTAAGAACTACAAACCAATAAAAACATTCATTAAATTATCAAAGTTTTCATATTCTAAAAACAATTCACAAAATATAGTTTTTTTACTTATATTTTAATTTATCTTTATTTTTTATCTTTTAATTCAAAATACTCATAAAAATGTACTTGATTATTGATAAAATAAAAAAATAAAAAAAATAAAAAAAATCACGATTTAAAAATATGCATATAATAAAGAAAATCTTTAGGTAGACTTTTCTCTTTTATTGTCTAGACATCCCTTACGCAATTATCTTAAATTATGAATATTTTTTTATATAAAAATAAATGTAGTGATATTTCCAATCATTCGTGCAAGTTGACTATATAAAACATAGTTTATTTTCTTTACTATGGAATATACATCTAAGTTTTAATATGTGATATCAATCAGTTTGGGACAAAAATAAGACATTAATTTTATTTTATTATTTATTTATTTTTATAATCCCTCTCAATAGTAATAATATAATCATCAAAGATATTGTCATTAAAAAATGTTCAAGTAAGAATGCTATTATTATTTGTATGCAGGGGATATCTATCTAGCATTTTCTTAAAATTTAAACATATATTTTAATCTATTTAATCAAAGTTTATTAAAAGAATAATATAAAATAATATACAATAAAGAAATTACAAATGAAGAATTAAGAAGTTTATTCTTTTGAGAATATAATTCATACAAATGTATAGATTCTTATAATATTTAAAGAATTTTTCTTCTGAGCATAAGCTAAAAATTAATAATAATCAATAAAAAAAAGGTCAGTTTTAATGTTACAGCTTTAAAAATAATTTATAATTTCGTAAAATATAATATTTATTTGAGTACTTTAATATCTACATACTTTATATCTGCCATTTAGTTTTAGAATGCCCAACATGATTAAAAAAAATATGAAGTTGTCTCTAAAGAACATTTTACTTTACTCAAATATTTATCCATACTTTTCAGAACTTGTTACAGTTTTTTAATAGTGTAGTTACCATAATAATATATCACCTTAGTAATCTACAAACACAATATTGTTTGACAATCTAAACATAATTATATGCTACTATAATTATATTTAAAATCTAAAATTTTAGTCCAGAATAAAATTAAATAAAACTTTAGATAACTGCATTGAAAATTACATACATATAATGAAGACAATTATTTTGTAAAAATCCGTTTTGAAAGTATTACACCAAAATATTAATTACATAAATAGTAGTAATAAAAATATTAAATTAATAAATTAATAAATTAATAAAAAATAGATGCATATTTTATGAGAAATTCAGGAATAGAAAATCAATGTAAAGTTATATAATTTGAGTAAAAATATCAAATTCACTCTACAATAATAGAAAAAGAATAAATTTTAAAAATATGTTGCTTAGTATGCATATTTAAAAATTATTTAAGTATAAATTATATAATTATCATTATTTAAAATCTAAATATAAACATATCTTAGTTATGTATGTATACACAATTACATATTTATTTATAGTAAATTTATCCAAAATTTTAAATAATATAATATATTTTTATTTTTGAAGATATGTATATTAAAATTTTAATATATTCTTATTTTACCAATCTTTATTTTTTATTTTTTGTACTAGTATTATTATTATTATTTTGATATTTTTAATATTAAAATAGATCAATAATATTAGATATGAGATAATTTGATTTTGGACTATTCAAAAAAAATCAATTTTTAAAAATATAATTTATTTTTTTAATCCTTAATTACAATCTATATTTCTCATCTACAAAACAACTAATACTATTTTAACTTAGAACAATAAGTATCATTAGAGTTGCTTAAGTGTCTAAAATTGCCATACAAATGAGGAATCTTTTTTTTTTTTTTTTTTTTTTTTCTTTCATTTAAACACATCCACAACATTAGGATTTTGTACATCCGATAATAAATGGCGTAGCTTGGTTTTAAATTAGACAATTCCAATTAATATAACAATAGTTGACTTTAAAATCGAAGTTGAAATGAAGTTAACAAAGAATATATTGAAACATCTAGCAACCCACTCTCTCTTTTTATAAATTACTTTTTATTGATGCAACACAATTTGGTAGTGCAATCAAGTTATATTTTGCATAGAGCTAGCAACCCACTTTCTCCTTTTGAAATTTACTCTTATTCATACAACACAATTTACTTGTAGGATCAAGTAACAATTTCCACTAATAATACCCACATGTCTTTTTCTTCAAAATAATAATTCATCATTGCAGGAGACTCAACACATACAACACTATTCACAATCCAAAGATGACAAATGAGAACTGAGCCACAACAAAATCAAAGGATCTCAAGAGAAATCTCAGTATTTGCGGATGAACATGAAATAAAGAACTCTGACTATGTCACACACATGACACAGACATAGTCACAAAAAAAAAAAAAAAAAAAAAAAAAAAAAAAAACATCAACATCAACAACAACACAGTTACCAACATAACCCTATTCTCAAACCCTATTCCCACACCCTACACCAAAACCATGTGAACAAACACAGAACCGAATGGGAATGTAAAAAGGGGGGGGGGTGTGTGGTAACAAGAAGGAATTAGGGTTAGAGGGGCACCCACAAACGAGAGAGAGAGAGAAAAGGAAGGAAGGATGTATGTAAGTATGTAGTAGTGGTGGAAGGTTACCCTTTGTATGGTGGGGTGGGCAAAGGGCTTTTGCTGCTGCAGAGCTGGAATGATATTAATAAGAATAATAGAATAATGAGAAGCATGAGAGCAGTGGGGTGAAGCCACGTGGGGGAAGGGGCCTTGTCATACCCCAGCCATGTAGAGTAGAGTAGAGCAGAGGAGTGCCCTTCTCTTCCCTTCCCTTTCCCCTTTTCCACATGGAACCCAAATGTGTTATTTTAGGGACACTTAAGGAGAGGCATGTCAGAGTTTGCATGCACGAAGGAAAGGAAAGGAAAGGACTAAAGGAAAAAAAGGAAAGGAAAGTATGTAGTAACAGTATTTACCGTAAGTGAGTGTGTGTGTGTGAGTGTGAGTGTGTGTGTGTGTGTGTCTTATAAGGGAGTTGTAGGAGGGGAGGGGGTGGATTTTAAACCTTGCAAGCAAGCCTGGAGAAGATGAAAAACAACAACAACAGCAACGTCATGTCAAAGCCGACCGGGAAGACAAGGTCCTTGCTTGCTGCTACAGTACTCGGGGAAACAAAAAACACAAAGGAAATGTTCTAGTTCGGCATGAAAGAAAGAAAGATAGACAGACTGGGTGACACAGAAAAAAGAAACAAACAGAAGAAGGAAGGGAGATAGAGGGAAAGAAAGGAAGAAAGAGGGAAGAGGAAGAAGAGAATGTGTACCGGGATCGGTGGGTTTCAAACCCAGTTGATGGAAAGGAAGGGGAAGAGAAGGGGAAAGGGAAAGTCAATTGGAGAGCCACCACCGGGACGGTATTGAGAAGGGAGAGGGAGGGACGGAGGCCTGGCTGTGTGTGTGTGCGTGTGTGGCTGGCTGATGACACTCTGCTGCTGCTGATGCGCTCTCGCTGTAAAGTGTTCAGTTTCCAGCTCCCTCTCCTCTCTCTTTCTGCTTTGTACGTCTTTTTCTGGTTTGATGAGTCAACCTGGTTGTTGTAGTAGTAGGTAGTAGTGGTAATAGTAGTGCTGGTGAGTAGTGACGAAGAAGAAGAAGAAGAAGAAGAAGAAGGGAGGTGGTTGTGGGTGTGGGTGTAATCGGGCTGAGGAATGGAGGTGTGAAGGAAAATGAGAGAGAGGAGGAGGAGATGAGTGCATAACTTAGGGGAGAGGGAGGTTCGGAGCATTGGTTTCTTGCTTGTCCAGGGGTATCGATCAGCAGGTTCTGTGAGAAAACAAAACAAACAAACAAACAAACAATCGAATTGAATCGAGAACGTTGAAGTGGGTTTTTGGTTGGAGAGGAATGAGGTGGAGGTTTTGGTGTTTTTCCGTTTTTTTTTTTTTTTTTTTTTTTTTTTTAATTTAAATTTAAATTTTAAGTTTAAATTTTAGGGATGGGGCTTTGTGGAGAGGTTGCCAATCTCCATGTGAATCTTTGAGTTTCGAATTCCGGGATTAGTCCGTGGTTGGGACTCCGGTGTTCGAAGAGGACGCAAGTGGTTTTTATTTTTATTTTCCAGTAATCCGTCTGAAGAAGTGTAAAAGAAAAAGACAAAAAAATAAAAATAAAGAGGAAGAAAAAAATAAAAATACCGGACGCTGGAATGGTGGTTTTTGGATTTCTGAGACTGGGTCACTTGCTCCGATCGTCGATGGTGGGAGATGATCCGTCGCCCTATTCGCAGCCATGGTGGTGGATTTGGGCTGGTATTTCTCTCTTTCTGGTGCTGTTTGCTGGCGTTATGTCGGGCCTGACGCTGGGTCTCATGTCGCTTGGGCTTGTGGACTTGGAGGTTCTTCAGCAGAGTGGCACTGATGAGGAAAGAGAACAGGCTTGTATGTTATCTTCCATCACCACCACCACCTCGCAGCTATTCGTTGGCTTTCATTGTTACAAACTGAATTCCCTGCAAATGATCAGGTGGAGGCCTACCATATTCCCCTTGGGTTTCATACAATATGAGTTCGAGGTGCTCATGCTGATGTTTCCTGAATCGGTCACTTTGTGTTGGTCTGATTGATTTGCAGCTAAAATCGCACCCGTCGTGAGGAAGCAACACCAGCTCCTCGTGACATTGCTTCTCTGTAACGCAGCTGCTATGGAGGTATGTGACTTTGTCCTGTACCGAAATAGCGTGCGCCATTACAAATTAGCCTCCAAAATGCGCCCTTTGCTCAGAAAATCATTGAGAATGTATGCAATTTGCAACAACGACAAACACTATAAATTTTGTACTGGTTCAAATCAAGTGTTTGGTGATAGTAATATAATTTTTGTATGGCGCAGGCTCTGCCCATATTTCTGGACGACATGTTCAATGAAGTAGTGGCTGTGATTTTGTCTGTGACCTTTGTGCTTGCCTTTGGAGAGGTATCTTTCCAAACTCAACAAAGAAGCACCATACGATGAGTGTAATCTTGTGTTTTATTTCATTTTTTCAACCATTTTCCTTAGCATTAGAAGCTCAGTGTCATCTTCTACATGTCACACTGTTTAGGCTTCGTTGTTGGGCCCCTTGTGGCTTAGATTGCTGGCGGTGTTTGATGTGCAGGTTATTCCTCAAGCAGTTTGCTCAAGACATGGGCTTGCGATTGGTGCTGACTTGATCTGGTTGGTCAAGATTCTCATGACTATAAGCTGGCCTGTTTCCTACCCAGTCGGCAAGGTAATTGTGATTGTTTTTCAACGCCGAAATGCTCATCTTCTGTTGGCAATGCTTAGGAACCACTTAACTGTGAGTAGTAACTTAAGAAATTGGTCGTACGATTTCTGAATGCAGATTCTGGATTATTTGTTGGGACATAATGAATCTGCATTATTTAGGCGAGCGCAGCTGAAGGCGTTGGTCTCGATTCATGGAAGAGAGGTAGGCTCTACGGCAGTAGTGCAAGATGGACATTTGCTACGTCTCTCTTGCGAAAGTGAGCTAATGTTTCTCTAATTGCTTTGGTTTACATTCTCAACGATCTGATATGTTAGATTTTCAGTTTTTATCTCTGGACATATTGGTCTTTTGATGCAAATGTCAATGTTGGCTCCACGTTGTGATACTGTCTGGTTTCTGACTCAGGCTGGAAAGGGTGGAGAGTTAACGCATGACGAAACTACAATCATTCAAGGAGCTCTAGACTTAACGGAGAAGGTGAGTCTACCTTCCTCTCAGTTCATCTTAACGTCATTTTTTGGCGTGCTAGCTGATTTGTGCGGATATCTGACATTGTAGTTGTAGTTCGAAGGTGAAGTTTGAGTCTATGAAATAGCTGACGTTTTTTTATTTGTGTGTGTGTGTGTGTATGTGTGATGAATTATTCAGACCGCCCTGGACTCCATGACTCCAATTGAATCAACATTCTCGCTTGATGTCCATTCCAAATTAGATTGGTGCGCTCCACTTAAACTTCGACTGTTAAATATTCTTGTAGGTGTGTGTATTTCTTTCGAATGTACCACGGTAATCTCAGCTTTCAAAAACGTAGCTTGTCCCGGTTGGTGCGTACATAGTTTCTTTTCCTTCTTGTTTTTTTTGGTGTACCCCCAGAGGTTATTGATGTTTTCTTGTCCTGCAAAATATTTTACTGCAGGGAGGCGTTGGGGAAAATAATTGCTCGAGGACACAGCCGTGTTCCTGTTTATGATGGAAATCCTCGCAACCTTATTGGCGTTTTACTGGTGTGCAAGCTAACTAACTTGGATTGAAAAGACTCTGTGTTTCTTGGTCTTCTCCTAAATCCTTCAATAAGTAAAACATGGAGGCTGCTTCTAGATGATCAATTCACAAGTGGTTTCTAAATCCCATATTTCGTGATTTTGCAGGTGAAAAGTTTACTAACAGTCCGTGCTGAGGCCGAAACCCCCGTTAGTTCTGTTTCCATAAGGAGGATACCCAGGTAAGCTCATTGGTGTGGCAGTGTAGTGTATAATATTCGACAATTAAAACTAGAAAGCTGCAAATCAACTCTGATCTCTGCTTCCACGTCACCCGTACATCACTATTTTTTCAGCTGCACATGCTGAAATTGTATTAGCTTGCTCAGGATATTCATTTGTTGTCTGTGTTTATGTAACATTTTGAAACTGAGGACTGGAAGGCACTTTGATGAAATTGAATGCATCTTTTTCTAATTGTCAGAGTGCCCAGTGATATGCCGTTGTACGATATACTAAACGAATTCCAGAAGGGCGGGAGCCACATGGCAGCTGTAACAAAAGTGAAAGGCAATAAGAGAACTAGTCGTGGCCACGATCTCAATGGCATTGAAAAGCTGGAAGGGTCTGGTATGAGTAGAGAAGCAGACGTGGAAAAAGGTGTTGGAAATCAAACTAATGCAAACGGGAACAAACAATCTGAGGAGAATGTTTATGATGACTATGATGACCTAATGGATGGTGAAGTTATTGGCATCATAACAATGGAGGACGTGATGGAAGAGCTATTACAAGTACAGCTTACAAAAAGAAATTACCATGTCTACTGAATTTGAATCTTGATGCGCAGCTGTTCGTGAACAAACTAACTGCGCCTTTTCTTTGCTTCTTGACTGGTTGGCTGTTGTTTCATTTTTCAGGAGGAGATTGTGGACGAGACAGATGAATATATTGATGTACACAAGAAGTAAGTGACTCGTCCAGAGTTGCGTCTCAATAGATGTTTTTATATCTTGCTTCGTTAGTGTCAGTCATGCAGATGACAACCGCGAAGAAAAGTATGCCAATGCCTTTCCCAGAGCTGTGGTTCTCATATGATGTCATATCAGAATTTGTGTTTTTGTGTGCATGAACAAGTCAATTATAGTTTTCTACACTATGATGTAGTTTATATCTTACCTAGTATCAGTTAAAGTCTGTCACATGTTAACGTCAGAGCTACTCCCGCCGTTGTGTAGGGTACGAGTAGCGGCCGCGGCAGCAACACAGGTGTCTAAAGGGAGTTCGATTCTAGTTCGTCGAGCTGGATCTCTACGTACTCCGGTAAGGCATCCAAGTCTTACATTTCTACTTTTCTCACTTAACCTTAACGTGTCCATAGTTACAACTTACTCACATGAAAACCCTGATTTAGCAAACATCATGTTATCAGCATATGTAAAGCACATGAGAACATTGTTCTTTTAAATAACACATAGCTTCTAAAATTATTTACCTCTTGGAAACATCAATGTGTTGATCAAACATAGATCGACTTATCTTTTGGGAGAGGAGATCCGTTCGATTTCAAAGTTTTTGAAGAGTGATGGTTTTACAAGAGAACGAGTAAACTACGAACAGCAAATTTTAGGAATATATCATCTCTTGGAAAACGTGTTATCTCCTAAATCAGTAATTAACAACTTGACACTCGCCAAATGGATTGTATGAAGGAATTTATAAAACTATCAGAGTTATCTATTTCTCGTAAAGAACACCATTCAGCCAGAGTAAATGTTAATGATCAATATTCATCCATGCAACTTATGCTCAAGTTTGGCTAATATTATCTTTGGAGCAGCAAATGGGGCTTTCGAAGCAAGGCCAGCATGCAGTGAGCAAGATCTGGCAAGTGGAGAATTTGGCCAGAGAGGAGCAACTGGCGACGCATGGCCTGAACGGCGATGCTCTGACGACGCCACTACTGTGGAACGACTCACATAAGTGATTACACCCACATGCAATATGATTGCATGTAGGTAAAATTTTATGTACAAAGTATCTTAGGGACCAAAGTCACCACTCACCGACCAATTACTCTTTTAGCTAGTGGTTCATCATGGCCCGCAAGCGAACATCTTGGTCCACAAAACTCGGCTTGGAAAGGAGTTGAAACAGGTTACGACCGCAGCTCACAATCAGGCTCCTCTCTCTCTTCACTTTGTAAACACCAAAACGCCTTGTAATGCTCCAAAAACACTGGGTTGCAAGATCAGTGAGCACCCAAACCATGGATCATCTGGAGTTTTACGTTTGTGGGTAGTATCAAGGTGTTACCGGAGTGTTGTAGAGCGGTTTTGGGGAGAAGGATTCAACATCATTTTTGCTACTTTACATGGGACTCGTTAGATTGCTTCTTATTCAGTTCATGCAAGTAGTCTAATGGTGTTGTACATAATAACTGGCAGACTGCTGTAGTGCTGTATGCAATATGGTGCCAAAGCTGTCTCACTTGGGCTCTATCAGAGCAGGATTTTAGAAGCTTTGGTTTCTGCTTTCTCTAGGAGCTTAGCATGCGCAATTGTGGATTAAAAAAACAGTGTTTTCAACATTGTCTTTCTGACAGCAATTGCTTCATTATGTGCCAATCTTGCAGAGTGTGGGCATTGCGAAATTTGTGCTTACCAATGTGCACATCCTTTCGTCTCAACACTCGCATTAATGTGCCTTTTCTGAATGCAGAACCTCAAGTTCAGTAAACAAACATTTATTTGTACTTGAAAAATATTTTCAACATTTTTATTTAAATTTATATATTTGTGCACATATAACAATGTGTTGAATTGTATTTTAAAAGAACTGCTTCTATAAAATTTTCAGGTTTTTGGATAAATCCGTAGTATCAACGAGTATTTTCTGTTGATTTCTAATAGAATCGTACTTTTAAGCTTTCAACTAAACCTATAGGAAAACTTTAAACTATAACTCCGAAAAACAAGAAAGGTGCAAATGATTTCAGACGATTGCAGAACGATATCAATTATTGGAAAAAGTTAAATATGAAAAAATGCATGTGTAATATTGTTATCAACAATTTATTATTACTATCAATGTAATAAAAATATGTATGATAACATCAAATTAGTTGCCACTCAGCGCAACAAACAGCAAACTCAGAAATAATGAGCGAAGTGGAAGAATTCAAAAAAAAAAAAAAACGCATGCATTCAATGGAATAAAATAAAAGAAAAAATTCAAAAAAATGCACCAACTACCCAAAAGTATAACGTGACTGATGATTCGAAATGACACATAATATGCGCACTTGATGTGACACAATTGCATGATCATCAATAAAAAACAATTTCCCACATGACCAAATAATGACTCATAAGACGGACTATTCCCAGTAGCAATGTCCTATATAGAGAGGGTGGTGGTCATTTTCTTCAGGATTTTGCCAACTTGAGAAAGTCCCATTACCCACAAAGCAGGGCAAAGTCAACAAAAGATGGCAGCGCTCGATGTTATTTCTCTTCACGTGGGAGTGGTCGACTGCTGCGACATCTATGTTTCATCTAACAGCAATAGAATTTCCAGTAAATGAGGCTTGACGATATTCAGAGTTGCTTGAAGGGTGCAAGAGCAAACATTCATGATTCCGGAACTCAATAATGCAGACAATGCTCATCTTTATGCTTTCAAACAGTCCCGTTTATAACCTTCAGCATTGAAACATGCTAATACTCTATTGAATCTAGCAAGATTTGGCTTTCTCTTTCGTGGCAATCGACCTTCCGAAGTGGACTTAACTTCATTAAGAACGTCGTCCTCTGATCTCTGAATCTAATCCTACGGAAAGGGCATAAATATCGACGGCAAAAATAAGACAATCAACTCCTCCCTGATCGGGCAGCTTTGCCTTTTGCAAGAGCAGCTTCACGTTCAGCAGCTTGCCTGGCCAATCTTTCTGCCCTCTCCTGCCGTTCTTTCTTCTTCTTATCATCAACGCCTTTTTTCCCGCGACTCTTCTGCAGGGGGAAAGTGAAATAAACACTTGAAAATCGTCCAAGGCTCGTAAACTAACCATAATAAAAGCATTCCTGTGGCATTTCTCTGAAATGTATGTATGCAGTAATGGTACATACCTGAGTAGAAGCATTGGTATCTCTTGTGCTCGTGGAAGGAGCACCTTTGCCAGTTCGTCCCTCACTACCTGGGGTAGAAGATCCAGGATTTTGCTCTTCCTCTTGTTTGGAACGTAGGTATGACTCAATCTTCGCCTTGGTAAGTATCTCGAGCTGGCAAACATCCACCAATAATTCCTTGTTAGATTTCTCTTAAACAACAAAACTGAAGACTGCAATATCTCGCCTAATTCTACGCATGAGTTAATACAACCAACTGGATCCAACTCCTGAACTACCTATATTAGTAACACGAGAATAGAATAGATTTAACCAAGCATGTAAAACAGAAGTCACACATATTGCTAACACCCAAAAAGTGATTTAAGCTGAGGAATTTGCTAGTGCCGAGATAGATGAGCCATAAATTCTACCTGCTGCTCGCGCCACTGATTTTCCCAGGCATTGTCTAGTAATGCTCCATAAACCCCTTCTTGGGTTTTTAGTAACGTCTCCATCTCTTGCCTCACCTTGGGATTTTTCAAATCTTCCTTACGCCAATCCGCTTCAGACAAGGGAAGTTTTACATTCTTCATCATAATCCAACAGTTACCAAAACATTGTTTCAGTTCAATGTCCAAAGCTAGGCAGCTGCGCAAGAAACTGATAGCAAGTGTGACTTCTGCTAATCTTCAGATGCGGACCCATCTAGTACCTCAGATAAATATGCTCAAGACAATTATAAACTGTAAGGAGCTGACCAAGAAAATACGTCAACACGCTGTAGTCAAATAGATTCAGCAAAATCAGACGTAAATAAACATTGGGACAAGTAGAACTTACCCCCCAATTCGCAGGCCTTGGGGGAGGTTGCATTCCTTCCACTTCGGCTAGAAGTTGCAACTGAGCTTTATGAAAGGGTACATTCTGCACTATTACAGGATCTTGTCTAGCTCGTTCTGGATTAATGCTCACTAAACCCTGCCCACCATGCAGAACATGTTAGTTGTCTTACATGGATACAACCCAGAGCAATAAAGTAAAGTATTTAAGGACTCACAGTAAATTCTGTGAAACTTTGAAAAACTAACCAACCAAGAAGCTACTTCTAAAATTTTAAGTCCACCACGGAGGATAGTCCTCTTTACTTTCCTAGTATATTTTATGCACAATCAGAATAAACAACCTGTTGTAAGACCTCCCACCCAGCTTCTCTTCTTTCCACTCTTTCGCGCAATTCTTCATAACGCCTGTCGTCCTATTGCCAAGCCAAAAATAACCTCATGAAAATTTCTGGCAACAAAATTGGTGACAGTGCTAAATTAAGGCAATTCACACATCTCCAAAACGCTCCAAAGCTGAAATTGGGAGATCGGAAAGTTTGAGTGTGAAATTCATAAGAAAAATTCTCAAACGTAACCGAATGTAAGCTACTATTATACAAATTAGAAGCAAAATCATCTATCATAATAAATAACCCACCATGTACTTCATCCACATCTTTTCTTTGACATCATCATCATACTCTACGCCATCCTCGATAGCAGGCTTCTCGAACATCATCCAATAGGCCAAGTCCGGATTTGACATCAGCCGATCTTGTGACTGCATCGACGACCGCATGTTAAATCCAGAACTTTTGAAATGGAAGTCAACACAAAAATCAGGAATAAGATGTACAAAGCGAAAACCTATAATTCGCCTTGCCTCCATGTAAAAAATATGCAGAAATTCAAATAGACAATATTATGCTTAATCACTTTTGATGCAAAGATAAAAAGACACAAACAGGTCTAAATATGGACCTCAGTAGGCGGTTTAGTCTTCCTGTACACATTCCATGCTTTCCAAGGAACATCCATTATCTGCATTAAACAACAACTAGAACATCGGTAAATGAAACGAGATGATGAACAGCTAGTAGAAATTAGTCCAAAAGAAGATCATCATGTGGCAAAATTGTCTCGGGACAAACACTAGTACAAGTACAGATACATCGACGCCATATCCTCAAAAAAACAGACGATTTCAGGACGTGGCTTACGTCCTCAAAGTTCATCTTTGGTTTCCACGACTCGCCTTTGCACTTCTTACATGTCATAACTCCCTGCGAAGTTGCACGAAAAGGTTGTATAAGCTCCACCAAATTGCTGAGGCTCAACTCATAACTGAGAACTTACAGAAATGATTGCAAACCAGGGTAAAAAAATATGATACTAATCCAAGTAGTACAAGAAAAATACGCGAAGAACCGAAAATTTACGAAAGATCCCAACATGCACAACATACCGTGCCATCACAAGTTGGACATTCTCGGCGGGGCAATGGGAGGCCTGAATTCACAGATGCAGGAACACAAGTCAAATTTGCAGCCCCACCAGCTATTGCCCCTGCCAAGCTCTCAACCGAATCGCCCTGTCCCCTGCACATTCGCTTATATTAAAATTTAATCATAATGATAGATCATTAAGCATCTACTTTCATGCACAGATTTCAGGATGTAAAGTAACATTTTAGCTTAAACCAAACCTACAGCTCTCATTCTCCTCTTCAAGTTCTACTTTACCTCTTACACATTTAATAACTAACTTCTAATACTCCATGAAAATATGGCGTCACAGGTTCAGAACTCCCAAAACAAAGAAGTGTATATTCGGCGAAACTTACGATTCGAGGTCCTTCACAAAATACCCCACCAGACCTTTGCCCGCACACATGGTGCAGCGCAACCCTTCCCAGCCGTTGCAATCAGTGCATTCCCTGCGAGAGTGCTACAATCAGAAATTGCTGTAACCTAGAAATTCTTCCGTTTGAGCTTCGACAAGATAGCATCATTCTGTATGTATAACCCACCACATCAAAAGGGACAGGAGCCTACTACGGAACCACTATGGCTTGAACCCAGGTGAGCTGCATCTTCCACGAACTAAACGAGCCAGCCTAAAAATCCATATTTCAGCTTTTTATCATCCAGTTTGTTGAAATAAACCACTGCTTAGTAAACACTTGAGAAAACATAATCGGCCTTTTCTCGACCTAAACACCATATTAACCTTTTGCCAAACACTTTGCCAACGCCATCCAATGCAATAGCTGCTGTTCCTGAGGCTGCCACAACCTGTCCACATTGACATTCTCATCAAATTACAGGCCTCACTTCCCATACCAAAGTCCCACCCCTCGATTCCAAATTTCCGCGTAATCTATCATAAACCCAAAACTACGCCCAATCACCAATACAATCCAGAAAGCGCATACCGCCACGGAAAGGGATGCAACATTGGAAATGAGCCTGGGCACGCCAAAGCCCGCATCCGCTGCATCACGCACATCCCATGACAATTCCAAGGCTGTATCCTTGACTGCACCCATAAACTCCCCGGACCTCTGCTTCACCACGGCCAGCACGCGCTCTACATTCACCTTATTCATCTTGGTATACCTTGAAAAAACCCTAAACCCCACTCTCCTTCCTCAATTCCACCCCCGCTGCGCCAAATCACTTCTCACCCTTGCGCCTAGTCTTCGCATGTGCAAACAAAGCAGCAAACCCACGTCAATCCCGCGCTGCTCAACTCCTCGATACCCAATTCTAGCACATTCTCACGAAATCATAGCACCTCAAGATGATCCCAACAATTGCACTGAGCTTTACCATTGTTGCTTATCCACAAACATGCAAAAAAAAAATTGCCTACTGTACAGCAGTTCTAAAGATGAAACACCCAATGCACAGATACCCATCGCACGCAATCGCCGTGACAGCCTATCTCAATGAATTCACGAAGCGCAGTGACGGGAGTGCTGCGATGGTTTTCTGGTGTGCCATGGCGCACTCGACCTCCTGGATGACGATTCCTATCCGAAGGATTTACATCCACAGTTGGATGGATAATATAATCAACGGAATGTTTCTCTCGGCTGAAAGTGCAGGTGTGCTGTGACATCGGTCGTTGATACACTGCTCAGCATGAATATATGCATTACTTTGTCAAGACAGTGGGCGTTATATGACTACTCTGGGGTTTTTTGTTGTAGAAAATTTTACCTCAAAAGCTGTTACAAAGTGTTTCAATCTGCCAACCGCTAATTGAAGGGAACCTATATAACTAACCATTAACGAAACTTGAGGTTTTGTTTTCGAGTGATGCTGAGGAGCCACTAAGAAACAATTCTCTTGTGATTGTCAAATTAGTTGAAGAGTTCAATGTTCATTCTGCAGTGATTTGGATTGTTTTGAATCATCACCGAAACCCTGCCGCCTCATCTAAATAATGTCAAGCCAAGCTTGCTGAAGCTGGAAAGACCAAGTACATGAGGAAGAGCAACTTCGGTATCTGAACGAGCGTTTCTACACTGAGCTACCTACATCCATAATTCTAAGTAGTAACCAATCTGACAACTTTTAAGGCTCTGTCACAATACACTATGTACGGAGGAGATGCCATCACACTGTGAAGTGTGATAGACAAAGGAGAGAAGGAACCACTTCAATACTATCGACACGCCTTACATCATAGTGGAAACACTGAGCAGGAGATAATACGCCGCATGTAAGCTTGGAGAATATATTTTTGTAAATGCATCACATACGAAGCTTCCATAATACTATCTCTTAATGACTTAAAATTAGATCATGTGTTATTTCGAGACTGAAATTGAAAACTGAAATATCAGCGAGCATTCAACAAAAAACCCATCCATTCCAATGTACACAACTCAGAACACAGTTACTGATCACAACAAGCACTAAATAACAATGCCCACACAATCGATAGAAATAAGAGTCAGACCTTTTATAAGAATTAAGACACAACCCCACAAGTCCAGTGCCAACTATGAAATTCTAACGTGGTCTAAACAATCCAGCATTGATTAGCAAGAATTCGAGAGTCCAAAACTGCAATGACTTTGCCGGAGTAAAAAAAAACCAAAGGAATGGACAGGCAGTCGTATGCATCTCCTAATTCCATCAGCGTCAGGAGCAATTACTCCCAAAAAAGATCCTCTTCCTACTCCACTAAGAACCTTAATGAAGGAATCATTCCCAAACATATGTTACATGGGGCAAAAAAGCAAAAGCTGAGCAACCCCGGTCCCCGAAATCTGGGATGGTTTGCAATCACACCATTTTTGATGAATATGAAGACTTCGAAGACGAATTTTCCACTCCATACCGTGCCAACAGCTGTACAAGTTTGTCTCTTGATAGAGGCTGTATCACATAAGAAAGACGCTGAGTAAGATTCTTCGGGACAACATAAACGCACAATGGCAACTATTTGATAAACTTGTAATGGAGTAGCCATCCATTTGCTACACTTGAGTGAAATATGTACCTTAGTTTGAAAATCATCGACACCGGCTTCGAAAAACATTTCTCTATCCGTTGTCAACGCGTTTCCAGTCAATGCAACAATTGGAGTTTTCACTCCCATATTTCGCAACTGTCTTGTAGCCTCATGGCCATCCATCACTGGCATCTCTTTATCCATGAGGACAAGGTCATATGTCCTTCCTTGTTTGTGAAAATCTATTGCTATTTGACCATTCTCGGCTTCATCACACAGCAGATTCAGATTTTGTAACACCTTTCGTAGAATTATCTGCAAAAGGAAAAAAGAAAAAAGAAAAAAAGAAGAGAAACAGTGAGAATTCGAAATGAATTCAAAAAATAGTGACAAAGAGAACAATAATACAAGCCCGCAGAATTAGCAACGCATAGGCAACATACCAAAACTCCTAGAGATTATTCTTAATAGTAGGTGGAAAATAGTTTGAAGGGACAAAACTTACTCTATTAATTCGTGTATCTTCAACAAGTAATATTTTTCTTTGACGTCCGTCTAACCCATCGTGCTTAGATTTCTTTGCGCAGCTATCAGATATATCACTATTCACATTTTCATTAGGTACTTTATTGGTCATTTTCGTTTTCACAGCCGGTTTCAAATCTTCTTTCAAATTCGATCGTCTTCTTGATAATGTGATTGATTCGTGCACAACTGTCACGCCTGAACTGTCCATTGATTGAGTGACCTCTGACTTCTGAAGCACGGGTGCTCCTCCATCCGACTTCACTTGCTCTCGCTCGTTACTCACATCCACTGCCACAAGCGGAAAAGGAAGGGAGAAGAAAAAGGTACTGCCACTGCCTTCTTCAGATTCTACTCCGATATTGCCGCCAGCTCGCTCAACAAACCTTTTTGCCATGCTAAGACCCAATCCAGAAACACCGGCCTTCAGAACCCATCCTGAAGTAACAAACGAATATGGTTCGAACAGCTTTGCCTGATCTTGAGCGGAAATTCCTGCACAAACCAACGCTCAAACTTGAGAACTTGAACACAAAACATGCCAAACTTGAACGGAAACCCGATGAAAAGAAACAAACAAAGTTTCACAGCACCTGCTTCCATCTTTACAATTCAGATTTAGCTTACCGATTCCGTTGTCTTTCACAGAGAGCCGCAACTTCGCCACTTTCCCCTCGCCAGTTTTAATTTGTGATGAAGTTTTTGACAATATTTGGATGCCAGCAGCTCCTAGTAAAGGCCCCTCACTTGTTTGAGGAGACGGATTAGGATGTGCGATGTGATCTTCAAAACTTGTGTTCCCCACAACCTCCTCACACTGTAGGTCCAAATCCAATCTGCCTCCAGACGGCGTAAACTTGACAGCGTTGCTTAAAAAATTTCCTACATACAAAGAAAATAACAAACTTAGAACTAAATGCTTCCCATAAAACAACCCAAAGATTTTTTTGAACAAAAACAATTGCTAACTAAGGTAAATATTTGACAAAATGAAAAAATAAAAGCATAAATAAAAACAGCCAACCAATCCCATATCTTCAAAACACTAAGACGGACACAAATCAAAAACACACTCACCTAAAGTCTGCACTACTCGCTGCTTATCTCCAACCACTCGATGCGATGTAAGCAGTTCGCTTGCCACACTGTCGATGTTCATGTTAAATACAATGTCCTTCTGCTCCAGCAGATCCTTAAGGCCCCAGGATAAGAACTTGATCACGGCAAGAATGTCAAACTCTTCCTTGTGAAGTTCCATTTCACCGCCTTCCCATTGACCTGTACATAAAATGCATCTTGACCTTAGAATCATCACGAATAAACTGCAACAAGACGGAGCAAAGAAAGCTAATGCCAACTTATTTATAATAAGAATAAGTACAAGAGAAAGCAACACCTCGAGTACACTGCATTTTCATCCCGCCAAGTGAATAAGTTTCAAACCAACGGTTGACAGGAAGCTTTCAACTTACCCATATCAGTGACATCGTCGAGCACGCTTGTCATCGTCTCCGCACAGTCTAGCATCATCTGAACCAAGTCCATCTTGTCTGCTGCGCTTCCTAACAGGCCACCTCCGTCTCCGAGAGCTCGCATGTGACCGAGTCCCAGGACAATGGCGTTGAAAGGCACTGTAAAAACCAGAAAAGAACCATGAGCAAAGCATACAAAGCATAATGCAATGTGAAAGAAGGTAGGCCCAATGTCCAAGCTATCTCAGAGGGTCGCACTTGCAAAGTTTCGGCATTGGCACATTCTGCAGATACCCACCTCTAATGTTATGAAAGACGTAGGCCATAAACTGCTGCTTGGACCTATCAGCTTGTCGAACCCTCTCATCGGCCTCCTCGACATGCCGTCGATTCTCATCGTACTCTTCACAATGACAAGAGCTCGACGTTTGCATCGGTGATACTCGCCAAAACCGACCGCCCGATGCCCACGTCCCGAGGAGTAGTACGAAGCCCGCAGTTAACAGCCCTAGCAACGGACATGCCTTCACAAAGAGTCTACAATGAGAGCCAACATCCTTGCTGCTATCATGAAGAACACCAGAGTTGTTGCGGAACAACCTGGGCTCATCTTTAGGGTGATTACTCGTTGCCGACGTCAAGAACCGTATACAAAGATACAAAGTAAACATAGCCCCCATGACGGTGAGAAGTGTGAACCCAGCCTCGAAAAATAAAGTGGACTTGGAGTGCCTCTCAGCTTCAATGTCGAAGTCATGCACACAACACCCATCACCATCATCGCAGGATGATGAACTGCTTACGCTCGTATGTCGCTCAGAATATGTTACATTTTTAGAGTTGTTGTCACTATCCACGTGTGTCTGAACCTCAGTCGACTGACCCACGTACTGGCTAATAGAGTATTCCTTGCCCACAGGGAGGCTCAAAGTGCGCCTATCATGCAACAAATAGTTCTTCAATACAAAGCTATTTATGTGACCGTTCTTCCCGGGAGTAGAAGATGATGAATACGTCTCCTGCGAGAACTCGTGCGACTCTCGCGAAACTTGCCTGACTAATCCACCCTTGCTGTTGTTTTGCCCCGATTTGCCATCACTGCCACATCCGTCCGATTTCATGTGGTCCTTGGAGCCGTGTGGCAACCCTAACTGCATCTCTTCTCGCACCTCGCTAACTGTGTGGACCAAACTGCTCCGGTTGGATTCAAAATCATGGTCGAACACTGCGCTATTATGACGGACTAGCGAATAGCTGCCGCTTGATGATTCCCGCATCCTGCTTCCAGCCAAACCGGCATCTCGACAACAGTCATTCCCTCTACCGGCCCTGAACGAATCTTCCATGCACAAACTATGCTGAAGGGGTCGTCGATTCCTCGACGATGTTGGTACCCCAGCCTGCTTGACTCTCATACCGGCGTAAAACCACTCTTAACTTCCAAGATGACCCTCCCGCTCGGCTGCTTTTTCTTTACGTTTCCTCTTCCAAACAAACCCACGCTACAAAAAACTAAACTAAATCAAAACCTGTACACGGATGTCCTGATGCCCCATTTCAAGAATACCCCGGACAGAAACCGTACAAACGAGTATATCGACTCTGCAGCAGACTAGATCTATGACCTCTGGTGGACAAAGGTACTGAGAAATCCTCGGCTTGACCCGTGCAAGGGCACCAAGACGAGGTGGGCATCTGATTGCCACCAAAAGAATCCCAACCCAACGCCGAATCTCAACACCGCCTTCTGCGCATGCCCCTCAAGAACGCAATCCTCGACGTCACCTGCTCTACTCTACTCTGCTCGCTGTCTTCCTTTCTTTCGACCGCTCCTCTCACCAACAACAAAGAATAAATTCCCACTACTCTCCCTGGCTCTGTCTCTGTCTCTCTGTCTGTGCTATCGCGTATTCGCTACTCCGCGCGTGCGGTGACACACTTCTAAACTACCAAAATTGAACCCGAAAAGAATGGTGCGCGTTGCCAATGTGATAGTCTAAACAGAAGGACCCATGTTCCGAAACGTGTGTCCACAGCCTGGTCTCGTCAACAACGCTAAGGAAGAAGGGATAGAAGTTGAACTAGAAGAAGAAGAAAAATTATCGAGCGGAACAACAACCCTTTGCCTCAGCCCTTTGCTTCAGCTTTGCTTTGCAGCTCTCTTTCTCTCTGGAATAGAAAGAAAAAGAACCCCCATTGCCCCCCTCCCCCTTCCCTGCCTACTATGGCCCCGAAATGCCCCCCATTATCACATCGCCACGTGTCCATGTGTCATGCCTTTCTCCCGCTACCTTCCTGCAACAAGGCCTCCCCCCTCAAAAGATCTACTCCCTCCCCTCACCTCTCTTCCTAGATTCCACTTCCTCTTTACCTTCATTCCCACCCCACTCTCTATGTACGCCGTGTGTACATTACTCGAGCTGAGATTTCAAGAGTACACGGAGGGGGCTCCCCTCGCTCCCACGGGTCTGAGAACGAGCTGGGAATAGAAGGAATTGGAGCCAGGCCGAACGGACAACGCCCACGTAGAATGCTGAGCCCGCAGCAGAGCAAATTCTACATGCTTTTGTCTTCCCTTCCTTTGCTTAGACCGCCTCGCAAGTTTGTGCTTCTGCTGCGAAGCTGCGTCATCGAAGTTGCGGACCAGGATGGGAAGCGTCAATCACCGGCGAGCGAGCGAGCGAGCGGGTGAAAGCTTCGACCAGGGGAATTTTGCAATATTAGCAAAAGGAAAAAAGAGTGCTGACCAGATTTGGGGGGACGCAATTGTGGGTGCCAGGGTGTGGCCTTAATGAGGCGCACCAGCCCTACGGGCTAGAAAGTGTGTGTTTGTGTGCTCCCTGCTCCGCGTTAGATGGGCCGAAGTGCTCTTTTGTCCGCGTGCAGCGCTTTTTCCACCCTCTTCTCCCCTCTCCGAACTCGGCTTGCTTGCTTACTTATTTCGCTGCTGATTGGCGCCTGCGACATCGTCGTCGAACCGGTCTACTGTCCATGCCTTCTACACTTCCCTTCTCGCTCATCGTGTTGCCGGAGTTTCCACTCTCCCGCCTTTCTGGAAGTTGGTGGCAGGACTCCGATGGAGCTGCGCTAATGTGACGCGCTCCCGGGCAGAAAACGAGGGAAAAAGCTTACTCATCGTTGCCACATGGAGCTCTCTTTTCTGCGAAGAAACCTATGTACGGTTTAATTGCATGAAACGGTTAGATCTTTGTGGTTTACCTTATCGTCTTTTTCCCTTGGTGAGATTTGTATGCAATTTGGATGGTGTAGATGGTGTTTTTTTGGGTTATGGATGGGGCATTCGAAAAAGTAAATGGATATAAATCTTACTAAAAAACCATCAAGACATCTTCTAAAAATATTCGTGGCATTATCAATATCCTTTGGATTTGACCCATTTTCACTCTTATGGTTACAATCAAAGGCATCACTGTGTTGGTTTCCATCAATCAAGGTGGGGATTTCATAGCCCAAACTCAAACCACCCACATCATTGGTGTAGACTTTACAACCCCTTCTATTATCACTGTCTATTATGGTATAGTTATAAGTTGTTTTGAATCTCAAGCTCACGTGATTTGGTCAAATGGCCTGTCCACTTCATTGTTAGTATAGTAGTTAACAAGTTATAGGTTTTAAGCACACTACTATTTGGATGCCATTTCATTGTGTTTTTAACTCACAAGTCAAATTCTGTGAAGCCTAAATTTTCCATCAATCAACCAATGAAGGAATTTGTGCATTTCATGACTTGAGGAATCAATCTAACTGAGAGATTTGAGCTTCAGTATCAAATGTTGGGTACTATGTCCTATGGTGGGGGAACTTTGAAATGACGAAGTACTTGTAGGTGGGCCTAAACTTTATTTAACAGGTGTTAGCTTGAAGCCTTCTTGGCAAAAGAAGCATATTCATTTAAACTGTTTTCAAAACAAATTGATTGTCTGTGTATGTGTGTTTATATATATATATATGTATATATATATATATATCATTTGATGTTCAAAATGTTTTATTATCTCCATTCACTGGATGATAGTGGGCACATTAATTCAGGTGTAAAATGTATGTACAACTTGTTCTACTCTAAGTTGTGTTTATGGTTGAATGATAAAGTGCAATAATATATGATGATTATAAGACTAAAATACAAATAAATAATATAAGTATTTATTAAAATTACAACATAACTATTTATTTTTAAATTGATTGATATGTATGAAAATATATATATATATATATACATATACTCTTTTTTCATCAAATATTAACTTATTTCCATGAAACTAGACACCACATGAAGCTAGTACAGATAAATTATAAAGCAAAGTATTAAATGTGGTCATGTGTATATCATCATGATAAAATTCCTTAAAATAGACTTAAGTATAAATAAATTCTTAAAAATATTCTGAAGTAATATACATATAAATTGTAAATGATATACATAGTTATTATTATTATAATAACATTTTACAAATGCCATAAAAGTTGTGATTTTTATTTAATTATAGTATAATTTTAAACAACATATGAGTTCAGAAAAATAATTCAATTAACAATTTAAACCTAAATATTGTAGACAAGCTCCTGCATTTCAATACATATATATATATATATATATATACACACACACATACATGTCTCTCTATATATATATATATATATATGTGTTACAAAAGTAAAGTAATGAAGAAAGACTTAAACTCTGAAGATTTATTTACCAGTCTCAGTAGTTTATTAAACTTCAGTTTGAAAGTTGACTAAGTGTGTTTTATTCTGCATAAACTCTAAACACTTTATTTAATAAATAATGAATGTCATGGTACAACTTTATAATACTTGGAGTGGTATTCATGATATAAAGTCATCATTGTCATCATCAACGTTGTTTTTTAACAACACTTTATGAAAGACATGTAAACAGATTTTTAGAACAATTTTGAGTGATTCTTCTTGCTTGAAAACTGTTCTTGATAGTTTCCCCTGTTACATGCAAGAAGATTCAATATGAAACATCCATGCACATGAGTTTTCATGGCAAGTTCCATTCCCAAATTGGCCCATGGAAATGGCACACAAATCATGCTTCTCAACTGTGGGCACTCATTCCACATCACTCATTTGACTTATTTCCCATGGAATTATCAATTCTGTTTTGAAAGGAAAACTCAAAGGAAAAAAAAAAAAACAAAACAAAACATAACAAAACAAAAACTGAACAAGATTTTTACTTTTATTGTTTTTTTTTTTTTTTTTGTTTTGTTTTTTTGCTTTTAGTATGACTTTTCAAGGGGAAAATGTTTTCTCATTGGTATAGTGATGAATGTACAATATTATTATTTTTTGCTAGGGTTGTGTGCGGTGGCAGGGGCGGCTGACAAATGAGAACAAAGTACCTCCACATGCTCTATTAAGTCTCACTCAGGCATTGTCATTCTGAAAGAGAGAAGTTGAGAGCAGCACAACAATTCTCAAGTAAGTAGTACCACCGGCGAGAGAGCGAGTGAGCTTTACTCCACGCTTCAGAACACACACGTGGTGGGGGTGCACACGCCACGTCATCGATTTGCTGGAGGCCATGTCACCACGTCCATCGCCATCCGCTGGCGTGGCAGACGTGGTGGTGGGGTCGGTTCCACGCCCTGCTTCTTCCGCACCAACATCTCCCCCTTTTGCGAACCCGCGGCGAAGCATGCCATTGGTTCCGTGCAGAACCGTCGCCGTGAAGGTGAGGGGTCCAGCTGGCAAGCTCATGAGCACCACCCCCAGGATATTTTTGCTCTCGGTTCACCCCCCATCAAAAGCGTAATAGTTCGACCCTGTGTGGACAGAGTTCTTTTCCGTGGGGCAATGTTCTATTTAGTATGACCCACCTGCGTGGATTCCAGGTTGGAACTGTCCTTTCAACCGTCTCTAGCAGAAAAATCCCTGCCACCATGGCCTCTATTTGTGATACAGTCAGCGAATGTGCTGTGGACACGATGGCCACCGGCTGTGTGATATTCCGGCCCATTACAAAGGGAGCCCTCTCATTCCACTTTGGCTGTCACACACTCATTTATTTTATTTTTAAAACTCCCCCCCCCCTTCTGCTTTACGGCGAGGTCTTTGATTTTGAAGCATGCTACAATTGAGTTTGACATGCAGTGCTGATGTGAGAAGGTCCACGTGAACTTGTGTTCGCCTATTTCTCACATAAATTAATATTTATTTATGCTCACGGAATGATAATGAGAAATATCCTAAAATGATATACAACAATTCAAAAAGGAATTCTACTTTTAGTTCCCCAACCATTCTCAAGTGAAAATTTAGGAAGCAGAAAAGAAAAAAACATGACACGTTGCAAGTTGTTTTTATAGTCAACCACCTTATTCTAGAAGCAAAATTAAAGGATTGCATTCCACTCCATGAAAGGATCCCAAGTTATTTATGTAGTGGTATTGTTAAGGAATACCAAATTACAGGGTTGGAATCTTGAGAGGGTGTCACATTTGTTGTGGAATAAAAGGGGGTGGTAATGAACTTTTCTTAGTCCAGCGGTATCCTCCACAAAAACGCATGCATTTTCACCAGAAGTGTTTTTTGAGGATAGCCCTGCCTTGCCCGATCTCTCCATGCTGGGCAACAGTCGAATAAAAACCAAGCCCAGCAAACAAGCCAACACTCCGAGCATCTTCTCGCCAGGCTGCCAGGGCAGACAAAGCAAAAATTAAAATTCTAAAAAAGAAAAAGTTAAAAGACAAACACAAGGGCACGAAAGGCACGAAAAAAGAGAGGGTTGAATTAGCCAGGTGTCTTTGTCCAGCTGTCACATTTCCCTCCAGAATTCGAATGCATGCATGGGGAGCTCACTCACTCACTGTCCACAAAGCTGGAAAGGAAGGAAGTTGTAGTTGTACTTGTGATTCGCCACGAATGAACGAACGTCGTCGAACAGTGACTTTTGGACGAATGATAACGAACAAGATTCATCTGTCTCCTCATAAAGCAACAGACAACGAATGGCCATCTTTTTCTTCATCCTCGGTCAGGAGCTTCGATCATTCATTCACACAAGGGGAAGGACGAATGAAGAATAAGATGGGATTTCACAGAAATATCCACATATATGTATACATACTAAAATTTTATTTCAGTTATTATTGGATCAAGGTCAGAGGGCCTTGATATTATGGGGAAATGGATGAAGGTGCTTACGGATCAGAATGACAACGTGTTCTGTCCACAACGCCAATTATAAAGATGAAAAGAAGACGCTTCGAGGAATTCATTCGTTAGTTCATTCACTCATTCATCCTATCGAGCGGAAGGCAGGAAATGGAAGGTGGAGAGGGGTTTGCTAAGCAAGTGGGGAGCTGCTCCACGTTAGACAATGATGTGGCTGGCCAGGTCAGGCATTGCAGAGCCTCGAGGGATGCCACGTCATAGAGGGGGTTGGGGAGAGCGACGATTTTTTGCCGAAAGCGTGCTGCTTCTGCTGGAGTGAGAGGGTAACGGCCATGGGCCCCTCTTCTACCCTCTCTCCTAGTTAATATCTTTCCTATATCCCTCCCCCCCCCCAATTGGCCCAGTTCAGCTATGAATGAGTGTGAGTGGATGATATATACCGTGAGTGGATGTATGAATGGCTGAGGGTCAGGATCTCACTCTGCCCCCCCCCCTCCTTGTGCTCCACTCCGTATCCCCCTTTGTAACTATTGTACTTTGGATGCCTTTTTCAAAAAAAGACAAACATAAAACTAAACAAACATACTTAAATCAGCAAATATAAGGGAATAAAAGGAATTAAAACAGGTAACACAGTGTTCAAATTTGAAGAGGTGTAAGTGAACCACATTGATTTGTGAAGGAAAAAAAGTAAAGTAAAGTTTACCCTGCTTGTTTGTTTGTTTTTGTTTGTTGTTTTGGCTTTTTGGAATTTTACTGGAAGTTGTGAACTTTGATAGATTGACGGTTTTAGTTGTTTAGGGTTTAGGGTTTATTTAGCATAAGTTTGACCTATAATTTGACGAGTAACTTTAATGTTTTTACACCACATAATTTGATAATTGATATGATGGTCGTTTAGATTAGTCTATTTAGCATGTGGTGCTTAGTTTAAAAGCAATGGTTATTTACAACATATATCTTAAAAAATGCTTTGGGTAACTTTGATTTTGTTTAATATGCTCTCACTTAAATTAAATGTAATTGTGTATTTTTCTTTTACTTACTCATTGTTAAAATAAATTCAAAGAAGTGTTATTTATTTATTTATTTTTCAAACATGCTTAGAACTAAAATCATGATCTTTTTTACTATTTTTATTTGTATTTATACGTCTGTATACATACTTACATACTCCTTTGCTAACATCAAAAGTTTATGTTACATCTTGAATCAGAACTTTTACTAAGCATATAATTAGTTCAATTGCAAAAAAATCTAAAAACACCGATAGTTATTTACATTATATCCTCATCTTGTAATGTTGTAATTAAGTATTTACATAATCTGAAAGACGATAATGTTTTTAATACTGTTTTTTAGAATAAGTTATTAGTAACAGACTCATTTACAACATTGTTTAAACTTTTTTTGAGAAAATCTCACATTAATTACATTTTCTTCATTGATTTTCCTGTTCTATAAATGCTGGTTTTACGTAAACAGTAAAACATTTAATGAACATTTTTTTTAAATATCTTAAAATATCTATAAACAAATATAAAAAAATTAGAATTAATTTTCTTGTACTCACATACAACTGATCCTTATTTTAGTGCTAAATCACTTATACTAATAATTAATGTTGAACAAAAAACAGAGTCATTCTATTATTCCCTTCTGACTTTAGTAGTCCTTATCAAAAAGTTCAGATGGGAGTGAATTTATCTATTTTACGCTTTGAATATATTTTAGTTATGAACTTTGCTTAGGTGATTTGTCGGTAAATACAGACAATAAACGAGACCCACATATAGAAAAATAAATAAAATGATTGATTATTTTCTTTAGAGAGGCAATTATTTAAAGTACTATATTAAAATGAATTTAAACTACAATCACAAATAATTTGATGGTAAAAAAAATTCTTACAAAATATAATGATTAAAAATGAATTTTCAGATTATATATGTTGATGATAAGATGCCAATAGAATAATTATACCCAAGTTAAATCAGATCAATCTGCATAAGAAAAAAAAAAAAAAAAGTAAAATCAATCTATCTCACATTCAATACATATATAGATATGTATTTTGATGCTTTGTAATTGTATAATATGTTTTATTTATTTTTAAAATCATTTAAATACTCTTGTAACGTTGTTGCTATTATTTTTCTATTGTTTTTACATTGGATTTATATTATTAATAGTCCTTTAAAAATATAAAAT
Source organism: Physcomitrium patens (assembly GCF_059467195.1). Lineage (NCBI taxonomy): Eukaryota > Viridiplantae > Streptophyta > Bryopsida > Funariales > Funariaceae > Physcomitrium > Physcomitrium patens. The sequence continues at coordinate 23,486,573 of NC_143410.1, read as the reverse complement.
TTAGATAAAATATAAGTAGGAGGTTAAAATAAAATCATAATAATGATATTTAATTAAGTTTTAGTTGAAAAATACGATAAATATATATTTTTATATTACATAATTGGTAATTATGACTTTATCTTGTTTAAAGTACTAGAATTTTATTTTTTTCTACTCAGATTATATTTTAAGTATAAAAATGGCACTAAAAACTGTACAAATGCATTGTGTGTGAGTGAGTGTGTGTGTGTGTGTTTTTTTTCTTCCTGTTGAGAACTTGCGTTTGTGTCTTTCAATTATAACAACTATTTCATACATTTTTTCAAATTCAAATGCAAATAGAGACGTGTTCATCTACACATTAAAATATTTCATTCAAAATGTATATTTTTGAGCCTACAAGGACATTGAAGAAGCAAATTCATGTTCCAATAGAGTCGTCATGGCAAATAGTGCAGTTTTTGGAGACTGTCGATGCTCGTGTTGTGGATTTCTGCGTCAGTGGGGCTCATGTCCTTACTCCGCCGATCTAGATTACCTGCCAGGTCTCGTACTACTGCAAGGACTGTGAATGTATGTGTAAATGTGTGTGTGTCAGGTGAATACATGACATTTACGTCAGGCCATTCCCTGGTCCACCTCCGCTTCCAGCCGTTGTTATGCTCATGTGCATTATCAACAGACTGGACCGGAGAATCCACCTACAACACGGTGGTGTATGTGAAGCTGATTGAAACAAGCTGCTGCTGCTGCTGCACTGAGTTTAAAGAGCATTGACCCACCTCATCGATCGATCGTAGATTTGCTCAGCTTCGGTGGGTGGGTTGGTAAATGGAAGTTCATGGTGTGCTAGTTTCGTCACCTTGGATGTGTTCATGCATTGTCTGCATTTGCTGGCCTATATGCTGGATGCCACAGTTGGATACCACAGTTGCTTCGTAATTGCGAAAGCTCACGGAAGTAGCGTCTTTCCAACATAGTGCTGCAGACTTGCTCTGAAAATTACAACTTGCCTCGAACATTCAGGTCGGTCAACGTCGACAAGTATCACCAAGTAGAGAAAAGGTAGTGGTTGTGTGATGTAATAGGGTGGCCCACTCCGGACACTTTCGCGCTGCCCAGTGTGTGTAGAAGCCCTGGCTGTCGCTGTTGTTGTTGCAGCTTTCAAAGACACATGGAAGATTCCCAAACTTCTTCGTGAAAACAAGTGAATATACGCATGGAGAAATGGACCCATCCGTTTTTGATCCAAGTTCCACATGACATAGGGCATCCGATTGTCTGCATGAATTTTGTTGTGGTCTTTCCTTCAGCTCGAAGCGTAGCTTTCGTGGGGTTTTCTGGTAGAATCTTGGTCTAAACCAGCCGTTTCATGGATCGTTATTCCTAAAGTATTGATAAAAATAAGACGACAATAGGTAGGGGTTCCAGCACAGAGTGATATGTTTCCACAACTCCAGCATATTTCTAACATGCAGCCTTGAAGTAGTGACGACAATCGCCAAGCTCCAGAATGTCACTCTGTCGTCGTGTTAAACGCACTAGTCGCAAGTGCGTTTGAATGCTCCCCCAACTCCTGAAGCATGATGAGCCTGTTATTACTCACAAACAAAGCTTCAAATCAAGGCACACTCTGGCACGACATGGAGACCCTAAGTTGAGCGTGTTTCAAAAAAAAAATGCAGAGAATCGGAACGAGTGCATGTGCTGCTCTGACTGCTGTAAACGTTATAGTGACAACTATGTTCGCATATATTTCTTACTAAATGGGATTCTTATATGAAACTAAATGCACTGTTAGAACCGGTGTACAATACCTGCACAAGATTTGGTGAGCAGGGATCCTCCTGCAATTACCCGGGTGATAAACACACAGCAAACTCTACTTCATACGTTTATTGTTAAAATGTTGCACGATGGAAACCCAAATCAAAGTGACCTATTATTTTTGAACGATTCTCCCAGACTTAATTCAATAGTAAAACTTAAACGAAGAAGAAGAATAATAAGTTGGATTTGGATATGACCGACTAATTGCAAGCTAAAAGCGTTTTGGTCCTTCACTAATGGTGTGTTAAATCGAGTTTTTGTTCTTCTGAATTGAAGCTCGTGAAGCGAACCAGGCAAATAATTTTACTTCGACACATTCAGGTTGTTTCCAACACAGACAAGCCATGTTCTGTCTTGCATATGAGCAGGGTACAGATTTGTTGGAGCAGCTTGATAATGAAATCCAACAAGTGGTGGGTTGGTAGTAGAATGGTTCATTCAGTTTGAATGTCTATGGTTGCTCACACATCAGAGGCAATCCCGAAAAGTGAGATTGTGGTATGTTGGTGAGTGTACAAAGCACAGGATATTCTCTATTAAAAAGGGAAAGAAAAATTCGCTCTGTTCTGAGCACTGGACTGCTAATATTCGGCAGTTGAGAGTACATTTAATAGATTCATACAATTTCTCGAACAGCATCATTCGCACTTACTTCAAATGGGAAGTCAACCTTGCATTAATTTTCTATTACTCGGCAAGAATGTGAATGAAATCTAGATCGGACGAATCTTTCAATTCAGAACCACTCTTACATAAGAATATGCTTCGGTAATGTCCCTGGTGTTGCCGATACTCTTTCGCGTACTTCAGGCACACAAAGAATCAGAGTATTCACTTCGGAAATCCGTGAGAAACTTTTGCTGCTCGCTGTTGTAGAATTTTCCCACTCAAGAAACGAGAGTAGGGTTGATCACACTACCTGCAAGCATCGTGTGGACATCATGTCGAGATCCATCTCACATCGAAGTTCTGTTGGCACAGAACTGTTCTTCAAGCCAACGATGCAGATATCAGCCAATTCTTCAGGTGACTCCTGGCCCAGTGGGATTCAAATGTCACACTGCCTTCCAGCTCCACGCAACGAAGAACCTGCACACCAATCCCGCAGGCCAGTTAATGTCCTGTGCAAATTCTTCCTACTAACACAAAGTCCAAACTTTTCCCCACCCCACCAATCAGCCAGAACTGTCGACTACATTTCTGTGTCCAAATCCTCGCCTGAATTCAAGCTTTCTACACTTTGCAGCACTCATCTATCAGGTCACATTCTGCACCCAGCTACGTGAATCACACTGAAACGAGACCAATGTGAGGGGGAGGGGGAAGACACTCCTACATCGTGTTCAGTCCTCCCCACTAGTGCATTTGAGATTCTAGTGGATTCGAGCTATTTCATGCAGTTACAATAGTTAGTATTAGTTTACATGATAAGTTGCATTCTCAGTCATCGAAACACAGAGAGCAGTGGAGAGATTGAGCCACACAGTGTTCCTTGGGTTTGTGGGGGACGGGTCTGGCTCAACCTGTAGATGTTATGATAGGTCCTCAGCTCTTAGTTCTGCCTTGTTTTCAGTGTGGGGACCCAAGACGTTTTCTACACTCTTGCTGCACTGATTTTTTATTTGTATCTTAAACTACATAGTGTCAGTCTTTTTTAATATCTACTTTAGAGCTAGAGCAAAATATATTGTCGACTCTTTCTGTATTATTGTAGGATACAATAAGATTTCTTTAGGTGTTTATTTATTTATTTATTTTTTATGTTTTTGTTTTAACAGTCAATTATGTCATTAAGATACAGTCTATGATGGATTTTCAAATGAGGATATACTTGTGTTATCGAGTCCAAGTAGTGTTATTAAAAACTGTATTATTTCTTTTCTTTTGTATGATCTAAAGGATTGTATTGTGCAACATTTTTTTATATTGTAAAAAAGCTCTTCAATTTATGGAAATTATTTTGAGATTTTTTATTTTTATTTTTTGTATTTTTAAACTTAGCTTGTGTCAAGGGGATTCAGAGCTTATCATTGCAATCCATTGATTATTTTGAGAACAAAGACCCATGTTTGTTGGGCATGGATGTACTCCAAAACAATAAATTAGTGTTTTCCATTGTTAATATGAAACTTTTTACAGAACATTGTAATTGTTTCAAATAGTATTGAATATTCCATTCCATGTGTTGATAAAAATGTTTTAGTACAACACTAAATAAGTAGAACCAATTGCTTTAGCACCTAAGTTTGTGCTTAAATATTATTTAAGTAGTAGTTTGGTAATACAAAGAATTTTGAAAGCCAACTTAATTATATATTTGATTCAATGTTAACTTTACAAGTTAGTATATTTTAGTCAAAACATATAGAGAGTTGTAATATTTCTTCATTGCTTGTCCAATTAAATAAAATTAGGCTCAAGATTTTTTTTTCAATTCAGACTATAATTAAAATAAATCATTAAACACTTTGCTTTAAATATTTATTAGTTGGAAATATTTATTTTATAATAATTTAAATAAATATTACCTATCTTTCAAAAAATTCAATAAGGTAAGACTTATTAGTTTCACTACATATAATTTCGAGATAATAAATTAAATTTCCAAGTTCAAAAACTAGCATAAGATATTAAATTTAAATTATTGAATTAATACTAAAAATACTTCAATAAATATTTGCAATAACTACCTCTTTAAAAAACTATTGTTATAATTTATTTAAAACTATTAAAAAATATTGTTACATATATATATATATATATATATATATTATTAATAAATTAATATGTGATGAAATTTTAAATTGAATGTATATAATTTACTAAGATATCAACTAAAACATAAATACTACATTGTAGTATTTATAAATAAAAGGCTTGCATAAATATTTTTATGTTTGAGAATATAGTTTTATTATAAAGATTTAAGAATATAATAATTTCTTACAATATATCAACAATGTGAAGGTCTTTATAAATTAACTTGCATTTATAGATATTATAGTGGTAGATAGAAGTATTGTAATGACATTGTTAAAAAGTTTGTTTCTACTATTTAAATTCGTGACAATTACATTAAAGATCACATTATAATTTTATATATGGTTTTATAAAAAATACAAAAATCATATTGCTAATGATGATGTAGTACTAATTATATACCATCTTAAAGAAAGAAAAACCAATCATAAATAAGGTGAGCCACCTATTTATCATAGTTATAAAAATTTTAGTTATATATCTTATATTTATTAAATAATAATAAATAACTAATGTAAGAAGGCATATTGTACTAAAGATAATAAGAAGATGCATGATAACATCTTTACGGTCTTAAATATTACTTATTCTAACATATTTTATAAATAGCTTATAGACTTAGATACATAATACATATATTGTTAAATTTGAATGTATTTGATAAAGATAAGTTTATTCCAAAAAACAATAGATTTATGAGGAATGATATGATATTATAAGCTATAAAAAATGCTTCTATAGTTATAGTAGAAAAAAACCAAGTAAAGATAATAAGATCCAAGGATGTAATAATAATATATATATATATATATATATATATATATATATATATTTTTTTTTTTTTAAAATTATAAAGAATTATTTTAACAGTAAGAAATTTGTTTTGTTTGTATAGATGGTACATAAATATTGTAAATGGAAAAACCATTATATTGATATAATATATAAAAAATAATTATTTTTACAATGTAAAAAAATTGACAACAAATAAAGTGAAAAAATAAGAACCACAAGCTAGGAACTTGATATGTAATACACTTGAACATGAAAAATTTAAAAGTAGTACTAAAGTAGTAAGTAGAATAAATTAATATTAAAATTTTAATCCTATTTTTTTTGCCAAAAGTTTGGATATAAAAGGTAAAATTTTATTATAAAGGTTTCAAAGTATTTCTTTTTTGGATGTTATAAAGGAGCCATGGTGTACTGATTAATGTATTTGGACACCAAGAAGATCTTATGTTATTGCAATGTTAGTGTTTATAAATGTTGCAAATCATTGGAAGAATTAGAAAAATACATTTAAATCTAAAAATTATGGACCATGTACTACTATTTTTATTTTTATTTTTATTTTTAAGGATATGTAATAAGAAAATATAAATATAATTTAAAAAAAAATCAATGTTGCCAATAACAAGAAAAAATTAATTGCTTTACAAAATTGAAGTCAAAATTAAATAGGAATTACAATATAATAAATATACAAAGAAGAAGGTAATGCAAAAGGCTCTTAGAAATAATATTGTAGAAGAAGATTCAGATAGAATTTTTTTATAAAAGAATATATACATAATGAAGACTTTTTGAATGCAGAGAAAAATTGTATCTTTTTTTAAAAGGTTCATACAGATATTACATAAAAAATTCTTACTTATGATTTTATCATTTTTTAATTAAAAAATTAATTTTAGTGATGCATAAAAAAGGAAATTATAGATAATAAGTATAATTCTATTTAAACTAATAAAACTTAGAAGTTAAAGTCTTTTTTAAATGGTTGCAATGCCATGTGTTACAAATAGGTATTGAAGACTATAAAAGAGGTGTAATAAGAGATTTTACATAAAAAAATAAGATAAGTAGTAAAAAAAGTTCTGAGAAGTCCAAAAAATAGATTATAACATGGTATTTGTACTAATAGCTAAGTTTACCATTAATAGATATATTTTAGCTATTGGAATAATATTAATTTTTTTAATCCACTAAATGAATGAAAATAAAAAAGCTTTAAAAGAAAACTAGAAGATAAAAATATTGACTATTCAAAGCAATCTGTGCAACAAATATTCTTTTTTGATGTTTTGATTTTATGTTAAAAAACTATAGTATGGATAATAAAAAAAACTAAGAATATGGCATTAAAAAATTAATGAAAATTCCTTGGAATTAGATATGAGTGTAATATTGTTAATCATAAATTTCAATTTAAATAACAAGAATTCTATGTAATGAAGGTGTTTATTTATGTCAATGATGAAATTATATTTTTAAACAACAAGGATTAAATAGATGAATTAAAGTCCATGATTAAAGATGAGTTAAAAAATTACAAGCCTTGAATTTTGGCTTCAAAGTGGAGTTTGTGAAGAATTGAGCTTTATATATTATTACTGCTTTTTAAAATAAATTTACTTAAAAATTCATAAATATATTTAATATAAATTATTGCAATTAAATTTAAAAAATATTTTGTATCAAGATAATGCTAATAAATTAATCACATGTAAGTATAATGTATAAGTAAAAAAAAATATAAAATTTATCATAAAAATTAGTATTATATTTATTGAAATATGAAATATTAGATTCAATAAACTAATTTTTTATTTTTAATTAGTTTGGTGCATTGATAAAAATCTAAATTATAAAAAAATTATTGAAAACATATAAAAAGAAATCCTAAAATGCCCCAAAGAAAACATGTATTTTAAGTTTCTCTTAAAAAATTAATGCATAGACTTAAAGAATTATGGAAATAAAGATTCAATTGGTGTTACAAATAATAAAAAATCTACTTTTAAATATACTTTATATCTCGGTAAAAAATTTGTCTTCTAAAAGAGAAATTGAAAAAAAATCATATATATATATATATATATATATATGTACACACACATCTATTATCTTTAACAAAAATAAATAAATTTAAAAATTCAATGCATTATGTCTAGATTAAATATACTAATATAAAGTATAAAGAGGTAGAAATTAAAAAATTAGATAAATATATTCTTATATAGATTGCATAGTGGCAAATGTGTAAATAATATCTATATATATATATATATATATATATATATATTTCTAAAATTAAATTAATAAAATAAAATAAAAGAACCATAAGATAGACATCTCTTTTTTATCTTGTGGATATCTTCTATCCTACACACTCTTGCATACATACAAAAATACTGTTATTTACACTAAATATTTTTATAATAAACTTACAGTAAAATAATTTAAAATAGAACTAATAAAATTTTTAAGGTATGTAAAGGAATTACATAAATTTTATTATAAAATATTTTTTAGTTTATTAAAAAATGTATCAAAAGCCATTGCATACAAATACTTTATTCTAAATTATTATTATTTTTGTTTTAGTATAGATAAGAATTTTATTGTGTGTGTGTAGAGGTGTGGTATGGAAGGGGTGTCTATATAATAAAAAGAGAGTTCTACATAGTAAAAAAGAGGTGTCCACTCATATATTTTTTAAAAAGTAAACTACTTTTATTATTTTTAAAGTAAGAGTAATAAATAATAACAATTATATGTAGGAAATTTTTAAATTGACACACCCATCTTAACCATTGTCAAAACGTTCTCCATTGCCAGATTTGTATTGATAAAAAAATCAATAAAAAAATGATTTGATTCTTAACCAATGATGATGGATGGATCAGTTTAGTAAATGCTTAAGTCAATTTAACAATTTTTTATATTTAGTGTTAGATTTTTTTTTAATTTTAAAAATTACATTTAGTGATAAATAATTCTCATTGAAGTCAAAAAAATTGATTGGTTAAATTGGTTGTGAAGGCAATTTTATTGAATTAGCAAGTTAAGAAATTGTAATGGTAATTTGTTGATATATCATATTAGTAATTACATAGTATATATATATATATATATATATATATATATTAAAAGTAGAAAATTTCTTTACAATACAAAATTTTAGCCATGCAATGCAAGTGCAAGTATTTTAGATAAATTTTATCTTTAGGTAGTTGAAAAAATAATATCATTTGTTATAGATAAGCAATTAAGTTTGTCTATATAAATATAAATTAATTTAGGTTAAAAAAATGAAAATAAATATATAATTAATAAAATTAATTTTAAAATTATTATTTATTAACATAAAAAATTTAATATTAAAATTATTTATTTAAGGAGTTGTAATAATAAAAGAATTGATATATATGATAATTAAAAAAAAATCTTTGTGCATGTCCAACTAACAAATATAAACTATTAAAGCTTAGTTTTTTTACAAAAGCAATTATAGTGTCCAAATTTATATTATTTAATATTTAATTATTTTAAAAAAATTCTTATAATATAAAAGACGAAACTACAAATAATTTAATATTTACTTTAAGTAGTGAAAGTTGTATTATTTGCATAACATAAAATTATTTTATTATAATTAATAAAATAATTAAATAAAACTTTTAGTCTTTTTATTTAGAGCTTTATTTTGATAAAATAGATAAATATGTCTATTACTACTAAAAATAAATAAATTTAATTAGCTTCCATTATGTTCAATTCATAAGAAGATTTTTTTTAATTAAAAATAATAAAAGAATTTACTAACTGGTGTATTTATATTTAAACTAAAAAGCTTAAATATTTAGCTTTAAAGTTTTGTAATCTTAAAATCAAAAAATATCAAGGTATAATTAAAAATAAAATTATTTAAATTTACTGTTTTAAATATATATTATATATAGAAATATTTTATAAAAATTTATTAGAGCATCAATTGCATGAATTTAATATTTTGATATTGAATATTGTAATTAATTTTTGGTTTAATATCTAATTAATAAATGTTACATAAAATATAAATTTAAATATTTTATTTGGAAAAATATAATTTTTTTCTTAATAAAATATTATTTAAGAAATATTGAGGTTAGCATAGATTTTTTTAATATACTTTTGTAATTAGAAAAAAAATCTTTGCATTCATGTATGTAGTCTTCAACATTCTTACTTTATTTCGCTTTGCCATAAAATTAATGACACTATAATCATGACACCAAAATAAAAATCTATATTTAAAGTAAAATTTTATTATTATAAATGGTATCATTCATGGTGTTCTAACTTGATTTCAACTTAAATTGGTTTTAAGATACATTAAACAAATTACAAGTCTTTGTATTAAAAGATAAGATTTCTTCACATAGCTAAAATTGAATCTTGCTTCAAAATTTAATGGTTACATGAAGATTGGTTGATGCTAATAAAAACAAATACCTAAATATGCTTATTTATAAGTGTAAAATTTGGATTTAACGGTTGCAATCATGTAAATGATTCTAACAAACATCCTTTTAAGAAAAAAATTTAACAGAAAAATATAGTGGAGATGGAAGTTACAGATAAATTTTGCTAATTTGCACCATTTGATGCAAGCAAAAACATAGGATACAATAGAATACATATATGCATGTATATACAAAAAAAAAATATTTATGATAATTATTTTTCATAAAAATCGCATAGAAAGAAAATATAAATAATAAATAAAAAAATCTAAAATAAAATAATATTAATAGTAAAATGTAATAAAAATTTAAACAATCTAATTTTTTTTATTGCATCTAAAATAAAAAGAAAATTACTGACTAAATGTGGAGTAATTTTTAAAAAATATAGTGTGAGTTTTTACTATTAATTTGCATAAAAGAATTGTATGATTTTGTAATAATAAAAAGTTATAAAATAATAACAAGAATTATATACTTGAGGTTATTTCGGAAATTTCCAAAATTAACTATCTTTTTTAAAAAACAGTATATAAATTTTAATAAAAAAGGATTTATATATTAATTCTAATATTTATGAATAGTGATTTCGTAAATTTTAGAAAAAAAATGATTGTTGTGCTAAGAACTAGTTTGATTAGTAAATTTTATAAGTTTAAAAATTAAAGCATAAAAATAGTGTTCATGTTCATCATTATAATATTTAACTAGATAAAGGAAAAAATAAAATATTTAGAAAAAAAAAAACAAGTATTTCTAAGAACAAATTGACATTAGATAATACCTCAAATATCTTAAGTTTTTAAAAACGAATATTTTATTGATCTATTTAAGAATTGATTTTTGAACTATTATCCTATTAAATGATTGATATGAAAAATTAATCAAATTCAATGTGCTGATGTAAGAATAATTTAAAAAAAAATAATCACAAGGTTTAAATTTTTAAAGAAGGAATTTAAAATAACATTAGATTTGATATGTTATAATATCTAATTCTTCTTATTTTCTATTTATTTTTTCTTAAATATTTATTTTATTTATCTTATAAGGAGTAAATTGCATCTTTTATAATCTAAAAAAAAAACTTCTTGGTCCAAATTTTTTTTAAATATGAATTCATAGAATTTATTGAATTATAAAATTAAAAAGATTGGATTCAATAATTCTTTCAAAATTAATGTTGTAAACTTTTCATATAAATTTTAAATTTTGATATTAAAATAAGGATTTAAGAGCTATTTTTTTTAATAATTTGAGTCTAAAAATAAACATAAATATCTGATAAAAGTTACAAGTTATAATTAATTTTTTAAAAAAGAGAAAAAAATTATTCATAGGATTAAAAATTTAGAATTCAACATTAATATTTTTAACACAATTAAATTTTTTTGAAATTTTTTTATTTTTATTTTTTTTACTTAAGATCATACTTTAAGATTTTTAATTTATTTCTTTCAATATTTAATATTTTATTATTATTATATGATGCTATAATTTAGGATTTATCTTAGGATTAGAATTTTGTCATTTAAACTAGATTTAAAAGTACAACTTGATTTATGAAATTAAAATTTAGAAAAAATTTATATCTTAAGTTTGATTAAAACTTTAGATTCACATGAAATTTTTAGAATTCAAAGTTCAAAATCAAGATTAAAATTCAATGATTATAAATATTTAAAATTTTAATTTTATAGTTAATATAATTTTATATTATAATCCAATAAAAGATAAATTATAACTAAATTGGATCTTATTCAAATCAAACATATAGAAGAAAATTTTTAAGTGTTAAGAAATTGGATCTTAAATATAAGTGTTAAAAATTGCTTAAGTGTTAATTTTTTTTAAGTATTAAATCTATATGATTTATTTTTAAGTATTAGGTTTTAATTTTTTTTAAGTATTAAGAAACAAAAAAATATAATATTATTTAGCTATTAAACATCAAAATTATATATATATATATATATATATATATATATATATATATATATTTCTTATTTTTATAATTAATTTGATGTAAATCATAGATAGAATCTGATAGTTTTTTTTATGAATAAAAAAATATAAATATTTTTACAAAGATTTTTACAAATCATGATTTTTTAAAATTTATTAGTATCATTTTATATCTAATGATATTAACAAAGAAAGAAAGTAGACAAATAAAAGATAGTTACAAGATAAAAACTAGAATGACTATTGCTAAGTACAAAGAGACTAGAGATTCTTGAACTAAGATAAGAATATAAAAGAGACATTGATAAAAGTGAAGAAGGCTTCATTCTTACTTTTATATAAACTATCTAATTAAAAAGACACGCATCAACATTCTATAGATAATTTAACATGTATTTAATTTGCAAGCCATGTGTATAATTTTCAAGGCAAGTTTCCAATATGTGCACTAAATGGTCTACTTGTATTACAAGTTGCTAATATGTGTAATATATAATACTCAATCAATCACCTATAAATACTTGAAAAGTCAAATCTATACCTACAAAGTTTTTTCATAAGTTATTATCAAATATACCTACTTCTATTTAATTTTTCTTATTTTAATAATTGATATTTTTGTAAATTCATTTTTTTTCTTGAGGATAAGTTCTAAAAAGAGTAATAATTGCATGCTAAGAAAGTACAAGATACAATAAATTGTATTTGCTATATACTTTGATCTTTGTTCTCTTTGAAGGTAGTTGATAGGTCCTTTCAACAATGGATAGTATTCCATACTAAGGCGTAAAGATCACTTTTTTATTTAATTATTATTGAAGCTTTCATAAATTTTTTTAAAGATATATTTAAAATAATAATAGAAGTAGTTTTTACCTCCAATCCTATCATCAAATACTAAGAATCTTTTCTAAGATTGTGATATCAAATGAATTATATCTATTTAAAGAAAAATATGTTATTCTTTAAGATCTTCATTTCTATTATACCTTCTTAAAGATTGTGACAAATTCAATGACTTGTTTGATAAGTCAATAAAAGGTAGTTCTTGAATTAAATTTGTTAGTTGTTGATTTTTTTTTTTTTTTTTTTTTTTTTTTTTTTTTTTTTTATCTTTTTAATGTTACAAATATAAAAAATCACAAATAAAGAATGAATGCAACCTTCACTAAACTTACTTTGCTTTACAAAAAAATAAATTTTGACTCTTTATCTTGATTTTAATAGATATTATTAATAAAAAGCATCAACCTTTTATGTTGAATTTGCAAGATTTGTAGATGGCTTTCATATGTATTTACTTATATTAAATCTATATGATAATACACATGAAAGCCATCTACATCATAATACAAGATATTTCAATCTATTTTGGCATTGCTTTGAATCTAAAATCTCTTCTACTTTAAATTCTTATTTATTGCTTATTTTTATATGAAAAGATAGCATTTGTCTTATTTTTGGTATATTCACTATTATGTATGATTTAATGAGAGATACATGGAATATTAAATGGATCTTTATAGATTCCAATAAATATAATTAATGAAGCTCATGCTCTTTTATATTTTTGGAGTAAATTAAAATATTATTTAAATACTAAATAAAAAATATCAAAAATTTCTTTAAAAGTATCATTCATTAGGTATTGAAAAGCAACTGATATCTTTGTGAGTCCAAAAGACATGATATTATATTTAAAATATCTATATCTAATTCACATTATTTTATTTAATTTTTTCTACTTATTATATTATATGTTCTTTATTAATTTATTTTAATATGGATCTTTGTTTGATTTAATTAATAAAAAATTAATATTATAAATAAAAAGTAGCTATTATTGATGGTAATCTTGTTGAATCCTTAATAATCTATCTATATATATATATATATATATATATATAAGAATCCATCTTTTTTCTTTATAAACAAGATGGAGATTCTTACTAGACAGTTTGAATGGCATATAAAAATTTGGCCAAATTCTTATCAATAATCTCTTTAAGTGAATCCAATTTATTTATTGATAAGTAGTAGATTGATCCAAATGATAATTAATCTGCTTCTTATAGATCAGTTGAGTAATTATAAGAATAATGCTTTAAAATAAAATCATATTTTTTTTTTATAAAAGAATATCTTAATAATCATTATAATGACTTAGAATGCTCTTTGAAGTTTTTTTTATCATTAGAAATAGGTGTAGAATAAATAAAAAAAGAAAATCCTTTTTTGCACTATATATACAAGTTTTTATACTGTATATAAAGATTTGTTTGTATTTGACTTATGACTTTTCACTTAATTAGCAAAAGTCTTGATCATATTATGAAAAAAATTAAAATTATAAGAAATTCAATCTATTCAAAGAATATACTTTTTTAGCCATAATAAGTCTAAAATAAATGATTTAAAAATAAATCTAATAATATTAAATATTATTAAATTACTATAACTATTTTTTTAATATTTATAAGAATAATTTCATGCGTAATATCTCCAAAAGTTAAAAAATAACTATCTATGAATTCTACATGTATTAATTTTCTTTTCTTTATTAAAAATATACTATATTTTTTAACAAATTCTTTATTTAAATAATAAATTAATATTTTTAAATATAACAAGATAAAAGCTTTGTAATTTTTAGGTCCTAAAGAAATATCAATTATAAATTTTGTGTAAACAAAGATTGTTACACATAACACATCAAGTGCTACCAACCAATCATAAAGCATGTAATTTAAACCAAATACAAATGTACACCTAATACATTTTCAAGAAAACATTATAAATCTACATCAAACTAAGTCAAGATATCTTTCATACCTCAAAAGAAGAATCCAAGAGTATAAGTGTGAAAATAAAAAAAATCCTAAAGCTTTACTAAAATGGCTAAAACATCATAGCTAAGCAAGTCCTTAGAACAAATTCTCTTACTCTAAAAATCACTTATAAGATTTGTCTTCACAAAAATATCAAGTCAAGGATTTTTTTTTCTATTTAAGTACTCAAATCTTAAATGATATGAACAAATCAACTAACAAAAAAACTATCAATGGATGAAAAAATATTAATTAAATCAAACTATATACATCTAATGAGTTTTGGCACCCGATGCCTTATTACGTGATAACTATTGTATAAACAAAGATTATTACATACAACACATTGAGTCTTACTAACCAATCATTTAATATGTAATTTAAATCAAATACAAAAGTATACTTAATATATTTTTAAATACCTCATCTAATTGATTAAGAGTCCTTCAAGTCAATTAGGACTACAAAATATATATTTTTGAAGATAAATGCTGCCATAATATGAATGCCAAATTGTATTCTCTCAAACTTAGTATTGTAGTAGTTAAACCACTACAGTGTGTAATATATACAATAAAAGAAATCTTCAATCTTTATTAAGAGATGATGCATGACTAGAGGACTTCTTATGATAAAGACAAATCCAATCTCTTTATGGAAGAATCAAAAGAGATAGTGTCAAACATGCCATATGCCATTGATATTAGCATTGATCACATAAAAGTATAGTAGCAATCTTTTTCTTCTCATTGCATACAAAACAAAAAAGACCAATTGGCACAACTGCCAATTCAAGATGTATAGAATTATTAGTAGAAAGATGACAAAGAGCACAATTCTTTGAATGCTTTTGGCATTCTTATCCATCTTTTCTTTCTAATTATAAAATACTACTAAATAATACATTCTTTACATATAGAATTGTATATCTGCCTTAACATCAAGTACTGTTAGTACCTCATATTGCAAATATATATATAAGCTCTTTTAAAGAATCTTTACAACTAGGATTGATAAGATCTACTATAAATATGAGCATATTGCAAAGTATTGTGATGTTGAACAATAGATAAATTTTCTTAAGGCATAAGTATGGCTTGTTTAAAGAACTTTGCTTGGTTATGTAAACATTGAGCTCAAACATTAGGATCATTTAGGTCTACAATTAGAGCTAACTTTTCATGTACTAAGCTATATAGAATTACCTTCTATCTATATAATAACTAATAAGGAGTATAAGATGCCAAAGATGCTTCTCTATTGAAGCAATAATTTATTGTAATTCATTGTAATATTAAGTTCTAATCACAATGGTTGCCATAAAGTAATCTATACTTTTGTAATTTATGTTTGATAGTCTGTACAACCTGCTTAGCTAGGCCATTTTCCTCAAGATATTTTTTAGATGTGATACAATGATCTATCAAAACTTTAGTTTATAAAGCTTCAAAACTTCTAAGAAACTTTCTTCTTTGATTTGTTAAGACTTCAATAAGTGTTCCAAAATGTCCTAATACTTGATCAAGAAAAGCCATAGCTACTAATTTTGAAGAATTTTGTCATAAAGCTATAAGTTCAATCTACTTGCTAAATGGTTTGTCATGACTAATACATATTTAGTTCCATTGAGATAATAATAAGTAGTATAAAAAAATCCAAAGTCCAACAATAGCATAAATCCATAAAAAATAATCGCTTCAATTGAGGTGATAAAGTATTAAAGCTTGATCTAACTTGATTATATACTTTATATCAAGAAACATATGTAGCCACTTGTTAATACATACCACTCCATGAATATTAATTATACAATATAGAATGTGTCTTGTCCCTTTCAAAATGTTCAAGTTCTTTATATACTTGACGTATTAAAGAGACTCTTTGATTTAGTCCTAGAATTATGTTCTTAACTCTATTAAATCATATATAAAATAAAAAATTATTTTGTCAATAAAATCTTATTATTTGATAATTAATCCTATCTCTTTTTATATTAGAGATAGCTAAAGGAAATATTCTTTGTTGAAACTTGTGCAAGACTACAAAGTCTTTTCATACATTATTAATTAATTGATTCTTGTCCAATTCTTCATCTGAATTTTAGTTAAGAACCATGGTTGCATAACTTGATATTAAAGTCAAGTATGAAGCCGCATGCCATTGAAAATTGCTTTTCAATCAAAATCTCCATGCCACCAAGTTTTAATTAAGTCTTCTTTTGAAGGATATGGATTACAAGAAAGTCCATCAATATCCAAATTGATAATGCTTGCTTGATGCATAACCTCAAAATTATATTTTTGAAGCAACAAAGTCCATCTTATAAGCTTGCCAATAAGCTTGTCTAATTCCATAAGCTACTTTAAATATTAATAATAAATTATTAATATAAAATATTGACCATAAAATAAGATTAAAAGTAAAAAATGACCTAAATTATTGCCAATGCTTTTTTTTTATAAAATAAATAATTTGAATTTATATTATTATTACTTCTAAAAGAAAATGTAATAACATATTTTTGTCTTATATCATCTTTTTGTGTCAATATTTTTCTCAATCTTATTATACTTCAATCTGTATATAGTTGAAAAGGTCCATTAGCATCTAGACATTGAAGCACTCGAATTGAATCCAACTTTTGCTCTAATATATTGAAGGCATATTCTTGCTTATGACTCCAAGTCCATAGTTGATCTTTGTTCATGAGAATAGTTGTTAGGGACATATTCCTTAGAACTTTCTAGAGAGAAGTTTCTAGAACCTTCTAGAAAACAAGCCTCTGGAACCTTCTAGAAGAGAAGCCTCTGGAACCTTTTAGAGAGAAGTTTTTAGAAGCTTCTAGAAAGGAAGTCTCTGGAACCTTCTAGAAGAGAAGTTTCTAGAAGCTTCTAGAAAGGAATCCCCTGGAACTTTCTAGAAGCTTCCTAGTTAATAAAAGTAGCTCAAGAAGTTTCTAGAACCTTCTAGAAAGGAAGCCTCTAGAACCTTCTAGAAGCTTCCTAGTTAATAGAAGTAGCTCGAGAAGCTTCCTAAATAGGAGTATATATAGGGATCGAGGCTGAAGAGTTCTTCAGTCTCGACAACACATCTCTTGGAGTTCTAGCTCACCTTTCTGGTGTTGTTCTTGTACTCATCTGTTTAATCTAGTTCTGCCACTTCTTCTTGAACTTCTTGTTAGATTTCAAGTCTGTATTTTGTGTCTGTGACAGTTTGTCGAGACTACACTAACTTGAGATATCAGAGCTAGTTCTTTCTTAGTAGAGTGTGGATTATCCCTCTACTTGAAGGTATACTAGCTTTTTTTAGAGGTTGCGGATTATCCTCCTCTAAATTGATACTTCTTCTATTACAATATTGGAGTCTTATTCTTCTTGGAGAGAGTGGATTACCCCTCTTCTTGAAATTCTTAAGGCATTTTATAGGTTGTGGATTATCCTCCTATAAACCAATATTGCCTCTTATAGGGTCATTTTTGTCCTTCTTTTAGAATGGCTGGAGGTCAAGACATTAGTATGACAGAAAGTTCGGAGTCTAAGTTAGATGCTATTATGAATGCCCTTGCTACGTTATCACAAAGAACTGCAGAGATTGAAGGAGTGGTGGCAAGGCTTCATAATGATGGAATATCTGAGATAGCACAATCTAAACTACACCAGCCTCAAATTTCGGCACTTGGTGAAACAATTTTACCTCAGGTTCGACAAGAATCACCAATTCTACAACATAAGGAGCCTCGAGTTAGCCTTCCAGATAAGTTTGATGGAACACGTTCCAAGTTTCGAGGATTCGTCAATCAAATCAGGTTGATAACAGTTTTACAGCCCGAACAATATCCAATGGAGGAGTCACGTGTTGGGCTTGTTGGAACCTTACTTACGGGACAAGCTCTATCATGGTTTGCTCCTTTGTTTGAGAAACGATCATCCATATTAAACAACTTCGAAACCTTTTTGGAAGCATTTGCGGAAGCATTTGGTGAACAAGATAAGGTTCGATGGGCTACAACAAAGATCCGGTCGCTATGACAGGGGATGCGTTCTACATCAGTCTATGCTTCGGATTTCAGGCAATTAGTATGCGACATCAATTGGGATGAAGAAGCGTTGATGAGTCAATTCTATTGGGGTTTAAGAGATGATGTGAAGGATTTGCTGTTAACTCTTCCTGATCCACGAACGCTCAATGAAGCCATTAGCCAAGTTATGAAGTGCGATAATCGCCTATTCCAATGTCGCCAAGACTAACGCTCAAGACAACATACAATTCGCCATGCTCCAACTATGTCGGCAAGCAGTGTGAATTCGCATTCAGAGGTGGAAGACATGCAAATTGATGCGGTACGTATCAAATCTCTTACTATAGAAAAAAAAAAAGCGACGTATGGAGGAAAATTTATGCTTGTATTGCGGTGGAGAAGGCCACAAAGTCAAAAACTGCCCCAAAAAGCAAAATCGAGGCATAGTCAAGACTAGGGGAGTATTTGTTCAGGAAAACGAGGATGCCCAGCCACAGTAGGAACCGTGCGACTGGACAATGAAATATCCCAACAACAATCAGGTTCCTTTCTTTCTGCCCAACCTGCACTTTGTTTTACAATCCCTCTGTTTATCGGCCCTCAAAAATTGAGAACCTTAGCACTACTAGACTCAGGAGCATCTGCTTGTTTTTTAGACGAAGAATTTGCAAAGTGTCATAAGATCCCTTTAGTACAAAAATCAAAACCTGTTCATGTTGAGGTCATAGATGGGCGACCTTTATTGTCTGGTAGCATCACCCATGAATCAAAATCTATAGAAGTAACGTTTAAAGACCATAGTAGTCATATTATTTTTAATATTATTAGAACCCCATCAAATCCTATTATTCTTGGTCTTTCTTGGTTGGAAAAACATAATCCATTGATAGATTGGAGGTTGCGGAAGATGACTTTTCCCACAAAACCACCCAAGAAAAAACCTAGTAAAAAACCTCGAAAAAAGAAATCCTTATTCATTGGAGCAAGAGCGTTTATAAGATCATCTAAGGAGGGCACTCCATTTGTCATTTATGCGGCTCCAACTATCGAGGAGAAGATCTCAACAGCAAGTATACCGGAGCGATATAAAGATTTTGAAGACGTGTTTCAAAAGAAGAACGCCGACATACTACCGGAACACCGACCATATGATTGTGCCATAGACTTGCAAGAAGGAGCACAACCACCTTTTGGCCCAATCTATAATCTATCGCAAACGGAGTTGGCAGAGTTACGAAAGTATATCGACGAGAATCTAGCCAAGAACTTCATTCGTCATTCAAAATCATCAGCAGGAGCACCCATCTTATTTGTGAAGAAGAAAGATGGATCATTACGGATGTGTGTGGACTATCGAGGCCTCAATAAGGTAACAAAGAAAAATCGTTACCCATTACCCTTGATTACTAGTCTCTTAGAACAACTTGGATGTGCGAAGATCTTTACAAAAATTGATCTAAGGGGAGCTTATAATCTCGTACGAATCAAGGAAGGAGATGAGTGGAAGACAGCATTCCGTACAAGGTATGGTCATTTCGAATATAATGTCATGCCTTTTGGTCTTACCAATGCTCCAGTGGTTTTCCAACATATGATGAATGACATCTTTCGAGAACACCTCGACGATTTTGTTGTCATCTACTTAGACGATATTCTAATATTCTCTAAAAATAAGGAAGAGCATGAGGAGCATGTTCGTTTGGTCTTGGAGAAACTACGCAAGCGAGGACTATATGCCAAATTAGAAAAGTGTTTATTTCACTAGACGGAGATGGAATTTTTGAGGTTCATTGCGACTACAGAAGGTTTGAAGATGGACCCCAAGAAAGTAGAAGCAATCATGACTTGGGAGGTTCCGAAGACGGTTAGAGACGTACAATGCTTTCTTGGTTTTGCTAACTTCTATCGGATCTTCATCAAGAATTATTCTTAAGTTACTGCTCCTCTCACTCGATTAACATGCAAAGATAAGTTGGAATGGGGACCTTTGGCGGAGAAGGCGTTTCAAGATTTGAAGACAACATTTACTACAGCTCCAATTTTGGTACATCCAGACTTTACAAAGGCCTTCTATTTAAAAACTGATGCTTCAGATTTTGCTTTGGGAGCTGTGCTTTCACAAATGAGTGAAGATAAGAAGTTCCATCCAGTTGCATTCTATTCTCGGAAGTCCTCTACTGCTGAAATCAATTATGAGATCCACGATAAGGAACTTCTTGCTATAGTGGATTCTTTCGAAGAATGGTGTCACTTTCTTGAAGGAGCTGCACATCCAGTAACCGTATATACGGATCACAAGAATTTGGAGTATTTCATGACGGCTCGAGTTTTAAATCGGCGTCAAGCTCGGTGGAATATGTCGCTATCTAGATTTGATTTTGTTATCACTTATCGACCTGGAAGGCAGCAAGGACTATCCGATGCTTTATCAAGAAGATCGTATCTTGCACCAAAGGTTGGAGAAGCAGCGTTTGATCAACAATGTACAACGTTATTGAAGCCAGAGAGATTTCAACTTTGTGCTACTATTGTATCATTTGATGCTGACTTCCTAAACCAGGTACGTACTATGACCATTAAAGATTCAGTAGCCATTGATATCAAGCAACGTACCAATGACGACAAGTTCAAGGTGGAGGGAGATCTTTTATACTTTGAAGAGCGATTGTACATTCCAAAAGGACTAGCACGACTCCGAGTTCTTCAATCTCGCCATGATTTTCCAGCTGCGGGACATTTTGGATTCAATAAGACCTTGGAGCTTATTTCCCGAGATTTTTGGTGGCCTCAATTGTGGAAGGATGTGAAAGATTTTGTCCTCGCTTGTGACATCTGTTCAAGATCTAAGAATCCTCGGCATCGCCCTTATGGACTTCTACAGCCATTGCCAATTCCACGTCGACCATGGTCTTCAATTTCTATGGACTTTATCACGGACTTGCCATCATCAAACTCATTTGACAACATCTTTGTCATGGTAGATCGGCTTACGAAGATGGCACACTTTGTTCCTTGTAAGAAGACATCGTCCAGTGAAGTCACAGCAAGACTCTTTCTCGATAATGTGTATCGATATCATGGACTACCAGATGATATCATATCAGATCGAGGTACCCAGTTCGTGTCAAAGTTTTGGAGATCTCTCTTTGGGATATTGAAGGTGGATATCAAGCTTTCTTCAGCTTTTCATCCTCAAACTGATGGCCAAACGGAACGAGTGAACCAAGTCTTGGAGCAGTACTTACGATGCAGCATCAACTATCAGCAAGACGATTGGACTGCATATCTATCGCTAGCTGAGTTTGCATATAACAACACCCTCCATGCGTTGACTCAACAAACACCATTCTTTTCCAACTATGGGTATCATCCGAAGCTTGATTTATTGAGTCCGTCAACAAATAACAATCCAGCAGCTAAAGGATTTGTGAAGCAACTATCAGAGCTTCAAACTATGTTGAAGCTTCAATTACAATCCGCTCAAGAATCCTATAAGACGTCTGTAGATAGATTTTGGAATCCAGCACCTACTTTCAAAGTTGGAGACAAAGCCTGGCTTCTTCGACGAAATATCAAGACCAAGCGACGATGTGATAAGTTGGACTATCGAAGATTGGGACCATTTATCATCCAGAAGCAAATTAATCCAGTGGCATACCGGCTGGAGTTACCAGCTTCTATGAAGGTACATCCAGTCTTTCATGTTTCTCTGTTGGAACCTTATCGAGAGTCATCTTTTCTTGGAAGAGTGCAATGTCCGCCACCTAGTATTGAAATCGAGAACCACGAAGAATATGAGGTTGAAAAGATATTGAATTCACGGCGAAGGTGGAGAAAGTTAGAATATCTTATTCATTGGTGCGGCTATGACATTAATGAGCGAATGTTGTCGTGTTGTAACACGAGTATACAGTGAAAATAAAAAGAAAGGGGAATTTTATTAATATTCAGTTACCTCGAATATTAGGAGCATCGACCAACTCCAGTGCAAATACTGAGTGGTCAGGTTCAGTCACTCCGTTACAGTCAGCTCGGGCATACTGAAATGCTTCGTTCGATTCCAATAACGGGAGTCAGCAGGAAGAGAAGGACCAATTCACACGACCGGTTCGAAGAGCCAATTGGATCCAATTTCGAGAATCCAATCCGGGTCCTCTTATCCAATATGAGACCTGAATTGGCCGGTCAACCCAATGCAGTCTAATTACGGGAAATCCAGGTCTTACTATGGATCTTAGCCAATCTGACGCGAGGACAAATTTGACCCAATTACGGGAACATCCAGGTTACTACTGGACTCTTATCCAATATGAGACCTGAATTGGTCGGGCGACTCAATGTGGTCTCGATTACGGGGTTCGATTCTGTTTTAGGCTGTCTTGTTCTCTGTGCCGTTTCAGGGAACGTTGTTTTCGGTAAATGGATTTCTTAAAGGTAAAAACGGAGGAGAAAGCTCTGACGGCGAGAGCCAATTTTGGATCCAAGCTTGACGGTGGGAGCCAATTCCGGATCTAAGACGGAAGATTGAAGAAATTCAGAGGATAAGGTTAGGGGGGATATAGTTTTGAAGAGGGGTTTTTTTTTTTTTTTTTTTTTTTTTTTTCTCTGGGAATCGGGGGGAGCTAGTTTTCAAGCTTTTGCAAGGTTACTAGTTTGGTTTTCATTGGAGGTTTTTGAAGATCAAAGGGATTAGAGAGAGGAGCTTCACGCTTCGGGTCGGGGAAGGAAAGACAGAGAATTTGGATTTTTCTTCTTCGTAGAGTTTTGGGAAGGCTGAGGCAATCGCTGCTGAAGTCAGTATTGTAATGGTGAATCGAGATTTTTTGAAGTGGGTTTGAATACTCTTGACTGTTTTGTGAAATCGAGTTATGTCTGTGATTGAAGGATTAAAAGGGCGTCTATAGGATTGAGTATGCGGAGTGAATGAAATTTATTGGGTTAATCTAACAAGACAGTTAGTGGATATAAGATCATAAGTACAAAGCGGTATTGAAGATTAACAGTTTGGGTTGTTCGGGGTTCTCTGTAACGTCTAGAGACCTACCGGCTGGGACAAAAAGGACTTCAACAAGCAGTCAAAGAGCATCCGTATAGATTTACGGTACATTGTTGTAGTCGTTTATATTCCAGCAGTCAAAACTGATAGACTGCTTGACTATCGACGAATCTCCATACTACCTTCTACAGCCAGACGTCCGGCATGTTTTCGAGCAGGAAAGCACATAATACGACAAAAAGTGGTGAACCTGACGTAAAAGCTTGAGGTAGAAGGTATTGGATTTAGGTTGATTTTATCTTTATTTTATGGAAAATGAAAATAAAAATTTGGAAGGATTTTTGGGAGGAGTTTCTGGTGGGGAGTCTTCTAAAGAACAAGGTATGCACATGGATCCATCTATTGCTAGTTTGTTTCAAGCCTTCTCATTGTCAATGCAGCAACAGCAAAGCAATGATCGAAAGGAAGCTTTGGCAACCAAAGCATTGCAAGCAGTGGTCAATAAAATTGATCAATTTGATGGGAGGAATATTTCAAGGTATTTAAGATGTTATGTTCGTGAAATGGAATTAAATCGGGTTTCTGAGAAGAAAATGGTTGCACTATTTAGACTTGCCACGATACCAGAGATAAGAGACCACATTACATCGATTACGGATCGTTATGGGAATTCATGGGAGGATTTTTCACATGCATTGAAAGATGAATATTTCTTGGAAGATGCTGATCGCATTACTAAGAAGCTATTTCTGGGATGGATTGAATGGCCCAATAAGAATTTACAAGCAACAGAGCTACTAAGGGAATTTGAGAGGCAGTACTCTCAATTATCGAAGGTAGAAAAATTGACATTGGAGCGGAATAAAGTTGATCTATTTCTTCAAGCTGCTGATGGAGAATTGCAAGAGAAATTAGAACCCCTTCTTGAAGACAAAGAAGAAGATGAAGGATTGACAACGAAGTAGAAGAACGTTGAAGATGCGGTGGGGTTGCTTACAAAAAAAGAAAGGAGGAAGGATAGGAGTAATATTCTGAAAATAGTACAAGCACCCAAAGCTCCAGTACGTACAACACCACCAACAATGCCTACAGTTCAACCTTCGACATCCTTGTCAAAGAAAGCAGATATGGGTATGAAAGAAATTATACGAGGAATGCGAGATCTTCAAATCAAATTGGTAAGACTTGAAGAGAATACTTCTATAAATAATTCGAAGAATGTTTCAAAACAAGGATATGTACAAAGATGCATTTGGTGTGATGATGCTTCACACACTAGAAAAGATTGCAATGAATTTAATAATATGATACGGCAGGGAATTATTTGCTGGAAAGATGGAAAGATAGCATTGAAAAATAGAGAGGATCTTCTTCAAACCAATTTTGGCAAGGGAGGAATGAGAGCATTGGTTCAAGATTACTTAAAAGAGCATGAAACAGTAGCACGAGAAAGTGCAAGTTATGGTGCTAGAGTAGATGATGAAATTGGTGGAAGTACGGAAACTAGTGAGTTTTGGGCTTCTACCGTTTCTACAATGCAAGAAGGAAAATTACCTCGAGAAGCGTTATTGAGAACTGCAGCTATAATACGAGAAAGAACAGGTTGGGAGGATCCTGTTGAATCTCTTTCAGTTCATGCATATATTGCTAAGAGCCAACATGAAGCTTTGATGGAAGAAAAGAGACGAGGAAATTTTGATGATACTAGAGAAGGAAATTCTTTTAAGAGGCAAACTCGAGGAGACAAGGCTCAGTAGGCAGCTTCATAAGAATTGCCTGTAAAGGATACCTCATCATCATTGGGAGAAAAAACAACGGAGACAAAAGATAAGGGCAAATCAATTGCCTATAAGCTACTTTCTGACATTGAAGCGGCAACAAATTTGAAAGGGGTGTTGGAAGAACGTATATTAAACGCTAAGGTGGAATTCACATTAAAAATAGTCTTGGGAATTGCAAAGAAGGAGTTTCATGATGTTATCATTGACAGCATTAAGCGAAAGAGGCAATTAATGGGCGAAACTGGAATGAGTCATGCTATTGATGCAAGAATATGTTGAGATGAAGAAGAGGTTGATATTGGTTACAAGCAACCAACAAATGAAAAGAATGGGTATAATCAACGAGTACGTTTCGAAGATTCTAGTGATAAGGAAATGGAAACTTTGAGCCATTATACTCGAAAGCATTGGGCAAGGGCAACTACTGAGGTATTGGTGAAGGTAGGAGATATAGATGAACCAATAGTTGCTTTGGTCGACCATGGTTCTGAAATAAATCTCATGTCTAAAGATCTTTATAAGAAGCAAAAATGGCCAATTGATATGGAACATGGATGGGCAATACGAGCAGCTAATAACACACGGGGCGAATTATATGGAGCTTGTCCAGATGTCAAAATTTGGATTGGGGATGTTGCGACGGAGCAACATTTCTTCGTTCAAGATACAACGTCTTATCCGTTGATTTTAGGACAACCTTATATCACGGCAACACGGATGGAAACAAAAGTACTTGACGATGGTTCTGCTTATGCAAGGGTACGGAGCGAAGATGGGAGGAAAGCTGTACAATTTCTAACAGTACCTCCTAACCATGAACAGAATCGAGATAGGTTGAGGGAGAAACCATTACCAAAGATTGTTGAAGGATTTAAGGATTTTGGGGAGGTACCACTGTAAAGCAAGATTATGGAGGTACAAAAGAGGAGGTACTCTCGCGAGATGAAGGTGCCTTTGATGCAAGTTTTATTGGTATATTGGAGAATGGAAATATTATGTATAAAAAAGTTGATGATTTTAAAAGAAAAGAAAGAAAAAGATTATATAATATTGAAGGACAATTACGCAAGATAGGTGCATTGCAAGATGATGAGAGGATTTTGGGTGTTTATGAAGAAAATGGACTGGAAGATTCATTGGAATTGATTACATCTATTGGGTTAGGGGATAATGATAAGATTGTTGAGATTCATTCGAGAGAGGTTTATACCATGCTTGAATCTTTTCAAGCACCAGAAGTCACAGTAGAGACGAGATATAAAATGGCAGATAAGAAGGTAAAGCGTGTTGCCGGACCATTACCAGAGGATTCTAAAGAAAAAATGGGAGAAGCATCAAAAGAAGCAAGTTTAAGAGATCTAATGAGTATTGGACATTAGTTTACTGAAGAGACTTTTGAAGAATTGAAGATTGGTTCTGATGGTTCTTTATTACCGGAGGAAATTACTTGCTTCAAAAAGATGTTGGCTAAACAAGGTAGATCGTTTTCCTTCGAATCTCATGAAATTGGGTGTGTGGATCCAAATATTATAACACCTATGGTTATCTTCACTGTACCGCATGTACCTTGGAATCTAAGACCAATTCCAGTACCGAGGGCACATTTACCTAAATTGATGGAACTATTGAAAGAAAAGATAAAGATAAAAATATTGGAACCTTCATTTGCGCCATATTCTAGTCGATGGTTTACGGTACCTAAGAAGAATGGGTCACTACGGTTTATTCAAGATATGCAGCCGGTGAATGCTGTAACTGTCAGGAATGCAGGAATTGGACCTATTGTGGATGAATTTGCTGAGGCGTTTGCTGGAAGGGCGATCTGTTCAATGGATGATTTGTATTCAGGTTATGATCGATTTCAACTTGCCGAAGGAAGTAGAGATATGACAACGATGAGGACACCGCTTGGATTGGTTAGAATGTGCACTCTTCCTTAAGGCGCGACCAACTCAGTTGTGCATATGATGAATGAGATGAATAAGGTATTGAGAGATTTTATTCCGGAAAAGACTATGCCTTTTCTGGATGATGTTCCTATAAAAGGGTGCAGAGAAGGAGACAAGGATGAAACTTTAGATACGAGGGGGTGTCACAGATATGTTGTTGATCATATACAAGATTGTGAAAAGATTTTAACTCGGCTTGGAGAAGTTCATCTTACATTATCGGGTATGAAGTCCGTATTTGGAGTACAAGAGGTTGTAATTGTTGGACATTTATGTGGATCTTACGGAAGAAAACTAGATCCGACTAAAGTTGATGCAATTGGAAGGATGAAAGAGGATTGTGATTCTTTAACAGAGGTTCGCAGGTTTTTGGGTGCATGTGTATTTTATCGAATCTGGATCCCTCATTTTGCTCACATAGCGGATCCATTATATGAACTGTTACGCAAGGATTACCGATTTAAATGGGAAGAAAGGCATATTCAGGCAATACAAAGATTGAAGAAATTATTGATGTCACCTCCAATATAGAGGAAGGTTGATTATAAGTACAATAGACCAGTGATTCTTACTGTAGACGCTAGTCCAATTGCCGTTGGATGGGCTGTGGGTCAAGATGATTCAAATGGGAGTAGATTTGCAGTTCGATTT
Organism: Physcomitrium patens; assembly: GCF_059467195.1. Classification (NCBI taxonomy): domain Eukaryota; kingdom Viridiplantae; phylum Streptophyta; class Bryopsida; order Funariales; family Funariaceae; genus Physcomitrium; species Physcomitrium patens. The sequence goes on along the minus strand of NC_143410.1, from coordinate 23,458,525 downwards.
GGGGCTAAAGTTTTAAGTATTCGTCAGCGTGCATATTCGCAAGTCAAAAGAGAACTTTGGGGAGTCGTTTCGGCTATGAAAGCTGAAAAGGACTATTTGATTGGGACAGTAGTAGTAATTGAAACAGATTGCTTGCCATTGCTTGGAATGATTATTAACTGTTCAACGCCAGATATTGCAATGTTGAGATGGATTGCTTATATTAAGTCACTAAATCCAGAATTTAAGCATATCACTGGGAAGGATAATTTAGTAGCAGACATGCTATCTCGAGCGAGATACGAGAGGGAGGACGAAATGGTTGAAGACATTGATGATGTCGGATTGAAATTCTATTCAATATCAAATCTCAATGGAGAAGACAAGCTATTTCTTGAAGAATCTTATGAAGGAGAATTATTGGATATTGGTCATTATTTGAATACCTTGACTAAGCAGGGGAATTGGCCTATAGAAAAATTCAAACAAATAAGAAAAAAAGCATATGGATTTTTACTTCGAGATGGATTCTTATGGAAGAGACCAAAGAAAGGAATTGGGATGCCACAACGAGTGATAGGCAAAAGGGAAGAAAAACTAAAATTATTAAAAGAGTTTCATGATAGTTTATGGGCAGGGCATAGAGGAATCTGGACTACTTTTGCTAAACTCAAGGAACGATATTGGTGGAAAAATATGTATCGAGATGTGCTCTCATTTGTAGAGTCATGTGAAATCTGTCAATCGTATTCTAATATCCGACACCGAGATGGTCTTCATCCTACATATCCTCTGGCTATTCATTTTAAATGGGTTGTTGATTTGGTTATTATGCCGGTTGGGTTATGGCAGATGAGATATTTGGTTTTAGCTCGTGAAGATTTATCAAATCAAATAGAAGGAAGAGCATTGAGGACAAAATCTACAGAGGGGATTTGTAGGTTTTTGCTTGAAGATGTCATTTGCCGTTACAGGTGCGTAGGAAAAATCACTGCAGATCATGGAGAATTAAATGCATAAGAAGCTCGTAAGTTCTTTGAAAGATGTGGAGTTAAACTATCACTGATTACTGCTTATAATCCAGAAGGGAATGCAAAAAGCGAACGTGGTCACCCACCGATTGTGAAAGCATTGCTTAAAGCTTGTAATGGGAAAGTTAAAGAGTGGCCACGACTTTTGTCATTTACATTATGGGCTGATCGAACAACACATAGTTCGGTGACATGATATATGCCAGTAGAACTTATGACAGGTCTAAAACCAATTATGCCGATTGAAGAAAAGGTACTTACTTGGAGTATGCTACTATGGGAAGATGGATTGACAAGAGAAGAACTTCTGGCTATTAAGATTCGACAATTGGAGCAAAGAACGGAAGATGTCCAGATAGCATTGGGAAGGTTAAAAAGAGCAAGGTTACAAAACAAGGCGCGATTCGATAAGCAACATCGATTGAGACCAAAAGCAATCGAGGAAGGTGACTGGGTACTTGTTTATGACAATAGTCTGGATAATCAACATAGTACTTTGCAAAAATTTTCAAAACGTTGGTTTGGACCATATGTGGTAACAACAGTTCATGATAATGCGACTTACTCGTTACGGGAGTTAGATGGTACAAAATTGAAAATACCAATTGCAGCGAAGCGAGTAAAAATATTTAAACGAAGACACACAAAGATGAATATGGAAGACCTTAATGAAGGTATAGAGATTCCGTAGCAAGAAGATGAAAGTGATTTGGATAATGAAGGTGACGAAGACGAACTGGACAAATACGTAGAGGATATATTCTGAATCAAATAGCAATTGGATAAATTGGTGCATATCGGAGGATGCACAGATTCAGAGGGGGTGGATGTCATGTTGTAACACGAGTATATAGTGAAAATAAAAAGAAAGGGGAATTTTATTAATATTCAGTTACCTCGAATATTGGGAGCATCGACCAACTCCAGTGCAAATACTGAGTGGTCAGGTTCAGTCACTCCGTTACAGTCAGCCGGGGCATACTGAAATGCTCCATTCGATTCCAATAATGGGAGTCAGCAGGAAGAGAAGGACCAATTCACATGACGGGTTCGAAGAGCCAATTGGATCCAATTTCGAGAATCCAATCCGGGTCCTCTTATCCAATATGAGACCTGAATTGGCCGGTCAACCCAATGCAGTCTAATTACGGGAAATCCGATTACGGGGTTCGATTCTGTTTCAGGCTGTCTTGTTCTTTGTGCCGTTTCAGGTAACGTTGTTTTCGGTAAATGGATTTCTTAAAGGTAAAAACGGAGGAGAAAGCTCTGACGGCGAGAGCCAATTTTGGATCCAAGCTTGATGGTGGGAGCCAATTCCGGATCTAAGACGGAAGATTGAAGAAATTCAGAGGATAAGGTTAGGGGGGATATAGTTTTGAAGAGGGGGTTTTTTTTTTTTTTTTTTTTTTTTTTTTTTTCTCTGGGAATCGGGGGGAGCTAGTTTTCAAGCTTTTGCAAGGTTACTAGTTCGGTTTTCATTGGAGGTTTTTGAAGATCAAAGGGATTAGTGAGAGGAGCTTCATGCTTCGGGTCGGGGAAGGAAAGATAGAGAATTTGGATTTTTCTTCTTCGTAGAGTTTTGGGAAGGCTGAGGCAATCGCTACTGAAGTCAGTATTGTAATGGTGAATCGAGATTTTTTGAAGTGGGTTTGAATACTCTTGACTGTTTTGTGAAATCGAGTTATGTCTGTGATTGAAGGATTAAAAGGGCGTCTATAGGATTGAGTATGCGGAGTGAATGAAATTTATTGGGTTAATCTAACAAGACAGTCAGTGGATACAAGATCGTAAGTACAAAGCGGTATTGAAGATTAACAGTTTGGGTTGTTTGGGGTTCTCTGTAACGTCTAGAGACCTACCGGCTGGGACAAAAAGGACTTCGACAAGCAGTCAAAGAGCATCCGTATAGATTTACGGTACATTGTTGTAGTCGTTTATATTCCAGCAGTCAAAACTGATAGACTGCTTGACTATCGACGAATCTCCATACTACCTTCTACAGCCAGACGTCCGGCACGTTTTCGAGCAGGAAAGCACGTAATACGACAACATGGGAGCCAGCTAAAAATCTTGCGAATGCGCCACAAAAGGTACAGGAGTTTCATCAACGACATCCTGATAAACCTAAATCAATTCGATGATAGCTTCTTTTTGAAGCTTGTTCTCCCAACAATATAAGAAAAAGGGAGAGCACCAACAAAATTCATAGTTGATGTAGTTATTTTTTCCAAGATAGATCGTAGTTTGGTCTTTTGATATGGATAACCAAGAGATAGATACTATGCCAGTCAGAGTATCGCAACCGAGTAGCTCACGAAGGCGACCCCGAGATGAAGAACAACATGTATCACGACGACGACGGAGGATACCGAGTAACCGATCACTGGTGATCGTATTTGAGATCGAGCCTGCTTACGATGGTCAACCAGAAGGCGTGTTTGTAGGACATTTCACAATGAGGACACGGAAGTTCATGCTTGGTCAGAAGTCGAAGGCGTGGGCCACTACCGTTGGCTTCAAGGGTCGATGAACCACTTACCTCGTGAACAACAGTTGGAGTTCATAGCAGAAGTTATGCGACAGATCTTCATTTTCTTGCGTTGGTACTGATCAACAACATTGATTCTCAGAGACCTCGAAGCTAAAGGAGGGGGTGATGTTAGGGACATATTCCTTAGAACTTTCTAGAGAGAAGTTTCTAGAACCTTCTAGAAAACAAGCCTCTGGAACTTTTTAGAAGAGAAGCCTCTGGAACCTTTTAGAAGAGAAGCCTCTGGAACCTTTTAGAGAGAAGTTTCTAGAAGCTTCTAGAAAGGAAGTCTCTGGAACCTTCTAGAAGAGAAGTTTCTAGAAGCTTCTAGAAAGGAATCCCCTGGAACTTTCTAGAAGCTTCCTAGTTAATAAAAGTAGCTCGAGAAGTTTCTAGAACCTTTTAGAAAGAAAGCCTCTGGAACCTTCTAGAAGCTTCCTAGTTAATAGAAGTAGCTCGAGAAGCTTCCTAAATAGGAGTATATATAGGGATCGAGGCTGAAGAGTTCTTCAGTCTCGACAACACATCTCTTGGAGTTCTAGCTCACCTTTCTGGTGTTGTTCTTGTACTCATCTGTTTAATCTAGTTCTGCCACTTCTTCTTGAACTTCTTGTTAGATTTCAAGTCTGTATTTTGTGTCTGTGACAATAGTAAAAATCTTGGCAATGATGCCAAAATTTTTAACAAATTTTTGGTTGTAGTTTGTCAATCCTAAGAAAGTTCAAAGTTATGAAACATTACTTGGTGTGGGGATTTTCTGTAAGGCACCTACTTTTGCTTATTGTACACCAAGACCTCTTAAAATAATCATGTGACGTAAGTATGATAATCTTTCATGGAAGAATTTATACTTTTCATGATATAATCATAATCTCTATTGCCATAATTACTCAAACATTACTTATAAATGCCTCACATGATTTTATAAGATACTACTAAAAATAATAAAATTATTAATGTAATATCTAACAAATGACAAGCCAAATATAACTTTATCTATCACTCTTTAAAATTTAGTTGGTGCATTCTTAAGATCAAATAGAAGGAACTTTCAATAATAGAGTTGATCTTTGTTATCTTAATGAATTCACCAAAATATTGTCATCATCCAATCTTCAACAAATAATGATAATTGATGATAATTAAAACTTAAATACAAAGTATTGAATATTCAAAAAAATTCTATTGCATCAAATAATTCTTTGGCAATGGTATTAGATATTGATCAAACTTAGTCTTATAATTAGTTGGATAATAGTCTTCATATATCTATTTTTTTGTTAAATTATTAAAAATATCTTTTTCCAAAGGTATGACTATAATATATACATATTTAATATTAAAAATCTTGATCAATCCTACAACCAATAATTCTTGGCAACAAGCTTAGACACTAGTTTTTTTTGAGGCACTAAGCCTGTAAGATTGTTGGAAGATTGGGTGATTATCTTCCAATTAGATGTGAATAGATTTTCTTATATGACCTTTAAGATCTTCGAATCTAAATGCAAAACATTTGTAATATAAGTGGATAAAGGCTTGTATCTTTCATGCTTTGGCATTAGTAAGATTTGGCTCTAATTTCAATGGCCAATTATCAAATTATATAGTCTCTTTCTTCACCAATAGAGTACTAGTACATATTGACACAGTCTTTGATTGCTAATCTATTGAAGAAACAACTCTTATACCTTCAACATCCTCACTTCTAATTAAATGACAAGCTTCATCACCACAATATTTGTGTGAATTAAAAATGATGGTAGAATATAGAGTGTCTTTGACAAACAAATCTTATGAAAGAATTTCTTAAGTATTTATTTTTTCTAAGTATTTATCTAAAACCGCAAAGATACCTTAAGCTTGTAGTTCATTTATTGCATGCCTTTGTAAGTAAATAAATAATTTGGATTCTTTAATCTTAATAAGTTTAAGATCAATTATTCCTTGATCATTGTTCTTTGATCTTAGAGTATTAATATGGTCATGAAATTTTTTTTTGAATAATAAAGTATATGCTAAAAATTTATTTCAAAGTATTGAGGTCCATAGCCTAGCCTAGGAAAAAATGACATTATCCTATAATAAGATCATAAGTAACTATGGTATCAGTTAAAAAACCCATAGTACACTCCTTTTTATTGGCATTAGATTCTTTATAAGTTTATGAATTGACATCCTAAACCATAACAAGTCCACATGCTCAAAATAAAAATGATACTAAAAATATGATAAATATAGGAAATATACCATAAGATGCCTCCATCTTATTAACCAAGGTAAGAAGAGGTTTATCAATCTTAGTGACAACTAAAAAAATTTAGTTATCATTTAAGATATTATTTATATGGCATCCAAGAGGTCGTTGAATTTTAAAAAGTACTTCTATAAGGATGTGAAACAATATTAAGTTGATCCAAATCAAACAAGATTAATGGACATAAGAGCCTAAAGTTGCATCATTGACAAAGGTTAGAAGATCAAGGAATTGGTTAATATGTTGATAACTCTCCAACACTTGTGTTCAAATGTCACTTAATAGTAGTATATTTTTAAAAATGTATCCAAATGGTGTAATTTAATATATAAACCACCACTGTATAAGCTGCATGAAATTTGTAAATAAACTAGCTCAAGAATCATCTAACCCATGACCTATTCTAGCATATGAATAATCTTGATAAGACCATCTAATAATCATTAAGTCTATGTGGCCTAATCTCTTCAAATCCTTATTATAAATAAGAGTGATATCATAAGAAGGTTGACTAAAACCAAGAATGGTAGGAGATTGTAGTTATTTGGAATATATAATCAATAATCTTTAGAAATGATGTCAAATTGCTTAATGAAGTATAATTTTAGCATCCATACAAATGTATCCTCAAATAATAAGCCTAGCCTTTAATATTACTACCAAACTTGTACCAATGCTTGCAAAGCGCTCTATAAGGATAATACCCTCATTTGATAAATGCCAATGAATAAGTTGAAAAAAGATAGGTAAAAAAGAAGATTTTAGTAACTTTAATATATCCAATAAAGATATAATTTCTTTACATTGGCAAATTTTTTTGTATGTATTTTTTAAAGATCAGACTGATCTTTCTTCTATTTGGCATGGACTTTTAAAGATGGTAGATTAGTTGGTTCTATAAAATGAAAGACAAATTCTAATATTTTTTAAATAGAATTTTTTTATAAAAAAATCAAATACCAATGTATTAAAATCAAATAGGATTTCTACTAACATGATTATAGCAATGGTTACAAATATAACTAGAATGAATTTTTTTCTTCCATCATTAATAGACTATCTCGGTCAAATCCATGCTTCTTCAATCTAAGAAGCCATAAAATCAATACTAAAAAATATAAGAATATTCAATACTTTATAAGCCAAAGTATATACTATATTTTTAATATTAATATCTTCATCTTATATTGAAGTTAAAATAAAAGGCTTGGCTGCAAAATTAACATTCACAAGGCCAAAAGATAAAGACAATCCCACATGATTATCATTACTTGGACAATCAAACATAGATTCTAGTACTTCACTTGTAATAGGTACTATATTCTTAGCTATTATTTGAATACATGTAGGAGTTGCAACTACCATTTGCTTCGATGTACCAAACATATAATTTTTTAAAGAAGAAGAATTTTTTTTACTTCTAAAAGCCACATGAGATCCAATGACTTAGCTTAATAAAGCCACAATATTTAATCTCTTCTATAGTTTGATAATTTTAGCTTCTAAAGTATTTTTTTAATCCAAAGCAAGCCATTTGTGTGGATGTAATATAAAGCAATTATCTTCATTATAATTAAAATTATTACAATGATTATACTTCAATTATTACTTTTAAAACTTATTTCTTACTTTAGTCATCTCAAATTTAGACTTAAACTTCTCTATATATAAGGTTTTCTTCTTCTTTGGATAATTAGAATCATTTTTGGTGTGATTAGATTCACCACATCTCCAATAATATATAGTCTTTTTGGATTGAGTTTCTACCAAGCTACTTGTGGCAATTGCCATCTTCTTAGGCTTAAACACATATGTCATTCAAACTACTACATTAGTAGGAGCATGTTGACAAAGTGCCTTATCACATTTCTCAACTTCAACAAATGCTTATGTCCATGTAACCTTGCCATTACAGCTGAAAATAATTCTTCATGTAACTAAATCCAAGAGCCTTTTATCAATCTTAAACAAGAAAAACTTAAAAAGTTGACTTTCAATAGATACACCTCTTGACTATACTATAAATTAAGCCAAACGAGTATACATGATATATGAAGTATCTTCTTTTTTACAACAAAAGTCTTAAATGTGTTGCATTTGATTACACCTAAAACCTCCATATTTCTGCTCCAAGCACTTAATAAATATTTAGAGAGTTTTAAGTAATGGTGGCTCTTCTATTATAGATAAAGATGCCTTTATTGCTTGAGCCATATAAAAAAAAGTAATTAGAGTGTTAGTTAAAGAAGTAGTTATTTTTTTATTATTATTTTTTTTTCTTTTAGTATTTTTTAAAGATGTACCAACTTTTCCTTGGATTGGATATTTTTTCTTCATAATAAAAATAAAGCTTGAAGTAGCCCTCTCTTCTTAAGAGCTGAAATAAATACTATGCGTGCCTTTCAATAACACTTTACTTCATGCAACTTAAGTGAGTATTCTTTACTCCATTTTTCATAGGTTTGAAATACTTTATGCTCCAAGTGTTATAGTAAGAGTTCAAAAGTATACCACTTATTAAAAGTGAGAGACTTTTGATACTTTTCTTTCATCTATATTTGAAACTTGAGTTTCCAATTTAGCAAAGAAATACTTTTAACTCTCCCTAAGAATCTATTCTTCATCATGTTATGAAGATTTTCTTCCATCTTGAAAAATGTATCCTCCTCTAGTATTGTATTACATGTATTCTTGCTTGAGAATGCATTAGACATCTAATTGTGGAAGGTAAGTAGAAATGTAAGAACAATCCTATTAAGTCTAATAAAATCTTAAATATCCTTAAATCAAACTATAGTGAATTCGAACTTCAACAACCAATGATCCTAATCAAACTTTGATTAATCTAAAATAAACTTAAAAGAAGTTATAAAAGAAATACAAAGAAGTTCCAAACTAATTTATAAAAAAAATAATAAGAAATTTTTAAAAAATATAAAAATAAACCTTTGAAAAAATAATAATAATCTTGAAAAAATATTAGAAATATAAACTTTTAAAAAATAATAAATAATCCTAATTAAATACTAAAAATAGAAATATTAATAAAATCTCAATTAAAATCTTAATTGAACCTTAACCAAATCTTATGTCAAACTTTAATAAAAACCTAATAAAATCCTAAATCCTAGACAAAACCTAATCAATTTCTATTTAAATTCTAAATTAAATTCTAAGAAAATCTTAATTCTAATTAAATCCTAGACTAAATCCTAAGTCCTAATCAAACCATAGACAAATCCTAAAGTAAATCCTATAGTGAATTCGAACTTCAACAACTAATGATCAAATTATTGACATTAATTCAAAATTTCTAAACTCCTTAATATCTTAGTTAGAAATAAGCACAAGAAAGATGAAATAAATTACACTTACTAATTGAAAGAAATATAAGATAATCCAATTGGATGTTGAGTGGCCTCCTACTCCAACCTAAATATTAAACTTCCAATACCAATACTTCTTCTTTAAACCATTTAATTGCTCTCAAATTTTATCTAAATATTAGAAATCAAGTTTAATATTCATACAAAAACGTTTTACTTCAATCCAATTGATAAATTACTAAATATTTTAGAAACACTCAGTAACCTTCAAACTCTAATTTTTGAAACCTTAATCCATAAAAATCTTTATATGCTTTGCTCTAATTATTTAATTATCCTCAAAATTTTCATACACATTAAAAACTACCATATTTTCCAAAATTCACTTGTACATATACCATAGAACTCAAGAAATCCTTAAATTTATAAATATATTTTTATTTCTCAAAATCTCAAGCAATAGAGAATATTACTAACTTTAAAAATCTTTAAAAAATTTAATATTGATTCAATTGACATAAAAATAATATTCAAAAATCTCATCTCAAGTTTGCTCCCAAATTGCATTCTTTGATCTATCAAAGAACTCCAAAGTTGCCATATAGATACGATTTTATGCCTCAAGGTTTGATTTTGATCCAAGTTAATAATTAGTCCTCTAATGATATCAATTTTTAATAATTTTAAGTAATTTTTACTTTATCCTATTTTTAGCTTTCTTTTAAATATGCCTATATCAGTTTTTTATCTCATTTATGCTTCTACAAAGTAAATAAAAATTCCTTCTATAAAATGGCAGTATTAAGATTCAATCTTTTACTACCTTTTTATAAAAAATAAAAATATATCTAGCTATTCTATAACAACATCTATATTTTTATTTTTTATTATATAATTTTATTACCTCACAACATCTATCCTCTCTAAATCTATACATCCTCTGATATGCACCAAATAATCCAAATCTTATTTGATTCATATTATATTCTTCATGTCTTCATCTAAATCTTTTTCATCATTTTTTTATGCAAGTCAAAATCATCTTCTTATCTTGAAAAATTTATATCTTCAATAAGGTCTTCTATATTTATTTCCATTTGTCTTTGTTTGAATATCTTCACTCACTTCCTTACAATTGGTATTTTTAACCTTGTTCCATATAGTTCTTATAATAAATAAGTCTTATTATCATGAATTATTGTTACCATATATGGTCAAAACCATTGTTTAAAAAACTTCTTTAAAGTACTATGTTGATTGTGAAAGCTATTATTATAGATCAAAACTCAATCACCTTCTTTAATTGCTTTAAGTCTCAATCAATGTTTGCTTATCAAACCATGCTTTATTTTGTAATATTATTCTTTTTAACCTTTTTAATGCTATTTTTACATCTTTTGGTCTTTGTTTAAGTTGTTGAATTTTAATAGCTAAAAGTTCCTCTCTTATTAATTCACCTTCTTATGGTTGCATACTTCAAGTAAATACTTTCTCTTTAATTGGTATAATAGGTTTTTGACCTATCATGAGCTCGATAAGCATATATCCCATTATTGAACTATGAATTGTTTAATCACCTTACAATGCAAATGATAAAAGTTAAGACCATTCTCTAACCTTCTCATTACAAGCTTTAATTATTACTTTTATAATTGGTGGATGACCACATTCATTTTTTGTGTTTTTCTCAAGATTATAAATAGTAAGCAATGATAACTTAATTCTACATCTGTCAAAGAAATCACAAGCTTCTTGTGCATTTAATTCTCTGTAATCTATAGTGATTTTTTCTATACATCTATAACCGCAAAATACACCTTTAAGTAAAAATCTACAAATTCTTTTTATAGAATTTGTTCTCAATGCTCTACCTTCTACTTGGTTTGATAAATCTTCACAAGCCAAGATCAAATATTTTATTTTTCATAATTTAATTAGCATAATAATCAAATCAATAATCTATTTAAAATAAATAGCCAAAGGATATATTGGATGTAGACCATCTTGATGTCATACATTAGAATACACTTGACAAGTTTTACATGATTTTACAAATAAAAGTACATCTTGATACATATTTTTCTACCAATATCATTTTTTGAGTTTAGCAAAAGTAGCCCAAATTTTCCTATAGCTTGTCCATAAACTATCATAAAATCCTTTTAGTAGTTTTTGTTTTTCTTCCTTATTTTGTATTACTCGTTGTAGCATCTCAATCCCTTTCTTCAATCTCTTTCATAAAAACCTTTTTTGAAGCAAAAATCCATATGTATATTTTTTTATTAATTTAAATTTTTCTATAGACAAATTTTCTTATTTAATCAAGATACTCAAATGATAACTGATATCCAATAATTTTTCTTCATAAAGCTCTTAAAAAAACATCTTATCTTCTTTGCTAAGATTTGATATTAAATAGAATTTTGATCCTATATGATCAATGTCTTCAACCATCTCATCTTCTCTTTTATATTTGACTCAAGACAACATATCCACTATCAAATTTTCTTTTCCATCAACATACCTAAATTCTAGATTTAACAATTTTATATAAACAATCCATCTTAACATTGCAATATCTAGTGTTGAATAATTAATAATCATTTCAAGCAATGATAAGTAATCTATTTCAATTACTACTACTATACTAATTAAATAGTCTTTTTCAACTTTCATAGAGGAAATAACTCTCTATAGTTATCTTTTGACTTACAAATATGTATGTTCATGAGTACTTAAAACTTTAGCTCCAAATCAAATTGCAAATTTGTTTTCATTTAAGTCATCTTCATTCACAATCCATCCAATACCAATTGAACTAGTATCTATAGTAAATATTACTTGTCTATTATATTCATAATTAATTCTTCTTAAAATTAGAAGTGTCAATAATAATACATTTAGTTTTTTCTTTCTTTCAATATTCTTTCTTTTCCATTTAAATCAACAATCCTTACATAATAATTCATACAATGGATCTATTATATGAGTATAATGAGGAATCCATATACAATAAAATACACATGCTCCTAAAAACCTACATACTTCTGTTAAAAAATCACATATATCCTTCATCCTTTCAATTACATTAATTTTACTTGAATCCAATTTTTTCCTATAAAATCTATACAAATATCCAACAATGATAACTTTTTATACTACAAATGTAGATTTTACTCCCAAAAGTGTAAGATGAATCTCAAGTCAAGTTAAAATCTTTTCACAATATGATATATGATCAACAATATACTTACAATACCCCCTTTTATTTAAAATCTCATCATTTTTTCCTTCTTTATATTCTTTGATAGGAATATCATTTAAAAAAGATATAGTTTTTTTTAAGAATGAAGTTTCTTAATAATTTGTTCATTCTATTCATTGTATGTATAATTAAATTAGTAGTACCTTATGGAAGAATAAACATTTTAATTAGTTCAAGAAGCATTTTCATTATTGTTAAAACTTTACTTCTATATGCAAGTTGAAATTTATTATAGCCCAAATATAAATAATTCATTAAATAAATTGTCCTTCTTGCAAATGCTTTTGTAAATTCATCTATTAAAGATCTTATACCTGCATTTTTAATAATTACTATATTCACTGGCTCTATATTTTTAATAAAATGTAATGATTCATTTTTTTAGATACTATAAACCAAAAACTAGAATATAAAGCAAAAAAATATTCTAAAATCTTTATTTGCATCTTCTTTTTCTTTAATAATTCTACCAATTTAGATAAATGTGCTCTTAGTATAAGAATTGGCTTTAAGTTTCAAGACACATGTAATATTGTGAAGATAACTAAAGAAGCAATAATATTAGGATCCATTTATCCTATTTTATGAGGTTTAAAGACAAAAGATTTATCTTGCTTTGTAAGCATTTCTTTAAATATATTCAATTTTTATTGGTAACAAAGAATCATCACATCCAACCTTAATTTCTTTAAAAGCCTCTTTTGTAAATTGATATCTAATATTCTTAGGATTCCTTAAACTCTCTTCTTTTGATGCTTCTTCTATTTATTCTATAGAATCTTCTGATAAAGATTTGACAACTAATTTTATCTTCTTATCTATAGTTTTATTTTGTCTCTATAATAACTTTAAGTGCTTGAAAAGATTCAAGTATAGAATAAACCTCTTTTAAATGAATTTTCAAAACCTTATCATCATCTCCTAATCCAATAGATGCAATTAAATCTAAAAAATCTTCCATTCTATTTTTTTCATAAATACCTAATATATTCTCATTATTTTTTAATATTCCTAATCTAAATAGTTTTTTTTAATATTATATATTTATTTTCTTTCTTTTCTTTTTAAATCTTTAACTTTCTTATACATAATATTTTCATATTCAAAAATGCCAATAAAACTTGCATCAAAGACACCTATATTTTATAAGACTATTTCTTCTTTTATATCTTTATAATCTTATTTTACAATGGTACCTCTCCAAAATCCTTAAATCCTTTAATAACTCTTAACAATGGCTTCTTTTTCAACCTATCTTGATTTTATTCATGATAAAGAAGTACGATTAAAAATTGTATCGCTTTTCTTTCATCTTTATTACGTATTTATATATAGGTTGAACCATCATCAAACACTTTTGTTTCCATCTATGTTGTAGTTGTTATATTATACATTGTTCTATTTGAGAATGCACAGGGCATCTACTTGTGGAAGGTGGAATTGTGTTTTATAAATATCCAAGGATCCTAATATGTATCACCCTTATAAGAAGAATGCAATTTGAACTTTAATTCAAAAGTACTCAAAAATATTCTTTTTAATAATTTTAACCATATATAAACTCCATTTGCCTTATTACCTTCATAATTAGGTAATTTTGAATTTTCTTTACAAACCTTAATCCTAATCAGTAAGCTTTAGAGAATTATAGCTCTTAATCTAATTATCTACTTGAAGAAAAAATTTGCATATAACTACCACTATAAGTCTTTTATGTGCTTACAAAGAATTTATACCAATCCAACTTACAAATCATGAAAAAACACCCAAAAACCACACTAATATTACTTGGCCGCCAACTTGAAAGTTGATGCAAATGTTCCAGCAATGATTTTTTCTTCTTCAACTATTAACTTTAAGTCAAAATTGGTGTATAGCTTAATCTTCGAGTCTTCTAATATCATGCCAAATTTCACTTTGATCCAACTAATAGATCTCTAGATATCATAAAAATCCTATTCAATCCCAAACTGCCAACTTCTACTACCTTCTTGTATCAAAATTGAGATATCTCTCAATTGCATAGTTGAATTATTACAAAATTTTACATACACTTAGCACATCCAATTAACCAAGTACATTCAAAATCTGAACTATAGATATAACATCAATTTTAAGAACTAGCTAAGAGTGTTAGTCGTAATTATATTCCATAAATCCCAAATTACCAATACAAACTCTAATTTTGAACAACAATTGCAAAGTCTCAAAAAATCTTACAAAAAAAACCTTACATTTCTAGAATAAGTTCTAATCTAGCTCTTAAATTCTAATCTTTGATTTCCAAATGAATCCTTATTTTATCCTAGACAATTGTTTTGGTTGCCAGAGGTCTGATTTCAACCTTGTCTCAATAATGGTCGACCCTTGGGTATCAATCTAATCTATCTTAGGAATTTATTAGCCCAACCATATCCTCAAGTTAATCTTAGTATCAATCATATAAATAATTTGTCTCTCTTAATCTAATTTTATCAATTTATGATCTTTCTAAGGCAATAAAAGAGTCCTTACATCCTAGAAGATAAAATTACTAAGCAACCTTCAACCTATTAACTATTAAGATAAGAAAATAAACTAAGAGGCTTTTATAAAATCCATGTTTAAATATTTTGAATTATTATTGAATCAAGATAATTAGATATTTAATTAAAAATTTAATTTTGATTATATTTTTATTATATAGTTATATTGCATTATAACATCATAATATATTATTCTTCTAAAATCATTGGATAAAATATTATATCTGAAACAAAAAAAATGTTCCTCTATTGCAACATCTCCAATCTAGATTTTAACATCCAAAAAAGCTCCATGTAATTGACCTCATATATTATTAGCTACTCGTATTGCCTATCTATGCTTCATATTAATTGGCCACCTTCACTTATAAAGATCCTTAGATATAAGATTTATTTCAAAACCATAGTCAATTAAAGCAATAACTAACTCTACTATATTTTCTACCTTCACCAATACTTTTATAGTTGTTATTGTCCAATGCTTTTGAGTAAAGTGGCTTGAAGCTTCTATTTTCTTGTCACTATAATCCTCAAAATGCATTCATTGATTATAACCATTTTTTTACTTTGTAATTGCTTGTAAGAATTATCAACTTCATCTTTATCCTTGTATATCCTTGTATCAATAACATGATTCATTCCAACTTCACTCATTATTATTTATTTATTATTATTTTTTAATATTATTAATAATAAAATCATGAAACTCCTTCTTTGCAATTTTTAAAATCTCTTTTAATATAAACTCTACCTCAGTATTTAATAGACATTTTTCCAACATCTCCTTTAAATTTGTCATTGCTTCAATATTAAAGAGTAGTTTATAAGCTATTGATTTACTTTTATCTTTTTTTTCCTTTACTTTTTCTTCTAATATTATTGAAGTATCTTTTATAGGTAATTCTTGTAAAGCCACTTCATGACCTTTATCTCCTTGAATTTGCCTCTTGAAAGAATTTCTTTTCTTTATATTGTCAAAATTTTCTCTTTTCTTTTCTTCCATCAAAGATTCATATTAGCTCTTAGCAATATATGCATAAACTGAAAGAGCTTCTACATGATCTTTTCAACTTGTTGCACCTTATATTATAGCTATAATTTTTAATAATACTTTTTGAAGCTTCTTTCCTTTTTGCATCATAGAAATGGCCAAAGTCTAAAATCTACTTGTCTCTATATTTTCATCAAGCTCATCATCTATTCTAATGCTATAACTTATACTTTTTCATATTACTACTTTATGTACTACTAAATAGTTTTGAATCAATGCTCTCATACCTTCCTTATCAAAATTACTTTGAAAGAAGTTCCATATATCTTTTAATATCATCTTTTTATTTTTCTAAAAAATAACTTCTTATTTCACCATATTATTAAATTCATTGCAATCTTTCCTAATATGAAAAATATCATAATACCAAATACATCTTTGTACATATCCTTATTTAAAAATAACTTTCAAATTGATTATAGAAGTCTTTTCTTTAAATCTTGTCAATTTAATTTAAAGATCCTACATACCATATATAATTTTTTCAACTCCCATATCTTCTTTTTATATTGTAGATATTGAAGATTGGATAATAGATATTATTGATTATATTGTATATACCTAAGTTTTAGGTACTTGTACTACTCTTAGAATATTAATCCTACTCTCCTTCTTTTCTTATTTTGTAAGTAAATCCAAAACCTCTTCAATATTTTTTCACTTTGTTGTCAATCCTTATTTATTGGATTCACCACTTATATCATATTACGTCTGTTCGTACTTAAGAACGCTACCATATTACGTGAAGTATTGCTTGAAAGTACATCAAGTACATGGCCATGGAAGGTAGAATGGAAATTATAATAAATTTTTTTTAATTCTAATAGAATACTAAATAAACTCTAATTAAACTTTAATAATGCTAAATAAGCTTCAATAAAATTCAAAAGAAACCTTAAAGAAATTACAAAAGAAATAATAAGAAATCTTAAATGAGTTGAAAGAAAATCCACAATATACCTTAAAAGAATCCTTAAGAAGCTCTAAAAAATATTAAAATAATCATGAATATATCTTAAATAAATTTCAACTAATTTTTAATTTAATCCTACTTGAAACCTTAATGGACTTCAATCAAATCCTAGACAAATCCTAAATCCTAAAAAAAATCTTAGATCAAATCTTAAGTCCTAAATCAAATCTTAAATCAAATCTTAGATCAAACCTTAGATTCTAAACCAAATCTTAAATTGAATCCTAGACAAGCCCTAAATCTTGAATCAAATCTTAAATCAAATCCTAGACAAATCCTAAATCCTAAATCAAATCCTAGATCCAACCTTATATTCTAAACTAAATCCTGAATGAAATCCTAGATAAATCCTAAATCTTAAATCAAATCCTAGATCAAATATTAAATTCTTAATCAAATCCTAGACAAATCTTAAATCCTAAACCAAATCCTAGACCAAATCCTAACTCTAAACCAAATCTTAACCAAATCCTAACCAATTCAATCTAATCTTAGTACTATTTAGAACCTTGATATCTATCAATTAAACCATTAATCTTGCCTAAAAAATTTCATACTTTTCAAAAACTAAGTTGGCAATAAGCACACAAAATCTGAAGATAATCACACTTATCAAATAGAAGAAAAATCCTAAAATCTGCTTTGGTATTGGCTGTCTTCATACTCCAATTTGAATGTTGAACTTTCAGTGCCAATATTTCCTTATTGAACTATTTAATTATTTTCAAATTTGACATATATATAGCAAATTAAGTCTATTATCCTCAAGCATAAATTTTATCCCAATCCAGGTAGTAGATTGTTGAAGATCTTAAAAATCCTAACTACCTTTTAAAGTCTAATTTTTGAGACTTCAATCTACTTGAAATTTAAGATCCTTCAATTCAACTATTTGATCAATCTCAAACTTAAAGCATATACTCCTGACAACTATTTTCATAAGATATCAAATTTTGAATCATAGATCTATTACCAAACTTACGAAATTTTTCAAAATGTAATACTCTTTTTATTTCACAAATTCGAGAGTCACCTAAAATAAGTGTAACTTTGCAAAGTCATTATACACTCAATTCTTTCAAAATCAATGCTTAAAGAAATTCTATCAAATTTTCTCTCAAACCTTGCTCTTTGATTTACCAAAGAACCCTCTAATTACCATAGGTGCTTAGTTTTGTGCCTCAGGATTTGATTTCTACCCAGATTGATAACCGGTCCTCTTTGGATATCAAATTTTGTCTTTTTGAGTTAATTTTTGTTCCAATCAACTTCTAAATTCTTACATAGGCTCATATTTTTTTATTTTTCTAATCTAACATATTTTGTCTTATTTATGGCCTTACAAAATAAGTAGAAGCCTATTTTGTAAAAAAATAGCATTTAAATCTTTAATTCTACTTTCTTTTGGACTATTCTTTATTTTCTAAGATAATTTACTACAATATTTGAAGTTAGATCTTCTATAATATAATAGATTTTTCATCCCTTTCACCTATTAGTCATATTATATTATGACATCCATTTCTCTCCTGAACTTGTGCATCTTTTGGCATGTACCATTGATTCTTCAATATATTGATATAGAGTATTCTTCATCTTTATTAGATTCTTGATCTTCAATTTTTTCTTTTTCTTCCATTCCAATGTCTTATAATGGATTTTATTCTTCAACAAAATTAATGTTTTTACCTCTTTCCTTGAATAATTTAATTATCTTCACTGCTATAAGTATATTTAATTCTATACCATCAAGTTTTCATAACAAGTATGTTCTATTGTCATATACTTATTTGACAATATAATGCCAAAACTATCTCCTTGTAAATTTCTTTACCATGGTATGTTGATTGTCTAGACTACTATCATAAACCAACATCCAATCATCATTTTGAATTAGTTTAGGATACAATTGATGCTTTTTGTCAAACCTTTCTTTGTTTTTTTTCTTTGCCTTCTTTAACTTATTTATAGCTATCTCAATGTCTTTGGATCTTCTTTCAAGTTGTCGAATTTGTAATGCTAATAATTCTTCTCTTCTTAAACCATCTTCCCAAAGTAATACATTCCATGTTGGTACAATCTCTTCTATTGGCATCACTGATGTCATATTATAACACGACTATATGGTGAAAAATGATAATATGGATCTTATTATAGAAGAGCCAAGTTAAAAGATAAAGTAGAAAAATATGGATAAAAGATAGGAAGATAGTAAAACTGTCTTTTTTAAAAAGTGACTTCTACTTACTTTGTACGGCCATAAATAAGGCAAAATAAAGTAGATTGGAAAAATAAATGATATAGGCATCTTTAAGAGGAAGTTAAGCATAAATTCTAATAAAAATTATCTAAAAAAAATAGATATTAATATCCAAAGAGGGCTGGTTATGAATCAAGGTCGAAATCAGACCATGAGGCACAAAACCAAGCTCCAACGACGATTTTGAGGTTCTTTGGTAGATCGGAGAGTAGAATTAGAGAGAAAACTTGATAAGGTTTTGATAAAAATTAGTATTGGGTGATTTGGATTTGTATTGACTTTGTAAAACCCTTGCAAAGTCAAGGTTTGTTTTGGATGACTCTAGATTTGTGAAATAAAATGGGAGATATTTTTTGGAAAATTACATAAGTTTTTGCAATAGATCTATAAGTAAAATTTTGAGGGTTTGTGGGTATATATGTACTCAATATATGCTGTGAGTTTGAGCTTGATTGAAGGATTGGAATCTTGAAAAGTAGAGTTTTAGATCCAATGAGGGTTTCTAAGATTTCTTGCAATCTATTAGTTGGATTGGAGTGAAAGTTATGTGTATGGATAATAGACTTGTTTTCTTATGTATATGAGAGTTTTGAGATCAATTGAATGTTTTGATAAGGAGATATTGGTATTAGAAATTCAACATTTAGATTAGAAAAGGAAGCCATCCAACATCTAAGCAGATTTTAGAGTCGATCTTCTTTTTTGGTATATTTGATCTTCTTCAAAAATTTTGAATTTGTTATCAACTTAATTTTTAAGAATTTTGCAAAATTTGAGTTAAAAACAATGGCTCATTCATTAGTTATTGAGATTTAAATCTACTATAGGAATTACTTGGAATTATTTAGGATTTGATTAGAGTATATTTAGGAATCGATTAGGATTTGATTAAGGTTTTTTTAGGTTTTGTTTAGGATTTGGTTAAGATTTATTTAGGATTTATTTAGGATTTGATTAGGATTTGTTTATAATTTGATTAGGATTTTTTTAAGATTTGATTAGGATTTATTTAAGATTTGATTAGGATTTATTTAGGGTTTAGTTAGGATTTGTTTAGAATTTGTTTAAGATTTTGTTAAGATTTATTTAGGATTTTTTAGGATTTTTTAGGATTTGACTAAGATTTATTTAGGATTTGATTAGAATTTGATTAGGTTTTTACTAGGATTTAATTAAGGTTTTTATTTTAGTATTTTTTTTAGTTTCTATGTTATTTCATTATGATTCTTTAAAAGATATCTATAAATACTTTGTGTTTCTTACATAATTCTTTTGAAATTTTGATTGAATTTTATCAATGTTTGATCATATTTGTTAATCTTTAATTGTAATTTATTTAAAAATCTATTAGAGTTGTTAGGACTTATTATTGCAATTTTCCTTTTGTCTTCCACAATCAGGTGCCAGGTGCATTTTCAAGCCAAATGCCACATAACACGACACCAATTTTTGTCCATATGTCAATTCTATTGTCATATATCATGTAACCGTACTATGAATTGTACAATCCGCCCATAATGCAAATGATAATAACTTAGACCAATCACCTATCTTATCTTTGCATGTTTTAATCAATGCTTTAATAATTGAAGAGTACCCACATTTACTCTTACCATTTCTTTTTAGATTATATGCAGTTGTTATAAACTCATTGTGGTGCTTCTCTTCTCTTCTTTAAATGCTTTCTTAAAAATCCATTTTGAAAAAAATATGTGTATACCTTCTTTTGAATCTTTTTAAATTCTTCATCTATTTAACCTTCTTGCCACATTAATGTATTTAAGTATTTTCCTATATACAACCATTCACCATCGTATAACTCTTCTGAGAATAATTCAAGTCATGTAGCTAAATATGCTTATAAGTTAGCAACAAGCATACAAAATTTAAAGAAGATTTCACATATCAAATAGATGATAATTACTAAACTCCATTCAAGTGTCAGCTTGCCTCCTTCTCCAATCTTGATGTTGATATTGCCAAACGACAATTTCTTACGTTTACCATTCAATTGATCAAAAAATTTGCATAATTCTTGAAAGTGAAGCTAACTACTTTTGAGAATTTTTTTATTTCAATCCAATTAGTGGGTTGATAGATATATTAAAATCTTCATTGATCCTCTAAACTCCAATTTTTGAGATTATAACCTATAAAAAATGACATAAACTTCAATCTAATTGCTTGATTGACCTCAAATTTTTCATGAATATTTATAATAAGCACAAAAACAAATTATTAAATGTTTATTTATAAATATGCTACAAAATTCACAAAATCTTCAAATTTATAAACTTATTTTAATTTCTCAAAATCTAAATCCATTGAGTATATTTTTAATTTTGAAAATCCTTCAAAACCTCAATATTAATCCAAATAACATAAAATCAACTCTCAAAAATCTATTGTCAAATTTTCTCTCAAATCTCATTTTCTAATTTACAAAAAAATATTAGAAATGGTACACGTATTTGGTTTTGGATCTTGAGATCTAATTTTAATTTTTATTGGCAATTAGTCCTCTCAAGGTGTCAATTCTTATTTTTTTGAAGTAATATTTGCTAAAATCAACTCCTAATTCCTTCTGACATATACCTACATCATTTACTTTTCTAGTCTATCATATTTTATCTTATTTATGGCCATTCAAAATAAGTAGAATCCATTTTCATAAAAGATAATTCCAACTCTAGAAGATTTTATTACTTGCTTATCTTTTATTTATGTTTTTTTTTTATTATATCTTTTAAATTAGGCTCTTTTATAATAAAATACTTTCTTTCTTCTTTCACCTAATGGCCATATTATTATATGAGAGCAATATCATATTATATGAAAACTAACTTAAAAATGCATTGAATATTTTGATGTAGACAAGTTTCATTTTCAACCTAACATAATGCCTAAGGTGTTTAAAAACATTCTTTTGTAACTTTGTACCAACTAAGATTTTAATTATTTTAATTATATCTTATCAATCCTAAAATTATCCAAGATATATCTAATCACTCTTTGATCAATTTTAAATAAGCTTTAAATAATCTTTAACATATTTTATGAAATCCTAACCATATCTCAATCAAATCATAACCAAATCACATCAAATCCTAATGATATCCTAGTAAAATTTTAACCAAATTATATCAAATTTTAATGAAATCATAGTGAAACTTTGACCTAATCTTAATCAAAAACTAAAAAATCTCAATTAAATTCTAATAAAATCTTAGTCAAATCTTAATTAAATCTTAAATAATTTCAATCAAGTCTTAAAGAAATATTAAAAGAATCTTAATAAAATCCTAATCAAATTCTAATGATATTCTAATAAAAAATTAAAAAATCCTAATCAAATCTTAATTAAATTCTAAAAAAATTCTAATAAATTCCTAATCAAAGCTTAAGTAATCATGACCAAATCTTAGCCTAATCCTATAGAAGTTTCAAAAGCTCAATAACTAATAATTTCATCTCTAATCTTGACTCAAAACTTTTCCATCTCTCAATTTAATTTTTTTTAAAAACAAGTATAAAATATTTAAAGATTAAACTTATCAAATGTGAGAAAGACTTAATAATTTGCTTGAGTATCAACCAGCCTTCTTTTCCAACCTTAATACCAATCTTTCAATACTAATATGTCTTATTTTGACAATTCAATTGCTTTTAAATTTTTAATAATTGTTAGAAAGCAAGTTTGCTATTAGTACACCCAATTTCACTTTAAGCCTATAGGTAGATTGTTGCCAATCTTACAAAACCTTACTAGCCCTTTGAAATCTAATTTCCAAGTTTCCAATCTATTTAAATTTAATAATATTTAATTAATTTTATAATTAAGCTCAAACTTAATATACACATTTAATACATGTATATCCATAAATATAAAGAAAAAAAAAACTTTTAGATTTCTTACAAATATCATAATATATTTTTAAATATAAATTATTTTTATTCTACAAAAATTAGTATCATCTCAAAAAAATCCTTACTTTGCAAAGCTCTTACAACATCAATACAAATTCAAATCATCTAAAACTAATTTTAAAAAATATTTTTTAATTTTTTCTCAAATCTTATTTTCTAATCAAAAAAAGATCTTTGTAATTGCTATAAATACATAATTTTGTGTCTTGAAATAAGATCTTTTTTAATATAATGTTTTGTTTTCTTTGCATCTATTAGCTATATTATAATACAACAACAACTTTTAAAGAGTCAACTTACTTCCAAAATTAAAAGAAAGTAATCCACTCACTTCCAAACCAAAATAAGAATAACAAATTAGTATTCTTGTCAAACTATCAAGGACATGAATCATAACCAAATTCTAAAGAAGCAATGTAGTCTTGTAATAAAACAAAGATAGATATAAGATAGAAACTAGAATGACTATTTCTAAATATAAAACTTATTATAATTTGGATGGCTAATTTATTTTTTTATAAAACTATTTCTAAATATAAAACTCATTATAATTGGATGGTATGATATTATTTTTTTATAAACTAAAAGGTGTTCTTTTAAAAACTTCTAAATTATTGGTAGCAAATATTTATTAATTCTAAAATTTCTTTCTATTACATGTGATTAGATGGTATGGCACTATTTTTTTAAAATAATAGTCTCTCTTAAAAAATAAAATATCTTATTAAAAAAATAAAAATAGTGTATATTTTAATAAAACCTATAATCAACATTAATATTTTAATTCTTTTAAGAATTAAGAGATGTATAATAATTTAAATATTAGTACAAGAATAGTTTATGAATAATATAAAATTAACTATGCTAAAACATCAAAGTTAGTCATTAAGCTTAAGATAATATAAAATATTAATATCTAAATATATTCAATCAAATACTTTAACAACATTAATTTTAAATCAAGTTTTTTATTCAAGATCTAAAACATATTTTATGTTAAGATGATTATGCATCCTTAACATGCATGTAAAAAAAAAACCATTATTTTTAATATATTAATATCATACTTATAAATAGGGAATTGATATTTTTCTTATTGAAGCCTCTTTTTGGCAAAGTCATGATAAGACCTATTAGAAATTTATATATATATATATATATATATATATATATATATATATATTCATAATTCATTCTTATTACAATAGTCATTTTAAAAATTAAATTTTAAATTTTAAATAATATATTAAATATTTTAAAAATACATAAAAATTAATTAAATTTTTTAATTAATTTTTAAAAAATATTGAAATTATTTAAAATTAGATATAATATAAATAGTGGTTAAATCAATTCAATTTTTAAAAAATATATCTCACACCTTATATTTAATATTTTTTATACTATATCCTTTCATTAATTATACATGTATTTTTTTATGATATATAATATTTAAAATTATAAATTACTTTATATTAAAAATAAATAGTTTTATTTATTTATCTTCACCTATTTTAATGCACAAATATAATTCCAAAGAAATATAATAATGTGATTTCTAAATACAACCTTTAAAAAATATTATAATTTTATCATTTGTAACTTTTATTTAATAAGATGATTTTTAAACTTATATTGGCTTTTAAATGATTATTTTAAAATTTGAAATATTCTGTAGAAATATCATCATTAAAAAAAAAACCAGTTATATATATATATATATATATATATAGAGAGAGAGAGAGAGAGAGAGAGAGAGAGAGAATATGTGCATTGAAATTTATATATTTTATATGTTTTATGCAGTATTATTAAATATCTATTCACTTTTCTTCAAATAAACTATGATAATTTATGATCATTACATTATCTTACTTTTTATACAAATATAGGATGGAGTTTGGTTAGGTAGGTCAGGTGTATAAAATTTAATAGTTAGATCCGCCTTTGCTTTGTTTGGTACTGAGAGTACTAGGACATATTAACTTTCACCCTTTTAATCAATCCTAGGGATTTACTTTTACATATTGCACAAAAAAGAAACTCTGATTATAATCAAGACTATGATTTCTTAGTCTAGGTTGTTTATTTGTTTGTTATTTTCCTTTTGGCACACTCCTGCACACAAAAAATAATAATTAACCAGCTCATAGATTAAAATAAATAAATAAACAAATAAATAAAATAATTGAAAAAAACCATCTACATAACTTTAAATAACTGAATAAAAGTAAAAAAATATAAAAATACAAAAAAGAAAAAACATTCTGGCTTATCTGAAATTTCTCGTTGCCTACGTGGACGCAGTATGAGATGACATGAACGAACCAACCTTTCTCATCCACGGAAATCTGGGACCCCGTCCATCCTACTGGACGACTTTCATCATCCCGAAGACACAGAAAACAAAACGCTAAAGTCAAATGGCTTGCGATCCACGTCATCCAACGGGGGGTATGTCATCATCCCCGAGCCTATACATCTCCGAACCTACCACAAATGGTAGGTTTGACCGAGCTATGCCTGTCTACTGCAGCCACGTGCGCTTCATCCATTTTCAAGGCTCAGAACTTTATTTATTTATCCTCAATAATTCATTCGTCTTCGCCGGGTTTCCTGTGAAGGAAAGCCCCACACCTCACAGAACCGGCACCAGTCCTTCCCGCCATGAGCGATCTGACGTGGAGACTTTGTTCTGATCGTCTTCCCTCATTGGACCAAGACTTGACCTCGTCTGAGTCTTTTCATCGTCCCCGTCAATCCCTTCATGTCCTCCAACTGTGCCCTTGTCCACGCCCAGTCAGACCGTGGGAACAACACTTTCTGTTCACAACGAACAGAATGTCCCATCCGTTGAATCCAAATACATCCATTGCCCCAACTCCTCGCTTCAGTCTTTTGCGTTTCATTTATGCATACTTTGGCTGACACTTCTTTTATTTACTTATACGGGTTTTTTTTATATGGTTTTTAAAGTGTGAGTTAAGAGAAAGGCTCCTAAATCGACCACGTCTCTATTACTGCATTATTCTTATTGGTAGAAACTATGGCAACAATCATTCAAAATAAATCAAAGTAATAACAATGAAAATAGTGACACGTTTACTGGCCACAATGTCACGTATATGTGGCCGATACTATTCAACTTGGAAGTTACTATTGGCTTGTGTTCCTCTCTCTTTCACAAATCAACCCCATGTTTTGATTACTATATTACTCCTCACGAGAGGTTTGCATTTTGAGATCCATTTGTCAAGACACTATTCGATATCAAATATAGGATGGTGCAATTATTAGTAGGGTCAATATGTGAAAAGCGACGTGTTGAGAATATACGAAATAAATCACAACCCCGCAGCAAATGCACTGCTCGTTGGGCTCCTCATATCATCCACTCAGTTACATCCGAATTGATTGGATGAGTATTTTGTCATCCTCAAATCTGCTGCCCGAGGAGGACGGCGCCTTCTTCTGCGGAGGAGATTGCGACGTCTTGTGAGCACTTGAAACTGGTGGAATCCCCGACGGCGCCTGTTTTGGAGAACCTCGATTCATGGGCCACGCAGTACATGCTCCAAATTTGCCATTAATATTGGGTCAGACAATAGACTGCTCACCAACCCAGCTGTTTCTACTTCAGATAATCGCCGTCTGGTTCTTCAGGCATCGCTACTTCTGTTTCCATCTGTTGCTGCTTCAGGAATCACTGTCTACTTCTTCACGCATCGCTACTTCTGGTTCGGTTGTGAATTCTCGTTATTTGGCGCGATGGTCTCTGCTTCATCAATGGCTGCGTCTCTGGTTCTACTGTGGAGTGTCGGTGGCGATGGCGGTTGCGCTCAGATGATGTGCCTCACCATGTTGTGAGCGAATAAGGTGCAATCTCAAAGGCCATTCTGGATTGTTTGTATAATTTTCCTTGAAGAGAATTGAGAGGCGTGGAGGATTGTGAGTGGAATTTCGCGTGGAGTGAATCGGAGAGATCGTTTGTTTAGAATCAGTGGTGAATTTTAAGTTCGAATGTCTTTTCAGTTTTATCGCCGAGCTTGTAGTCCAAGCTTTCATTATTCACTGCATCAGTGTAGGAGGAATATAAAACGTTTTTGGGCAATGGAATTTGTGGAGTGAAGCATGGCTCCAGCGCTGCTTTAGCTACCGCTAGCCAATGTAGTTAGTCTTAACGCAACCCTGAAGTTGCATTAATGGCCTTCTCTCTTCTCTTACGAGAACAGATTGTGCTCTACGGTTGCGAATTAACCACCACGAAGCATTCCCGTCTACGAACTTTTGTGAGATCGAGGGTATGGTGCCGACCTGGTACATTTTCCCCCTTTGTAGTACTCCCTTAGCATGCTCTTGCTCCGAATATCCTCATGAGTTTTCTCAAATCACAGATTCTGGTTTTTTTAACTAGTCTATTGTTAGTGTCCCCATTCTCTGTGTGCACGGTTTCTCCAGACAGAAGTTCGATAATTCCACTGATTTAATCTCGATCGAATCCCTTCAAAATTGCAGTTATTAGTCGAGAGTCCCAGCACTATCTTGTCCTGTTTCTTTTAGTGGACACAGTGTACATCGTGGATCCTCAATTTCTTCAGCGTTTGATTTCGTGAAAAATTTAGATAAACCATATTGGTGAGATTTAAAGTTCCTGTCTCTTTGAGCTTCTAAAAAGTGCAGAAGCTCGCTACAGCTAATCGTCATACCAAAATCTAAATTTAGATAAATTTGTGCGAGTTCTTGCCGGAACCTTTCGTTTTGTCTGGTTAACAACCGGGAAATGGAGCGATCGAGCCTAAATTCATCAGATTCAATCACTCAGGGAAACCATGCATCAAATTGTTTGAAAAAAATTAAAAGGAAAAGTAAAACCCAAAACCTATTTTATCTGGTTGCGACTGGAACAGATGTGATTTAGATACTAAATAGGTCAAGGTAGAAGAGGGTGCTGTCTTGACCCTTAGATAATCACACTGGATTTGAAGAGCCACTGCAAATCTGGGCAGCAGCCACTTTGGAATGACAATTAGCTGTAGTTCTGGGTTCGTGTACTAGGTCGTAGCATTGGTTTGTGGCGCTAGAGAAGCTGGTGTAGATTTTAAAGGGCAATGAAAATGTTGCTCCAGCTGCGTCCTCATCCCTTGCTTTTTTAAAGCATATCCATCTTGATGTAACAAAGAGAGACCCACCAGTTCGGACGAATTCAATGGGGGCAAATCTTCGACCAAGAATGAATTTGATTGCCGCTTGGAAGGGAATTTTTCAATACGTCATTCACGAATTAAGTAAAGGAGGTTAGTTATAACAGCTCAGTCGAGCATTCCAATCATTGAAAGAAACGCAAGAAAATTAGCGCCGTGCTCGGAATTTGTATAGACAACTGGAGGATACTTCCCTTGTAGCCATTTGCGTGTTATCCAATGGACTGTGAGCACAAAGTCTGTGCAATTACATCTGGAGCACTATGCAGGTTACATGTCTGACCAGTGAGATAATTGGTTGATTGTGCTATTCTCTAGGTTGGATAATGCCAAATCAGCGGAGTAATAATCAGTGATGGGCTGCTGGAAGGTGATGGATTTGAGGTTACGCTCGTGGTTGCCATGGATAGTCATGTTCGCGGCAGGGGTTATAGCCTACACCTACTACCAGTTTCTGAATCCACAAAACTGTGCGGGGTTTTACGTCTGCAGGCTTGCTGTAGAGAAAGCCAGCTTCCCACCTGTCGAATCCACAACAGAACCGATGACACCATCGCTAGATCAGTTCAAGCCGCTCTACAACGACACTCGTCGGATTGCGGTCTGCATAGTTGGTGGAGCCCGGATGTTCGAAATCACTGGACCCAGTCTACGAAAGCACCTCTTGGACGTTTTTAACAACACTGATGTCTTTCTACATTCCCCTTTAGATGCAGATAGCCACAAACTCACCCTTCTCGCTGGTCGCAACCTCCGCGTAGCCAAGATCTTCGTTCCACAAACTCTACCCGAGACGAAAATCATACAAGAAGTAATCACATCATGGGGATCCCCACGTGGGATGCAGGGACTCCTCCAGTACTTCAATCTCGTGGAAGGCTGTTACGGAATGGTGAAGAAGTACGAGGTTCAACGAAATTTCACGTATGACTGGATCATCCGCGCGCGCGCGGACGGGTACTGGAGCGCTCCAGTACCCGACATTTCGCAGCTGGATCCGAACTACTACTACGTCGCGGCGGGGAGCATGTTCCACGGACTCAACGACCGTTTCGGAATGGGCTCCTCGCACACCAGCCGCGCCGCGAACACGCGGTTGACCCTGCTGCCGGTGATGCACATGCGCGGCCTGCGCGGCCTGAACTCCGAATCCGCCTACAAGGCCCAGCTTACAGTCTCCGGAGTGCTATTCAAGCCCATCCAGGTTCCGTTTTGCATCGTAACGCTGCGGACGCCGCGGTGCCCGCCCCTACCGCGGGGATTGCTCCTCCTGTCCATGGCCTCGGAGGGCCCCATGAGTGGGGCCTATTGCCGCCCCTGTGACGCCGAGGTCAATGCGACGGCGTCAGCGGCAATCGTTACCGCCCGTGAGCGGGACTGGGACTGGCCCGGCATCGAAGGGGAGCGGGTCACCGTGTGTGACGGAATCAAGCCTTGGGCCCCGACTTGGCGACGGATCGCGGACGAAGTTTACAAACGAAACTTGGGACTGGACGAGGAAATTCGGGATTTTCAGTCGAGGTCGCGGGAAGAGTGTATTGAGGAGATGGAAGCATTCCAAAGGTTATGGGATATTTGGGATTCCCTTTCTCCGGAAATAATTTGCAACTCTGCTTTCCCTTTGAAGGGTTGGTAACAACTCCTGCATTAGTGATCACCTTGTATCACCTTGTTTATGTAATTATGCTTAATTTTTTATTTTTAAAATTTTTTCCTTTTATTTAGAATTTGTAGCAATTACAATCATTCATTCTATGAAAAAACTTTTCAAAATATTATTTTTAAAATACTAAAATTATAAATAATTTTTTTAAAATTTGGTTTTGCAAAAAATGAGAATCTCTTTTCATATTCAAGGATTTAAAATAAAGCATTTTTTAAAATTTAATATTTCAATGTAAGTCACTAAAAAGCTTGTAGTTAATATTGCTTAATTGATTAGTTTTATATTGAGATTTTTTCGTTTAATTTTTTTTTTCTTTCTTTTAAAATAATTTTAACACAAGTAAAATTTAGGCCTAAACCTAAGTCAAAAATTTCTTGATTTATTTTATTATTAATTATAAAAGATATCCTAAAAAATGCTTATACAATACAGATTATCTATTTATTATTTTATTTTTAGAAATTATAATTTCTTTAATTTTGAATAGAATTTATTATAATTATTTGATCTTTTGAGTTGTAGAAAGAATAATTGGTGTATTTACATATTCATAAACCGTTTTAAAATAAATTTATATTTTCAACCATACTTAATTAATTTATTAATTCTCCCAAAAAATTATCTAAGTATATATTATAAATTCATTGATTCAATTGATTCTAAAACTATTATTATTATTATTATTTTAAATTATTTATTTATTTTTATATTATTTTTATAATCTAAAAATAATTTGAAAACCATACCATTAGAATTAATTATAATTCTTTTTTATTAATATGATTTCCACAATTATATAGAAGAAAATAAATAATTATTTTAATACAAAATATAAATATTCTTTAATACTTTTTAATATAAATATTAAAATTTAGTAATTATTAGATAATATTAATTAAATTATATATATATATATATATATATATGTATATATCTCCAGAGAGAGAGAGAGAGAGAGAAAAAAAAAAAAATATATTATCCAATAAAAATTTTAATTTTATTATACTTTACTCAATAAAGTTTCAATATCTAATTTTACAATGCTATCAATTATCTAAACTAAGATTGAATGCAAGATATTCACTTGTGCATCAATACTGCATTTGTATCTTTTATAATCAATTCACATTCTAAGATTGGTGGCAACAAAAATTTATTGTTAAAAGTGATATAAAAATATATTTTTGTACATAGAAAAGATAATAAGATTGTAGCTTAGCTAAAAGATATAGTTCTAGGCCCAACTACATACATAATTATTTATACAAAATCAATTAACAACATTTGACATAGCTAATAGTTTTCAATAACATGCATTTTAAAGAATTAAAACATCAATAAATTCTTGTGTCATTCAAAAAGACTAAAAAATCACTCAAAGATGGTATAATATTAAACTAAAATAGCTATTGCCAAAGACAAGAAGACTAAAAAGTCTTGAAACAAGACTAAAGACTAAAAAAGCATTGATAACAGTAAAGAAGACTTTACTCTTGCCTCCATATATACTCTCTAACTAAAAGCTATATGGCAATATTTTATAGGACATCTAACACATGTTTAATTTGTAAGACATGTGTCTTAATTCACAAGATAAGTTTCATATATGCATATCACATTATTAGCTTGTACCACAAGCTATTCACTTGTGCAACACATGGCTAACTTGTTGGCCAAGTTTCTAACCTACCAATCAATTATAAATATGTATAAATTCAAATATGCATCTATAAAGCTTCTACAAAGCTTTGCCACAAGATAATTTTAAATCTATCTACATTTATCTTCTATCTAGTACTTCTTATTTAGATAAATATATATATGTTCATGATATTGTCCTTCGTTCTAGAAATGAGTTCTACTAGGAGCAATTATTATATATTTAGAAAGTCAAAGATGTGATAAATTTTATTTTCTAAATATTCTAATCTTAGTTCCTTTTGAAGGTAGTTGATAGGTCTTTTCAACCATTGATACTACTTCATACTAAGGCAGGAAGAATATTTCATTATTTGATCATTATTGAAGCCTTTATAGATCTTTTCAAATAAAACATTTGGAATATTGTCAAAAGTTGTTCCCACCTCTAATAAAATCACTTAACATCAAGAATCTCTTTCAAGGTCATGATATTAAAAGCATTGTATTTTTCAATCTATTCAAGAAAGAATATGTCATTCTTAAGGATCTTTATTTCTATTACGTCATCTTGAAGGCTGTAATAATCACAATGTCTTGTTTAATAAGTCAATAAACAATAGATCTTAAGTTAAATTTGCTGATTATTGATTCTCTATCTCTTTAGTACCACAAATATATAAAAATTACAAACAATAACAGAATATAAAATGCTATCTTCCTTAAAACTTGTTTCTTTTATAACAAAGATTTGCTATTTTTCATCTTGATTTTAATGGATGTCATTGATAAAAAAATATCAAACTTTTTTTATTGTATTTGTGAGATTCTTTATTGGCTTAAATATGCATTCATTAATATTACATTATTACCAAGGAATAAAATATTTTAATCTATTTCAATGCTGCCTTGAATTTAAGACTTCTTCTACTTTAAATTCTTAATTACAATCCACTTTTGCAAAAAAAAAGGTGGAATTCATCTTTTTTCCAAGATATTCATTATTTTATATGTTCAAGAAGATACATATAGAATATAAGATGGATCTTTATAGACTCTGATAGATATAATTAATAAGTAATTATATTAATTTATTCACAAATAAAAAATAATTCAAACTTATAGTAATTCAATTTTTTACAAGTATGACTAATTTTGATATTGTAATGAAGTAGCCATACCTTGTTGTCAATGTAGAATTTAGGTTGCTTCTTGCAATAGGAATCTCTATTGAGTTTCTTTTAATTGAACCTTCATTATTGTTTATAGCTTAAATAAAAATAATTCCAAATATTCTATTGTAAAATTATCAACTTTTATAAAATCAAAAACATCAAGTTATTATCAAGGACAAGAACTTGATGAAAGCAAATAAACAAGTGAGACCTTTTCAAAGAAATATGATAAAATAAAAATATGGAAGTATGTATATTAAAAAAAAATTCAAATGACTATTGTCAAAACAACAAGAAAACTAGAGACTTCTTGAAATTAGAATAGAAACAAGAAAGGAATTGATAAGAGTAAAGAAGGGTTTACTATTACCTTTATATATACTATCTACTTAGGAGTTACATAGTAATATTCTATTGGACTTCCAAAATATATTGACTTTGTTCAACATGTATCTTAACTTATAAGGCAAATTTTTTAAATGAGCATCACATAGTTAGCTTATTTTGTATGCAATTAATATCACGGATATAAATAAATAAAAAATTAAATAAGAAATTGAATAAGAAATTAAAAAAAAAAATTGAACAAAAAAATATCAACAAGAAAACTAACAAAAACTTCATTAAATCAAATGAGTACAAGATCAATATCAAAAAAAGTGAGATAGAGTTCTTAGAGATGTATTCTTAAGATTAAGGATCTCCTCAACCTTGACTTTAATATATATATATTAGATATTAGGAAGCTTTTGAAGAAGTTTTTATATTACTTAAAAATGAAGCAACCTTAAGAAGTTCTTTAAGAAGTTCCCATATTACTTAAAGATGAAGCAACTTTAGAAAGCTTCTTAGATATTTTTTTAAAATCTCTTAGAACTTTTTAGAACCTATTAGAATATTTTAAGAACCTTTTAGAATATTTAAAAAATATTCTTAGAATCTTTTAGAATATTTTAGAATTTAATAGAATATTTTTAAAATATTCTTTAAATCTTTTTATTACATGTTCATAACATCATTTTTCCTTTTAACTCTCAGTTCTACAAAAAGCATTGGTTTCATATCTGCTTTCTTCATTATATACAACATCCTAGCAATAGCTATATAAAAAAGTCATCTTTCAATAGATTTAGGTTTTTGAGGATAGCATTGATGAAACTCTTATATTTTTTTTGGTACATTAAGTAGATTTTTTATTTGTTCCTACATATGCTCATTGATATAATTGTTGCATCAATGAATAAAATACTCAAACTTTCATCTTTTTTATTAAAAATCAAGGATCTTTTCTATCTCATATTCTATATGATTATCTATTTCAATGGAAGATGGTAATGGTTGTATTCTTCTTGAAATAATTGATTTTGAATAAGCTTCTAAGAAAGGAACATGAAAGATTGGATGTACCTTCATAGATGTAGGTAGTTCCAACTAATAAGCCACTAGATTGATTTGCTTTTGAATACAAAATAGTCCTACACTTTGATAGTCCAACTTATTGTAAGATCAATTAGTCTTGATATTTTGTCAAAAAAGCCATACTTTAATTTCAACTTAAAAAATAAGAGATTATTTTCTAAATTGATCTTAAGATGCTTTCTAAGAATCTTAAGCTATATATGAATGGAGCTTCAAATTTATTTGGAGTTGTAACAATTGTGTTGCAAGTTCTACAATTATTGGATTTTCATCCTTTGGTATACCTAATAAATCAAGCTTTGCATGGTAACCATAATTGATATAAAATGATGTTTGCTAAATCAAAGAATGAAGAGTATTATTATAAGCAAACTCTACTAAAGATAAATACAAGGTCTAATCATCTTATTGATAGTTGATGGTACATTACAAATATTGCTCCAAAACTTGATTGATCCGTTCTATTTTACCATCAGTTTGAGAGTAGAAAGTAAAAAAAAATAAAAAAATATCCATCTTCAATATCTTGAAAAGAATTTTCAAAACTTTGATACAAATTGAGATCCTCATTTAAAAATGATGTCATCAAATAAGCCATAATATCAATATATATTGTGAAAAAAGAGCCTAATTGTTTCTTCTCCAAAAATCATCTTTTTACATGGAACAAAATATGCCATCTTTATAAATTGATCTACAACAACATAGATAGTATTAAATGTAGCTGATAGTAATATATTAATGATAAAATCTATTGATTCTAAAAACCATGGTTGCTTTGGAATTGGCAATGGCTATAAAAGTAAATAAGAATAATATCAAAAAATCTTAGAACTTGAATAAATGTTACATGAGAAGACAAAGTCCTTCATTTTCTTCTACATTTGAGGCCACCAAAAATCTTAAGAAATAAGCTTTAATATTTTGTTAAACCTAAAATTTCCTACAATTAAAAAATCATGGAAAGATTGTAAAAACACAAAGTCATATTGGTCCTTCTAGGATATATAAATAATCTTCAAAATACAAAAGATTTTCAAAAAACTTCAACTTATCATTATTAGGATGCTACTTGATGTTATAAATTAATGAGATGTTATATCATCTTTAATTGACACTACATGAATTTGTTCAAGAAAATTTAAATAAATAAGTGTAATTATAAAAATAGTATAAAGATGAAATTATTTTGGCTTTAAGAGAATACTATATTGGTAATCAAATGTTATTTCTCCAAGATTTAGAACAAGATATGATCTCTTTAATAAGGCATATGATAGACCTTGCTACTTTACTAGTTGATATGTAATCACAAAATCAAAATAAGATAAAATCATATTTCAACAAGCTCAACAGCAATTCAAAATCCAAGTTGATATGAAATACTTCAAATTTTTGTGATCTATATATAGTTACAAGATATGTAATACCTTCTAATAAATGGTGCTATTCTTCAAAAGATTCTAAAATTACAAGTTTTTTATTATAAATCTCATGATTGATCTCTGTAGCTAAAAAAATTTTAGAATAAAATGTAATTGGATAGAACTTTCTATTTTTTTCCATCTATGATAATATAACTTTTAATAAAAAGTTGAAAGCATAATTTTTCAAATAAAAGGCCTTTATAAAATTTGGATGCATTAAGATTGGAGTTGTAATAAAAGTTCCCTTCAAATCTTGAAAAGCCTTTTGTGCTTGAGATTTCTATTCCAATTTATCTTTAGATATCAATAAAGTGAGAGGAGCAGCAACTTGGGAGTAATTCTTCATAAATATTTGATAGAAATTAGTAAATCCAAGAAAACATTGTGCATCTTGTACTGGCTTTGGAATTACTCACTTTGTTATAGATTAAACTTTCTTTGAGTCTATTAGTAAGCCTTCATTGGATATAATATATTTAGAAAATTCTAATTTTAATTTATAGAACACATATTTTTTTTAATTTGGCATATAATCTTATATCATATAACTTTTGCAAGACTAATTTCATATTTTTTTCATGTTCTTCAAGACTCTTGGAATAAATTAAGATATTATTAAAATAACAAATGACAAACTTCTTTAATAATTCACAAAAAATATCATTTATTAAATATTGGAATATAATTGGAGCATTTGTCAATCTAAAAGGCATGATATTATATTCAAAATGTCCATACTTTATCCAAAATGATGTCTTTCATTCATCTCTTTTTTTAATTTGTATCAAATTATATGCTTTGTAAAGATCTATTTTGGTGTAGATTTTGGCTTGATTGAGTTATTCCAAAAGTCTTGATATTAATGATAAAGGATAATGATTCTTCATTATTATTTTATTGAGGCTTTTATAATCAACAAAAATTTGTAAAGATCCATCTTTTCTCTTCACAAAAAATATTGATGCACTTATTGGAAATTTAAAAAATCAAATAAAATTCTTTGCAAGAATTTTATTGATGTAATCTTCCAATGCTAAGAGCTTGTTCTATAATAGGTTATAAATTGGACCAAATGGTAGTTGAGCCCTATCTTGAAGATCAACGATACAATTATTCAATTGATGCTCTAGCAATATGTCAATATTTTTTTTTCAAAGACATCTTGAAATTTCTTACATTGCTTTGAGATAGTTACTAACAAACTTACTTCTTTATGATATATAATTGCATAAATAACAAATGGCATTTCTTTCTTAGCCATCTTCATAAAAATCTTTATTCTAAAAAATAAGGACTTTTTTATTGATATCATTTTAATAGGTTTTGTCTAAATAATTTTTTTAGAAAATTAAATCTTATAAAACCTCCAATCTATAGATGGATTATATCTTTTTAACCACAAAATTCCTAAAATGATAGGATTAAATTATATTCTAATAATATTAAATACTATTTTACTACTATAGCCTTCAAATAATATTTTTAATAGTATGATTTTATGAATAATATTATTTAAAGATAAAAGTTGATAATCTATTATTTTTACATATATAAGTTTTGACTTTTGTATTAGAAAATTTTTAAGAAGTTTAAAAAATTCTTTATTTAAAAAGCAAGTAAATGCTTTCAAATTTAATAAAGTATTTTTTTGAAATTTTTATGGATAAAGAAATAAATATATAATAAAAAAACAAGTAGGTTCTACAAAGAGAGAGGAACCTTGATGAATTTGAGGTATTGAATGTTCAGTTGCATGGTTCTTATTGCGGCTGGGCCTTTTTGTTTTCTTGAATATTTTTACTCCTAGTCCTAATTGTTTATTGTTCTTTCAGATAATTTTTAGATTTATGACCTTCTTTAACATAATATAAATATAGGCCTTGTTTAAATTTATGTTTCTTCTCTTTTATTGTAAGAATTTTAAATTATACTATATCAATTTGCATATCCTCAGCTCTAACATGTAGAAGTAATTTACTTGTTCAAATAGCAGAAATTAAATTTTTAGTGCATTGTATTGTCAAAATTCACAAGTATTGATCTTATCAATATTAAAATAATCAATTATTTTACTTCAAAATTTGGTTCAT
Source organism: Physcomitrium patens (assembly GCF_059467195.1). Lineage (NCBI taxonomy): Eukaryota > Viridiplantae > Streptophyta > Bryopsida > Funariales > Funariaceae > Physcomitrium > Physcomitrium patens. The sequence continues at coordinate 23,420,785 of NC_143410.1, read as the reverse complement.
AGCTTCATTGAGTGTGTAAAGATTAAAAAATAAAAATAATTGATCTTTTATATCTTTTTTTAGTCACCAATAAAATTAGCTTATAAAAGCTTATTCATTCCAATTGATGTCACAAGCCAACTATCTAAAATAAGATGTATAAGCTGATACAAATCATGATCATTAACATAATGAATAAATCTTTGTTGTTTTCCATCAAATCTTATCATGTTCTTCAAATGCTTCTACAAATGCTTCTAAAAAAGCTTCAAAGTTGCTTAAGATTAAAAATATCTTCTCAAATAAGGAAGAAAATCAAAATAAGGCTTCTCTTCTAAATAAAATTTTAACTAAACCAATTCGTGATTATTTTGTTATATAATACTCAAATTATAGAAAAGTTATTACTTAAATTTGATTAATAAATCCTCAAAACTTAGAACATGTGTTATCAAATTTTTTTAGAAGTCTAATCTGAGTCTCTTCATGTTGTTGAATAGGTATATTTTTTTGTTGAGATATAAATGCCACTACCTCTTGAGATGAAAAAGCTTCAGAAAGAAATTGCATCACATACTAAACTGCTCCAAGTCTTGCTTATGATATCTTGCAAAAAATCCCTCAATTTTAGTAGTTCGATAAAAAAAAATTATTCAATATATTTATAATAACATCTAACTTAGACTCAAGAGATTCAATCATAGTAATATCTTCACCTCTAGCCATTTTGAAAGAAAAAAAAGAATTTTTTTAAACAATATTAATTTAATAGAAGATAATTTACAACCTCTAAAGTATTCAAATGCCTTCAAGAAGAGGAGTAATTGATTCTCTATCAAGAAATATTAAGCTCTAATATTGATGAGAAGGTAGTCTTGAAAAACTATCATAAATATAACTATACAAGAAATCAAACAAAAAATTGAACAAAAGAATATCAACAAAAAAATTAAGAAGAACTTAATTAAATCAAATGAATACAAGATCAACACCAAGAGAGGTGAGTTAGAACTCGTAGAGATATATTGTCAAGACTAAGGATCCTCTCAACCTTAATTTCAATATATACTAAATATTAAGAAGTTTCTCAAGAAATTTTTATATTGCTTGAAGATGAGGCAACTCTAGAAAGATTTTTAAAAAACTTCTTTAAATTTCTTAAAACTTTCTAAAATTTATTGAAATATTCTAAAAAAAATTTAAGAATCTTTTAAGAAATTTTCTAAAAATATTTTAAGAATCTTTTAAAATCTTCTAGAACTTAATAGAATATTTTAAGAATATTTCTAAAATCTTCTTATTAGATGTCTATAATAATCAATACATATAGTATATGGTTAAATTTTTGATAAATTTTTTAACCTACTAATCAACTACAAATACATATAAAATCAAAACAATATCTATGAAGCTTTTAGAAAGCTTTTATATAAGATATTATAAAATTAATCTACTTTTATTTTTTTATATCTATTCATATTACCTAAGTAATAATTATAGCAAATATATGTCCATGACATTACTCCCCTTTCTAGAGACAAGTTCAACAAAGAGCATTGACCACATATTGAAGAAGTCTAAGATGTAACAAATTGTATTTGCTATGTATTGTGATCTTTGTTTTCTTTGAAGGTGGTTAATAGGTCCTCTCAACCATTAGTAATATATCTTGCTATTTATTTGAGGAAGAACATGTCATTCTTGAAGATCTTCATTTTTATTATGTCATCTTGAAGGATGTGATAATTGTAATGTCTCATTTGATAAGTCAATAAATGTTGGCTCTTAACTTTAATTTATTGATTATTAGTTTTCTATATTTTTAATACCACAATTATATAGAAATTACAAATAAAGATAGAAGGTAGAATGCAATCTTTTCTAAATTATGTTTTTTTATATAGCAAAGGTTTGTTATCCTTCATCTTGATTTTGATGGATGTTTTTGATGAAAAATTTTGACCTTCACTATTGTATTTGTAAAGATTTTTTGCTAGCTTCTATGTGTGTTTGCTAATATCATATCCATGCTAATAAATAAGAAATTCCAACCTAAGTGAGTATTGTCTCAAGTCTAAGACTTATTTTATTTTGAATTCTTGATTATTATCTACTTGTATAAGAAGCAGTAGTATTTGTTTTCTTCTTGAAATATTCACTATCTTATATGGCTTGAAAAAAAATATGTAAAATAGGGGATGGATTTTTCATAGACTTTAATAGATTTAATTAATAAGCCACTAGATTGACTTATTCACAAATAAGAAATGGTTTAAATCTATAATAATCTAACTTATTACAAGAAAAAATAGTTTTAATATTATGGCAAAGTAATCATATCTTATTAATAACATAGAAATGAGGTTTTTTCTTATAATATCATCCACATTTCTCTTTTTTTATATTTTTGAGTATCTTTTAGTTGTGCTTTTATTGTTATATGTAGTTCAAATAAATGATTTGCCAAATCTTCTACCACAAGATTATCAACTTTTGAAAAGTCAAAAGCATCAAGTTATGGATGATAAGTATAATTAATAAAGAAAGGTCTTTATTATATAAAAGAATATATAGTATTATTATTAGCAAACTTTGCCATTGGCAAAAAAATTGTTCAATCATCTTATTGGTAGTTGATGATATACCTCAAATATTACTCCAAAACTTGATTTACATACTCTATTTATCTATCAATTTAAGGATGGAAAGCCAAAGATAGTTCTATGTCCACCTTTAAAATATTAAAAAGTATTTTCTAAAATCTTAATACAAATTAAGTTTTCTTATTCAATATAATATCTTTAGACAATCCATGATAGCAATAGATATTATCAAAAAAAACTTAGCCATTTTTTCACTTGTGATAGAATTTGTATATAGTACAAAATATACCATTTTAGTGAAACAATCTACTATCACAAATATAGAGTCAGAAGAACTTGAGACTTAAAGATCTGTAATAAAATCCATAGAAACAAAAGACTATGATTATTTCAAAGTGAATAATAACTAAAAAAGTTTATAAAATTGATGATAAAGAATTTTTAATCTTGAGCAAATATCACAAGATTGTACATGTAACAAGGCATGGATATGATATTTGTATTATTTGTACATAGAAATATGTAAGTGGAGTCGTTTTTGAAAAATTTCTAAAATTTAAGTTAGAGTGATTGTTCATGTAAAATCTACCATAGAATCTTTTAGAAAAACTTATATTGATTATCATCGTAGAATCCACCTCTAAAATCTTTTAGAAGGATGATTATTTTGATAGAGTTGACCATTAAGAATATTCTAAAAAGTTTGAAGATAGTTGAACAAAGTATAAATATGATTGATTGAGGCCATTTGGATATTTATTCAAGTATGGCTTTAGACTCTTTTTCTTAGTAAAGTTTGGTTTTTTTTTTCATTATATTTAGTTTTGGTGGGTTCTATTCTCCTCTATTCAATCTTATCTTTCAAGTTCCATTCTATTTAGTTATTTTTAATTTTATTCTATTGTACTTAGTCTTACGTTGTATTGAGATCTTTGTTATTATGGATTTGATAAGATTTTAGATCTTAGAGAATCCGATCCTATTTCATTGGAATTAAAGTAAGTATTAGTTTATTTTTTGGTAGTGTATTGATAGCGACCGTTTAGTTGGAAGTCAATTATTGTGATTACATCGAATATTATTTTTGGACTACAATAAGTTACTTTAAGAAGGTAGCTAGAAGAAAAAAAAACATTATAGTAACAAAGTTTAATGAAGAAATTGCAACATAGGAGATATGGCAAAGCAATCCCAGATGGAGACTCAGATACAATACTTTTTAGGCCAAATAGCTACTCTACTAGGGCAAATAGAAGCTTCTATGATAAAAAAAATTGACATCTACTAGGTTGAAATTGAGCAAGTCCAATACATACTCAAGGACCTCAAGGCAACAAGATGTATGCCAATAGCTCTTTAGCATGTGACAGTACCTCGAATTATCTAGGATAAATATCAAAAAAAGAATTATATATGCCTCTGATTATTTGAGAGATACAGCAGCCATTTGGTGGCAACATTCAGTTCAAAACTATCAAATTCAAGGCAGATTTGGTAATGAAGAGGAATTTGAGACTAAGCTTAGAAATCAATTTTGGCCTATCAATGTAGAGAAATTAGCACACAATCAATTGGCTAACCTTATGTAATCTAGATCAATGCAAGATTATATCAAATCTTTTAATTCCACCTCTTGCTAGACTACAGGTTTAAATCATAGTGCATTTATAATCTCAAGGGCCACTAAATTGATGAAGAAGTAGAGCACAAAAATAGTGTTGTATTATGTGTCATCTTATTTGGGAATGCATTAGGCATCTGGCCATAGAAGATAGAATTGTGTTTTACAAATATAAAAAATAAATAAAAAAATAAATCATAATATGTTTCATTATTATAAGAAGAATGTAATTTGGATTTTAATTCAAAAGTATTTAAATCTAATAAAAAGTACTCAAAAACACTCTTCTTAGTAATCTCAACTAAATATAAATTCTAATTACCTTATTACTTCAATAATTAGGTAATTTTGAACTTTCTTTGCAAACCTAAATCTTAATTAGCAAGCTTTAGTAAACTGTAGCTCGTGATCTAAGTGTTTATTTAGAGAAAAAAATTTCACACAAATAAAACTATAAGTCTTCTATGTATTTGATAAGAATTCACTCCAATCTAACCTAAAAATTGTAAAAAAATACTCAAAAACCACATTGATGTTATTTGGCCACCAACTTAAAAATTGATGTAAATATTCTAGAAGTGATTTCTCCTTTTTCAACTATTAACTTCAATTCAAAATTGGTGTATAGCTTGATCTTTAAGTCTTCCAATACCATGCCAAATTTCACCTTGATCCATCTAGTAGATCTTCAAATATCATAGAAATCCTATCCAACTCTAAATTGCCAACTTCCGATATATTATTGTACCAATATCTAGATATCTCTCAATTGCATTGTTAAATTAATACAAAATTTTACATACACTTAGCACACCTAATTAACTAAGTATTATCAAAATTTGAACTATAGGTGTGATATCAATTTTATGAATTAGCTGAAAGTGCTAGCCCTATTTGTATTTTATAAATCCCAAGTTGTCAATACAAACCCTGACTTTGAATAATAATTGCAAAGTCTAAAAAAATCCTACCAAAATCAACCTTATATCTCTAAAATAAGCTCTAACTTAGCTCTCAAATCCTGATCTCTAATCTTTGAATGAAATCCTATTTTTTCCTAAGCAGTCATTTTAGTGACCAGAGGTTTGATTTCGACCCTATCTCACAAACGGTCGACCCCTAGGTATCAATCTAATCTATCCTAAGGATTTCTTAGTCCAACCCTATGCTCAACTTAATCTTAGTATCAACTATATTAATTATTTATCTCTTCTAATCTGATTTTATCAATTTATTGTCTTTCTAAGGTAGTAAAAGAATTTCTATAGACTAGAAGGTAAAAGTATTAACCAACCTTCAACCTACTAACTATTAAGATAAGAAAATAAACTAAGAAACTTTTATAAAAGCCATGTTTAGATACCTTGAATTATTATTGAATCAAATTAATTATATATTAATTAGAAATTCACTTTTGATTATAGTTTTATTATATTATTGTATTACATCACAACAATGGGGCTTCATAATAAAGACACCAAGGATCAATACTAGGGATAGTTATTGTTTCTCAGAGACAAATGACGTGGCCTTAGACAACTATCAAAAGGATCAATTGGTTTGTCTAATGAGTTGATTAAGAAAATAGCCATATTAAGTAGTTATGGATTGCGGCTTTTAAAAAAATTACATCTCGATCATAATTATTAAGCAATTTGGGATTAAAAAAAATGTGATTAAAAGAGGAAGTATATATCTAAGAAATGATCAAAAGAGTGTGTTGAGCAAGAGAAGTGAAGAAAAAATCCTAAGGCTAAGTGGCATCTATGCCTTGAGAAAGAAGTTTAGAGTAACAAAGCTTAGATATGATATTATCTTTGGTATATTATGGCTAGAGGTAAAAAATAAATAGCTCAACTAACTAATAAGGACAATCTCTTCCAAGGATGGAGGACGTACAATGATTCTTCATGCATGTAAGTATAAAATTCACTCCTCAATCCAATTATAAGATGCCCTCAATTAAAAGTTGCTTCTAATGAGTGATTTGAAGTGAAAGTAGTGAGAACAAGAACAAAAGAAGTAAAATTATCATGGACATATATATTTATCTCAATAGTTACTTATATGATTAGATAAAAATATGTAAATATAAATTAATTTCATAAATTCTTCTAGAGAAGCTTTCTAGAAGCTTGATAGACTTGGTTTTGACTTTAGATGTGTTTGTAGGTTAGAAACTTGGCCAACAAGTTAATTCCATATAATAGCTTGTAGAACAAGTTAATTTCATATAATAGCTTGTGGAACAAGTTAATTTCATATAATAGCTTGTGGAACAAGCTAACTATGTAGTGCATACATAGATTACCTATCTTGCAAGTTAAAACATGTGGTTAGCAAAGTCAACATGTTTTGGAGGTCCTATAGGACATTGTCATATAGCTTCTAGTTATAAGTATATAAAGAGGCAAGAGTGAAGCCTTTTTTATTCTTGTCAATACAATTCTAGTTCTTAATCTTGTTTCAAGACTTTCTAATCTTCTTATTTTTGGCAATAGTCATTCTAGTTAATATTACATTACCTTTTGTGAGCTCTCAATTATACTCTAACATTTAAATTTTTGTTATTTTCCTATTTTATGATAATTAAACATGTTAGATTAGGATTTATATAAGTGGAATTTAGTTTTATAGAATTTTTAGGATTACAACCCTTGATGGTATAAATTATAGCCTAATTCCTTGAATTAGGTTAATTTGGACTAAAGTGATAAGAGTTAGAAAATTAGAATAGCAACTTAGTTAGTTTAATAATTTAAAGATTTTTAGTCATTACTACAAGGATTGATTAAAAGCCTATGAGTACATCTATAATCATTCACATGATTTAGGAGTTGGAATTATAATTCTCTAAAAGATTTAGGAAAGTTAGCAATAATAATTTTGGATTTTCCTCCAAATTCGACAAATTCAAGCGGCATGGTGGTTCTTCTATTTAATAGGAGTCTTTTTAATGCAATAGTGGCACCGGATTTACCTCGTGGAGTGAAGAAAACAAGATCAGCAACCTCTCCTTCAAAATACAATAGAAGCAATGAAATTCTCATTTTGAAGAATTTCACAAAAATTGCCAAGATCCTTGTAAGTAAAAACTTCCATGAAAATTATAATTGAGCATGGATTGAGGCATATGAGTAGTCGATCTTAGCTTTAAAAGGTGTTTTGAACACAATAGTAAATTTAGATTTGTAAAAAAATGATTTCTTGACCACTTACAAGAGCCATGAACCTTGATAACGAGATTGGCTTTTGGATGAATGAAGGCCATAGATCTAGATTAGGGATCTTAAAAATCAAGGGTGAAGATGTAGCTACCCTTCGACGAGCCTCCACTCAATTGTATAAGAGAGGCTTAGTTTTCCAAGCCCTCTCTCTCTCCTCTTTTGGGTGAAGGGCGGAGCCATGCCAAAATTTGGCCAAAACCCTAATCTTAATTTTATTTAGATTTTTAATTCTCATTGTGAACCTTGTGATTGTGTATGTATGTATTTTTCATTGTGAAGGATGGTCATTAAGTTTTAAAATATGTTTCATTGAGGTAGATATCTCCTCGGCCTTTCAAATATCCCAAGGGTTTCAAGAGCCTTGGATTTTCTTCAATCAGTCACTCAATTTCTTTTATTTTAATTTGAGATTCTGAATAGTTGTAGTTTTTTTTGTTAGATTTCCGACAAGATAAGACTCGATTGATTTGGAATAATAAAGAATTTTTGGCGAATTTTTGAGTTTGAGGGAGTCGACTACCTTTGCAGTTTGAATCAATCGAGTTTGAAAAGAAATTTCTTATTTCTTGATTATTTTCTTTACTTTAAATTGTAGAAAAATCAAGATTTATAAGTTAAGCTCTGAAAGGCACAAGTTTTGTTGAATTTGAAGACAATCTGAATTTTTAGTGAATTTCTAAGTGAAGAGGGTTGGTCACCATGGCAGTTTGGATCACTCAACTTCAAAGGAGGAATTCTCACGACTGGATCATTAGATTGCAACAAAGATTGTTGGATTAAAAGAGCCTTTAAGTTAGCCTTGCAACATGCTAAGAATCATTCAAATTGAAGCCGATTACAAATTTTGGAAAATTTTGGAGTAGAAGGGGGTCGCTGCCTTCAATCCTTATGTGTTGTCAAGGTACCTTCACTTTCACCTCTCTTACTTTATTTTTACTATCATCTTTTTAGTGGCTTGTACTCTCCAAATTTCACTTTTTGGCTAATAAATTTTATATATAACTTTTAATCTTTAATATTCTTACTTTAAATTTTAACTTTTAACTTTAATTTTAATTTTTAAATTAAACTTTTAATTTTTAAATTAAACTTTTAATTTTTAAATTAAACTTTTAATTTTTAAATTAAACTTTTAATTTTTAAATTAAACTTTTAATTTTTAAATTAAACTTTTAATTTTTAAATTAAACTTTTAATTTTTAAATTAAACTTTTAATTTTAACTTTTCACTTAACCTTTAATCTCAACTTTTAACTTAACCTTTTAATTTTAACTTTTAACTTAACCTTTTAATCTTAATTTTTAACTTTAACTTTTTTTGAACTTGACTTTTAACTTAACTTTTAATTCAAACTTAAGTTTTTATTCTTATGGTCAATTAATAGTAATAACTTAGTTAATTATTTTTACTATATTTGCATAGTAAATTTCATTTAACATGTTAATTTAATATTCGTAACCATTGCTTGGAAAGCCTAAAACTAATTGAATTTTTAATACAAAGATTTAAATTAATCTAACAATTATACAATTGGGAGCTCTCCAATTCCACCTCTTAGACTTGTTATGTGGCATAGGTTTCATCAAGTGGTGAAATTTGGCTTCACATCTTTGAGTAACTTTCTAATTTTCTTCAATGACATAAGAGTATATCAAGAATTCTCTTTCTTTGAGATTCATGTCTCTGACAGTTTGACAAGAGTACTAACATATTATTTTTGTCTTATTTTAGAAGTGAGTGGATTACTCTACTTCTATTGTTGTATTTAAAGGTTGCAGACTACTACCTTTTAAACCAAAAAAAAATATTTTTTAACATTGATCTTTCCTTAAAGAGAGTAGATTATCCCTCTTTGTGGAAATTTTTATCAGAGGTTGCGGATTGCCCTCCTCTAATTTAATTTTTTGGATTTTTTTAAGTTGCCTATGAAAGAAAAGATTATGGATGCTACACCTATCAGAAGTGAGAATAGATTTGTAACTATTGCAAACCTTCATGAGCTTGTCAACACTCTTAGAATAGAAATCTCATGTATTTTTAACATAAATCATGGAGGTACTATGCCTACATCTATGGAAGAAGTTCAAAGTCTGTGGCAAGATGTTGTGCAATTGAAGGAAGCAAGTAGATTGATCTCACAACCAAATCTAGGGAGTTTTGCTTCTATAAGTATGACGCAGATAAGGATTAGTATACTTGAGAAGTTTGATGGCACAAGATCAAAATCTTGAGGATTTTTCCAACAAATCAAGTTCTATCTAAGATAGCATCATTTTCAATATCTTCATGGATTTATTCAAGTTAGATTCATATGCACACTTCTATCAGGAAGTGCTCTCTCTTGGTTTGCACCTTTAATAAAAAAATAGATTTATGACTCCTTTATGATTTGAATTCATTCCTAGAAGTGTTTACGGTGACATTTGGAGAAAGTAATCAAGAATGAATAACAGAGTCTAAATTCTTATTTTTACGATAAGGATCACAATCACCCACCACATGTGATGCTGAATTCCAAAACCTTATTTGCGATGTGGAGTGGAATGATAAAGCACCCATCAATCAATTTTGATATGGATTAAAGAATAGTGTCAAAGATTTGTTATTAATAATACCAAAAATAGAATCTTTGAAATGATTTATTGTTCAAGCTATTGCATGCCACAATCAATTATTTGAAAGACATCAAGAATAAAGACTTAGCTAAAGAAGAACAAGTCAAGTAATGGCAACAACTTCCAAGTTTTTTAAAACGTGTTCATCAAGGCTAAAACCAATGCAAATTGATACGATATGTTTTAAAACTCTCACAGAGCAGGAAAAGACTCGACGTTGCCAAGAGGGTTTATATTTATATTGTGGATAAGCTAAATATATTGTTCAACAATGTTCAAAGAAGCAATGCAATTATAAAATGAAGAGCATAATTACCAAAGAAGATAATATGTTGGAAAACGAGTTTTTTCAGCTAGAATAGGAACTATGCGGCTAGAATCATGTGCAACACCTAGTATAGGTCCTATTCTCTCCTCAGACCCATCACCTTGTTATAAAATAGATGTACGTTTAGGACCTAAAAATTACAAAGTCCTTGCCTTATAAGATTCAGGAGCCTCAATTTGTTTTATAGACAAAGATTTTGTCAAAAATCAAAAAATATCTTTAATAAAAAAAAACTAAATCCATACATATAGAAGTTATAGATGGTCATTTGTTGTCTTTTGGAAATGTTATCCATGAGATTGTTTCTTTAGATGTAACAATTAAAGATCATAAAAGTGTAGTAGTATTTAATGTAATAAAATCTCCCTCTAATCTAGTTATTTTAGGATTATCATGGCTAGAAAAATAAAACCCTTAAATAGATTGAATTTCTTGTAACCTTAACTTTTTTGGTAGTATAATCTAAGATTAAATTAGCAAAGTAGAAGTACAAAAGCCTAGTACTTCCAAACCTTTACTGATAGCTGTGAGAGCTTTCATACATGTTGTAAAAGAAGGATCATCTTTCGATATATATGCTATGCCTATTTTTAATGGTAAAAAAAACTTCAAGTGGTATTCCTAGCCAATATGAAGAATTTTAAGATGTTTTTGAAAAGAAGAATGTAGATATTCTTCCAAAGCATCAACCTTATGATTATTCGATTGATTTGCAAGAAAGAGCTCAACTACCACTCAAACCAATCTATAGCTTATTACAAAATGAATTGGCTACATTAAAATAGTACATTAATGAGAACTTAGCAAAGAACCTCATACACCATTCTAAATCTCCAACCAGAGCTCCTATCTTATTTATGGAGAAGAAAGACGGATCTTTGTAGATGTGTATGGATTATCAAGGACTCAATAAGATCACCATCAAGAATAGGTATCCTTTGCCTTTGATTTCAAGACTTCTTGACCAATTCAATCAAAGAAAGATTTGTACCAAAATAGATCTACGAGAAGCATACAACTTAATTGGTATCAAAGAAAGAGATGAATGGAAGACTACTTTTCAAACTAGGTATGGATATTTTGAATATAATGTTATGTCTTTTGGACTCACGAATATACCGACTGCTTTTCAACATCTTATGAATGATATTTTTCATGAGTTTCTAGATGATTTTGTCATTTGCTATTTAGACAACATTCTAATCTATTCTAAGAACACAGAAGAATATGAACTTCATGTTCGTTGTGTGTTACAAAAACTTAGAGATGTAAGATTATATGCCAAGTTAAAAAAGTATGTATTCTACACTATTCAAGTTGATTTTTTAGGATATATCATTTCCAACAAAGGCCTTATGATGGATCCTAAGAAGTTCCAAACTATCATAGATTGAAAGATTCCAAGAACAATACAAGATGTCCAATGCTTTTTAGGCTTTGCTAATTACTATCGAATCTTCATCAAGAACTTTTCTCAAGTTGTAGCTCCACTTACATGTTTGACTTTTAAAAAAAAAAACTTGAATGGAATAAAGAAGCAGAAGCATCATTTGATATTTTAAAAAAAGAATTTACTTCTGCACCAATCTTGTATTGTGTTGACTTTTTTAAGATATTTTTTATGGAAACAAATGCATTAGACTTTGCTATAGGTGCATGTTGTCATAAATGGGAATTAATAATAAATTCCATCTAGTAGCTTTTCATTCCAAGAAATTTTCAACAGCCAAAATTAATTATGAGATCTATAACAAAGAGCTCCTTACAATCATGGATTCATTTCAAGAATGGCGTCATTATTTAGAGGGTGCTTCAAGTCCAGTTACCATGTATATGGATTAAAAGAACTTTAAGTACTTCATATCAACATGTATTTTGAATTTTCATCAAGCCCATTGTCATATTGTGACACGATTATATGATAAAAATATGACTAAATTTATTTTTTTAATTAATAATCTATTATATTAATTCAAAAATAATTCAAAATATTTTAATAAGGCTTTTATAAAAGCCTCTTAGCCTATTTTCTTATCTTACTAGCAAGTAGACAAAAGTTAGTTAATAATTTACCTTCTAGGATATAAAAACTCTTTTACTACCTTAGAAAGGCCATAAATTGTTAAAATAAAGGTAGAAGATATAAATGGTTGGTATGATTGATACTAGGGTCAAGTTGAGTGTAGGATTGGACTAAAAAATCCATAGGATTGGTTAGATTGATACTCAAAGGTTGACCATTTGTGAGATAGGATCAAAATCAAACCTCTAGTCACTAAAACAATCGCTTAGGGCAAATTAGAGATTCATTTGAAGATCGGAGATTAGAATTTCAGAGCTAGCTTGAAGTTCTTTTTAGAGGCATAAGAATTTTTTTGGTAGGATTTTTTGGAAACTTTGCAATTATTGTTCAAAATCAGGGTTTGTATTGGTGATTTGGGTTTTATATAATATAACTAAGGTTAGCAATTTTGGCTAATTTGTGCAATTGATGTAACATCTATAGTTCAAAATTTGATTTTATTTGGATTATTGGATGTGCTAAGTGTATAAAAAAATTTGTAATAATCTAAGAGTGTAGTTTAGAGATATGTGGTTTTTAGCACAAGAAAATTTTAGAAGTTGGCAGTTTGAGGTTGGATAGGATTTCTGTGATATCTGAAGATCTACTAATTGGATCAAGGTGAAATTTGGCATGGTATTGAAGGAATTGAGGATCAAGCTGCACACCAATTTTGAGTCAAAGTTAACGGTTGAAGTAGGAAAAATCACTGCTAGGATTTTTGCTTCACTTTTTAAGTTGGTAGCCAAGTGACATCAATGCAATTTTTGGAGGTTTTCTCACAATCTATAAATTAGATTGGGCTGAAAATTCTTAAACATATAGAAGACTTACATTGAAAATTACATACAAAATTGTACATCAAGTGGACAATCAGATTAAAAGTTACAGCTTGTTAAAGATCATTGATTAGGATTAGGACTTATAAGAAAACTCTAAATTTCTTAAATATGAAAGTAACAAGATACTTGAGGTTTATATGTAATTGAAGCTATTAAAAAGAATATTTTTTAGCACTTTTGAATTCAAATTCAAATTATATTCTTCTCATATGTATAAAATTTATTAAAGTTTCTTGCATATTTGTGAAATACAACCTTACCTTTTACAACTAGGTGCCCAATGCATTTCTAAACAAGTCAATACATAACACAACTTTGTTAGAGCATGTCTTTATCCAGATTTATTTTTAAGATCACTTATTGATCTAGAAAATAATAAGGTCTATTAGACATCCTTTTTAGATGTTATTATCTTGTACCAAAAGAAGGAGATGCATCTTTTGATCAACAAAGAATGATTCTCTTAAAGTCCAAGTATTTTTATCTTCGAGCAATAAAATCAACATTGACTATTGATTCATCCTTTATCAAGCAAATCCAATTAAATATGTCCTCTGATCTTCTTTTTCATGATATCAAGAATCTTTCTTCTAAGTCTCATGATATTTCAAAGTTTGAGTTTAAGAACAACCTTCTCTATTTCAAAAGACGCCTATATGTTCTAGAAGGAAAAGCATGCCTACATATTTTTCAAACATGTCTACGTGTTCTTCAAGCATGACATGACTTTTCAACAGCATGACATTTTGGATACAATAAAACTTTAGAGCTTATCTCTAGAGATTTTTGGTGGCCGCAAATATGGAAGGTGATAAAAGACTTTGTACAATCATGTGATACTTATTTAAGATCCAAAACTCCTTGTCGTCGACCTTACGGACTTCTTCAATTGTTACGAATTCTAAAATAACTATGGTCTTTTATTTCTATGAATTATATCAGAGATCTTTCAATCATAGGTTCATATGACTCTATATTCGTAATTGTAGATTGCTTCATCAAAATGGCATATTTTGTACTATGTACAAAATCTATTTTAGATGAAGAAATAACTAAGTTTTTTCTTTAAAATATCTATTATTTTCATGGATTACTAAAGGATATTATATCGGATAGATGAACTCAATTTGTATCATGATTTTAAAAAATTCTATTCAAGATTCGAAAGGTAGATATAAAACTTTCTTCAATTTTTCATCCTCAAACTGATGGGCAAACAGAACAAGTAAATCAAGTTTTTGAGTAGTATTTGAGGTATACCATCAACTATCATTAAGATGATTAGACAACTCTTTTGCCATTAGTAGAGTTTGCATACAGTAATTTGATATATTCTTCTACTCAACAAACATCATTTTTTACCAATTATGGTTATCATCCATGACTTGATACACTTGACTTTTCAAAAGTTGATAATCCTATATCAAGGACATGGACTCCAAAGAAAGATAATCTCAATACACTCTTGTGTCACTCGAAAATACTTAGAAATCACTCAAAGGTGATAATAAATTTAACTAGAATGGCTATTGCCAAAGACTAGAAAACATGATGACTCTTGAAACTAGACTAGAAATAAGAAAGGAGTTGACAAGAGTGAAGAAGGCTTCACTCTTGTCTCTATATATACTATCTAACTAAGGGCTACGTGGCAACGTTCTATAGGACCTCCAATATGTGTTGACTTTGTAGGACACTTGCCTTGACTTATAAGGCAAGTTTTTCTACATGTGGGTCATATTGTTAGCTTGGTCTTCAAGTTAACAACATGTGTGGTACATGGCCAACTTGTTGACCACGTTTCTAATCCAAAAAGTCAATTAAAGACACCTATGAAGTCAAAGCAACATCTATAAAGCTTCTAAAAAGCTTCCATACCAAATACTATAGAATTAACTTACTTTTATCTACTTTTATTTACTTCTACTTATTTATATATGTAATTACTAGCTTACATGAGTACATCCATTATTGTAATGTGTGAAGTCTTGCTTGAAAATGCTTCGGTCACTTGACTGTAGAAGGAAGAATAGAAATTGCGATAACAAAATCTTAAATAGAATACTAATAATGCTCTAATTAGACTATAATAATAGTAAACAAATGTAATCCAATTCAAAAAAACTCAAAGAAATTTCAAACAAACAATAAAATTCTTAAAGAAATATTAGAATGATCACAAATTTTACTCAAATATATGTCAATTCAACCTTAATTTAATTCTAATTAAAACCCTATTGAATTTCACTCAACTTTAGACCAAACCTAATTAAATCTTAAATCCTAATAATTCCTAAACCCTAACTCAAATCCTAAATAAATCTTAAATTAAACCCTATTTCAAATCCTAAACCCTAAACCAAACCCTAAATCAAACCCTAATCCAATCCTAAACTCTAAATCAAACCTTAAATCAAATCCTAATCAAACCCTAATCCAAACTCTAAATCAAACCCTAACCAAATCCTAAACCTTAGTCCAAACCCTAATCCAAATCCTAAATTAAACCCTAACCAAATCCTAAACCCTAATCCAAATCCTAATCTAAATCCTGATCCAACCCTAAACTCTAATCCAAATTCTAAATCCTAAACTCTAATCCAAATCCTAAATCCTAAACCAAATCTTAAATCAAACCCTAACCAAACCCTAGTCCAAACCCTAAATCAAACCTTAACCAAATCCTAAATCCTAATCCAAACCCTAATCCAATCCTAAACTCTAATCCAAATCCTAAATCCTAAACCAAACCTTAAATCAAACCTTAACCAAACCCTAGTCCAAACTCTAATCCAAATCCTAAATCAAACCCTAACCAAATCCTAAACCCTAATCCAAACCCTAATCCAATCCTAAACTTTAATCCAAATCCTAGTAATTCCTATGACAGATTTAAACCTCAATATCTAATGAATAAACCGTTGATCTCAATTCAAAATTTTTACACTTCTTAAAAAATTAAGTTCAAAACAAGCAAAAAAAATTTGAAAAGGATCGGAGTTACCAAATTGACGAAAACTTCAAAAATGTGTTTGGGTGTTAGCCGGCCTCCTTCTCCAATCTTGTTGCCAACCTTCCAGAGCCAATTTCTCTTCTTTGCGCTGTTCGATTGGTTTCAAATTTCTCATGGACATAGGAAAATAAGTCTAATATCCTCTCACATAAGCTTTACTCCAATCCAACTAGTAAATTGCATGAAATCTTAAAAACCCTCACTGGACCTAAAATTCTACTTTCTGAGACCTTGACTCACTTAAACCGCAATATCTCTCAGTTCAACCGTTAGATCAAGCTCAAATTCACAACATGTATTCAACACAACTATAAACATGAACCCAAAAAAATTCACTTGTAGATCTGCAACAAAACTCTCGAAATCACTCAAAACATAAACCCTATTTTATTTCATAAAACCCAAGTCATCCGAAAAAAACCTCAACTTTGCAAAGCTCTTAAAAATTCGTATCAACTCCAAATCACCCAAAATCAATGCTCATAGAAACCCTATCCAATCTTCTCTCAAACCCCACTCTCCAATCTGCCAAAGAGTCCCGTAGTCGTCGTGGAAACTCGGTTTTGTGCCTCAGGGTCTGATTTCGACCCTAGTTCATAACCGGCCCTCTCCGGGTATCAATATCTAGTTTTTCTAACTTTTTTCTAGAATTTACTCTTAACTTTCTTCTAAAGATTCCTATATCATTTATTTACTCAATCTACTTTGATTTGCCTTACTTATGGTACTACAAAGTAAGTAGAAGTCACCTTTCTAAAAGGCAACATTGATACCTTTTAATTTTTCTACCCCTTTGGCTATTAACTATATTTCTAAGATAATTTGTTCTAATATTTTGAACTAAGATCTCTTAAATTATAATAATCTCTACACTCTTTCACCTATTAATCGTATTACATCATGACACCGTGACATCTTATGACAAAAGATTTAGCAAATCAATTATTAGAGCTACATGCAACAATGAAGATATAATTAAAAGAAACTCAAGAATAGCAAATAACCAATGTGGATGCCTATCGCAAGGAGCAACTACAATTCAACATAAGTGATAAGGTTTGATTACTTCGTCAAAATATCAAGACTACTTGTCTTTGTGATAAATTAAACTATCGTAGGTTAGGACTTTTTTTTATTTGTGAACAAATCATTCTTATTATTTATCAATTACATCTATTGGAGTCTATGAAGATCTACCATATATTTTACATATCCCTTCTTGAGCCATATAAGATAGTGAATATCTTAGAAAGAAGACAAATGCCACCTCCTCCTATAAAAGTAGATAATAATCAAGAATTCGAGGTTGAAGAAGTCTTAGATTCAAGGGGGCATTGAAATAAGTTGAAATACCTTGTTCATTCGAGTGGATATGATCTTAGCAAACACACATGGAAGCCAACAAAGAATCTTATAAATGCAACAAAGAAGGTTGAGGCCTTTCATTGACAACATCCATCAAAACCAAGATAAAGAATTGCAAAGATCCATGAAAGATAATGACTACTCCTCGTGGAAGTCGTCTCTACAAGAGGAGGTAATGTCATAGACATATATATTTACCTCAATAGTTACTTATATTATTAGATTAAAATAGATAAATATAGATTAATTTCATAAAATCTTCTAGAGAAGCTTCTTAGAAGCTATATAGATACTGTTTTGACTTTAGATATGTTTGTAGGTTAGAAACTTGGCCAACAAGCTAACCACGTGTTGGTAGCTTGTGGAGCAAGTTAACTCCGTATAGTAGCTTGTGGAACAAGCTAACTATGTAGCGCATATATAAATAACTTGTCTTGCAAGTTAAAACATGTGGTTAGTAAAGTCAACATGTTTTAGAGGTCCTATAGGATATCACCATGTAGCTTTTAGTTATAAGTATATAAAGAGGCAAGAGTGAAGCCTTCTTTATTCTTATGAACACCATTCTAGTCCTTAATCTTGTTTCAAGACTTTCTAGTCTTCTTGTTTTTAGCAATAGCCATTCTAATTAATATTACATTATCTTTTGAGTGACTTTCTAGTTCTCTTTAGTGACATAAGAGTGTATTGAGGATTCTCTTTCTTTGAAATTCACGTCCTTGGCAAAAATAAAAAAAAAAGTGAATTAAGTACAATCAAGCAATTATACACTACAAAACTAATCATACACTATTCACTAAGTTTTCATCCAATAAAAGTAAAAAATATATTTTTAAAAAGTTATTTTTTTATCTTTTCAATGGTCTAAGAAACATATAAATTCGAGTTATTACAAGTCAGTTATGAAGGTTTGAAAAATAACAAGTAAATAAATGAAAAGTTAAGTAAATAATTTTTATCTCAAGGATAACTTGCTTAAGAAATCAGGAGTTTGAACCTCACAAAGGCTCACAAGTAGTGTATATGAATTACTAAGAGAGGCCACAAGGCCTTAGTCTTATCTTCCTAACTACCTTCAAGATACTACAACCCATATGGGACTTGTGCACCTCCCTTCTTACAACGACTACACTTGCTACTGGTCCTCCTACTTTTTACCAATAAAATCAATAATTTTGTATTTTTGACTTCATTATGGTATTAAAAAAAAACCCAATTAGCTTAAGAACTTAATGTGGCCTTCAAATCTTACTCCATTTCTTCATAATGGCTTCTGAAGTGGTAAAACTCATTTTTACCAAAGTCTTGAAAATTGCTCTAAAAATTCTTTAAAAATTCTAAATAAATTATAAAAAAAACTTATAATATTTTTATAATATTAAAATCAATTCGAATCTATATTTTCTTATCTTGATGATTTTTTATAGTAATAAAATCAATTTAAATCCACTACAAATTCTACTTTCTATATAAATAACTAAAAAGATATGAGGTTCTTTTTCATACTTCTTTTAACTACTAACTAATATTTATGTTTTTTTATAAGTAATTTATATATAACTCATTATAAAAAAAATAAAAATTAAACTATTAAGTTTATTCTTATAAAGAAAATATAATCAATTTTTTTATAAGTAATTTGAATTAAATATAATCATTTATTTATATTAATAATCTATTAAATAAAGCTAAAGTAAATAAAATATAAAAAATATATAATATACTTTAATTTAAAATTTTAAATTAAAAATAAGATTAATAAAGAAAAAATAATAATATTTTGTATTGTTGAAAAAATAACTAAATGATTCTATAGACCTAAATACTATTCTCATATAAATAAGATATAGGCATGTAGAAACTAATACACCATTCCAAAACCTAAATAATTTTGTGAGTATGCATATATAATACATATTTGCTAAAATTTATTATTTGATTTCTATATTCTTTCATTATATATATAGTCAATTCAAAATCAATCATATTAAGCACACTTAAGTAATGAAGTTGCCTAAATTATGTCTCAACAAAAACCTCCTACATATAAATATTTTAAAACATTAGTGTCTTTAAGGCATAAAAAAATCTCTTATATTTAGCAAAAATTTAACTTTGCACACTAAACTCTTAAAGATATTACAATAAAGAATAGTAAAAAAATTATGAAAATCTTAAAAGAAATAAATTACTTGATTAAAAAATTAAAAGAATATAAAATTTAAGTATAAATAGAGTTATTTATTGAAAACATACAATATAAATGATAGCGAGATATATTTCAATCTTTGAGATTATAAAGATAATTTTATTTGATTAATAAATTTTAATACAAAAACTTAATAACTTAGTTATAGCCTTCAAATTTAGAAAAGCTTTAATTATTATCTTTTTATTCAAAACTTAAGCAATCTAAATTATATTCTATTATTATAAAACTTCAATTTAATTGATGCTAAAAAATTAGAGAGTTATTTAAAAGTATTTTTTTTATAAAAATATTTTTTAAATATTTTGAAATATTTTATAAGAAAAAAATTTAAATAATAAAGAATATAAAACCATCTTGCCTTAAAAGATTCAACATTTCTAATATAGAAGTGCTTACACAAGTAGCAAGTACTAGCTTTTATAGTATAATTTCTAACATTGAGAATTCTTTTATTATTAAATTTGGCATAACATTGTCAAAACTATATACAAAGAATCACTTGTGTAATTAAAAATATACCAAATCTATCTATAATGTAAAAAACTTATTCTATGTACTAATTACTACAATGAAATTCCATACATCTACAATGTATATCACATTGACGAGTATGCTTAATTAAAACCATTTCTATTGGTCAATATAACAAAATCCAAAAATTTAAAGATTAAATTTAATGTTCATTGTACAAGTCCACATTATGTATATCAACTATTCTAACATGTCACTTGTCAATATAAATATTGCTTTATATCAATTGCATTGCAATCTGCACATAAGAATCATCTCTTTACTTGCTACTATCAAATGACAAGATTGCTATGGACAATAAGAAAGAATAAACAACTATATTATCATCTTGCAAATATGTATGAATCTAGTCTTAAGTCATTGCAATTCTAACATTTAAAAATTATATATTGAATTAATTGCATACAATGATTAAAGACATAAGCATGGCATCTATTTATTTATTTTTAATGATACCAAATTATTTAGAAATTAATATTATTAAAAGTAATTAATTTTTAGTATTTTAAAAATATTTAAAAACTTAAAAAGATACAACTTTAAAATATTAAGAAAGATTTAGAAAATAATAAAATAATTATATATATTGTATGGCTAATGCTTCCACAATTTTTGCTATTGTCATTACAATTCCATTAAATATTCAATCAAATTTTTATCAAATTTTATCAAATTTCTTCTTTTTTCATTTTTAAATATTTATTTAAAAACATAAAGAAAGTATATTCAGCCACCTGACATAAGCATCAAGAAAAGTCTGGATACTCAAAAAGCAAACTTTCGTAAATTGGAAGCGAAGAAACATTTCTGTTCCTAAGCCACTTCATGACTTTTGGAGCATCCTGGGAGGAAGTGCAAGTACATAATTTCTCAAGGTACTGATAGCCAAAAACCCAGTACAGGACATCCACAACCCCTTAGCACCATGCTGAAACCAGCACAATGCAGAACTACGGCAACAGTATATTCCTAAACGCAGATGCTGTCGACCTTTAGTTAATCCTTACATTACCGTGTGGACATGATCAGTAACTGCCCTGCAAAGTACTCTCAACTTACAACTTCAAATGCATGCAATGCCTTTTCAGAATGCCCATTCCTCTTCATAATTTCACTTCACGAGCCTTATTCTTGACCAATGCAGAACTATCAAGGCATGGGAAGAGCCCGATCAAGCCATGTGACATGAGGTGCTGCTGCCATGCTGAAAGCCCCAGGATATTATCAACCAAAGCGTTTCGAAGAAAGATCAAATAGCATCCTCACAAGCAGAATTCTCATGGGCTGCAAGAAATGGCAAAACGGTACCCACCTCACGACTTGGTGAAACACATGGAAAGCGGCGAAGTGGAGATGCTCTCATTAGACCGGGCTCGCGACGAAATTGGACTCCAACAGTGACACCCAAAGGCATGCTTGCACTCGAACTTGTCTTGTGAAGTAATCTATAATGAGATATCACCGTGGGACACTGACGTCCCCCAAAACAATTCTGCATCTGCAGCTCCATATTTGGGTATATCCGACGCATTTTTGGTTTGAAAAACTATGAGCAGAAGGGCTGCAGTGGGAAGGCGTCACGATGGGCTACAAATTACTGCTGTGATGGTCAACAAGTCAATCGAGCATTTCAGTATCATGCAGAGGTACCTTCTCATCCACGTTGGTCACAATTGTAGTATTTACGGTTACCGTCGAAACTGTTGTAATAAGCTCAACTCTTTGTGCAGACGCTGGTGAGCTCTTGGTTTGAGTGGATGCAGAATCGTTGTCTTGAACACTGGCCTTAGTTTCGGTTCGTGTAGGTGAGTCAGGGGGCTGAATAACTTGGTCTGGATAAGCTGCTTTATATCGTGCACGCAACCCTTCGTCCACAAGGCGTACTCCATTTAGCTGATTTCCAAGCGATATCCACCTGCAGACACGACCACAAGGAATGAGTGGTTGTAAACGTTTGTTATTGCATCTTGGACGACACTTGAGGTGCAAAGCTCGGGGTTGATCCTCTCCAAAACATGTCATTAAAAGTGTACATGGGAAGCAAACAACATACATAGTGTCTGGTTAAGATACGACCCGGTTTGCTGTGGCATTAGACAGGAGCGAAGATAATTCATTCATTAATTCATTCATTAATCTAAATATAAAAACAATATTGTTTTCAAAAGAAGCAATCAAGAAACAAATACACGTTAGATAGAAAATATGCAACATACCCTGCATGAGTGTTGTGCATTCGGGCAAATAACTCCAGTTTTCGTGTTCTTGGGCTTATTCTTTCCAACAAAGGATACATCTGCAGGCACCATCCTTTTTTAGAACACAAATAGTGTATCAACAATGCAAGAGAAAATGCAGCATCAAAGAGATATATCTAAAGATAATCTTTAAGAGGTAAATAGGATACCCACACAGCTGTAGCCAAATTTAGACAAAGATGACCCCACAGTAGAATGAATCCTCAACTTTTCTGCAAATCCATTTGCATTAAGGGACAGGTGAAGTATGGTTTAAAATAGAAGACCTTAATCGCTTTCGCACTGAATCTAAGCTGTAACTACATAGGAAGAAGAAAATAGTATAAGAAGTACCTCATCAGGTTTCCGGCTTGTTTCTCGAACCTCTGCAACAATCACATCCGTGTCAATGTTGCGATTGACATCAGGGTGGCCTTTTATACCTACTAAGCAGTGCTCCTTGCTATGATTTAGCCAATGACCTGTTCGCCCTGTCCGGATAATTCGCTGAAGCTGATTGGTTTTGACCCAGATGATTTCTTCCATTCTTTTGTAGCCCCATAACTCAAGGCTGGTTGCACAATTTACAGAATGGACATGTTCGAAGTAAACGCACTACGTTAGACAAATTCAAGCTGACATCATGTATGCACCAAACGGACTATAAAAACACATGTGTGCACATTTATAATTCTGAAATAAGATTTAATCAATACATACGTCGGGAATACTGGCCTAACCATCGGAAGAGTAGTTTGGGAAAATATAGAAAATTACCATTCTCTTCCGAGTTCCATAGCACGACCAGTGACCCAAAGAAATATAAGTCCATCTGTTTGCAGTGCTGGTACATTCAGATTACGCATCTCATCATCAGCCATAGTCCCATAGGGTAATTCCATATGAATATCCCATGGAGGATCTGCCATAATAACTCCAAACTGTCCCAGAACATCCATCTTAAAATTACGTATATCACATTGTACCCATTGAGGCTCTCCAAGTTCTGCATCTGAACAATACTCTGCACGTTGAGGCCTAGATCCAGGCCTCTGATTAGGCGGTATGCCCGGAGTCATCATGAGGTCCGGAACATCAGGAATTGGATCCAACTCATAGTGCACATACTTGCACGTCTGTATTCATTCAACACGCAATGTTTATCAATCACAAAGCCATGATCAAGAAAGATAGATGAAGCAATACCCCAATCCGCAAGTTAGAAAAAACATTGTGTAGAAAACATCTCGCAATTGAAATAATATCCGCGTAGTGAAACAACTTCTGCTGATACCCAGAGCCAGCAGATCACAGCTATTCAACCGTCATCCTTCTAAAATAAAAAGTAAAAAGAAGCTATGAGAAACATGGGCTGAGGGGGTAGCCCAGGAAATCAAGAATATGCACCTTCATATGACGACAAGTGTCCAAAAATGAGCAGTCCCCAAGATTTGAGTCTGTGTGGGGTGCAATAATGCGGCGAAAATGCATCTGATTTCAAGTCAATACGGACAATGGTGTATCAGAAACTTTAGGCGTGTAGATAGAAGAATGTGATCTTCGGTTCTACATGTGCCTGATTCAACATTAACTAGATGAATAAACTAAAACATGCCGATTCAGCAACACTCCGCAGTGTCGGTACAGACAAGAAGTAAATGTAACAAGAAACTACTGCCGCTGTGCAGAGAAGTGAACAAAGTCAAAGTCCTAACATCGCTAGCTATCTGTCGTAAGAAAGTTCAGTAACTGGAAGTAGGCATGAAGTAAGGAGCATGAAAAGAAGGTGCAGTGAAGCCTCACTTTCTCACAAGCCATGAAATGGTTCCGCTGGTGTCGGCAGTCCTCTTTTGTAAGAGCGGCACAGTATTCTTTCAACGCAGAACCTCCTTTCGTCTTAAACTGAACAAGTCATTAATACCAAAACATATTAAAAATTAAAATTGAAATATTTCAAAAGATAAAAAAATATATATATATCCAAAATAATCAAACATCAATCTAAATCGAATACATGTTTAAATAATAAAAGTAATAGTAACCTTTGCTGCATTTGCCGTTTCTTTTGCAGTAGGGCGATGCAACAGCTCTAAGAGCTCCTCAGCTGTCTTTGATTGCTGTTGCTCCTTAAACGACTTTTTATGCAACAACGCATCAATATCCTCCTCCTCTGCAGGTCCCCGGCCCTTCCCACCCATGCCACCATGAAGTCCAGGTGCATGGGGAGGTCTCGGAAAGGGTCCACCAAAACCACCCCCTAACCCTGGACCTCCTCCAGGCATACCAAGCATGCCCATACCACGAGGTCCATTTCGTGGAAGCATGAGAGGACCTCCTCCACCTGGAAACATAGGGCCTCCTGGAGGAGGCGGACCTCCCTGAAGATGATCCCACATATCAGGCCTCGTAGGAAGACCATGAGGCCCTACATTTGGCTCCATCACGCCTCTATGGTGGTGATCTCCACCCATCCGTGGGGGTGGCGGCAAGCAACCGCCAGGAAGCTCTTTGATCAACCTTCCTCTATCAAAATTCAGAACCAAAACGTGAAATCCGCCATACTGACAATCTTCAATATCCTCAATCTGCAGACCTCCTGCTTCTGCCATTGACCGCAGAGCATAATCCACGGCTGTGACGCCACCTGCCTCCCCACCACCTCCCACTTCATGCAGTGCATCGATCTCAATAGGGTTTACTTCTTTGGCAAGCATTCGATAGTAGATGGTCAAAGAGTCTATGGGAAAAACTGACATGTGTGACAGCAGGTACCCAGCAACCATTGCCTTCACAACTCCCAGTGCATTTACAGGGCCAACTCCCCGGCCACCATCCCAACCACCACCTCCCCAACTGTCAGCTCCCCATCCCTCGCCCTGAACTGGCCCTTCAGCTCCACCCCAGGAATCCCCAGGCAATCTAGGCCCACCCATGTCTATATCCACGTTTGCCTTGTATGGGGCACCAAGAATCCCCCTTTGCTCAATAGAGCCATTCGACAATCCCCCTGAAAAGCTCTGTCCAGGACCAGCATACCTAGGACCTCCCGGCAGTTCATTATGGTCTCCACCACTTATTGCATGGACACTATCAGACTTCTTCTGGACAGACTCTTGAATCTCTGTAGGATGCTTCCTTTTGATCTCTAGTCCGCCAAAAACGGACGCAACCTGCAAAACGAGGGGTATGTACAATGTCACTCTCTTACCAGCGAAAGAAGAATACTCTCATTCCTTATGGGAAAAAAAAAAAAAAAAAAAAAAAAAAAAAACTCATAAGAGAAGTTTTTGGCACAACTATACAAACTCTCTTTCAATGCAAATACATGCATTGTTTCGGGCCATTTATGCACTAGTAGCAGAAGAGCAACTCCAAATCCACATGCGCGTAGCAACGGCGAAAAAGGTGAGAAAAGTAGATAATGTATAAGCACGTATGCAAACAATCAATGGTGCCCCCTTCTTTGCTATGTGATATCTCACCAAAGAAGTACCGCTATGGAGACTTTTGAGCTCACCCCTGACTCTAGGATTTAGAATCACGTGAAGTCTATAAGGCAAGTGTTCTATGATAAATGTTTCGTTGGCTTTAGAAGTAAATTGAGCAAAACTCATGCTCGTAAGGATTTACTGTGGATGCCATTCCTTAGAAGCCGACTGAATTATACAAACTCTCTACACCAATGATAAACTACATGCATAAATGCTGTTCAACGTATCCCAGAGTAATGATAAGTATACACAGCCTCGTTTTAACTAGTTCTATGTTTCTACATCCCAATCACAGAACTTGCTACTAAACGGAGGCTGTAAAAAAAACATAGCTCTCTCGCGAGCGGTACAACTCCATTGACGTGAGAATGGCGCAATTGCATTAACATGAGAACATGAGAACATGTTAGATTGCCACGCTCAGAACGAATTAACCGAAACCCTAAAACCCAGACCTCAAGTTCCATCTGACAACCGCGTTGCCCGAAAAATTACAGAACATGAGTGCAAACCATTACAAACCTTCAAAGAGAGCTCTACTGCAGCTTCAAGATCGGGGACCGTCACAGCCAAGCTCCTCGATTGCTCCAAACCAGTCCGTCGCAAGTGCTCGACCTTGTTTTGCAAATGGCGCAATTGCTCCCGCAAAGCAACGATTTCTTCCTCCCCTCCTCCCATCGAGACATCCATCTTGCCCCCCCCCCCTCCTCCCAAACCTTAAACCTAACTAACCCTCACATCTTCTCCACTCTGCAAAACAATTTCCAACTTCGCATGAACCCAAACTCCTCCTCTTTCCCAACAGAAGCCAGTTGGATTCTTCCCGACCTTCTTACAAAGACTCCATAACCGAAGGTTTAGCCACACCAGCGACACATTTCCACATCAATGCACGATACAACTCAATATTAAAATTCAAAATAAAAACCAAAGCCTCGCTTGCTCTCCCACTTCTCCTCCTCCTTCCTTCCTTCACGTCGAATCCAAACTCCAAATTTAGTCTGTTTCGCAGTTAGTGAGTTTGTTTCTCTTTTTGTTTTCGGACGGGTGAGCCATTCCCTTCCATTGCATTATTCCCATGCTGGCTGGCTCCCAAGGTTGTGTACATACACTGCATACACAAAGAGTGGGCACAATAATAATAATATTGTATTCAACACTTTATCTATACTTGCATCCATCCTGCATTTGTGGCTGAGGTTTAGGGTTATGGTTTCGAATTGAATGTTTAGGATTAGGAATTTATATTTAAGGGGTAAGCCGTTGCCTTGGATTTCTAGCGGGATTTCTACTTGTCTTTTGTTGCGAATGCAAGTCTATTGTTGTTCATTCATGGAGGACGTCTTATTATAAGAGACTCTTTGGTTTAATTCTTTTTCTTACAAGGTGTTAACAAATCACCAGAGTAATTCCTCAATGGAAGGTGTTTTGTGGGATAAGTGGTTCTTGCTACAAGTGTCATAAATAACCAAGCACTAGAAGAGTTTAAATTTATTAAAACCAAAACTATTATAAGAATATATATATATATATATATATATATATATAAAGAATTACTTAGACACAAGAATTGATGGTTATTTAAATTTTTGTGTTTAATTAATAATTACTTATATCTCTTACAATTATATTGAAGTGTTTTTAGAATAATATTAAATATAAATGTAATAAGAATGTATGCTAATAAAGTAATTAGGATTTGTGAAACGAATTTGGTAGAACAATTACTTCAAAAAAGATATATTTGGTACATATGAATGGATAAATATAAGTCAAATTATATATATATATATATATAGAAAAAGAATAATTATATAGATATATTGATTTTTTTCTCTACAACTACCACACGGTTTAAAAATATATATTATGGCTTTAATTTTAAAACAACTAACTCTTTATTATTTTAAATTTTGAATAAATATATTTTAAATACTATTATTCATGTTATTGTTACTAATTATTTTTCATTCTCTGTTAAAAAATGTATATCAATCTCAACTTTAAATTTGATTCTAATATTTAGATCTGCATTCTTAAATATTCAAATATTCAAATTTAAATAAAAAAATATTATATATATTATAATAAATTATTTGAATGTTAAGAGATTAACCATCATCTTTTGTAATTAAATATGGTATATATTGTTTTAGAACAAACTTTAACATTTTTTATATAGATCGAAAAATCAAACTAAAGCATTATTAGTACTAAAATATTAGATATGAAAAATATTTATGCCAATTTTTTATAACTTTGACAAATGCAATCATCTGAAATTTTATAATTGTTTTATATTACTGATTATGTTTTTATCATATACTTGTAATATTAACACCCAATAAATAGTAGTTTTCGTTAATTATCTTATATCATACTATAAGACTTTAGATTTCGAAGTAATTTAACTAATATCTTTTACTATAGATTTAAGATTCTAGACAAAGTTTTATTACATATTTTATTGTTATGTTTTAAAATTTTGATAAGGTAACATGATAATATTTGATGACTTTATCATTTTAATGAATAACCATTATACAACTTCATCATGTAATTTTGAGGTCATTCATAGTGCAATTATTATTAGTAATATATAACAAAAAATATTGCTATAACAATAGTAAAAACAAATTTATTGTTATAACAACACAGCTGAAATTAATATTGCAATAATAAAAAAATAAAAAAATACATCTCCATTGATCTTATTAATTACTAAACAAGATTAAAAACACTCTTATAAAAAGACTATATCTCTATTTTCTTACAAACATATATTAAAGCAATGAACAATAATGTTCTAATAAAAACTACTTCTCTTTATAGTTTGTGTAATCTCTATAAAGAATCCTTAGTATGAAATAAAAAATATTTATTTTTTTATAATATTTTTGGTTACTTTGGCATTTATTTTTTAAAATTATTATTGATTTATTTTTATTTCTTTTATTCAATTTTTTGTATATATATATATATATATATATATATATATATATATATATGAGTTGTTAATTTTATTTATTTGTGTGTTTGTATATTTATTAAGTACTATCAAAGATTGTGTACAAAATATCCTGCGTTTTTTTAAATCATAGATAATTTCTGATAAATTTAAATATTATAAGATACTATTTTTTATTCTATGAGATAAAAATTTAAAAAACATGTGTTTTTTTTTAAAAAAAAATCTATATATCTAATGTTTATGAAGAGTCTTTGCTTCTTTGTTACCCAAGTCATAAACACCTTCCCTAACTTATATATTTTTATTAACAACTCTATTAACTTATATATTTATAATCTAAATAGATTATTATTATTTTTGACATTTTGGATTTATATCCATATAAACTAGTTAATTAAAAGTTAAGATGACATAATTTAAGATAATATCAATTTTATATATTTATACTTTAGCATACAACAGTAATAAAAGTTTACATAAAAATTCTATTTAGATTCATTTTAAACTTTTCTCACTCGCCCCACTCTAATATATCCAATCTTTGTTGCCGTAATAGCCACACACGTAATCACGGATGCACGATCATTCGTTCAACTGAATATTCATCCACACTAAATTCAGTCGCCATCGATGAAACCCTAGATCCCAGAATCTTCTCAATCTTCGGCAACCATAATATTCTCTGTGCCGTGCATGTTCTGCGAGCGAGTCGTGAATTGCTTGTCAGGATTCCGGGTCGTCTCCATAGCTATGGGGGCCGAGTTAGAATACAGAGGCAAGCACGTCCTCGCACCAATGGTGCGGGTGGGAGGGCTCCCGTTCCGTATGTTAGCGGCAGAATACGGGGCGGACATCACCTACGGCGAGGAAATTGTGGACCACAAGATGGTGCGCTGTGCGCGTGTGGTGAATGAAGACCTTGGGACGGTAGACTTCGTCGAGAAGAGCAGCAATGAGGTCGTGTTTCGCACCTGTGACGAGGAGAAACATCGCGTGGTCTTCCAGGTCGGGACGTCGGAGGCCGTTCGGTGTTTGAAGGCGGCCAATCTCGTGGCAGGGGATATTGCGGCATTTGATGTGAACATGGGATGTCCGAAGAGCTTTTCTACGAGTGGAGGCATGGGCTCTGCGCTCTTATCGAAACCGGATGTGATTCACGACATCTTGACCACTTTGAAGCGGAACCTGAACATCCCCGTGACGTGTAAGATTCGGTTGCTGAAGACGTACGGGGAGACCGTGGAGCTGGCGCGTCGAATTGAGAAGACGGGGGTGTCTGCGTTGGCTGTGCATGGGAGGAGAGTGCCGGATAGGCCCCGAGACCCAGCGCAGTGGGACGGGATTCAGGAGGTAGTATCGGCGCTTTCCATCCCGGTGATTGCGAATGGGGATGTTTTCGAGTACTCTGATTTTCAGCGCATTAAAGATGCGACTGGCGCTGCCTCGGTGATGGTGGCCAGAGGAGCTATGTGGAATGTTTCTGTATTTCGACCCGAGGGAAAGCACTTTTGGGAGGACGTGAAAAGAGAATATGTCAGGAAATGTATCGAATGGGATAATGATGTGAGGTGGACCAAGCACACATTGAAAGAGATGATCCAGTACCACTCTTGTTTGGAATTTGCTGAGGGCAAGGCAATGTATCGCTGCAAAACGCTTGCGGATGTTGCAGATATGTACGATATGCGGGATTATTACAACGAGTTGCAGGCCTCTCGGAGCCGAAATGGATTCGCATCGCACACAGAAGGTTGTTTTTAGGCCTTCTGTGGTAATTTTTTTTCAATCTTCATTGATTGAGAAGCTACTTTCAGAAGGTGGAGCGGTAGGTGGAATGAATCTGTTCTTGAACAGGCTTTGGTGTACGGTGCTGAATACTACTCCTGATTTCCTGTTTGGTTCCGTGGCATATATTGTGATTTCTTGTTTAGAAAAGCGGGAAACAGACAAATTCTTCAATTTTTAAAAAACTACCACCAGGTTTGCTTGTAATATATCAGAGGTTTATTTCTAATTCATAAACATTCTGGAGCATTGAGCAGGTTCTTAATGTGAGTGAGATGGATATTTGCAACCACATCAACATGGCCAAACTTAGAGCTGAAGCAGCATATCATCATCTCTTAAAGACACCAGTGATGACCGCTCCAGCTATCAATCTTGCTTACTTCTGGAACCTCATATATATAATCTATTGCGTGGAATAGTGGAAGTTCGATCTCATCCTCTGGAGAATTTCAGCTCTCTATTTAATCCGCATGTGGATGTCCCATAATCATCCAAGGCCGTTTCAATGAGGTGCCTGGTTTCTGCAGTTGGTGCGCCATTATAAACTTAATACCTTACCTATCACTTTATCAACTGATCGAAAAATTTATCAATCAGTGATTTCTACATTTTATTAGTAATATCTATTTGATCGAACTATTATCTTTCGATATAGTTTTCCCTTTTAATGATTTTATTTGTTTATTGCAGAAAGATATTTGAAATGTTTCATTACTCTTCAAATTTTTTTCTATCGGATTATTTGTAGTCTGATCATTTTAGGGCAGTTTGTGATGAATGCTTGGTATTCTGCTGTTTTTCAGGATTTTACAGAAGTCAAGTGATATGTAGCTTTAGGAAGTCCAGTAGATGCGGCCATCAGCGATGGAAGATGAGCCAGAATGATTGGGCTGCGCACTCTTAACCGTACTAGTGACCGGTTGTATGTGATGTATGGACATTTTATACAATATAATTATCCCAAATGCCAAGATCTGAAAACATTTTAGTTGTCTTTTTTACGAGGAGTTCGATCAATGTGATGACTGCATTTCAGAATGTTTTATTTTTATTTTTAGCGTGGGGTTTTATTATCTTGAAGTACAAATGTATTTCTGTTTACTTCAGTGAGTTATTCCCATACTTTTGAGGTTATCCACTTTTCGAAATGCCTATTTTTTTTCGGAGCATTTATATTCAAACCTTGTGAAGGACTTTGTGGTGCTGACGAAAATGTGCCATTACATTTAGGCTTAATGCTGAACGTCAGTGTGCTCCAGTGTGAACCTCGCAATTTGTGAAATTTCAGCTACCTTTGAAATGGAAGGCCCGAATAACTCCAGTTCGTCCTAGATCGTGGCCCTAATGCTCGCGCGTCTCAGGGAGAGAGTGTTTGTAGTGTGTCGATGTGTCTTCCATTAAGACTTACTCCATCAGAATATCCCATGGCGATAAACATCCCCACCCATTTCGCGACTATTGCGAACAAACTAACGTACTTTACACTTTTTGTTCGTCTGTAACCTGTTACAGATCTTCTGTCTCCTGACTTCCACATCGCACAAGCCCCTCCGTTACTTGTGGGAAACAACAGTTCACTTCATCTTCATGTGGGTAGTTGAAACAGAGAGAAGCTACTGGATGAGAAGCCGAGTAACTAGATGTGGGCAAGAAGTTGGAAATGGTAGATAAGGTGCACAAGGCTTGTCGCATGTGTCTGATGGACACCAAATTTTGAAACGCTCGTGCGGTTTTCTCCTCACCGCTGGAAGGTTGTTGGTGGAAGCGGGAAGATTAAAAGTCTTGTGCTTGGAGGAGATCAATCAAGTTCTGAGCTGGTGCCGGTTCGCGTGTACAACGAGCGGTTAGGTTTCACAATAACTTAAAAGGTATTTGAAAGAAGAGTTCGAACGCTCAAGGAGGAGACAATCCGATGTCAAATATGCGTATTCATATAATTGGCAAGAATTTGCGGAGTGCAGCATCGGAGGGAATCATATGCAGTGTGCGGGATTAGGAAAAATCATAGTGGCTGCAGTGCTGTTGCTGGAAAATGAAGTATATTGCTGAGTGGGGAAAACAGGGATCCGTAAATGTCAATGGGAGAGAATGAAAGTAGAATTGTATCCATGGAGGACTGTAACTGAAACGAACATAGAGAAGAAAGCCAACAGAATAAGATGCGATGGCGTGCACATGTAGCGGCGGTATCTTGTCAAATTCATGTAATTTACAGCCACTTTCACTTCAACCTGTGACGATGTCCTCTGCCCTATCTGTTTCAATTTTACTTAATCTTATTCTCGGAATTGTTCGGTCCTTGTTGTGGGTCTGAATCTTTCTCCTCCTGGGTGTGGAAAGACATTACACCACCCGACTTGCTCATCACCTGAGGTGTGCCTCAAAAGTTGGTTCACCAGTGAAGAGTTGCTCCCAAAATTTGTCGTTCAGACCACCCTGGTTCCAAGGTGGAAAACGTCCTGATCCCTTCAACGAAGCTAATAGTAGGTTTCCAACCCGTATGGATCTTCCCTTTGTGTGATTTAGTGTTTGATTTTTTTTGTGGAGTTGGAAGATGACTGTTCTCAAGGTTGTGGGAAAACATAATATGATCTTAGTGATTACAAGTGCTTGTATGAGGTAAATTCTTTGCTTTGGTTTCATGCTGTATCCTAGTCAGGATAAACGTGCCACTTGTAATAAACATTCAAAGATCAATTAGGGTGTTGGAGAGTTAGTCAGCGAATTGCTTCGGGGGAGATGAATTCCTGTAGCTAGTTTCAGGCTCCAGCAATTGTGTCTTCTGTTTTTGTCTCTGATTATTGCAAAATCAATGTTGCAGTGCATGCACTTCGATGAGATTATTTCGATTTTACTGATGGCATGGGGAATGTTTCATAGTGAAACTTATGTTGTGTATCCGCAGTTAAGAGTAAGAACGAATTGGTGGTGTGCTTTGGAGAATTGCTTATTGACTTTGTACCAACAGTAGGAGGACTTTCGCTTTCCGATGCCCCAGCATTTAAGAAAGCGCCCGGAGGTGCACCCGCAAATGTTGCCGTTGGCATTGCAAAGCTAGGGGGTAATTCTGCTTTTGTTGGCAAGGTATTATGCTATTTTCAAATTGCTTACCATGAATATTCCAAATGTGCAACTGAACACATGGTTACTATATCAATCAAAAGCGGTCTTGCAAAGGAGATGTGATTTATCAGATGCTTTCGTCCTGAATCTCGTCAATATGTGAAGGTCGAGTTAGTTTGCAATCTTTTGTGACACGGGGCTCCCTTGAATGTTGCAGCTTTCTGAATGAAACTAAAATCAAGTACGTTATCGCTATGTAGGAGTTAGTCAGTATTGTTTCTGCTTTTTTAGGAACAGAATGACATCGTAACTTGCTCGATAATGTAGGTTGGAGATGATGAATTTGGTTATATGTTGGTGGAGGTGTTAAAAGAGAACAGAGTGGAAACACAAGGTTGTCGCTTTGATCCAAATGCCAGGACAGCACTTGCATTTGTGACCTTGCGGGAGGATGGAGAGCGTGAGTTCATGTTTTATCGTAACCCCAGCGCAGACATGTTATTTACGAAGGAGGAGCTTGATGTTGACATACTCAAGCAGGTACGAGATCATGCTTTCCTCAAATGTTCCACTTTATCATACTCAGACTGGTTAACGTGCATCATGTCGATCAATTGACTTCCAAGCAGTGTACTGTTCAATTTTATTTGCTATCGATTGAATCAACCTGCATAACGTCTACGAAAAGTTACTCAACTTGTTATCAGAAATGACCATCTTCACATCATTAATCATGCGGTTGGATGTCATGTGCAGGCTTCTATACTGCACTATGGATCCATAAGCTTAATCACGGAGCCTTCACGTTCAACACACATGGAAGCTTTGAGAATTGCCAAAGAAGCAGGGTGCTTGTTGTCTTATGACCCAAATCTTCGACTACCATTATGGCCTTCACCAGAGGCTGCTAAAGTGATGATAAAGAGTATTTGGGATCAAGCTGATATAATTAAGGTGGGGGAACTAAATTGACATTGGTGATTTACCGTCTTGCGTCACTATTATAAGCTGGTGTTTGACATTTATCATAGTCAATCATTGTGTTATATTGAGTTAAATTTGTAAGTATTTACTGATGAATTCGTTGTCTATGGAGTCCAGGCGGTCTGCTGAAAAAGGTTGTTCAGTTTTGCATAAACCTGTTGTGAGAGGTTAACGAATCAGCTTGAATGATGATTGTCTTTTCACTAATAAACTAGGTAACACCTGAAGGATGATGATACATGTTACATGGGTTGATAGTTCCTGATAAGAGGTTCATACGTGTGCAATGGGTTCTGAAGGTCAGCGATGAGGAGGTGATATTTCTCACTGGTGGTGATCCTACTGAGGATGAGAATAATATGAGAATGTTTCATCTTAGATGCAAGTTGATGCTGGTGACTGAGGGTGCGGAGGGATCGCGTTATTACACTCAGGTGTGTATTTTTTTCTCAAAGAACTATTTATTTTCTAGAAAACTGCTCTGTCACGAACTTCTTAGTCCAGTCATTATATTTTCATTTAACTAATCTTCATTATTTGGTCGGAAATACCGACAAAAATAATTCTTGAACGAGGTGTGTCTTCGTGCAACTGGTTTGCGAGCATGTCCTGGTCTCCACTTATGTGTTTACCAACATTGTGTAGCTCAAGCTCTAATTTTATCCAAATATTTTGCGAGATATTCCCTGTAGTCCTACAGTTTTACCAGGTTTAATAGATGAATATGAAGCAAAATCGACATCTTGTGTGAAGTGTAGCTACTATTAGACCGGGTTCCATTAACCTTTAATGAGATAATCTGACCATTCGATATTCGGACTACTGGTAGTCTAATTCTGTGAATATTATGTGAGAATGCAGAGATTTAAAGGAGAAGTGGGCGGAATTAAAGTGCAGGTCGTCGACACAACTGGGGCCGGCGACGCATTCTGTGCTGGCCTTTTGAGCCTAATCGTGAAGGATCCCGCCATCATTGATGTTAGTACATGGTCATCTCAACATACCTTTGCATTTGGACAAGATGATGAACTCACCTCTAAAGTCCATACTTCAGATGACTCTTCTGGAGGCATTGCTTGAACCAAGACCTGAAACTTTTGAGCCTTTGGTGTTTCTTAACTGAGTGAACTTATACAAATGTTTTGATTCCGGTAATCTTCATGATGATAGCCAAGACCTAGGAACCTAGTTAAAATCTGTTCAAACAGTTACAATAGAGTGTTCTTATTCAGGATGAGCCGCGGTTAAGAGAAGCTCTTTATTTTGCTAACGCATGTGGAGCCATTACAACAACTGAGCGTGGAGCTATTCCATCTATGCCCGACAAGGATACAGTCTTGAGGATGATAAGTAAAGTCACTGCAGTTCTCTTGAAAGTCATCGAACATCTTATCTTGTAACAGACGGGATTTACAACGATTGTATTTGTATGTTAGGTATGCAGTTTTCAGATGAATAAGCTCTCTCCCTTACATCACGGGAATGCTTAGAGATGGTTAAGAGAAACAGTTTCTCATGGATTCTGTATTGCGGTTCATCACTTACGCACGCATTTTGAAATCAAGTGATTTGTGTATCCTCCAGGGAGACCATCTGCTTCAGCAAATTCTGGCACAGATCCATCCTGGCAAGGGTATCAAAGATGGAGGTTTCTCAACTCAACTACTTCGTCCAAGTCAATGAAAGAGTAAGGGTATCAGGAAAGCACATTGAAGGGGGGCAGGAAAGTATGCTGGTTCAGCTTCCTGCCCCATGGTCCCACCATGTAAGCTGAAGATGATCTGCCTGTAGCTTCTTGTGAGAGAATTAATTCTCCTATATCAACTGCAATGTGATCGAACTTCATACATACTTTTTGTGTTTTCCTCCTTTTTTTTCCCCCTCTCTATCTTTGTTCACAAAAAGATCTTTGGTATATATGTTGGTATACATATACTAGAAGGAACATGTGCTGCACTAAAATCATCAGTGTGTGTGTTTTTTTTTTTTTTTTTTTTTTTTTTTCTTCTGTTCAGGGAAAATTCCTCACACCAAGTATTTTATCAATCTAAAGATGTGATGTTTACAATCTTTGTAGTCCGTGCAAAAAGTCATAATGACAGCTTCACACTTATCAAGCTGCAGTCAAGCAATATCCAAATTTTAAGCACTAAATCTTCTCATAATCTAGAATGCGAACATAATGCAGAAATCTACGTTACATACTTTCATAGCTTCACCCAAATGAACAGGAAACATGTGACCAACGCCTCAAACGTACATTCCAAGCATCAGAATTCAACCGTCAAGAACCCATAACACACAAACGGTCAAAAGATCACAATGTCAAAGTGAGGTCGAAATCAAAACCTCAACATGCTGCTGGTGCACGCAACTTTCTACAACCCTAATTTAGCCCTTAAGCTTCCGACGAAGCCCTCGAGGAATTTCTATCGAGCTGTAAAGCGGGATTTCGTCGTTGATCTGGGGTCTCCTCCCGAAGATTTTGACACCCACTCTTGACTCTCACCCCTTTTGACCCTTGTCATGTTCCCTTTCAAAGTCCTGTTTGCGATTTCAGAAACTTTGACGTTCGCCGGGTAGGAAGATGGAGGCGAAGACGAAGCTCCTTTTAGGTCAAGCTTAGTCTTAAGATTAGCGCCAGGGGTGTGTGTACTTGCATTGGTAGTGCAGCAGTTGCTGAGGATTTCGACGCGGGGGGAGCGAATCTCGTGTCGTGAACTTGGAGTAATTTTCTGGTGGCGGCGATGGCGATGACGATGGCTGTGTCGAGTTGTGAGTTTCTAGGGGTGGCGATGAGGCAGAGAGTGGCGGTGAAGGGGAGACAGCAGCTGGCGAAGGGGAGGGACGTCGTGCGCATGGTCTTGGGTGGTCCGTACGGGAGGGTGAATGCCAATGCGAATTTGAGCTATGCGGTGCCCATGAGTGGGCCTGGAGGAGCAGCCACCGAGCCATCGTTGGTTACGAGGCCGCTTGCGGAGATTCTGCGCGACTTGAACAAGCGAGTTCCAGACAAGGTGCTGAAGACCAGGAACGATGAAGGTGTGATGTTGAAGTACATCCCGTGGTATCATGCCAATCGGATGCTCAGCTTCTACGCGCCCGGATGGAGCGGGGAGGTGCGGAGCATTGTGTTTGCGTCCGATAGTTCCACCGTGTCTGTGGTGTATCGGGTGACGATTAGGGGCTCCGACGGGGAGGCATGGCGGGAGTCGTCCGGCACTGCATCCCTGGCTGATACGCAATATGGTGATCCAGTCCAGAAGGCCGAGGGGATGGCGTTCCGTCGTGCTTGCGCACGATTCGGCCTTGGTTTGTATCTTTACCACGAAGATGAAGATCTTTGACTCTACGGTAGTTTTTGTATATAGGACGTTGAGATGGTCCGACTGGCGGCCGATTTTCAGTGTAGGGGCACGCTTTCCTTGAAGTGCTATGGATCCAGCAAGGGTGGAAATGGCTTTTGGAGTAGGTTTTTTAATTTAATTTTAAATCATCATCAGGGGTCTGTACTTAGAATGTAAAGTTCATTGGAGAGCGCAAATTATCAAGACCAAGTGCACATGATGGTTGACGGAGATTGTCCAAGCTAGGTTGTGTTCGGTCAATTGAGTTGGCTGACCTATTTCCATTATCAGTAGGCCTAATGAAGCTCCTTCTTGCTGCGCCATTGAGCTACGGAGTGGCATTCCAATCTTCTGGACCGTGTGGTATTTAGTATTATCCTGTGGACTTGATAGCAGGGATGGATTCTGCTCTACAGGAAAGCGAGCTTCTAAGCGATTGCTCTTCTGCTGAAGATACAGTTCTGCTTGTGTGTGTGTGTGGTATGTGTGTGTTTGATGTGTGCCTTTGAAATCATGTTGTATACCATTGTGGTGCTTCTCTTGTATTCTCTGAATTAATTCAACAACGGGTTTTAAGCTCTGTAACTTCTCAAAGAGTTGCCATTTTCAAATGCTAGGGTCCATTGGGAAATTGTAACAGCCAATCTAGTGCCTTCAGTAATCGAGTGCGAGCAACATTCCCTTTTGATGCATGCATTGGAGGCAACCTTTTTGAATTGGATGATTTTGAATCAAATGGCAAGTAATCATCTTAGACAACAGGATTATTCTACTTTTTTCCCTCTCGGAAACGCACTTCTTGTTGGTCCAGACCTCAAGCTTTCGTCATAATCCATGAACTCTTTTATTATCATTTCTTTCACAACAATTTAAATTCAATAAAGTTTTTACTGCATTGAATCTTGACAGAAAGATGGAAAAGGACAATGTATATTAAGACATTGCATGATGTGGTTTATATGTGTGAGATTTTTGTAATGATGCCTCAATTAATAGCATGCCAATGAATTTTGTGTTATATCAGCAGAGATACTAGGGCCAGTGGAGGAAATGATCCCTGGGCTAATTTGGAATTAAAGGAACTTCAATTCCACAGTTTCGCTGCTGTTAGTAGTGCTAACTTCTGCTGGTTTTGCTACAGTTTCGAAAGGATAACTAGTATATGCCCTGTTTATACAAAGATTTTATGGGTCTAGTTTTGAAGCTTTCCTGAGCTCCCGCTCTTTCTCTGACCTCTGTTCTGTCAACCTAAGAAGGCGGAATTAGCTAACGATTTGTAACTATTATGATACAAAGAATACGATCAGATGAACACGAACCGATACCTCGCACAATTGAATTGTATACCCGATCTGTAGCTTTTCTCTTTACATAACCGGAAAAATGGTGCATAGCAGTGTAGATCACTTGACGAGACTGTATGGTGAGCTCAATCGGCGTTCATTTTAATCTTCATGTTATTCGCTTGAATATATTAGATCAATCCCACTGTTCTCAA
This sequence comes from Physcomitrium patens, assembly GCF_059467195.1. Taxonomy (NCBI): domain Eukaryota; kingdom Viridiplantae; phylum Streptophyta; class Bryopsida; order Funariales; family Funariaceae; genus Physcomitrium; species Physcomitrium patens. The sequence goes on along the minus strand of NC_143410.1, from coordinate 23,381,007 downwards.
AGCTTCTCACGGAAATGATGTCTTTTTCCACACCTTGCAGTGCTAGGGCAAGGTGAGTCCCAATATTAGTGGCACATCCACCAAACTCAGGAGTTTCTGCGATGTCAACGTCACATTCCTCAGAATCTATGGACGTGCTCTCCCCGCTCGTCTCAGGTCCTGTGCAGATGTTTCGGAGCTCGTCACAGTCACCGCAAATTATTTGTAATACCTGTGAACAGAAAATTATTTTGTGCACAATAAGAGACTTCCAGGTAGGTTGAATCATTTGCTTACTTTCATCTAGACTTTGAACATTATACTATACATGGAAGATGTGCCTCCCAGCATTTAGTACGCATCACCGAACCAAGGAGCCTTGATTATGGGAACAATTGCACCTCAGTGTGATTTAAGCAGCAGAGCATTGGGGAGAGATACATACCCTACTCATTTGTGGTCTCCGTTTAGAAGATTGTCGAACACAAAGAGAAGCAGCCATTATTAATTTCTTCACCTGATCTCCGTCATAAAGCCCCGCCAGCCGTGAGTCTACCAATTCGGCCAATTTAGTCTCCTTTAACAACGGCTTTGCCTATCAAACAGATTCCAATTGCACCATTAGAGCTGGAAGAAGAAGAATATGACGTTGACCTGCATCTAACGATTGATATCCTTGCAAAGAATAAATATGATTTTTGGATGGTATTTGTGATCAGATTCCAGAATATTCTCGGCTGTTATCTGTAGCCAATACACTGCAGTTCCTCAAAATGTTCCTGAGCAAATTGATGTGTAAGAAATGGTTGAAGCAAAAAACAAGCAGCTTACCCATTTGACAAGGTTTTCATGGCCTTTGGGCTTCGAATTGTCTATTGGTGGCCGACCGGTTATGAGCTCAAGCAGTACAACGCCAAAAGCGTAGACATCAGTCTTGTTGTTCACTCTCCCATACATGAAGTATTCAGGTGCGAGATATCTGCAGAGGTCACTCTTAGATCAGAAATTTTCCATATTGCTGTGTTCAAAACACAGAAAAGACAGACAATGTCTGAGTTTCAGCGATAATTGGGGAAAGGCTGTAGATACCCAAATGTGCCAAGAATGTCATCGCACAGTAAGTACGGCGCCTTTTTTGGAGCCCACTTTGCAAGACCAAAATCTGATAACTGCAAGGCCCAACAATTTTTTAGAGTTAAGATACGAAAACAAAAGAGAACATTGAAAACCACAAACCCTTCAGCTTATATAGAAATATATCATAAACTTGATACTAGACTGATGAAGACTACTGAGGAAGATGATCAAAAAAGATTTCTGATCAGAACCATGGCATAATCTTTGATAAAAATGCCATTTGCAACGTAAAATATGTCAACAGAGCATGTATTATGGTGGAGAATGAACCTGGGGCTCAAAGTCTGCCGTGAGAAGTATGTTAGATGCCTTAACATCTCTATGAATAATAGGACGGGAAGTACGGTGATGAAGATAATCCAAAGCTTTAGCTATGCCCAGTGCTACTTTGAATCTCACATCCCAAGGTAGAACAGGTTCTTTCCACCCAGATGCTACGAAAGCAACGATCAGTAGTCATTATTATGAAGCTATCTGCATCTTTTCAGCAAGGAGACCAAATTCAGCAAAAAAAACGGCAAATCCAAGGAGATTGTGACACTCCAAGGATAGTTGCAAGAGCAGGTAATGCTCCGGTCACTTACCATGAAGACGGTCTTCAAGGTTTCCTTCCGGGAGATAATCATAAACAAGAATCATATTTGGAGAGTCAACACAATAACCAATCATGGGAACAACGTGGGGATGCGATATAGTAGTGTTGATACTGACATCATTCAGAAGCTCCTGCTCTGCTTGAGGACCATTGTTTAAGAGTTTCACCGCCACCAACTTACCATTTTGCATATTACCTTTGTACACTTCACTTCCTCCCCCACGCCCTACTACCACACCTGCATAAATAAAGCCCGTTGAAATCGGGTGCAAATGCATAATAATCACATCGCAATGTTCTCTGCAAATAGTCTTGCAGATCAATTGTTCAGAAAAATATTCTCAAGGAACTCACCTGAGGAGAAATGTGATGTTGCAACTTCAAGCTCCTCATACTCGAATGCGATATACCGATCCAAACAGAGGACGTGCAACCTTCGTGCTAGTGGCGTTTCTCCTACCGTAAGCACATCGAGATTTTTCCTTTCTTCACTCGGGGACAAGTTGAGTGAGGCTTGCATATTTTTAGTTGCCCTGTGCAAGTCATCTGAGCCTGTCTCCGCAGCGGTTTCCTCCAAATTGACGTAGCTGCAAGTTCCAAAAGCGTCTCTGGCCATCTCACGGAGCGCTTTCGAGCAATCATCTTCAGTTAACATTTTCGGTGTTTTCAAGTTGTCTCTTTTTCGATGTGGAATTTGCAAGGCCCAATCAACAACCGACATATGACGATCTAAACGAGTTGGTGCTGTTATTTTTTTCTCCGAGAGCAATCGATGGGGAGGACTTCGAGCAGGCTGCACCTTGTCTGAGAAACGACCATGGAGTGGACCCAAAGCAGATTTTCTTTCTAAATAGAGTCCATGTGATGAACTTAGAGAAGGAGACTCTTTGTCAAGAAAGGGACGATATAGCACGCTTGGAACGCGTTTTAATTTGTCTAGTCCTATTGAATGGTGCATAAGGGGCCATCCAGGAACAAGTACTTCTTCAGAAGTGATTGAAGTATCAGGTTGCCCAGGAGTACAACTGAAAGAAGAACGCACAAAAGAGGACTTAGCTGGAAAAATTGTTTGAGCATCACACTGGTCTTGAAGTAGAAACATGTCAGGCCTCTCAGTTTCGATTTTTGAACTCGCTTTCACAGAAGAATTACACAGAGACGAATCCGAGAAATAGCACTTCTCCAGTTCAGTGCTGTGATTTATATATCTGGTGCTATTTATACCATAGCTTAACTCCTTGAAGGTGGGCTGTAGACCTCTGCTAGGTCTTGGTGTTGCATCAGAGCTTTCATCCGATGCACCAGTCGTGCTTCTTTTGAAACTCTTCATGCTTCCTCGTAAAGATTTAATCATTCCTCCACCAATGTCTGTAACATGTAATGACCATAAGCATAAACATTTTGCTCATTTAGCATGAGTGGTTTAAGACACTATTGTGTTTGATTATCATGATAGGTATGCATTCACAGCGAACTCTAGTAAACTTATGGTGATTGCGATTGCAAGTGAAATGCACCGAGGTTTTAGCACAGGTGAGGATTTTTTTTACTTGGAAGGTCTGCATAGAGCTTTCCTTGTTCGTTGAGAATGATTTCACCGTGCTGTAGGACTTTAATTGTGCATGTATTCGGTAGCCGCTTCAGACAGTATCTACCAAGCAACTTATTTCTCCTGCAGGACAAAATACCCGTTTAAGGATTTGGGCACGTGATCAGTATCCAACAGGAGGATATAGCAGCGTTAAAAAATTGGATGAAACAAAGACTAACCACAATAACTGGGTGCAATTCGAAGGGCTTGCCTGGTTTTCCAAGACAAATACGAGAAAATAGAAGCAAAAGGCGGAAAAGTCTACCCAATAGTGAAGTGCTTGTTGGATCCCAGAATGAGCTCACAAGTCCCCTGCTTCTTTGCAAAATTCACCAAAGCTTTTTTGACCTTCACTCCGGTGAGGATTTCCACTTCTAATTTTATCTGTAATGTAGAAATTATCATCAAGCACGGCAAGACGTACCAATTTCTATTTCGAACGCAGAAATGCATGAAGATGCTTGTACATAATGACAAAACGAACGGGGGAGCTGCTTCTTCTAGGCTCGACAAAGTTGGTTTATCATCAGAAACCAGAAAAAGAACACCACGCTCAATGTGAAATAGGCACAGCTGCTAAAAGAATAGTTCAGGGAAGATTTGAGACATACTTGTTTCATAACGCAGAGGTTCTCGTGAACAGCAATAAAACCTCGAAGAGAGTTGGAAAGTTGCTCAAAATGTTGTTGAAGCTCCTCGGATTTCGCCACTGTCAACACACGACACATCCAATGAGGCTGCAGCTTCACAGTTCATTCAGATGATCATCTCCAGCACCAAAGAAGTGTCGTGCTTAAAGCCTGTGGACATCCGCTCAAACGACAGGGTTCGTCGTCATATTTGAGGTCACAGAGAACTACCAACTCCGTTTTTAGCGTATTCAAGCAGTATCTAGTCTTTAGGACCAAGGGTGAGCAGCAAGTACGTCGTACTGTGAAAGAAGAATGACACTACTAGTCGCAGAACGATTTCCAATCTTTCTTCGTGTTTAACATTACTACTGAAGACCTGCTACTCATCAATCTTTACGCCTCAAAACATGACCTGCCGAAAAATGACCTTGGAAATTGAAGCAATTTGCTCACGCGGGCCTTCCTTCCCCTCACAACTACGTCTGTAACGAATGCCTCTCCTCTACCCAATACAAGGCAGGTGTGCCACCCTACGCCACTCTGATCATGCTAAATCAAGTCGTGTTTTGAAAAACAATGTTCTTGCGAAGGTCCACTGAAGGATGGTAGATTGATAAGTCCGTCTCGAACGAATACAAGGGGCATACGATCCTAACCGCGGAACTACTTTATTTTTCAGCTCCAAGGATTTTGGACAGACCTTGGAGGTCTGTGTCCAAGGTTTAGGATTTTGGACAGACCTCCAGACTTTATACAGAAAATTTATTGAAAATAGAACGTCGACGTAGACGTCTAATTACCTCGTACGAGCTCTTAATGGTTCTCTGTTTTTGATGTACATGTATTCTATGCGTCCATAATAGCATCAGATGGACGTAACTCCTGTCTCATGTGCTTGACCAAGATGTTAAACTTAAGGTTTTGGTGTGATTGTGGCTAAATAATGACCCGATTCCCAGCAACATTAACACTCGAGTGGAGTTTTTTTCAGACGTCTATGTTTCATGGCGAGAGGAGGTTGCACAGTATTTCAAGGAGGAAGAAAGGGGTCATGACACACATATGAATGCTTCGATCAACTACATGATCGCAACTCCTGGAGTAGAACCAATTTTGGGCGACTCCGGGAGTAGCTTCCGAATAGCAGATGTAGGCGCCCTACCTGAATCCATGGGGAAAGAGGACACATGAAAAGCTAAGATGTGATCTCCAGGTTTTGCCAGTTCAACAACAGTCCAAGCCAGCAGTTCTTGACAAGAAACGTTGCACTTCATGCCAACCAAAAGCTTGCGTCTGTTTGGCGATGGAAATTCACTTTGTACTGTCATCTCCTCTTCCTCTAAATGCTGAAGCAGCAACTCCGCCTCCAACTGCTGAAGCACCGACTCGGCCACCATCTCCCCGCAGTTTAATATCCTGCTGGGCACCCGTGGCCTTGTGGAATAAAATGTTTCCGCACCCATTTCCTTGAATTCTTTTCAATAGAATAACCTCAACAGGCATGCCTTTCTGGAATGCCTAGTTGATTGATTTTTTCGCAATTAGCACCAATGTTGCCAATGTGGTGAGACTTTCTGCAAATCTTCGCAGCTACTCAGTTGTCACTCCACAATGACCGCTTGCTAAGTCTTGAATCAAGATAGGCATAGGTCTGGCCTAAGATTGTAGGTCGAATTCTTCATGCTCAGTTACTGCACTATCCTACGAGTCTTGTAGTAATCATATCATTTCGGGGATAAGACTATTGACAGTCCACAGATTTGCGAGCTCTTCATGAATTGGACCTTTTCATTCTCGCAACAAGGACTACTACCTTTCAAATCTTTCGAGCCGAAACCGAATCGAGTAAGTCCATCGATCCTCCCTTCACTGGAACCATGACAGCGATTGAGATTAAGAATGCTGTTCACTAAGTGACACCTCTTCAAGACCTGCTCGCAATCACTCAAGTCAGCGACGCCGCGAACCATAAATCCTCCAAATACGGAATCCTAGAGATCGGATCCTCCGTCCTTACAACGCAACCAAAATCATGGATCTTATACACGAGCTAGGCCGCACTAACTAACCTCAATTCCTCCTACAAGAGTCAAAACCTCAACAGCAGAGCTGAATCCATGTTCATGAGCGCTCATGAGCGCTATCAACACCAACACCACAACACAATCAACCACTCAAATTCCCCTTCCCGTAGTCAAAACATTGAATTCGCGAACCTATTCATCAAAAATTTAAAAGAAGGCCAGCATTTCTCAAGAACCGGCCTCTCTCTTTCTCTCTCCCTCTTGAATTTTCTAGTTTCTCTTCTTGATCCAACCAAGCGAGTCTTCTTGACACTGGCCACAATCATCTAAAGCCAGCCCGGTTGAGCTCATGATGCGAATGCGGCCTGAATCGGGGTCGCAGAGAAAATGGAACTTCAGTCAGTCGTGATGAAGGGATCCTCCTTTCTGGTGCCATCACTCCATGAATTCTCGCAACAATCATGCCACCACTCACTCCCCTCGCAACAGACAGTCGCTCCAGTCATAAAGACAAACAGACTGGTCCACTCATCCTCGTCCCTCCCCCCCCTCCCCCCGCCACCGAACGAATGATACCATTTGGATGAAACTGCATCGAATACTAGATGCCGTCGCTCCCCCCTCACCAACCCACTGCAACGTTCCCACGACGGTCGCAAGCGCGCTCCGACGTGGCACGTTCCCTTGTCCCCCCCCCGCCCTAGTGACTTGGTCGTCCAGCTCGGCCCACCCAAGTTGAGTTCAAAGGGGGGCGGGGGGGGGGGGGGGGATCCATTCCCAAGGCACACTCTCTCTCCCTCTCGCCCTCTTCAGTAATGTTCCCAGTGTTTTTTGAATTTCGTGCACAAGTTTTTGGGGGCAAGGGATGTGCAAAAGCTGGGATGGAGGAGGAGGAGGGTGGATGGCCCCAATTTTTCTCTCTTTTTTCATGGATTGAGCCCACAATGTGCATGTAACATGATCCTCCAATAACTCAGCTGTTTCTGTTCCAAGGGGGAAGGGGGACTCATAGTGAGAGCTGGTAGTAGTAGTAGTAATAGAAGTAGTAGCTACAGTGGCTGCTAGAGGTGGGTAGAGAGTTGATTTCTTCAAATGCCCACAGCTATGTCATGTGACTCATGTGTGGAATGAATGATACCTGCCTACCAAAGCTTCTTAAGTTGGGGACTCTTCTACAATGGCCCTCCCTCATCCTCCGCTCTCACTTACAGTCCATTGCTTGATTCCTAGTTCATGGACTCAGAGAGCTGTGGCTGGTCAAGAGTGAATAGTTTCTTCTTCTTTCTTTCTTTTACTTAACTTCCCACCTCAATTCCCAATGATAGTGTGTCCTAGAGGTCAAGGCTCATGGTGAAATTTCTGGTGAGATCCTCAAATTCCGAAGTGGAACAGTACTGGTCTCTTTAGTGGGTTGAGATGCTGTGGTTCTGAATTGGAGTTTCCCTACTCCTCCTCTTCCTCAATTAGTGATACCTAGTGTATTGTCACATCCTTTGATGTGGAGGGGCTAGATGCCTTTGGAAGCAGGCATGCATGGTGTGCCCCCCTTTGAATCCTGGTTGCTCATTCAATGTTGGCCAAATGATTGTTGCAAATACAAATTGGTTTTATAGGAATTAATTGTGGGGGTGGATGTCTTTGGTGTCAATCAAGGATAACCATTCTTTAGCAATTCCAAGTAATTTGTACTTGAGTTTCTTGGTGTGCTTCTTAACAATCCTCAAGGGAAATTGATAAATATTGATAGGATGGAAACATTATATTATTAATGAAGAAACTGTTGTGGTAGTAATTTGGATTCATACTCTGCCTATTGAACTATTAGGATTCTGTGACAAAGATTGAAAGAGTTAAATGGAAAACTAAAAATTTATACAAGAAATGGATTTTTTTTTTAATCAGCACAATAAAAAAAATTAAAAATTAAATTCAATGTCCTCAAAATTCATTAAAAGTTTGAAACTCTGAAAATATGATAATAAATCTGCTTTTTAAATTAATCAAATAAAAAAATTATAAAAATAAAAAATAAATATACAAATTACCAAGAGCAGGAGTTCAGCAACCTGGATTATTGTTGCTAAGCATGGCAAATCATGTGTGTGAGTGACTGAGTGTGTGTGGTGAGAAGGGCATGAGCCCCACTAATTCCCCCCAACTACATGGCATGATAAACAAACTTGGACATCATATTGTTGACAACCCAGTTCAGTAGAAGAATGTTAGTTTAATTTATATATAAATATATAAAAACAAAAAGAATAAATGGTAGATGACTTTGACAGTTGACTAATAAAAAAAGCTGTTCTTATTCTGATGTAAATTATCATATATTTTCTAAGAAAAAGTGGTAAAGTATGCTACTATTGAATGAATTGAGATGTAAAAGTGTGTGTGTGTGTGTGTGTTTTTTTTTTTTTTTTTTTTTTTTTTTTTGTAGTGTGGTAGAGGGGTATTAAATTGCAAAAGACTTGAAGTTCTTTTTTCCTTTGTGAGAATAGGGGGATTGGAGGGAGGATATCAATGTGATTATTGAGCTTTGGAAATCTTTAAGCCAAATAAATCTAGTTAATTTCTTTTGTGTATTATTTTCAAAGTTTTTAGAAACTGTGATTACTTTGCTCATGAATGAATTATACAGAAAGTAAAGGTTAGTCTTCAGGATGTCTTGTATAGAGAGATCAGTCCATCAAGGCCAGAGGTTTAGGATTAAAGGTCTTGGCTTGCAATATGCTTCATAAGCATGTTGGTATTTGGTATAAGGACTGTTTTTTCACTGCAATGAAATGTTTAAGTGAAACTTTAATGGAAGTTTTGGTGGCAAATTAAATATTATTTTTGACAGGTAATTTTAAGTCTTTACTTCATATAAAATCATGTAATTAAAAATTATTAATATACATTTTGTAAAGATTGAACCATGTTAGAGTGATAAGTGCAAATAAATGTGAGACATAGAATGATCATCATAAGATTTCAATATTAAGAAAAGAGTGTAATGTAGTTATTAGCAATAAGATGATTTTAAATAACTTGACATAAGATTTCAAACTTGTATTTGAATGTGAAAAATAATTTTTAATATATTCTGTTACATGTGAACTTATTTTAAAAAATTAAATTTTCTCAAGATCAATGCTAAAAGATCTCAAAAAATAAATTTAATTAGGTTATTTTAAAAAATTAAAAAATATAATTATAATTAAAAACATATTAAATCACTTAACTCTTATCTACATATATTTGTATCTTGTTATACTAAAATAAAAAGGTGAAAGGCTAAAAAGCTACTAAATAAAATAAACTTGTTTAAATTTAGATGTATCAAATAATAGTTATTTTATTATTTATAATATTTACATATAAAATATTTCAATATTATTTTCTTTATTTTTTTTCTTTCCTCAAAAAGTTTTTATACATAACATTATTGAAAAAGATCAAAACAAATTTGTAGTCAGTGATAAAATAATATGTGTAATTAATGTTTATCTTTAATATTAATATATGTAGATAAGAGGTATATAAGTCTAAGACATATAAATTTTTCTACCACAATAACACTATTACTTATGATTTCTTATATTATTAAGAAATTAATTAGGATATATATTATAATACTATGGATTTTGGTAATCTATTATCTCTGATAAGATTGATGTTTGTTACTTGTAACTATATTAGAAATCTTAAAATGAGAAGAAATCCAAAAGAAACTAATAATTTATTTTTTTATATAATAATAATTATTAAACACATGCATAATTTAAATTTAATTTTTTTTGAGATTACTCAAAAATATTTGAAACATAGATTAAAATTTATAAAATTATTATAATTTCAATTAAATAAATTAATAGATACATTTAAATTTTATGTTTAAAATTAAATATATTATAAATCTTATTTTTTTAAACTTATTTTTTATTTTTATTAATTTATTCATATACAACATGATATTTATATGTTTTATATTATTTTTATTTTTAGAAATAATATTTTCACATTGTTAAATTTTGCATTATTATTTCATTTTTATAAGTTACAAAAATGATGATTTTTTCTACCAAAATATATTTTTTTATATTTTGTTTTTTTTTGTTTTGTTTTGTTTTTTTCATGCTTGTTTTTGTATGCACATCTTTCACATACCACTATAGTTGATTTGATTCTCTATGACATGTTCACCACTGGTACCACTTATATTGTTGGCTGTGGATGTTAATCATTTCCATTAATGTTGCCAAAGAGCTAGCCTACAATATATTGTATAATAAAGAATCAAGATTCAATGTCTTTCACTTAACACTGCAGTTGATTCTATCCAATGTATATATAAATGTTCTTAGAACTTCTGTGAAGTTTTGAGATTTTTTAATTTTAATTTTTACCTAAACAAACAAGTCACAATCTTTTGATTCTTTAATGATATGTCAATCTGAATCTTTATTTTTATTTTTTATAATTTTAAATATTAAAATCAACTAAATTAAGATCTTAAAGTAATTCTATTAGATTGGCTATAATTTTAAATTATCAAAATATTAGATTGCAAATTAAGTTTATATGTTTAGATCAGAGGTAAAAATAATTGTATTGACAAAAAATATTGTTAAAAATTAAAATTCTAACTTTTCAATTTAAATGTAATATTTAAAAAGAATACTAAACGATTGATTATATTTAGAAAAAGAAAATAATTACATTTAGATTATAAATAATAAAATACTAGTTTAAAATTACTGGGCTGTTTTTTTGCTACAATAGGTTTATATACTCTTTTGACACATCAAAGAAGTGTTTATCTAAAATATATATAATTTTAAACATGTTTTTATATGATCTAAAAATATGGATGTTTTAACTATAAATAGTAGTTAAATAAATAACCTTTAAATCACAAAGTACAATTAGTAAAAGACAATATCTACCCATATATATATATATATATATATATATACAACATTTAAAACCTTAAACTTAGTTTTTATTATTTCAAATTGAGCAAATTATGTTCCCAAGTTGTGACATACAATGCCATCTCTATGGTTATCTATCAATGCATGTTGTCTATATGTTACAATCAGCTTCAAGTCCATCTATTCTTTGATTTCAAATTGGCATGTTACTAGTTTTGACGGTAATTCTTATAAAAAGAATTTATTATTAAATTTTGTAAAAAATTATTAATAAGTAAGACTTAAAAAAAATTAAAATTTTAAAAATTATATCTAATCGAAATTCCATTTCTGATTTTGTTTATGAAATACAAATTTTTAGTATAGATTTAAAGCTAAATATAAACTTGATTGATAAATGAATGCCACAAAATTGCAATGATTTGATATAATGTAGTATATTTTGATTAGAATTTTTTTTATAATGGTTGAAAAAAATAAAACCACATTGAAAAGGTAGAATTAGATTAGAGGAGAATGGTAATAAGAATTTTAAAAAATTAAAAATTAAATATCATATTAATTAATTTTTAATTATTATTTTTTTATACTTATTACCATTCTCCTCTAATCTAATCGTACCTTTTCAATGCAGTTTTCATTTTTATTTTATTTCCTATTAAAAATGGTTAATTTTATAACCATAGTTGTCTCTCCAATAATCAATTCTTCAAAAAATAATAATCTCTAATAATTAATGAAAATTTTGGAAATCATTTCTTGTTAAAATCTAAATATCTAGTATTGTTTGTTGTTCTAATAATTGATAACCTCTGATTATTAATACTGTTTTGCAATTAATGATATTTAATAGGAAAGGGACAATTTTACATATTTAAAAGTTGTAAATATAGAAAATTTGATCACATACATTATATATTCAATTATCCACAAATATAATTGTCATTTAATTTTTTAATACTAGATCAGATTTTTTATAACAAGTTTCAAGTTTTATTATAAAGTTAACTTAGAGTCACAATGGATGTTATATTCAGTTCGTGCAATTTATTATAGGAGTCTTCATTTAACTGCCTTGGGTGCTTAAAACTAGAGATGACACATCCACTGTTATATTGGCAAATAGATTACTCTTTTGATAGAATATGATAAATTAAACTACAAATGTGCATGCAATTTATTTCAATATGATTATTTTAAAGATAATAATAAAGAACAAAAATTGTTATTGTTGCTAAAACACACAGTGCTTCAACAAAAACATTTATAAATCAATTCTTGTGTCACAAAGTGCAGCAGTTTCAAATAATGAATCGTTTCAAGCTGAGGAATTATTGTGGTTATTACTTTTGTGTAGAAAAAAGTAAAATCTAATCAAAAAATATATTTATATATTTATATAAATATCTAATCATGTATATATATATATATATATATATATAAATCAAAATTTACAATTGACTGCAGATTTGTTAGATCATTCTTAAGTGATTCTATATTTCTAGGAAGTTGATATAAACATGTATTCTGTTAAAATAAAAGTCTATAAATTCTTCAATTTTTTTAGCTTATGACCTTGAAGTAATTATTTTATTCATATTTAAAATCGCGAAATGTTAATGTGAAAGCATTGTAATTTAAGAAAAACAATAAACTAAGGAAAATTTTTATTGAGAAAAAAGCGTGAACTTAACAAGAGAATAAAGTTATATGTATATATAATGCATTTTTAAAAAATTATATATAATTTAGATATGTTCGAAATTTCTAAAAAAAAAAAAAAAAAAAAAAAAAATCCATGACAATGAACACTATTGCACAATGGAAAAATAAAAAATTAAGTAAATTTTAGAATGAGAAGAAAATAAATTTGTAAACACATAGTTTTGACAAATTTTAATTTCTTTCGTTTTTAACAGGCTCATTGACAAGTCTTTTGTATTCATTGCCCCAAATGTGTTTCAGATGAGTAGGTGGTAGTTTTTGGCCTTCAAACAAGAAATGATTAATCTAGGTTCAGATTTCACCATAACTGTGTACAAATATTGAATTGTTGAAAACATTGTATCTGGATGACATCATTAGGTTCTGAGTAAAATCTTATTTTTTTGCCATAGCCACAAATAGAAATTTAATCAAAACAAACCAAATAATAGTATAAATAAAGGGCCTATAGGAAGAAGAAGATTGGATGCTACCCATTCTGCTTAAAATCCATATAATGCCTTTCATGAATTGATTATGAGAAGCAGTTCTTTTTCTTGGAGAGAAGTAATTTCTGAATCATTATATATATTCAAATTGTTCAAAACCAACAATTGCAAAAAAAGAATCTAAACTTATGCTTCACACCAAATGCTAACTTGATTTTCTATCACTAAACCTTATTTTCTCCATAAAAATTTGGAGAAAATATGTATCTTTCAAAGTTTCCTCATTATTACTCCAATTCCATTGATTCATCTTAAAGGTGTTTCCAACCCTCCACACCTATTTATTTGCTTATTTATATGCTTCTACATTTATGCATATATACAATCCCTCTTGATGTCATTTTATTCTTCTTATTCTTCCAGCAAAACAAGTTGTTTGTGAAATAAAAATACACTTAAGTTCAAAATTGTAATGTTAATCATTGATAATTTACTCATTATGCTTCAGAATAATATAATCAACACCAAGTGTTTCATATAGATTGAAATCATTTGTTTCAACACATTTAATAAATAAATAAACAAATATTTATTTATTTATTGAGTTTAGCTTAAAACATACCTTTTTGATGTAAAATAAATTAATTAGTGTGAATGTACTTTATTTTATTTATTCCAAAAAAGTGCCCATAATGTCCTTATGAATTTTAGAACCCTACCAAGTTCATCAAATGGATTAAAATAAAATCAAGCAAATACATATTTGATGGTGAAAAGAAGAAATTGAGTGAATTAATCCATGTAGTTGGAAGAAAAATATCAAAATATCAAACATTAAGATTGAAAATAATAAACACTTCTATTTTCAAAACCACAATGTAGTAAACTTGTGGTTAGATTCAATGTAACTGTATTCTTTTTATTATAATTATTTAAATTTCCTTTTGTGGAAGCACTTGTAAAGAACAAGATCTAATAAACAATGAAAAGTACATATTGGTATAGAATGACCATAAACTATGAGAAAATGGCAGATTGCAACAAAAAAGCATCTTTGAATGTTGGCACTTCAAATCCAAGCTACAATATTTTTGATTGTGCCTTATCATAGCACAGGTATGTGACTTCCTCTTTTTGTCAGAAGAAGAAACAAGAGTACATATAAACAATCTACACAGCTGGAGAAGAAGACGAAGAAGGGAACAAAAATATAACAAAATAAGAATGTTTTTGTAAATGTTACACAAAATTGAATGGTTGAATCCATCTTGTCAATCAAGGACCAAGTCATTGCCAACAGCGAAAAAAAAACGGGGCTTGACAAAGCTGGCAAGGAGCATGTGCTGCCCTTCTCCTCTGCCCTCCTGCCCAAAAGGAATATCTATATATATATATATATATATATATATATTAAAATAAAAATAAATTCCGTGAAGAATGAGAAGTTTTGTTGTGGGTGGTGGTTCAACAAAACAGTCCAACACAGCCTGTGTGACCTCCTCTGACTAAAAAAATCACATATACATACAAAAAGTGGAGTGTGTGTGAAAAACATTTCAGCTTCTTGGCTTGGAGACCAGATATTGAGGATACTGACTGTGTATTATCTTTCCTACCCATTTTTATATGGATCTTTGAACGTTGTTGAGATTTTTCTTAGGCATTTTTTTTCCTAACCAAACCGTGATTGGAAACCAACTTTTCACCAAAACTAAATCCCCGCTTTGTGCCTGGAACCAACAATTTGCTGCTTGAGTCCATCACAATTGCCGTTTCATTGCCAAAGTTGACAGACTGTAACAGAGCTTTTAATAGACAACCAAAAAGAAAAACGAAATGCTGTTTATAGAAAAAGGAAGTCCTGACACTGTTAGTGTGGGTGCACTGTGTTGGTGTCTTTCTGCCAGCAGCCCATTTATCAAAAAAATAACAAATAAAAACAAACAAACAGATATAGAGAAGAAAAGCGCCCCCACAAACTAATATCCCACACACTGTCATGTGTCATTCGCTCCTTGCCCAGCCCGAAATGGAACAACAAATAGATAAATAAATAAAATCTACAAGCACAATCACAAGCCTGCAAAAAGAATTGGGAACAGAGCCCAAGGTGAGCCCAAATGCAGTGTGAACAGTGATCAGAACCCCACCCTACAGTGTGAACAGAACCCTCCCCTTACGGTCACCCATGGTGGGGGGGGGTTTCTTTTTTCCCCTTCTCTTATCCCCCCCCCACCACCACGGTGCCCCCCCTATCCCCGACCCCTTTCCATTGGGTGGATCACTGTACAGCGTCCAGGTCAGCCGGGCATTGGAGAGAGACTTTGACGTGGACGTTGTCGACCACACGATCCACTCACTCCCCCAGGTCAAACGCGTGACCCTCAACCGTTGGATCGGGAATCCAAGATATGACTTCCACGTGACGTAAACAGGGACCATCAACGTGGCGAAGTCTTTCGTCTTTAGTGTCACAAGGGATTCTCAATTCTTGGCTTAGATTTGGTTTCCTTTTTCGTTTTTTTTTCCCTTTACTTTTTACCTTTTCACACGGAAATTCAAATGGGAAGAGCTTTCAGTGGAAATATTTTGCTTCAATTGCATGAATGTGTACTAAAGGCTTTTGCAAAGGTGGCAAAAACAAATGGAAGCCTAGAGTACAATGCAAGATTGTTGTGATCATCTAAAGGTGGAGATTTTTTCGTGGATGATTGGATTATTTATTTATGTGAAAAAATATCTTTTAAAAAATTGGGGTCATTTTATTTGAGGTTACTATATGTGATTTCAAAAATTACAAAAAAAAATTAATGTTGAGGTTGGTTCTTAGTTGGGTATTTGTACAAAGACATGAATATTGTACCATTCAAAACACCTCCAAACTTACAAGCCTAATGTAGGTTTTATTGTACATCAATTGTTGTAGTATATAAGGGCATTGTACATGTCCATACAAAGGTAATGATCTATATTTGCTTAAATAAAGACAATGAAAGGGAGTCATGTGACCTTTCCATAGACCACAATGACCATGGTCTTGGATTTTTAATGTTGGAAGCAATAATCCCCTTCCTTTTTCTTCAAACCTTATTTTTGAGGAAAAGGAAATTGAAAAAGGTGGTTTCATTTTATTTTGTTTCAAATATAAACATCTCACCATATATTTATGTAGAGAAAAAAATCTTTCAATCAATAGTCACATCATTTGTGCAAATTTATAACTAAGAAGCACATGTAAAATATCCTCTGAAACTAACAATATTGCACTCTTGAATTCATTGGTCAACAGTGGTAACGTTTGATGCTTTTCTTTCATTAATGAGTCTAATTTTCTTCTGATTGTATGTGGCCATTTTTACTTATCATTAACTATAATTAAAGACCCTTGCTCAAATGTCTTGGTGCACTAGGCTCTGATCATTAATATTCTTATTCTTATTGACTGCCTTGAAAAACTAGCATGCAAAAGTCATATTGTTGGCCATGATTTTTTTTTATTTATAGAAGAGCATTTCTAATCATCAATAATAAAATTATGAAAAATTAAAATAATAAATTTAAACTGTACTTGAGCTGAATATTTATAATTTCTAACATGCTTTCATGATTTCTCCAGGTAAGTTTACGTTTTCAATTGTCTTTTTAACGATGAGGAAGTAAAATAAAGAATGTTGATATGATACTACATTTAAATACCTTAAGAATGATAATTAAAAAGATTACATTATGTTTTATTTATTTATTTTTAAAACTGGATGACATTGTTTTGGTGGCCACAAGTAGTTTTTTAGGTGTCATCTGAACATATTTAGATATTCATATGGATAAGTTTTTTAATTAAAAGAAATAGTATCACTTTCAATGTTTGTTGTAAGAAAATATAATTCATTTAAATATATGTATATATACTTTTAGAAAATAAACTGTATTGCTTATACTACAATAAAAGATGCTCCATTTTACACTATGTGTAAAAAAATGAAGTTAATTAGTTGAACTTGAATTATGTGCATAATTAATTATTTTTATCATTTAAATATACCATTATTAATTAATAATATTAATAAAAAATATTATACATATATCTTGATGTATTTAGGAGTTTAATTTTAACTTCAAATTACATATACAAACGTTTCATAATTTTACATTATCAAATTCACATAACTTTTTAAATTTAATTACTTTTATTCATAAATTTAAGATTAACAAGTTATATAATATTTTAAGATATTATATAAAATTATAGTTTCAAAACTAATATCCTAAATAGTTGAATATATGTACATACATACACTCATACAACAATTTTACTTTCTGTTCTTTATAATGCAATAATCTATTTCTGAACTCAAAAAGGGTTAGTTTGATAAGATCTTCTATTTTTTATTAGGGAAATTATAAAGTATATATGTTTATCCTTTTTTTTTTTTTAAATATCGATTTCTATAAATTTCCCTACAATTTCCATCATCATTCAAAAATAAATAATAATTAAATATATATTCAAATTTTCAGTATATAAATCACATTTTCTGAGTATTTAAGTGCTTAAATTCAATCAAATTCTTTCGAGTCTTTCCTAATTCTCAATGGATTATCAAAATCTAATCCCAACCTATTTATTAACCTTAGAAAACTTGCCAATGGATTTAATCTTAGTGAATGAATTATCCATTAAATTTTGATACAGGCTGCAGTGAACATCATTACCAATCTCATCAATTGTGTTGTGAAGATATCAATGTAACCAAGATCTGACAATGTATATGACAATATTCAAGCAACTCCATAAAATCATTCACTTTAGCTCTTTCAAGGTATCAATATTTAAAGCCACATGGTTTGAACATAGATTTGATTTTCATCAATTCATTGTCAATGTTGAAAAGCATCTGAATACAGATGGTAATCCATGTAAAAGTGAACTGAGAGAACTCCAAGTTAAAAAGATTAATAAGTTATGACACAAAGTTCAAATGGAGCAGAAACTTTTTTGTTTGTTTCTTTGAAAGAAAAAAAAAAGGTGATTCTTATGCTAAAAATAGATGTTATTTTCTTAATTATATGAGTCATCTTATTTGTAATATAAACTATTTTTAATGTGCATCTTTTACATTTACATAATTTCATTCAAATTATCTATGTTCATCTTTGTTTTTGGAAGTAATAAATGTATAAATTTAAATTCAGATTTATATTTTTAGAATACAATTTATTTAAATATAAGAATGTTAATGAGTAATTCATATAAATATTGTCAAAATAAAAGATTGAACATTAATTCTTGATTTAATTGAAAGCTTAATGTAAAAATGTTAAGATATAATAAAACTTATACAAATATATAAAAATCAAGCTATAGATCATTGTTAATAGCATAATTTTATTAAAATTATGGCATAATTGAGTTTGTAAGTTTTTAATACAATGTATTTTGATACTTATTATTTTTTAAAATCTTTCAAATCTTAACGTATTTTGGATATATTTCTTAAATAATATTATACATAAAATATCAAGAATATAAATTTTGAAGAAAAAAATCTTTAATACACTCTTGTGTCACTCAAAAGAACTAAAAAGTCACTCAAAGACGATATAGTATTAAACTAGAATGGCTATTGCCAAAAATAAGAAGACTAGAAAGTCTTGAAATAAGACTAGGGACTAGAAAGGCATTGAGAAGAGTGAAGAAGGCTTCACTCTTGCCTCCATATATACTTTTAACTAGGAGCTACATAGGAATATCCTACAAGACCTCCAAAACATATTGACTTTGCAAGACACATATCTTAACTTGTAAGGCAACTTTTCTGTATATGCTCTACGTAATTAGCTTGTTACACAAGCTATCAACACGTGGTTAACTTGTTGACTAGGTTTCTAATCTACCAATCAACTTCAAATACATGTAAATCAAAGCAATATCTATGAAGCTTCTAGGAAGCTATTCTAAAAAATATTATGAAATAAAATTATTTTTATTTACTTCTACATAATCATATAGGTAAATATTAGAGTAAGTATGTATATCTAAGACATTACCCTCTCTTTTAGGGATGAATTCTACAAGGAGTAGTCATCATCTTTTATGGATCTTGTAATTCTTCATCTTGATTTTAATGGATGTTGTTGATAAAAAGCCTCAATCTTCTTCACTACATTTGTAAGATTCTTTGCAAGCTCTCATGTGCATTCATTAATATCATATTTGCATCAATAATGAAGATATTTCAACCTATTTTGATATTTTCTTGAATTTAAAATTTCTTCTATTTCAAATTCTTGATTATTATCCACTTTTGTAAGAGAATGTGGCATTTGTCTTCTTCCCAAGATATTAATTGTCTTATATGGTCCAAAAAGAGATACATGGAATACATAATGGATCTTCATAGACTCTAGTAGATCTAATTCATAAACAATAGCTTGGACTTGTTCATAAATAGGAAAAAATCTAAACTTACAACATTCCAACTTATCAGAAGACCAATTAGTCTTGATATTACAACAAAGTAGTTTTACCTTATCATCCACATTAAATTATAGTTATTTTTTACAATAGACATATGAATTGATCTTTTGTCATTTTTGAGCTTCCTTTAACTATGCCTTTATTGTTATTTGTAGATCAAACAAAAAATTTGCTAAATTTTCTATTGCAAGATATCAACTTTTAAAAATTCAAAAGTATCAAGTCATGGATGATAATAAAAATTAGTAAAGAAAGGTGTTTGTTGAATAGAAGAATGTATCAAATTATTGTACATAAATTTTATCAATGACAAAAGAAATATTTAATCATCTTAATGATAATTGAAGGTACACCTCATATACTATTGAAGAACTTAATTTATCTATTTTATTTACGTATTAGTTTAAAAATAGAAAGACAAAAAAAATTTTATATCCACCTTAAAATCTTAAAAAGAAATTTCTAAAATCTTGATACAAATTGACTTCTTCTATCCAATATAATATATTTGGATAATCCATGATAATAATAGATATTGTCAAGAAAAAGCTTAGCTATTTCTTTACTTGTGATATATTTTTTATATGGTATAAAATATATCATCTTGATAAAATAATCTACTATCACAAATATAGAATCATACAAACCTAAGACTAGAAGATTTGTAATAAAATCCATAAAAACGAAAGACCATGGTTGTTTTGGTATGGGTAATGGTTGAAGAAGTCCATAAGATTGATGGCAAGGAATTTTGGATCTTGAAAAAAAATATCACATGATTGTATAAAGTCTTTGATTGCCTTTCATATTTGAATCCACTATAAATCTCTCAATATTAGCTCTAAAGTCTTGTTGTATCCAAAATGTCAAATTGTTGGAAAATCATGACAAGTTTAAAGATCATGTAATTGTACCTTTTCTTTTGGAATGTATAATTAATCCTCAAAATAAAATAGGTTGTGCTTGAATTCAAATTTGAAAGTATTTATGATCCAAATTTTATAACTCACAATATAGTTAGAATAAATATTAGTATAAATCAATAGAATTAAGAAGAAAAAAATTTGGATGTAGTTATGTAGGATAAATTATTGAAAAAAGTCTCATTTAGGTATTAAGAGTTGAGCAAAATCATAATGGTGGATGAAAAAATTGTGGTTCAAAATTAGATTAAGTAGGAATAGTAATATTATGTTAATAAAGTGGTGAAGAAAGGAATAAATGATAGATAATATATTATCTATATTTTTAGAACTAAAAATAATATAATAAAAATAATAATTTTTAGACATATTATTTCTTAGCAAAAATAGAGTAAAAATTACTTCTAAATGGGTCCCTAAAAATCCTTCATAAGAGTATGTTAAGGACTTAAAAAATAAATAAAATAAAATAAACCACAGAAATTAACCTACTTTGTTGGATCAATATGAATTGCACAAGTTTTGGTCTAGATGGTGGTGAACTAGACAATTTATGTCAACAATATTTGGCAAATGAAGTATAAAATGCTGCAATTAGAACTAATGAAGATATCAAGGCAAGGCAACAAAAGATGTTGTATGTAGTAGATGAAGAAGTCAAGCAGTAGCAAATTTGGTCGGAGACATGTATGCTACTTAGAAAGTTTTGTGCTTAGGAGAGAAGTGGAGATTATGGAAGAAGGTAGTGATTTGTGCCGGAGTTGTATAAAAGACCAAATTTTAATTTACTTAGAAAGTGAATAGAAGAATCTAAAAAGAAGAAGGTGACAATTACATCAAAAAAATAGTTGTTGGTTGTGGGCATAAGAATAGATTTAGATCAATAGAGAAGATTGCCAATTAGAAGGAAGAGGGAGTATTAATTCTAGAAGAGTTCAAGTTGACTGAAAGAAAAAGCAATAGTGGTACTGCGTTGGGTTGGCATTGATGGATCCAAACTGCAAAGCCATTTAGAGGAAGTGGTGAGGTGAAGGCATTCCTATCAAAAGAAATTAGAGCGATAGTATTGAAGGAATGTGGAGATGATCTAATGGTGATAAGGATAAGATATGATTTGAGAGTTGATGATCAAGGTAGATTGGTTGTGATTTACCATGTTGTTGCAAGATAATAGTTGATTTCTAGTAGTAGTTAGATAAAAACTTTAAAAAGTTTCTTACATATATTTTTGATGTAATAATAAAAAATGGTAGTATTATAATTAATATTTAGTATGGTCAGTTCTTTGCTGAAAAAAATGATGTATGTAAAAACTCTCATAAGTTGATTGTTAGAAAATTAAAATAAATAAATAAATAATTAAATATAAAATAAAATAAAATAAAATAAAAATATAATAATAATTGGATAAACATAAAAATAAATAAATAAATAACTAAATAAGATAAGAATATCTAAAGAGGGCATCTAATAAACCTTCTTGTTTTTTGGATCAATATGTAATCTTAAAGTCAATCTTGATAAAAACATGCTCTAATAAGTTTGGCAATAATTCAAAATATATGTTGACATGAAATACTTAAGATTCTTGTGATCTATATATATATAAAGACTAGAATTAAAGTGCTTATAAGATAATGATGCCATTTTTGAAATAAATGCATGATTGCAAAGAGCTTTTTGTTGTGGATCTCATAATTAATTTTAATTGCTAATTTTTTTTTAGAATAGAGAGCTTCGAGATAGAATTCGTCATCTATTTCAATTTAAAAATAATAATATACTTAAGGCAAAGTCTAATGCATTTGTTTCCATAAAAAATGCCTTAAAAAAGTCAACATGATATAAGATTGGTAAAAAAGTAAATTCTTTTTTTAAAGCATCAATCAATATTTTGATTTCTTTATTCTACTCAAGTTTATCTTTATAAGTCAAATATATAAGTGAGGCTACAACTTGAAAAAATTTCTTAATAAAGATTTGATAGTAATTTGGAAAGCTCAAAAAATATTGTATATTTTTTTATTGTTTTTAAAATATTCCAATCTATGATAGTTTGGACTTTCTTCAAATCGATCATTAGTCCTTGATAGGAAACAATGTATCCTAAAAAGTCAACTTGAGTAGTATAGAATATACACTTTTTAAACTTTGCATATAATTTTACATCTCTAAATTTTTGTAATATACAAAAAAATAAGAACTTCATAATTTTTTTTATTCTTAGGATAGATTAAAATGTTGTCCAAATAAAAAATAATAAAATTATCAAGAAGCTCATGAAAGACATCATTTATTAGATGTTGAAAAGGAACTAGTGAATTTGTAAGTCCAAAAGGCATGCCATTATATTCAAAATGTCCATATATAGTTCAAAATGCCCATATATAGTTCAAAATGCAATTTTCCATTCATCTCTTTTTTTTAATGCATATTTGATTATAAGCTCTTTATAGATCTATTTTTTATATAGATTTTTCCATGATTCAGCTGATTAAAAAGTCTTAAAATCAAAAGTAGAAGATATCTATTCTTGATAGTGATCTTGTTAAAACCTTGATAGTATGAGCATATCCATAAAGATTCATCTTTTTTCTTCATAAATAAGATAAGAGCTTTTGCTAGAAATTTTGAATGGCATATGAAGTTTTTAGTTAAGTTTTCATCAATGTATTCTTTTAGTACAACCAACTCATTATGTGATAAGCTATAGATTAGTCCGTATGGTAGTTGAGCTCCTTCATACTGATCAATTAAACAATCATAAGGTCAATGCTTTAGAAGAATATCTACATTTTTCATAAACATCTTGAAAATCTTAATATTAATTAAGAATACTACTTGACATCTTTTCACCATTAAAAATAGATGTAGCATATATAATAAAAGATGATCCTAGTTTTGTGACATGCATGAAAGCTCTTGCTCCTATCAGTAAGAATTTGGATATATTTGACTTATGTATTTTTACTTGACTAAGGAGATTTTAGATTAAACTATTAGAAAATTTAAGATTGTAAGAAATCTAATTTATTTGAAGATTATGTATTTTTAATTATAATAATTTTAAAATAATTAGATTGAAGGAAGACCTTATCACATTAAATATTACTATACTATTATGATCTTTCATTGCTACATCTAAAGAAATAATCTCATTGATAATATTTCCAAAAGACAAAAAACAACCATCTATGACTTCTACATGTACAGATTTAATTTTCTTGACTAAAGATATTTTCTAATTTTTGACAAAGTCTTTGTCTATAAGACATGCTAAGGCTCTTAAATTTAATAATACAAAGACTTTGTGATTTTTAGGTCTTAAATATATATCTATTATAAAATAAGGTGAAAGATTTGATGAGAGAATAAGACTTTTACTTGGTATTATATATGATTCCAGCCATACAGCCCCTACTATAGCCAAAGAAACTCATTCTTCAAGACATTGTCTTCTTTGGCAATTGTGTTCTTTATTTTGTGATTACATTGCTTCTTTGGATAATGTTAAGCAATGTACTTAGCTTCTCTATAATATAAGCATAAATCCTCTTGACAATGTTAAATCTTTTTCTGCTCTGTGAAGGATTTAGTATGCACTATATTAATTTGCATTGATTCTGACCTTGATGAATAAGTTTTAAAAAACTTAAGAGTTGCACTCATTACTTGACTTACTCTTTTTTAGCCAAGTTTTTATTTTGGACACCTTTCAAATTATTGCATATAATGGCTTAAGCAATAAATTATTCCAATGATTTTATTTTTAATATTATCAATAACAAACCTTTGATATTATTCTTTAATATATTAATTATATACATAAATTAGAAAGTATATCAAACTTTACACACACGGCGGCGTCTATACCACATCCTGAGCTCACCAGATTCATGTCGCATTACAGTTGGACCGTGACCGCATGCTTCCATGGCAGCTTGTGAACAGGTAGAAAGTGATCGCCATCATGCCTGTACAAGTTCTGTCAGTAATTCTACAAGTCCAGGGAATCTCAATCTGAAGAAGGTGGACCAATGCACTTCTAAAACCTTCTGCTCACCTAAGTCGATGACGAGTTCGCAAAACAGACAACGCATCCGTGAATGACCACGCACATGAGACTCCCATCCTCTCGAAGCTTCTTCACAAAACTCTCTCCCATAAACCAAGCGGGGAATTATGGTCACCACAACCTCCTCGTCGACGGTTCAGAAAAGTCCACACATATTTCACGGCCTCACCGAAATGCAAGCTGAATGATACGCAAAAACTGCGACGATGAACCGGAAGTGATAAACTTTAAAGTAGAAAATGACGCCGAATTTTCAAAGGCTTCAACAAATATTCCTCAAACCCCGAGGGACCTCGACGACAATTCTCATCTATCTTGGTGATGAAGTCCTCGGACTTGGGAGTATTTTTCATTCGTCTTGTCTTGGATGAATGAAAGTGATGAGAAGTGCTCTCTGTTTGAGTATTTACATGGGATTTATTTGCTTATTATTATATCATTGTACGAGCTTGAAGAAAATCTTGACATAGAGGTTTTATAAATAAAAAATAAAAAACTAACTAACTAATGATTCTACTTTGTTTGGAGCATTCTTTCAACACATGATAGTGTTTATTATCTTTAAAGACGTTGGTGTATGACACCTGATTGCAAGTTTAATTGATCAATTTTAAGTCATGTTTTACTTGTAAGTAAGTTATTTTAAGTATTTTATTTTTACAGTTAAATTTTCAATAAAAAAAATTAAACATGAATTATAATAATCATACAACATATTGTTAATACTTTTATAAAGTTGCCTTTAAATATCATTACAACATATAATTTTCAAAGAAACTTTCAACCATGTATCCATACATATAATAGATTTAGTGCAATTTCTGTTATTTTTTTATCAAAGAATTTGAAAATATATCAAATTTGGTACACTAAAACACACAAATTTACATACATACATGCAAATTACTTATGACAGTTTTATTTTAAAATTTTTATGTATTGAATTTTAAGAATCATACTACTTTGAAAAGAAGAAACATTTAACAAGTAATAATAAACTTCAGATTATTAATTATGCTTGTAGAGAATCAGATCTCAATTGAAATTTAAAAACTAAATTGTACTTCAATAATATGTTTCATTGTGCATGGTATCTAAATTATTTTGCACATGTGTTATAAATAAAAAGCATGACATTAGATAAAATTTGAACTTTTGTATATATCTATCATTGGATAGAAATGCTTCAATAATTTTTACAAGGTATTAAAAGGCTTCATAATAAGTGAACATTTTTAAATGTCATGCAGTTTTTAAATAGTCTAACAAATCAAAAAATTCAAAGAGTGTAAAAAAATTTGCTTAAATTTATGAATAATTTGAAAAGGATAAATTTATTATTGCATTTTCTTAACAGTAATTTTTATGACATGCTTTTTTTTTAGGTCAAATGAAAGTAATTTTTAATCAAACAATAATGTTTCTTAGTATTAATTAAAATTATACATTTTGAATATTATATGAATTCACTTAAATGATTAGATTCAATGATTGTAATTATTGACTTTTGGGTCTAATATCCAAGTTACACACTTGACAAACTTCAAATAGTAGATTGAAATGATAGTATCAGATTGATATGCATTGAAATGAAACATTTTTTTTTTTTTTTTTTTTTTTTTCTTTAAAAATTTAAAATATTTTAGAGACTGGTTTTTTTCTTAAAATTTAATGCAAAGTTATTCTGATTATGTATGCTTATGAATTTTGTATTGAGTGAGAATGTAAAAAAAGAAAAACAAAAGAAAAAACAAACATACAATCAAACACACACAATGATAAAACCTAATAGATATAATCTAAAAACATGAGATTATTCTATAATCATAAAGATTCCACATTTCTATTGAAATAATGATAATAATAACAATAAAAGATATATCTATGTTTAAAATATAGAAAATTTTATGCTCAATTTTTTGAACCAATGAATCAATAGATTGTCTTGTAAATTTAATTAATCAATTCATCAATTGATGAAATTCAATCCACGCTTCTTTCACCATGTTTATAAAATGATTCACCTCATGCATCTCAAATTAAATACTTCACATTTTGTGTAGTGAACTAATTTAATACCAAGGATTTTAAGAGTAGTCAAATGTTTTCAAAATATCAACGATGAATAAGAAATGATATTGTGATTACCGTATAAAACACAAGACGATGCAATTGATCGAAAAACCAAATATTACTATCACATTTAAAAGCAATTTGATACCTAAGTGGTTATCAACATCAGGTAGACCTTATATTTAATGTTGGACAAGTATTATTGGACTTACAAGTGCACTTAACAAGTATTATGTCCAATAAAATTATGTATCAGTCAAAGTATAAAAACCAAAAAATTAAAAATGAGGCTGTTAAATTTTCAACTTATCCAAGAATCTCACATGCTTACACTGCTGACAAGGCTGTGTTATTCATTTTAGGATTTCGTTACTCACAGATATGGGTTGGTTTAGGGTATTTCTTATATTAAGAACGGGACATAGCAGGTCTATTTTGTTGACGGTGCGATCACTCCGGCGTTTCGGTTGCTGTCAGGCTTCTACAGCGTCTGTGAAGGAGTTGGGAAGGGCAATTTGCAACAGAGGACGGTCCGGAGTAGGAGTAATGGTCTTTTTTTAATCGACAGGATGCTTCTGCATTAAGAAAGCTTACTGATACAGCGAGTCACGGACTTGATTTGCCGGAGAAAAACTTGTAACTTCTTCCATGCGTTTTGAATTCAGCTCTCTACTTGTCCGAGAATTGTTACTATGGAATAGACCTCCAACTGCATTCCACTCAAAAATCCAAAGAGCGCAAAACAGACATACATGCATTTTTATTGGTGTCTATCGGTGGTCAATGTGGAGGTGGCAAAAGATTTTTATGAGAGCTATTTGTGACCTACTCCGTTGACAGTTGGTGATTTACCTGCAAACAAACCATCAAGTGTGATTTTCAACAAGTTATGCACTGCGGTTTGTCTGAGATATTAAAATTTTTACCAAGAAACACGTGAACTAGGGGTTTGCCGCATCATCGATTGATAGTTACGGCGGTGACATCGACGAGTCGACAGTTCACCGTCCAGGTAGCGTGCGCCGCACGGTGGAAAAAATGAAATCTACGACAAGTCTCTCTCATGATCGCAATTATCATTTTAATAAAAAGTCTCATCCTCATCCTTAGGTTGCAGATACCTTCAGCATAACCGGATGCTCTGTTAACCAGGCGAGTATGCAATACTTCACAGGTCATGACGGTGTACATTCTGCAATACTCTTATTCTTGGAGTGTTTTAACGGTCGAATAGTTGTTTACAACAGAAATGCTGGAACGCTTTCTGCTACCCATCCATAGACTCGTTTTTAATGAATAAATGAGGTATTTTAGTTTCATGTCAAGTAGTCAAGTCCACAGGTCAGAAGAATGCCTTTCGTTATGACTACAGGATTCATTTGGCTGAGAATTAGGTTTGCTACAAGACCCCGAAAGTATACTGCAACTAGGATATGTAGTAGCAGTTTCTGACGAGACTCTTAGAATTTTACACTGAGGTGACAGGGATGAGAGGAGTTGCAACAGCTAATTATAACGAGGATGGTAATAACTTTAAACGCGAAGCTGTTCATGCGAGCAACACCTCTGGTGATGCAATCAATCAATCTTAAAGTCCTGGATGCACTGCTTGTTGCAGGACTGACAGTTTGCTCGGTAACAATGACGTCTCTCAATGAGGTATACAATCCAATTGAAGTTTCTTCATGTGCGTACATCTATGCCGCAAGAAAGTCAGTAACTTGCAGCTGAAGCGAAATTCAATCGTGTATACGATTGAAAGCATAAACTAAATGAGGAGGATGAAGTCAAACACAGGGATTTTCTGTGCCAGGCTAACACGAAAGGAATGACGAGTACTATCAACTATCCGAACAGAGCTACACGAGCTTGTCAGACAATGTCCATACCCGACGCACACTGCTGTTCATCGCTTTGGTCGGATGTCCCATGTTAATGCCGGCGGAGATGTATCCAGGATATTTTAACATCCAGAAACAAATGGATAGATCTATTTCATTAAGATCGTTTCGTATTGCCGAAAGTAGAAACGAACTGGATAGATTGTCCCGTTTCATTGTGAGTACTTTTGTAAATTTCCATCTGAGCATTCGTCCGTCGACGTACTTGAGGTTGACCTGACGTGGTGGGGTCCCGATGGACAATAATTCGGCTTCTATGTTACTGATGAGCACAGACCATAGCATGCGTTGCAGGGCAAAATCTCTTAAGTTGAGCTCTTCTGTCGCATTTGAGGGTTTTGTAAACCACATGCTCTGCTGACACGAGAAAACTTTATCTTCAATCACGCCAAAATTCCTTCACGCAAAGCTATGTTTTACCACCAACTTCAGGCAACGGAAGCTGTAGCTGCAAATGTTGTACACCAGAGAGCTTTCAGTTTCAAAGGGCTACTAAATATTTGACGCAGGCTCCAAGATACGACTATCGTGGAGTTCAGTTCTTGAGATGTACTAAAATCGAAGGTAAAAATTGGGAATTCAGTCTGGTTTTTATCCCAGAGTTTCAATTCGGATCAATTATGGTGAACCCGTCTTGCTACAGTGGAACTAGGGAAACGTTCACAAGCCAGCGGCAGAAGGTTGAAAAGTTAAGCGAAATCTGATAATAGCACGAGCTTTATCTTTTGTTCTCAAACGATTGCATTTTTATGTTTTGAGATAAGTTTGCTTGTAGACGTTACCTTCGTCCGAACGTCG
Source organism: Physcomitrium patens (assembly GCF_059467195.1). Lineage (NCBI taxonomy): Eukaryota > Viridiplantae > Streptophyta > Bryopsida > Funariales > Funariaceae > Physcomitrium > Physcomitrium patens. The sequence goes on along the minus strand of NC_143410.1, from coordinate 23,351,729 downwards.
CTGGGTGAGATCGCAATAACAATAGCGTACCAGGAGTAAATAAAATTTCCCAAACATATTTCCTTTCTTTTCTAATCAACAAAATGTAATGGCATCACGATGTTCAGGCTCGTGTCTAACCGATTCAACAAGATTCTGAATCTGAAGGTTATTGCATGTGGGAGTTTAAAATCACGGTTCCATACTGGAGATAAACCTATTGATGGACACGAGCACGGTAAAATTCTGTTATTAATCTGTTTACTCTGACAGAAGCATAGGCAGCAGCTGCAGTCACAGGACTAATATCGGCGGTCAGCAGGAGTTTGAAGCAATCCATGAGGCTAATCGCTAAGCCACAGATGGTTGTAGAGGTCTGAAGAATTTTTATTTAAGCCTGGCTTCCCCGCAGATCCGTTTCGGTAGCCGCCGTGTTTTTTGTGGTCCAAAAAAGCTGCCAGCTCTTCATCCAACTCGCTGGTTCAGGATCGTCGTTGATCCCCACAGTTGCAGCTGGCTTCATTGTTGAGATATAGCGCCGTGCCGTTAACCCGCAGTTGGTGTACTGCACGCTTTATTTAGAACGAAACACTTCACAGTGCAACGCGGTGCATCTTGATGCATCTAGTTTCGATTGAGTGCTTCGACGTCCTACATCTGCATTCCACTTCGAATATTTCAACTCCATCGAGAAATTCTTGGGACAGAGTGTACGCTTTAGAGATCCCGTGTGTAAACCATCATTTTGAATTCGTCGATAGCGTTTAAGTGTAGGACACATTCGGCGCTGTGTACCAGGCAAGTTTCCTAGATACTCGAAATGCTTTGGTTGCGTAGCCGATTCACTGTCTCAAAGTCGCCATAGTCATCAATTATGAAGTTCCTTTAGCACCTTGTCTAGCTTTCATACAGGTGCTATACTGCTACTATTAGTCGAGAATCGCATCGTGATTGAGATGTGCTTGAAGCTTTTCAATATTTTGATACTGTCAGAGCCCACTCAATGAGCTGTGGCTTTTTAATGGGTTTTAACATGTGGTTTTTCTTGCTCTCAAAATGGTTTAGGACAACTTCATGAAGCTTTTGTTCTGCTAATATTTGTCACATGTCGGATCCAGAGTTTTAAGAGGCCACTACTTGTGTAATGAGATTTTTGTTCTTGTGGCATTGCCCAGTTCTGAGTCGGAGGAATTGACGACTCTAGAGTGAACCGATCTTGAACCCTGGTGGACACATTTAGAATTTTGGACAAGACGAAGGTGGTTCAGGATGTGGGATCTTTTGAATGTATCCATTCCTGCGGTGGCATTGGTACCTCTGATGGCCATTACGTTCGTGGCCTGGTTCTTCCTTCAACAGAATGCTAAATCGAGTGACATCCGCAAGGCAGAATTTCGTAGGCTCCAGCGGTTGGCAATGGAAGAGCACGAAAGGGCCGAAAGAGAGTTGGAGAACGAGTACATGCGGCACAGTCAGGTTGACTCTCGTAAAGGAAATGTAAGCTTCCGTGGCGAAGGTGCGCCAGCACACGGATATGGAATCTCTCGCGTTGATCGTTATGATGTAGGTCGTGGGGATTGGAGGGATTCCGAAGCTGAATCTCGTAGTAAGAACCAAGCTGAAAAGGTTGAGTATACCCGAAGAAACGTATTCGAGGAGGACTCGAGAAGGACTCAACCCGAGACTGAAGATTGTAAACGCAGAGAATTTTGTGAAGACACGAGGACGAGACAAACAGAAGAGGAGGTGGAATGGCAGAGAAGAAAAGCAGACCTCGAAGCGCAGGCCAAGAGGGAGGCAGAGGAGGAAAGCAAGAGACGAGCGTCGGCTGATGATGAGAAAATGTGGGAGGAGCAAGAATCACAAGAGTCTCCAAGACATGCACAATCTGTGCCGAACCTTAACTGTATAGTCTGTCAGAAGCCTACAAAGAGGCGATGCTCAAGGTGTAAGAGTATTAGCTACTGGTATGCACTGTTAGCCTTTCCTGTGTCCTTCAAAGCATTCAACAATTTCGACTTTCCCTGGCTGTAGCCTTGTGGTCCTAATTTAGTTCACTGCTGCTCAGCTCTCGAGAATGTCAAGTAAAGCATTGGAGCGAGGAACACAAGTTTCAGTGCCAGCCGCTTGACGCCGGCACCAGTCCTAGAAGCTCCGTCGATGATGACACTGAATGATGTACTAGTCCCAGCAGCATCCACGGTACAATTGCACTCTTACATGTTCTGCTCGATGAAGTAATCCGTAGTTCTTAATAGTTTCTTGCGAAGGGTGAGCCGCCACTATTGTCGTTTCAACAGTTTTCAGCAACATCGCACCTCCTGGCCTAGATGGCTTCAATTCGTCCCTTCACATTTGCAGTGTTTTTAGGAAGGCATGTTGGGAGTCATGGCTGGGGATATCGAGCTGATCAAGAGTCTCATTTTTCACAAGGTAAACGGCTTCTCAAGCTCCTCTCTTTCAGATGATCTTTCTGTTTGAATGTTATCTTGTACCCCTGAGGTTGGGATATTGGCAATGTTGTACAATGGGGTTTTTACTTCGAACCTGTCGTTTCGACAAATGTTCTAACTGCACTGCATTGATCATCGTTTCAGAGAGTCTTCCAAATAGCGTAGCCCTGGGAATTCAATGACTCGAGAATGAGGTTACACTGCGATGTTTTAATAAGCGCAGGATATTTTTTACTGGAGGGGGTTCATGTAATTCAAGTCTGATTGGACCTATGACCTTCAGCCCTCTGGATCGAAACCTTAGGAACCGTCTTTGGGAGTAACCCCAGTTGTGTGTGCCTGGCAATGTCTGAAGAGTAGCGCAATTTGAAGTTATAGATGATTATGTTGCATACCGAGATAGACCGGAGTTAATGTGTACAGAGTTGAGGTGGTTGTATTCTTGTAAATCCTGGATTGCTACACGATAGCGTGCCAGCGTACAATCAGAATCCAATTGAAAGGCATGCTGAAATGCTTCTGGGTTATGTGGTCATAAGCATCGTTTAAGCAAGTTGGACTGTTCATGCACTAAACAATTTCAACTTTCATAAGTGCGGATCAAATTTGTTAACAACTGCTACGAATAATATTATGTTTGTCTACAGACCGACCATTATATTGTAGCTCTCGAAATGCCACAAAGAAATCGACTATCGTGTGCACTTTTGCATCTTTATCAGAGAGGAAGAGGACAATGAACTGCAGCACACCTCATACTCTAGTTCCCACAAAACAATTGGGATATGTTTCCTTATCACTTCAATCTGGCTTCAACTCTGATTTAGTATGGATTGACGGAATAGTTGATCGGCCTTCATGAACTATGTAGATTCGTGCTAGATTCAGGAGACTGCTATACAACCAAATTCTCTCGCTGGATCAGCATACTCGATCGCAGGGGGATTCATTAGTATCTGTCAAAATTGGAATGGAGATACTCTACGGACTGGATCTGTCAAACACGAGTAATCTCTTGTGAACACAAAAAATTTCTCAACCCCAGCTCCTCAACACACTTGCTGACATTACCTTGGATAGGTTATTTGCGAGTGTGATGTAGTATCTAAATCTTTACGGCGAGGTCGTTCAATGAGTCGTCGAGATCTATCCTGAACTGGAATTGCATTATCCTTTGAATCAATTCTAAGAAGCCGTGAACACGGTAAAGAATGCCTATGCAGTGAGCCAGACTGCCTATGTTCATATAATCCTCAGTCACACCTGAAAGAAGAATGGTGCATTCATCATATATTGTCATCAACCATCTTGGCTTTTTACCAACGTAACCTGTACGAGTGATTACATTCTGTAATTTTGTGTTTGCATGGCTTCACATTTGGTCAAGTGATAATTGCCAAGAGCAATCGACGATGTAAAGATCGGTCTGGCTACAATACTTCGGAATGCAATGACAAGGCATTTCTTATTTAGTTCCAGACAGGTTTGAGGTGCTCCTGCTGAACTACCCTAATCATCTGCATCGCCCACTTTCGCCTCTTGCCAAAATGTACTTGATCCAATTTCTAATGTCTAGAAGTCTGGACGCTCCATGCCAAATCTTCCGACCAAAAGGCCGTATTAGATTGGACACTAACTTCATATATACAATGAACCACCAAGCATTGGATCGAATCAACAAAGTGACAACACTTGTGCCACAGCTCCGATCATCAGCCTTCAACCTTCTCTCTTTCTGGAAACCGTCTTATTCTTCCTGGTGTCATTCGCAACAGGCTCTTGAACTGCACTACTGTTGATAAATCTCCCAAACACCTCATTAGAGATGTCACCTCAAATGTTCCACATCACCTTGCCCACAAAAAATATCCCATATCAATTCACCCACAGTAAATCACTTTGTCTACATTACTTATCTTTCATCTTTTCACCCACTAAAGAAGAAGTCAAGTAGGATAGTTAGTTTAGGATTAAACCAATGATACATACATCATACTATGTAAGGCATTGTATTCATGTAGTTGTAGTTGAGCTATACGTATTCAATTATATCAAATTCTAATTTTCAATCTATATGGTATCAGAGCCTAATTAAGGTATAGTTAAACTTAGGTGAGCATTGCTTCCATATACTCTAAAAGAAATCATAGATGGTGTCACAGTAGATTAAAAGAAAACTATTGTAATGATTGAAGATAAAAAAGTCTTTGAATTATGAGGAATGGAACTCAAATAAGTTGACAGTCTAAAAAGAAAGGATATGTGGTTGTTAGTAGAGATAGAATAATTACTAATATTGTTTCTACCACTCATAGCAAGAATGTGCTATACAAAAGTCAAAATCAAAGAATTAAAGCAAAGAAGAGAATATAAAATACAAAACTTGATAAAAACATATTCCAACAAGCTTGTTGACAATTCAAAATGTGTATTGACATAAAGTACTCAAGGTTCTTATGATTTATATAAACAATTACTACACTAATTGCCTTCTAGATAATGATGCCATTCATAAACTGAATCTATATTTACAAGTTCTTTATCATGGATTTCATAGTTAATCTTAACTATCTTGGTACATGATCAAAAATCTCTAAGTTTTTGTAATACACAACAAACTTGAAGTTCATTCATTTTTCTATTTTTTAGAATAGATTAAATTATTGTCTAGATAATAAACAACAAAATCATCTAAAAAATCTCAAAAAATATCATTCATAAGATGTTGGAAATAAATTAGTATATTTGTGAATCTAAAAAGTATACTATTATGTTTAAAATATCCATATTTAATTTAAAATATTGTTTTTTATTCATTTTTTTTATACATATCAGATTGTATGTTCATAATAGATTTATTTTTATATAAATCTTGATTTAATTTAATTAATCAAGAATTTTGGATATTAAAGATAGAAGAAACCTACTTTTGATGGTATTATTTTTGAGTCTTTGATAATCAACACACGTGCACAATGATCTGTCTTTTTTCTTTGTAAACATGATAAAAGTTTATATGAAGATTTTGAATGATGTATGAAAATTTTGACTAGATTTTGATCAATGTATTTCTTAAGTGCAACCAACTCATTTTGTAACAAATTTATAGATTGGTCTAAATAGTAGTTGAGTTCTTTTTTAAAGATCAATTCAACAGTTCTAAAGATGATGCTTTAAAAGATTATTAATACTTTTTTCAATATTTTTTTATAATTTTAATATTAGCTAGAAATTCTACTTAAAAACTTTTTATTATTAAAAATGACTGTAATATAAATAAAAAAAGATGACCCTTCTTTTGTAATATGTACAAAAGCTCTTATATCTATAAATAAGAGTTTGGTTGTACTAGACTTATGACTTTTTATTTGATTAATAAAATCCTTAAGTATACTCTAAAAAAAGTTAAAACTACTAAAAATTCAATCTATCCAAGGATTATATTTATTTAATTAAAATAAATTTAAAATAATAAATTTAAATAAATATTTAATAATATTAAATATTACTAAGCTATTATGACCATTACTTGCTACTTTTATAGGAAAGTTTTGATGGATAACCTCTTCAAAAGACAACAAACAACTATCTATGACTTTCATATCTATATATATATATATATATATATATATATTTTATTTTTATTAAATATATTCTATATCTTTTAATAAACTCTTCATTTAAATGAAAAGAAAAAACTCTTTAAGCTAATAATATTAAGGCTTTTTGATTTTAGATCCTAAAAATATATCTATTGTAAAAAAATGAGATGATTTTGAAGAAATAATAAGACCTCTACTAGGTGTTGTATTAGATTCCAATCACAAAATCTCTATTATACTTAGAAAAATATATTTTTTGACATACTATCTTTTTTCATAACTATACTCTTTATTTTGTGGTTGTGTCACTTTATTGGATAATTTTAAGCAATGTGCTTAGATTCTCTACAATATAAGTACAATTCTTCTTGACAATATTTAGTCTTTCTTATCTCAGTAAGAGGTTTAAAACATATTACTACAATTTATATATCTTTCACTTTCAAGTATATATGTTGAAAAGACATTAATGTTGTCATTGAATTATAAAAATATTAAGATACATCTTTGGAATTTTTAGATCAAAATTTAAAAATTCAATTGTTATACTTGACAACAATATTGATTGCTTGACTTAATATTTGAGGATCAAATAAGTTCAATATCAATTTCTTTATCTCATATTGTAATCTATAAAAAAATTGGCTAATGAATCCATCATCATTCTATTTAATATCAATCATAAGTTATGAAAATTTTAAAATATATAATATTATTAATTAATATTATTGACATAATAAGTAAATCTTAAATTTTGCAATACAAATTATATCATATTTTTTATAATTAAAATAGATTTTGGCCGAAAAATATTCTAAATTATCCAATATTAAATTAATTTATTAAAAAAGATAAAAATATTATAAAATATAATCTAAAAATAGTATTTTAATAAACCTAACTTATGTTTTAAGAATTGAATTACTTGGAGGTTGAAGTTTAATTACTAGTTGTATTCAATTAATAAATCCTTAAATCTTTGATCTTATACCATCAAACTTTTTTGGCACACCAACTCTTTATTTTCTAATGCTTGAACAATATTTGACCATAGAAGAAGTAACTTAATTTGTTATAGATATTAAAGTAACTTGAATTATCTTTATATCTTTATTTTTTACCAATCTTTTGCTCTTTGTAATAATAAATTGAGTTGATATATTGCAAGCATTAATTCTTTCATTTATTCTTGCATTTGTGCCATTGCACTTTTCATTTTAGCAAGCTCAAGTATGATAATACAATAAAAAAGAAGATATTTAATATCACTCAAGACAAGTAGAATAGATGACTTAAAAACTAAAAATTCTAAGAATAGTATTAGCTTAGAATTAAGTAATTTATAACTTCTAATATACTTCTCTCTTATCAAGAAAAAGAGATAATCTACTATTAATCAAGAAAAGATAAAATATTTGATATTATATGTGTATTCTTATTAATCTATTAAAGTTAAGAATTTAAAGAATATAAATAAATAAGTTAGAATTTTTTTAAAGAGAGATGATAAAAAAAATAAGTCAATATGTATCTTCAAAAAGTAACTAGAATGAATATTTCAAAAGACTAAAAAATTATAAGAATTTGAAACTAGATTAAAAATAAAAAAAGAATTGATAAGAGTGAAGAATACCTCATTATTACCTTTGTATATATTGTCCAACTATGAATTACAGGGCAATGTTCTATAGGACTTCTAATATGTATCTAACTTGTAGGACTTATGTTTAATTTGCAACACAAGCTCTTTATATGTGTGCCACATGTCTAAATTATACCACAAGTACTTAACATATACAACATATGGCCAACTTATTGGCCAAATTTTTAACCTACTAATTACCTATAGACACGTATAAAAGCAAAGCTACATTTATAAAGATTTAAAAAAGTTTTTCTACAAAATATTATCAAACTTATTTACTTTTATCTATTTTTATTTATTTATTTATCTAAATAATTATTAGATTAAATATATATATATTTATGATATATATTTATGAATTATTATCTTAAAAAAGTATACAATATTAATATATAAATTAAATAAATATTAAAAATAAATATAACATTTATTTTTTATATGATTTATTTTAAAAAAATATTTTAAATTATAATCATACTTTAATTTTAATTTTTTAATTTTTAAAAATAATTATATAATATACTTAAAAATATTAATTAATTAATTTTTTTTTTTTTACTTAATTAGTTTGATAATTGTATAATTGATTTTTATATTTTTAAAGTAAGATCTCAGTATAGCCAAGTCAAAGATTATATTTGCAATCTTTTAGAACTTTATATTATCTTTATATTTCTAAAATATCCTACAATTTTTAAAAATTTAACTTTATAAGTATTTTTAGGTGATTGACATATTGAAAATTTGGCTAATAAGTTAGTTACATATTGTTCATATTCACTAGTTTTACAAATTGGCCATATATTTTTGTTAAGGATATGAACTAAAAAATGATGCATAAACCAATGAAATCCATGTCAAAGAAAGAGTGAAAAAATAGAAATAAGGAAGTATGTATATTAAAAGAAATTGAAAAGGCTTATTGCCAAAAGATAAGAAAACTTAAGACTCTTGAAACTAGACTAGAAGCAAGAAAAGAGTTGACAAGAGTAAAGAGGGCTTCACTCTTAACTCTATATATATTATCTAACTAGAGGCTACGTGGCAATGTTCTATAGGACCTCCCATATGTATTGACTTTGTAGGATACATACCATGACTTACAAGGCAAGTTTTTCTACATGTGGGCCACATAGTTAGCTTGGTCTTCAAGCTAACAACATGTGTGGCACATGGCCAACTTGTTGACTACGTTTTTAACCCAAAAAATCAATTAAAGTCACTTATAAAGTCAAAGCAGTGCCTATAAAGCTTCTATGAAGCTTTCATAGAAGATATTATAGAATTAACTTACTTTTACTTGCTTCTACTTACTTCTACTTATTTATACAAGTAATTACTAGCTTACATGCGTATGTCAATTCTTTTTTTTTTTTTTTTTTTTGTCTTTAGTCTTTTTATATTTGGTAACAACCATTTTAATTTCTATCTTATATCTATCATTGATTTATTTACTTTCTTTTTTTGAGTACCACTAAAGTATATTATTTTTTTAAAGTTTTATTATGATTCATATCTATGATAATTTGGTAAGAATATTAATTTTATTATAATTTTTTTTGAAAGAAAATTAATTATCTTACTTTTTCATATTTTATTTTAAAACTTATCTATTGTCTATCTTTAAATCAATATTTTTTATTTTTTAATATTGATTTTTTCTTAAAAAAAATAGACTATTTTTTTTGTAAAAATATTTATTTAATATTAGAAGTTATAAATTAACAATCTTCTAATTTGAGTTTTAGATTTGTTAATATTATCTATTGTAAAAATCAGAAGAAAAAGGTCATGGATGCTATACTTGGTAGAAAAGAAAATAGATTTACAACTATTATAGATCTTATTGATTAATAATCTTATATATTACTAATACCAACTATAGGAGTATTATTTTTATATTTATAGAAGAAACCAATAATATGGTTTAGCATCTATGCTAAAAAGTTGTACAATTGAAAAAACAAGTAAATCAATTTCATGGATAAATCCAAAAACTCTTATTACTATAAGTATGAAGAAAAAAAAGATTAACATGCAAGGAATTTTTGATGTAATAAGATCAAAATTTTGAAGATTTTTACAATAAGTCAAGTTTTATTTAAGGTCGCATACTTTTTAATATCTTGATAAATTTACTTAAGTTGGATTTATGGGTCATAATCAGCTTCCACCTATATTTCTAAATTCTAAATCCTTGCTTGGAATGTGGATTTGAATAATATTTCTCTTATAAAAAAAAATCTAATATATATTCAAAAATAATATCAAAGATTTATTATTAACAATATCAAAAGTAAAATTATTAAAATAATTTATTTCTTAAGCTATTAAATGCAACAATCAATTCTTTAAAAAGGGCCAAAAATAAAATTTTGATTAAAAAAGAATAATAAAATTCATGATAATAGCTCTTGAGTTTTTAAAAACTAATTTATCAATATCAATATCTTATGAAGATCCTATTCTTTCTTCAAAATTTTTACGTTGATTTACAAGAATTTTAGAACCTAAAAATCATAAAACAATTGCTTTGCTAAATTCAAGAATCTTAATTTATTTTTTAGATAAACATTTTATTAAAAGACATCAAATATCCATAGTATATATATATATATATATATATATATAGAAGTCATAAATGGCTATCTTTTATCTTTGGAAAAAATCATCTATAAAATTATTTCTATAAAAGTAGCAAAAAATGGTCATAATAGCTTAGTGATATTTAATATTATTAGATTTTTTAAATTCAATAATTTTAGGTTTTTCATAGCTAATATAATACAATTCTTAAGTAAATTAGATTTTTTATAATTTTAATTTATTTCATTGTATAATCAAGATTATAGCTAAAAAAATAAAAAGTCATAAGTCTAGTACTATCAAACTTTTATTTGTAGATGCAAAAGCTTTTATGCATGCTATATTTATTTATTTATTTATTTATATTATTTATGCCATATTTATTTCTAATAGTAAAAAAACTTCAAATAATATTTTAAGCTAATACAAGAATTATCAAGATATTTTTGACAAAAAAAATACAAATACTCTTCTAAAGCATAATCCATTTCATTGCTCAATTGATCTTCAAGAAAGAGCTCAACTATCATTTAGACTAATCTATAGCTTATCATAAAATGAGTTGCAGTCAATCAAAAAATATATCAATGAAAACATGGCTAAGAATTATATATACCATTCAAAATCTCTAATATGAGTTTTTATTTTATTTGTAAAAAAAATAGATGAATCACTACAAATACATATATATTATTAAAGACTCAACAAGATTAAAATCAAGAATATGTATCCTCTAATTTCAATATCAAGACTTTTTTATTAATTAAATCAAGCAAAGATATTTATTAAAATAGTTCTAAAAAGAACATATAATCTAATATATATATATAATAAATGAATAAGAAAAATATTTTAAAACTAAATATGAATATTTTAAATATAAATTTATATATTTAAATTCATAAATGCATTAATTTTTTAAAAATCTAATAAATAATATTTTTTGAAAATTTCTAGATAATTTTGTTATTTTTTATCTTAATGAAATTTTAATATAATCTAAGAATATAAAAAATTATAAAATTCATATTTTTTATGTATTACAAAAATTAAAAAATCAAGATTATATACAAAGATATAGAAGTATATATTTTACATAATCTAAGTTGGTTTTTAAGATATATTATTTTAAATAATAATCTTATGATGTATTTTTTAAAAAATAAAAATATTATAGATTAAAAGACTTTGAGAATAATAAAAAATATTTAATATTTTTAAAAATTTATTAATCAAAATTAAATTTTTATCATTTTTTTAAAACTTGCAACTTTCTTTATTTATTTGACTTATAAAAGCAAACTTGAGTAGTATAAGAGGCCAAAACAAGTTTCAAGCTTTAAAGACAAATTTTAATATAACACCAATTTAATATTATAATGATTTTTTTATGGCATCTTTTATAGAAACAAATACATTTGAATTTATATTAGATATAATATTATTAAAAATAGGAAAAAATGACAAACTTCGCCTTTTAGCTTTGCATTCAATTTTTTTCATGAATTGAGATCAATTATAAGTTCTTTGATAAAGAACTTGTATAATTATATATTTATTTTAAAAATAGTACCATTATTCAAAGTTCAATGATTATTTATAAAAATTATAAGAATTTCAAATATTTTATTTCTATACATTTTAAATTATTATCAAGTCAATTGAAGTATGTCTTTGTGAAGATTCATATTTAATATCACTTATCAATGAGAAACAAAATAAGGATTAAAGGAAATTTTGAAAGAGAAGATTGTTGATGCAAAAATTGAGTTTACTTCAAGGAAGGTACTTGGCATAATAAAGAAAGACTTTTATGAAATTATCATTGATGTTATCAAGAAGAAGAGGCAAATAACGACAAAAGTAGTTATAATGATGGCATTGGATTCTTATGTAACTAAAAAAGAAGACCAAAAGATATAACAAGTCCTTTCCCAACTTTGTGTATATAAGTTTGAAAAGATGCTACTTGAAAGAAAGAAAGAAGTGACTACTCAAGGCCATAGTAGAGACAAAGATCAAAGAGGAGGAAGAAGCAATAAAGAAGTAGAGCATAGAATAGACATAAATGAGGTAAATATGTCTAATTTTACTTTTTACACAAGATTTGAGGGTGAGAGGATGAATATTTAATTTTCACATCTTTTTTAGGCGAGGGCTACTATGGAAGCTCAAATGAGGCTTAGAGATGTCAAAGAATATATCTTGGTACTTGTTGATCATATGTCAAAGATCAACATTATATCGAAGAGAGTTTATGAGATGGGCAAGTAGTCCATTGATGTTAAGCATAGATGGATGTTGAAGTCTATCAATAATAAACAAGGTGATTTGTATGGTAAATGTTCATGAGTTAAGATAAAGATTGGAGATGTGGAGGTAGAGCAAAACTTCTTTATACAAAACTTTACTACTTATCTAGTGATTTTATAGCAAGCTTATATCACAGCTATAAGGATAGAGACCAAGGTTTTAAATGATGGTTTTTAAATGCAAGGATTAGAAACTATGATAGAAAAAAGTTATTGCAATTTTTTATGGAAAGACTAAATCATAAACAAAATAGAATCCAATTGAAGAAAGTTTCTTTAGAGACCAATGAGGATTTTTTGGATTTCTATAAAGGACTTGAGTAGTATGGAGATACAAGGATATAAATGAATCTTCTATCCATACAGTCTTCTATGTAGATAGCTTTGAGTATGGATTTTTGGATTTGACAACTTTGAGGATTTTAAAATTTTAAAAGATTGGAGACTTGGATCATGTCTATAAGAATTAATTGAAGAAATATGATTTTTTTTAAAAAAGATTGGATATGATTTCAAGTGGTAAATACATTTCACATGTTATTGAGGAAGAAGAATTTGAAAATGATTATTTAAAGATTTTAGAAGGATTGGCTTTGCATATGGATAGAAGTAGAACCAATGTTATTACAAAGCTTCACTTAAAGTAATTATATGAGGAGGTTTTAGAGTTGTTAAAGAAACTTAGAGTAGTTGATAGTCATGTGGTATTACAAGAGGCTATACTACATATTAAATATAAGATTTTAGTCAAGAAGGCTTGTCGTCTTAATAACATCTTTTCACCACATACATTCAAAAGTAGAAGATATATAAATTGACATGATATGTTTTAAACTTCTTACTAAGTAAAAAAAAGACTTATTGTTATTAAAAAAGATTATATTTATATTATAGAGAACTTAAGCACACTATTCAATATTGTTAAAAGAAGTGATGCAATTACAAAATAAAGAATATAGTTTTTAAAGAAGATAATATGTCAAAAAACGAGTTTGTTCAGTTACAACATGAACCATGCTACTAGAACTTTATACAATACCAAATAAAGGTCCTATTCTTTCTTCAGAATCTTCTTCTTATTTTACAATAGATATTAATTTATAATCTAAACTTTATAAAGCTTCTACTTTCCTAGATTCAAGAGTTTCAACTTATTTTTTAGATATAATTTTTGTTAAAAGACAAAGCATATCATTATTGAAAAAAAATTAAACTTGTTTATGTAGAAGTTGTAGATGTTTTTCTATTATCTTTTAGAAATAATATTTAGAAAATCTTTCTTATAGAAGTACCAAGTAATGATTATAGTAATTTTGTAATATTTAATATAATTAGATTTTCTTCTAATCCAATAATTTTAAGTCTATTGTAATTAAAAAAGTATAATCTTTGAATAGATTAAATTTTTCATAATCTTAAATTTTTTAAGAATATAACTAAGAGTATTATTAATCAAGTAAAAAGTCATAAATTTAATACAATCAAATCCATATTTATAGATACAAGAGCTTTCTTGTATATTACAAAAGAATGATCACTTTGTATTATTTATGCCACACTTGTTTTTAATAATAAAAAGACTTCAAGTGAAATTCCAAGTTAATATGAAGATTATCAAGATGTCTTTGGAAAAAAAATGTAAATATTATTTCAAAATCCTCAGTATGAGTTTTTAATCTATTTATAAAGAAAAAAAGATGGATTATTGCAGATGTGTGTTGATTATTGAAAACTTAATAACATCACCATAAAGAATAGGTATCTTCTATTTTTAATATCTAAATTTTTTGATCAATTAAATTAAGCAAAGATTTATACAAAAATAGATTTATAAAGAGCATACAATCTAGTGAACATTAAAGTAGGAGATGAATAGAAGACTACATATTGAACCAGATATGGACATTTTGAATATAATGACATGTCTTTTAGACTTACAAATACACTTGCAGATTTTTAATATGTAATAAATAATATCTTTTGAAATTTTTTAGATGATTTTGTTACTTATTATCTAAAAAAATATATATATACTTTAAAAATATTTAAAAATACAAACTTTATATTTGTTATGTATTAAAAAAACTAATAGATGCAAGTTTATATGTAAATATATATATATATATATATATATATATATTTCACACTACTCAAGTTGATTTCTTAGAATACGTGATTTCAAATGATTGACTTATAATGGATTTTAAAAAAATTCAAACTATCATAGATTGATGGATTCCAAAAAAAATAAAAAAATAAGTAATATTTTTTGAAATTTGTCAATTATTATGGTAACTTTATCAAAAACTTCTCTCAAGTTACAATCCCACTTTAAGTAGAATCAAGAGGCAATAGCAACTTCAAAGAAATTCAAAACACCCTCACCTTTGATTTATGATAAGTTTCATGGATACAAATTTTACAAGATTGCTGAATGCATTACACTTAAGTGGAAACATCAACAAAACTACAAGAGGATTTGTTTCAGAAATCAACATTCAAAGCAATAGAACCATCTCCAGAAGGGAACCCAAGAAGTCTAGAATTCCAAACTTCAGCATCAAGAGACTACCTCCAGTTCTGCACTGAACCTTTATAAGTCTAGAAACAATCAAGAGATGGCACCTGGAACTGAAGCAGAACTAAATGAGACTCGTGGAACCAGACTGATCGTGAATAGAAGCCCTTTGCATTAAGCTCAATGAAATGATGCAAGCAGATCAGTCCTCAGTGACTTCTACAATCTGCTGTGTAATCTAAACCTGCAATTCTACCCTTGCATCAAGTGCATCAGATTTGCATGCCTCCAGATGTTGATCACAGCAACCCTCCGCGCTCAGCTCTAGCACCGCCACCGATGGGCAGAGAACGGAAAAAAAACTAAATCCAGCACTGAGCCACACCCTAGCACTGTACTATACCAACATAGAAACCACACCGCCGACAAGTTCTAACCATCGAACCTCTACCGCAGAACAACCGCAAGGTAGTTGAGTTATGTATCACGACCTCCACGCCGCCAACCTAGTCGACGACATCTTGAGAACTCTCTGTTGATCTTAAAAAATAAATTGCTGCCAGCATCTCAATCGGTACAAGAAAAAAAAATTCAACCGCAACCCACAGACGACACCACCAATGCCGCGTGATCAGTTCATTGACAGCAACCAAAATCATGACGAGATAGTAGGACACCGCCACTCCTTGGATGTCAACGCCAACCGTAATGCACAACCGCCACAACAGTACGCTGAACGGCCAGCTTCCGCCTCACCATAGAAGAGAAAAAAACCAAAAGATAACAATACAAACCCAACTAGTGTAGCTTTTCCACACAACCACGCCACCGTATGCACCCCGCAACCAAATCTCCAGAAGAAAGCACACATATAGAACAACAGGAAGAAACTCTTGCGCACTTCTAAGCGAGGAAAAAAAAAAAACTATTCTTCATAGGTGCGGAGCTTTACAACAGTACGAACAAACAGAAGAGGAGAGATTGACCGCTGCAGCATCACTCCACCGCAGGAGGAGGAGTCCCTGGTCTGCACCGCAACCATAAGCAACACAAAAAAACTTCTGGAGCACCTGGAGCCGAGACTCTGCAAGAAAAAAAATCAGAACAGAATGGTGAGTGAGAGGTCCGGGGCGGCCCGAACCCCTATCAGTGAAGAGGCTGCCAGAAGTTAGAAGCAGCCTCTTGCCCTTGTGATCATCTTCCATTTTCTCTCTACTTTTTTCTTTTACTTTACTTTTCTTCTTTTCTTTTCATTTTCTATTCCTCTTCCATTTTCCTTTTCTTCTCGTTTTTTCTTCTCCTTGTTTATTTTCTTTTCTTTTCCTCTTCTTTTTTCCCTTTTTTGATCTTTTTATTCAATAATTCTATTTTGTTTTATTTGTAAGAACTACTATTTTTTTTTCTATTTTTTTTAATTGATTGGATCAGGTTTATATTTAATTTCTAATCCAATTAACTTTTTAATGACAAAATAGGATTTTTAATGACAAAATTGAACTAACATCCTATTTATGTCATAACTACTATCCTAATTCACTAAACTCATGATTTTAAGCACCATAAGTATATTTTATATATTAAAATATAATAATGAGTCAATTTTGTGACTCAAATAGCACGTATTTTAAATTGTTGCTAGCCCATTGGAGCATGTTCTTATCAAGATTTTAATTCAAGATCACTTATTAACCAAAAAAATAATAAGTTTTGTCAAGTGTCTTTTCTAGACAATCTTAACTTCCATCAAAAGAAAGGGATGCAACTTTTGATAAACAATAGACAATTCTCTTGAAGCTAAAGTAATTTTATCTATAAGAAATAAAATCAATACTAATTATTGATTCAACTTTGTTTGAGAAAGTTCAATTGAATATGTCTTTTGATTGTCTTATTCATGATATTATAAAAAATTCTTCAAAATATCATGATACTTCAAAATTTGAATTCAAAAAAAATCTATTCTATTTTGAAAGGTACTTATAGGTTCCAAAAGGTAAAACATAATTATGAGTTCTTTAAGCTCATTATAACTTCTCATTAGTAATATATTTTGGATACAACAAGAATTTGGAACTAATATCTAAAGATTTTTGGTGGTTTCAAATATGAAAGGCAATCAAAAAATTTGTACAATTATATGATGTTTGCTCAAGATCAAAATTACTCATCATTGATCTTATAGACTTTTTAGCCATTATTTATACTTGAACAATCATAGTCTTTTATTTTTATGAATTTTATCATGGATCTTTTAATCTTAAGTTCTTATTACTTTATATTTTTGATAGTAGATTGTTTCATCAAGATAGCATATTTTGTACCATATATAATATCTATCACATGTAAAAAAAATAATTAAAATCTTTCTTGACAATATCTATTTCTATTATGGATTGTTTAAGGATATTATATTAGATAAGGAAATTCAATTTGTATCAAGATTTTAAAAAATTCTTTTCAAGAATTTAAAGATGGACATAAAACTATCTTTGGCTTTTTATTCTCAAATCAACAAATAAACAAAGCACATAAATCAAGTTTCGGAATAATATTTAATATGTATCATTAAATATCAATAAGATAATTTGACAACTCTTTTATCATTAACAAAGTTTGTTTATAATAACATAATACATTCTTCTATAAAAAAAATACATTTTTTTACTAATTATGGTTATCATCCATAATTTGATACTTTTGATTTTTTAAAAGTTGATAATCATATAGCAAAAGATTTGGCAAATTGTTTATCTAAGCTACATTTAACAATGAAGGAACAATAAAAGAAGCTCAAGAATAACAAAAGATTAATGCAAACATCTATTACAAGAAACAACTTCAATTCTATATTGACAATAAGATATGGTTATTTTATTGTAATATAAAGACTATTTGTTCTTATGACAAGTTAGATTACCATAGACTTAAACTATTTTTTATATGCAAACAAATCAATCTAGTTGCATATTGATTACATATATTGGAGTCTATGAAGATCCATCCTATATTTTAAATATCTCTTTTTAAGCTATTTAGAAGAGAATAAATATCTTAAAAAGAAGACAAGCTCTATTGATTACTATAGAAGTAGATAATAATCAAGAGTTTGATGTGAAAGAAGTCTTAGAATAAAAGTGATATTAAAATAGATTATATCTTATAAATACTTATAAATATATTTGATTTTTATTATATTATTATTATAATAAAAATAATTCTTAAAAGTAGTATTAAAATAGATCTTTTATTATATTATTATCTATTTTATAATAATAATAGATCATATCTTATAAATAGATTTAATTTTTTAAAAGTTAATAACCAAATCTATTTTAATACCACTCTTATTTTATTCATTGGAGTGGATATGATATTAGTAAATATACGTAGGAGCCAACAAAGAATCTTACAAATATAGCAAAGGATTTCAAAGCTTTTCATCAATGACATCTATCAAAATTAAGATGAAGAGTCAAGAAAATCTTTAATACAAAAGAAATGTAGTTTAAGAAAGATTGAATTCTTCTTTTTATTATTAATTATAGTTTTTGTATATTTATATGACTAAACTATGGACAAGCAATAGCCAGCAGATTCAACTCAAAAGTTATTATTTATTGACTTATTAGACAAGACATTACAATTGTCACTACCTTTAAGATGACATAATAAGGATAAAGACCTTCAAAAATAACATTTTCTTCCTTGAATAGATGGAAAGATATAATATATTTGATATTATGATATTAGAAGAGACTTCCTATGCAAGGTGATTTTATTGGAGGTAGGAACAATTTTTGATGGTATTACAAATGTTTTATTTGAAAAAAGTTAGAAAGATCTTAATAATAATCAAATAATAGGGTGGTCTTCTTACTTTGGAATAGGACATTATTAGTGGTTGATAGGATCTATCAACTACCTTCAAAGAAAACAAAAATCAAAATATGTGATAAATATAATTTATTGCATTTTAGACCTTATTAAAATATGAATTATCAATCTTTGTAGAACTTGTTCCTAAAAAGAATAATAATTTCATAGACATATATATTTATGCCAATAGTTATTTAAATAATATAAATAGATAGAAATAAATAAAAATAAATAAATTTAATAATATCTTATAGAATAGCTTTCTAAAAGCTTTATAGATGCAATTTCACCTTTATACATGTTTAAAAGATATTATTAGGTTGAATACTTAGCCAAAAAATTAGCCATGTGTCATATGTATTAGTAGCTTATGATACAAGCTTATTATATAGTGCATGTATAAGAAATTTGTTTTGTAAGTTAAGACATGCATCTGACAAATTGAACACTTGTCAGAGGTCTTACTAAATGTCGCTACATAGCTTTTATTTAGATAGTATACATGGAAATAAGAATGAAGCCTTCTTCACTCTTATTAATTCTCTTCTTGCTTTTGGTCTAGTTTCAAGAGTCTCTAAATTTTTAGTCTTTGAGAATAGTCATTTTAGTTTCTTTGTGAATATACATATTTTTTTATTATTATATTGTCACCTTTTTTTGATACTTATCTTATTTATTTACATATATGCTTTGAGTCATTTTTTTGATATTATTGAAATCTATAAAGATCTATCATATATTTTGTGTATTTCATTTTAAGCCATACATAATAGTGGATATACTAAAAAGAAGACAAATGCCACATTCTTTTGTAGAAGTTGACAAAAATCAAAATTTGAGACAAAAGAGGTCTTAGATTTAAAGTCAAGCCAAAATAAGTTAGAATATCTTATATATTAGTATAGATATGATATTAACAAACAAACATGAGAACTGTCTAAGAATCTTATAAGTGTGGCAAAGAATATTAATATTTTCAATAACATCTATTAAAAATAAGATAAAAAATCAAGCAATCTTTTGCCAAAAATTAAATCATATTTTATGAGGATAGAATTCTATTTTTTTAGATTTTTTTTATTTTTGGAACTAAAAAAAGAAAAAATCAGTAACCAATAGATTTAAATTAAGATTTATTACTTATTGAATTATCAAATAAGACATTGTAATTGTCATAATCTTCAAGATAAAATTATAGAAATAAAGATCTTTAAAAATAACATATTCTTATTTGAATAGATGGCAGGATACAACATGTTTGATATCACAATCTTAAAAGAAACTCTTGATATTTGGTCATATTATTGAAAGTAAGAATCATTCTTGATAGTCTTTTAAATATTCTATGTGAAAGAAGTTAAAAATACATCAACAATGATCAAATATTAAGGTGATTTTTTGTCCTAATATAAAATATTATTGATGGTTGAGGAGACCTATCAACTACTTTCAAAGAAAAAAAAATATTAGAATATGTGATTAATACAAATTATTACATCGTAGGGTTTTATAATATGTAATTACCATTCTTTGTATAACTTGTTTTTAAAAGAAAGAATAATGTCACAAATATTCATATTTATCTTGATTAAAGGATTAGATAGAAGTTAGTAGAAATAAGTAAATTTGATAATATCTTTTAGAGAAGCTTCATAAATGCAAATTTGACTTTATATGTATCTATAGGTGATTGATAGGTTGAAAATTTAGCCAATAAGTTGGCTATGTAGTTGTATTAAAAGACACCTAAAAGATAAAAGAAAAATATATAACTTATATTTTAAAAAGACATAAATAAAAGATAGGAAGATAGTAAATACAAATAGTATTAATCTTGGATTTTTAAAAAAGAATCCTACTTACTTTGTAATGCCATTATAAAATAAAAATAATTAATTAAAAAAATAATAATATAAAAATCTTTAGAAAAAATTTAGAAATATTTTTTAATAAAAACTATCTTCAAAAGATAAAAATTGATATTCAAAGAGAACCGATTCCAAACTAATATTGAAATTAGACCTCAAAGTACAAAATTATGCATCTATAGCAATTATAAGGTTCTTTTGTTAATTGAAGAATAAAATTTCAGAGAAATTTTTTTATGCTTTAATTATTTATTGATTTTTAGTAATTTGGATTAATATTGAATTTGTGAATTTTTTTCAAAATTAGAGATGTTTTAAGTAGTTTAGGATTTTGAAAAATAAAACAAAGTTTATATGTTTTAAAACTTTTTGAGAATTCTAGCTTATTAACTAATAAAAACTAAATGAATCCGTATTGTTGTCATAGAAAGTACAACTAAAATGAAGCATTTTTTTTGAAGATATATTTGTTAGCCAAAAAATATTTTTCACAATTTTTTCAAAAAAAAAAAAAGAAAAAAAAATACACAATAGAACTTTCAGCTAAAAAATAGACTAGCTAAAGCCGTGCCATTGTCACAAATAATATGCAAAAAATTATTTAATTTTGTTCAAGGAACTACTTCTTAAGGCATTAAAAAAATATTAAAATATATTAAAATATTAAATGATGTACTAAAGTCAAATTTTGAAATTATAAATAAATAAAATTAAAAATATATATATATATATATATATATATATATATATTATTAATAATTATCTAATCAAAAAAATTGAAAAAATAATATTTAATGTAGAATCTAAATTCTTATTTGGAAAGAAAAGAATTTTTATAAAATAAGAAGAAGTTCATCAAGAAAGTATTATATAAAATTTTTCATAAAAAAAAATCTTATCATAGATCTAAACCAATATACTTTATTAACTATTAATGAGACTTGTTTACAATTATACCAAATATAAGATGTATAAGAAAAAAAATATTTAGAATGAAAGAAAGCTCTTTTGTTAAAGGAATTAATATAATCTGCAAAATGGATACCAAGTTTTTAATGAATTAGCTTTTAAGAATTCTTGCTTTAAGAACTTGATCCATTGGTTATAATTATCAATTGAATTCCATTACAAAGTCTTTGGCAAAAGGTAATATTCCTTAATAGCATCATTGAAGATTCAATCTTCAAATAAATTCTTGATTTGGCCATTTTAGATGAATTAAGAGACTTGATGAATTTGGCTAAATAAACATTATTATTGTTGATACTATTTTTGACAACTTCATCAGTGCTTAAATATTTTTGTTTTCTTCTAAGAAAGATAGCTAAAATATTTTTATTAATTTCTTCCACAATATCATTTTTTTCAATAAAATGATTCTATTTCTTAATAAGCTATCATTTACTATACCTTCTTCTACCAACTTTAGATAAATTACATGAATTAAAGGCATTAATTATCAATTAACAATTATGTGATCAAAAAATATAATTATATTATTAATCAATAAGCTTTTACCATTTCTAATTTGACAAGTAAAAAATAGAAATATTAGTGAATTATAATGCAATCATAAAGAATACAAATGTACGACTATTATGTACATCTATGTGCATTCTATATTTGAAGAAGCCAATTAAAAAACTTGATATTTGCATCAAGTAATCTTAGTCTCAATCTCATATTTTCTTTCAATGTATGAATCTTTATTTGATACCAAAGTATTGAATATAAAAAATTTGCTACCACAATTTCTTATCAAATTTCTTAAACAATTATTTACAATATTTACCAAAAATCTCCACCAAAGACTACTATAGCTCTTCCAAATGGATTATCAATATTCAAAAGGTCTCTAAAAGAACAATCAATAGCCTCAAGATAATAATAATATTTTATTGGAAGTCCATCTCAAATAATAAGCAAAATTTAACAAATAAATTTAACATGATTGAAATTCTTATTAATTGATCAAAGAGATTCTTCATTACAATCTAGTAAAATTTTGAATATAGAATGGGTAGTCCTCCTTCCATCAAGTAGTAATGTAGTAATTTTTGATGATGCAATATATATATGACAATCTTTTGTATCAATCAAACTTTAGTTACTAAAATGTTCTATACAAAAAACTTGCCAATTCTTACAAGTTCATTTAGAAAAAATATGTCTCTATATTCTTCTATTACAAAGGCTATAATATCATCATACAATTTTTTTTTTTTAAGATTCAATTATAAAACATATTGCTCCAAATTTAATTCTAATTGTTGAATGTTTTAATTATTTTTTCAATAATAAATTGATTTTTATTGACTATTATATTTTAATTTTTTTTTAATAATGACATTGAAAGAAGCTATATTAGCATCTTATTAGAATCTCATAAAATCTTATTTAACAAAAAGAATCTAAAATCTTTGATTTGTTCCTCTATTGGATTGTTAATTCTATGTTTTCTTTACAAATAAACATTCAAATCATTTAAGATGCTTTCTCAAAATCTTTTCCAAAGTTTTAATAGATTTATTGAAGTTTTATGAAATAAAAAATAATAAATAATTTCCTCAATTAAAATTTAATTTTTATTTTTAATACCTCTTCCAAACATTTTTTTTTACTTTCTATTATCTTCAAGTAATCCTAGAGCTATATATGCACTTTTAAATATTGGATGGAAAATTTCTTCAATGGTCTTTAAATAATAAAATTATTATGGATCTCTACTATGGATGAATAAAAGCTCCAAATAGTATCTTCTTCTCATTATCGGATTTGCAAAATAAAGCCTTCTACTAACAAATCCATATTTCTTTAACATCCATGTCTTTTTTATCTTATACCAAACAAAATATTGTAGAAACTTATAATATGTGGATTATCTTGCTATCACTATTGATACACATGTCTTAAAAAATGAAATTAATATTGTCTTTTGTCTTTTGGCATGTTCCAAAATTACAAATGCCTTGTCATTTGGATCATATTCCACTTGATACATTTCTAGAAGATAAATAGCCAAAAAATCAACGTTTGATATTTCTTCATGGATCCACATGCCAATAAGTCTCCACGCAATCTTCGAAGCTTTAATATATCTTGTATCCAAATATTATTTGATCTCATCTTGCTGGTTTCTATATTACATTATAGTGCAATCATGGCTTTTGTATATATACTTGTGGATATATTTAATTACATGAATAGATGCACATACCTCAATATTTATATGACGATTATACTTTCAAGGTAATTTTGCATAAAATAGAAAAATATGTTTATTGTCAATAATTATTTCTTAAACTTCAAAAATTCTTCCATCATTTCTTTGTCAATATTAGAAATATCTATCTCCATCCATTATTATTTCTTCCACAAACACCTTTGAATACATCTTTGTATAAGAACCATCTTCTATACAAGATGCTTGAAGATTCTTTGTTTCACAAAGACCATTTACTATATATTGTAGAATAACTTCAAAGAGCTCTCAATCTTTGTCTTTGTTTGAAAATTTTATAAAAATCATATAAATGACATGAGTAATATATCTAATGTTATTTTTTCTATCTAAAAAAATCAAGATGTGCATATGAAGTAGACATTTTTTTGGAATTCAATGATATAAATATGTACGACAATATAATCAATGACAGCTCTTTTTTTTATATCTTCTATAATTTTATAACTCTTTAGCTCAAATACATGGGCAATCAAATCTAACCAATCTCTTTCTTGTTGTCTTAGAAGTAATTTATTCTAGATTTTGAACCATATTGGATTTTTTGTCATTATCATAAAAATATTAGAATGTTGATAAAAATTTATATTTGCTATGGAATCTTGAATTATTTCCATCTTATGTCTTGCACTTTCAATATGTAATGATGGAAATAAGATCCTATGTCCTAAATTATTTAATTTATATTCTTCTTCTTTAGATCCAATACTTTGATGATTTACAATAGTATCTACCAATCTTTTATATAAATTGGTACATAGATTTTTTTTTTTATTACGTAGATATTACAAACATGATTGCTTAATTACTATCTATCTGCCACCCATAAATTCTTAGAATAGCTAATTTCTATGAAAAATTATAGAATATTTAATAAATCTTTAAAAAAATTAATAAAAAATAATCTATTTATGTCAACATGTTATTTTTCTAATCTTCTTATTCAAAACCTTCTCTTTTTTAGCAATATCCATCACTATATTTTGTATTGTTAAGTCAAGATTCCATTTAAATATTCTATGTAGGAAGAAGAGAACCTAACGAAAGGACAAATAAGTAGGATAAGTTTTATGAATCTTTTCCAATAGTCTATTTTTATATAAGAAAATAATAATAATAATAATAATAATAATAATAATACAAATTATATTAGGCTCCAATCCATCTCCAAGTAATATAATAGTAGTTTCTTTTAAAAAAAATCAAATATTATATCAATATCTATCACTTTCATTCATGAAGTTCAAAGAAGATCCATTTTTATTGCTCCTTCATTCCATGCTTGAGATAGTATTTCATGTGTTTATTTATATAATTTAATAAATAGATTATTTTTTTTCAAAATTTTTTTAATTTGTTACATATTTTAGATTAATAAATCACAATTATGTCTCATCTTTCTATCTTGTGCAAATGTTATATTGTAGATATAGAGTTGTGCTTAATTTTGGTTGATACTTTATTCTAGCAACAAAACTCTTATTAAATGGTGCAACTTTTCATTTACTCTGAAATTATATAGAATATTTTTTTGAAATATAGATCAATCAATATTTACACTTGAGGACATAAATCTATAAGCAGCATTGTATCAATAGATATTTTTTCAAAACTTGTTTGTTCTTGCATCTTGGTCATTCAATAAGCATCTTAAAAACAAAAGTGAAGAAGGTAGAGATGATAGAAAAACCTATCCTTTGCAAAAATATTATCCAAATATTAATAATTTTCTTGATATTTGAGCTAAAAATTATTGTATTACATGTTGTCTTATTTGAAAATGCACTAGGCACCTGGCTATAGAAGGTGAAGTTGTATTTTATAAATATCAAAAAATCTTAATAGATTTCATCCATATAAGAAGAATGTAATTCAAATTTCAATTCAAAAGTACTTAAAGCCAATACAAAGCACTCAAAAATACTCTTTTTAGTAACCTCAATCATATACAAATTCCGATTTTCTTATTACCTTTATAACTAGGTAATTTTGATTTTTCTTTAAAACCCTAATCTTAGATAGTGAGAATTAATAAGCTGTAATTCTTAATTTTACAATCCAATTGGTACAAAAATTTTCACAAAAATTCTAGTAAAAGTTTTCTATATGCTTAAAAAAATTCAATTCAATCTAACTTATAGATTGTAAGAAAATGTCCAAAAAATTACACTAATGTCACTTGGCTGCTAATTTGAAGGTTATTGCAAATGTTCCACTAACAATTCCTCCTTTTGAAACCATTAACTTCAATTCAAAATTAGTATGTACCTTGATCTTTAAGTCTTTTAATTCCATATCAAATTTTACTTTATTTTAACTAATAGATCTTTAGATATTATAAAAATCCTACTTGACCTCAAACTACCAAATTTCAATATCCTCTTGTACCAAAATGTAGATATTGCTCAATTGCTCCATTAGATTTACAAAAAAAATTATGTAATTTTAACACATTCAATCAATTAAGTATTTTCAAATTTTAAACCATAGATGTGATAGCAATTGTACAAACAAGTCAAGAGTGTTAGTCCTAATTGAATTTCATAAATCCAAAGCTACTAATACAAATCTTAATTTTGAAAAACAATTATAAAGTCATTCTAAATCCTATGAAAATAAATCTTATGCTTTTAGAATAAACTTGAAGCTAGCTTTCTATTTTCAATTGCCAAATGTTTCCATACTTTGTCCTAGTGGTCATTTTAGTGCTAGAGGTCTGATTTTGATCTTATTTTATAAATAGATGATGCCAAAGTATCAATCTAACCTATCCTAGGAATTTTTATTTTGATCCTATTCTTAATTTAATCCTAGTATCAACCATATTAATTATTTATCTCTTTTATTCTATTTTTATTAATTTATGGCCTTTTAAGGTATTAAAAGAGTTTTTACAACCTAGAAGGTAAAATTACTAATCAATCTTTAATCTACTAACTATTCAAACAAAAAAATAAACTATGAAGCTTTTATAAAAGCCATGTTTAAATGTCTTGAATTATCATTGAACCAAGATGATTATATATTTATTAAAATTTTATTTTTGATTATATTTTTTTCATATAGTCATATTACAAGATGAAAATATTTGTCACACCAATATAATGTATTACAATAAAAATACAAAAGATTAATCTTGTCAAAATCATATATAACTTTAGTTCTTCTCTGTGCAAGTCTTTTATGATTTTTTCTTTATTACAAATACACCCTTCTACAATTCCAATGATTAATAACATCTTATTTTTTTCATCTTTCTTACAATTTCTTTGATGTTGTTGACCAATTACTCTCCAATAAAGATAAACATTTTTGTCTACAATAGTTATACCATCTTTTTGACTTTTTTTCTAATTTCTTAGACTTTATTAGGTAATTGCTTTACTATAAATACTCTAGTTTTTGTTTCTAATTGTTTCAATTTTTCTTTGTGCTCTCTTACATGCCTTATATTATTATTGAGTAATTTCTCTTTAATTTATTCTATTTATTGTTAAAGTTAAATTATTGATAACTACATAGATTCAACTAAATAAACAAAGTGAATTTGTTCAAAATTATGTCTTGATAAAATTCTAATAAAACTATGTTGCATAACAATAAGAAATAAAATTCTTAAAATTTCTTAAATTAATATTTATTTCAATTGTAAGAGTATAAATTATTTTTATACTCTTAAATAGATTTTAATTGCCTCTTTTTTGTCAAGTTACAATTTCTTCATATTGATACTCATGTATTTGATATTTGATATTAATACTTATAATACTTGATATTGATGTTTTTAATACTTAATATTCATATTCATATATATTTATACATTTAAAGTATTTATATCAATGCACCTGCATATTTTGAAACACCAATGTACATCATCATTGAAATAAACATCTAAACATACAAAGGGTTATATTTTTGATAATAAAAAATTTAAATTTTTTTTTAAAAAATAATCCAATGTAATGCAATGTAGACAATCTTCTTGCAATTAATCCATAGTGCAACTTGACTCCAATTGATCTTAAGAAAGACATTGGTGAGCATAAAACTATACTCACAAATAGAAACAACTGCAACTTTTCTAACACAATTCTCAATTCTTCAAATTCCAAATTTTAAATGTGCTTTAAATATAATTAATTATAATAATAAATACTTGTGTTAATAAATAATTCTATCAATAAATACTTGTATCAATAAATACTTGTATCAATAAATACTTGTATCAATAAATACTTGTATCAATAAATATTTATAATAATAAATATGATAATAAATACTTATGAATTAAGATATAAATTGCAAGCATAAAAAAAATGTAAAGTTTTACAAATTGAGCATCAAAGTAGCTTCTAAAAGAAAGACACAAAATATGTTTGTTTCATGCATGTGTCTTTATTTTCATCAAAAAAAAAAACACATGCATGCATCAATTACATTCTATTAAGTTGCAAATAAATTATAATTCTATTAGAGATTGTAAAGCCCACAATATATTGCACATATTTGAACACAAAAATTAAATTTTTTTCATAAAAATAAAGAGATATGAATTTCAACAAATACATTGTTCATATTTTGTGAATTCCATTTCAAGTTCTATGCACTTAAACAAACTCTTTATTTACGTTCTATGATTTCCATTTCATGTTTTGTAAAGTTCACATTAGGATTGATGAAAACAAAAATATGCATGTAATCAATGAGATTGTTATTTTGTCTCGGTGGTTTGTATAAATTGTCACTGACTGAGCAAACTTATATAATAGATTTGTGGACTTATACATCTATTTATTTTAAATATTTTTTGTGAATTTAAACTCAATCAAATGAATGAATCAAAGGTTATTGAAATCCAATTGTTTTAGGATCTTAGAATTTAGATTTCAAGAGCAATAATGGATTTTTTTGACATTGAATAATTTACTAGTTAGATTAAAGCAATATTTTGTAAGCAGATTTTGAGAATGGATTTTAACAATTTTGTTGATTTTTATTGAAAATAAATAATTCAATAAAAATTTATTGCTACTAGAAGATCAATATCAAGGTTAAATAAGGAGGATGGCCAACACCCAAGCAATTAATAAACTTTTTTCTTAAATTGATAAGTTGGATTCTTTTTTTTAATTGTTGTACTTTATTTTAACCATCAAATTTTAATGTATGAAAAAAATTAACTAAGATAAATACTTTAATCATTAATTGTCAAAGTTTTGAAATTATTTTAGAGTTAATTAGATTTAATTAGGTATTAGTTAAGATTTTAATATAATTTATTAAAAAAAAATTAGAATTTTATTAAGATTATTAGAATTTATTTAGGATTGAATGAGGATTTACTTATAATTTTATTAGAATATTTTTAGTATTCACTTAAAGATTCTTTAGGATTTCTTTATAATTTCTTTAGTATTTTTATGATTTCTTTAGTTTTTTTTTTTTTTCTTTGAAATTTCTTTGTGATTTCTTTATGAATTTTTCAAGGTTTCTTTATAGTTTCTTTTAATGTTTTTTATGATTTCTTTTATGTTTTTATGAATTAACTAATCATTTTTTAAGATTTTTTAATATTCTTTAAGGTTTTATTAAGATTTTACTTTAAAAATAAGATTTAATTAAAGTTTATTTTATAGTTTTATTATGATTTTTTAGGTTCTTTGTTTATTGCAAATACAATTTACATTCTAAAACTAGATACATAGTACATTCTCAAATAAGATAATACATATTATAACAATATATCACACATATTGGCTATTTGTAGTACAAGTTGGTTAATGTGATGCACATATAAAAAATTTGTTTATATATATTTTTCAAATTTTTATCCTTATCAATATTATAAACATCTCTTTTATGTTTTTTTCTACTTTTTAGCATAAAATAATATGTACAATATTGATATTGTCTAAATTAGAAAGAATTAAGCTAAAACTTTTTCTTATCAAGAACATAGATTAAGTCAAATCTTTGAAAAGACAATATACTTTTCAATCATTGAAAGAAAGAAATTAAATAAATAAGAAACAGATATATAAAAAATACTAAAATAGCTATTGCCAATTATAAAGAATTGAGAGAATCTTAAATCAAGAGTAAAATAGAAAATAGGTATTTACAAGTTTAAGGACAGTCTTAGTCTTATCTCTCTCTCTCTCTCTCTCTCTCTCTCTCTTTATATATATATATATATATATATGCACAAACTAGTAATAAGGTTATGTAGAAGCTTATAGTTTTTATAAAGCTTATACATAAAGTTGCTTATATATAAAGTTCTATAAAGTTGCTTATACATAAAAGTTGCTTATACATTATTTGTTGCTTATATATAAAGTTCTAGATTACTTTTAAAATAGCTTTGTAAAAGTTATAACCTTATAGAATAAGTTTTAACAGCCACATGTAAGAGTTTACGTAGCAAATTTGTGTCTATAAAACTTTCTTAAAGTTTTTTAAGAATAATAATATTTACTTGACATATTTCTACTCACTTAATGTACTTTAGTGTACTTTTATTTATTTATATTATATAGGCATCTATTACATTTATTGGACAAAATTTTTAGTTTTTACTTCATATTAATATCTTTTTTTTTTGGTAAAATATGTTAAAAACCGTGAGTAATGCTTAAAGGTCTAATATTGTCAATAATAACTTCACTTTTATCTTTTAATAATTAAACATATCTATACAAAATTATCCAATAATGTATATACATTCATAATTATTTACAACCAATTTTTGTACAAACAATTAGTCTTATCTAGATAAGTTGTCTTCCAATTAAATTATCTCTTCATTGAATTTTAGCTTTTTTAGATAATATATTATATTGTTTATATCTTTAAATTTTTTTTAATTAAAAAAATTTTATTTTTTTTTAAATGATAAAAAAGACAATTCTTAATTTTTAATGTATTTTGTAATATTATGAAATTTTAATCATCATTCACAAGATTTCTTCAAACTTCAAAAATATGTTTTTTCTTCTAATATTTTTACAACTTAAAATTTTCTTAAATCATTTATATAAATAAAAGTAACTTGCTTGAACAAAATATACTTCAAAGCATATGTAACATATAAAATAAGTTTTTTATTATTCAAATTTACAAAGTTTAATTAGATTTTTCTACAACAAAGTATAATAATATCAATAAAGTCTTTTATTTTCTAAAATAGCACAAGTATATACATATACATAAAATATATATATATAGATAAAAATTACTTTTTAAGAAAATTTTATTTATTTTCAATCAAATATAGTACAAATCCTTTCCTTATTTTATAAATTAGCACATCCAAATTCTAAGACAAGCAAAAGATATGATCAACAAAACTATCTTATATTTCAAAGTTTTAGCATGTATAGGCCTATAGTCTATTAAAGAAATATGATAAAATGAAGCTTAAATGTAAAAAATAAAAGATTAATAAGTTGCTAAAAATAATATATAGACAATATAATATTGTATTGTTATATACACATTTTATTTTTAGGTAGGAGATACATGCTAATGTATCTTAACTTACTTATTACAAAATTCCAATAAAAATAATATATCATTTTTTGGAAATAATTACAACATCTATTGCACATTAGAATTACAAAATGTAGTAAAAACTATTGGTAAAAAACCTTTAAAATCTAGTACAAAAATATATATATATATATATATATATACTATCAAAAAAACAAAGAAATTAATGTGTGATGAGTGCAGTGTATTGTCCTCAAATAATCAACCTTTTCCAAGGAGGAATTGAATCCTTCCAAGGAATATAAAGGTAGAGGACTTGAATCCTGTATGGTAGTGAAAGGTGGAGGGACTTGCAACCTCCCAGAATTTGGTAGGGGAAGTTGCATGCTCCTAAAGTGGAATTGATGTAATTTAGTCATGTAGCCATAATCTCCTAGAAAAGTGCAACACCACTTCCTTTCCCACTTTCTCTCCATCAAGCCCTTTGTTGGTTTCAATTTGCAATTGATTTACAACCAAAGTACAGTCTTACAGGACCCTACTGCAGCTAAAAGGGCATTTAGATTAGTAAGTCCATACACAAATCAGATGAAGTAATCTACGCAACTGATCAATACCAAATAAGTTCTGTACAACTACTGTTGATGACTACTAAAGCAGTTTTGACCTGACCGCTTTGTTCTTTGACTGTAAGTAGTAGAATATGGGCACGAGCAGACCCCGTTCTAATGGTAACCTGGTTACAAGATCTTCTGCCTTCCACATACAACAGAACCAGCACGGGGATGTGAAACTGGTTTACCAGGAGACCTAACAGTACCAGCAAAGTTCTTTGTTAAATGGGTATCAGACTTGATTGAAAATTAAATTCGCTTCATCCAGGTAGAGTGGAATCGGGAAAAACATAGACTTGAGAATGTTCAAGGTCAACGAACCCATCAGGCTCCTGGGCTATAAGGCTAAATTTTGAGTCATGCATTACGGGCATTGTTTAGGACTAGAAGGGGTTACTTAAAACTCTTAAACAGACGTTGAATTGCTATCACGGGTGACAAGAATGGCCGTCCAATGAGAATGGGTAGAGGTGGTCATTCCGACTGTGACCACCAAGGTTTTACACTACCCCGGCATCAAACCCCGCTATAATTTAGAAAGTGGGAAGATTGTGGGTTAATTATGTGGCCCGACATAGAGTAATTCTGAAATTTGAGCACAGTAAAATATACCCTTACGCGATTACTATGTGAACAATTGAGATTCCCTCCGTAGTACTGACTGACACGAACTATAGCCTCATCGAGATTAAGCAGCGCTTTCGTTGCTAGAAAGCTCAAATAAAGAAAACTTCAAAAAACACACTTTAGTCAATGTATATCGTTCAAAACATCTGTCACTAAATTTGAAAACACCATGCAGAGAGAACTTCGGTTGAGACCACGCATCACACAAGAAATGGGATATCGGATAAAATAGGAAAAAACTATATCCCTTCAAAAGGATTTGCAGCAGTAAGCCTTCCTCTTTGATATGGAAAAAGTGAAATACATCCACTCTGCAGGAAACAAGTGCACTACAGCACATCTATTCGTCCTCCTGGCTGCGGAGACGAGCACTTCCGTTGGTCAATGCAACGTTCAACTGAGCAGCACGCTCCACAATGGCCTTCCGCTTCAAAGTGGACACGTTGTGTGCAATTTCAGCGCTGTATTTCCTGTGGTTTAACCATTTACATGAAATCAATTATCGATACGCCTACTAGTGAAATCTGAAAGATCACCATAGTGAGAAAATGTAAAATATGGACAAAAACCGAGCAAGACTGTTGAATGAAACAAAAACCGAAATTCAACCGCTTCTGAAGTGCGCGAAATGCAACCTCCTCTAAAACATCATGAAGCTGAACAAATACCATCAGGGAGAAAACCAGACTACATCACCCGCAAGTAATATATATTGTCCCATGCTTAATACAACACTTGCAATCGGCTTGTGATTCACGACCAGAATGTTGTCTATTTTATATCAAACCATTTGTAGACATTCAGAATAACCTAATTCTTATCAACTAGACAAAGGGGAAGAAACAAAACACCACTACACTACTCACCTGTTGTGCATCAACAGAAGCTCAAGGTCTTTCACATTGTGAACCAAAAACTTAACGAAGCCACTTGGCAGCACATGTCTCGTCTTCTTGTTAGACCCGTAACCAATGTTGGGCATCAAAGTAGTTCCCTTGAACTTACGACGAACCCTAGAGTCAATACCCTTTGGCCTCCTCCAGTTTGTCTGACGCAGAACATAAACAAATATTATCAGCACCCTAGACATGAAGAGTGAGTTCGGAAAAAGACCGCCGAAACTGCTTTCCAAACATCTAAAAACTTATACAAAACATACAAACAGACCGCCATCTCTGGGATATAATTCCCAGCACATCAGACATCTAACTCCACAGATGCGTTAACATGTTAGAGCACATTACGCACACGAAAACCCCTTAATACAACTCAGTACTCGGAACTGCCCCGCAGAAGCAGGACATTAACTCAACAAACCCTCCACGCACGAAAAAAATCCAGCCCTAAGATTTCTAAGCCCTAAAGGCACTAAAATTCAGACACTTAGAAGCAGGAACGTTCAATTACTTCGTGGAGAGGTCCGATACCTTGACGCAAATCTTGCGGTCAGACTGCATGCGCTTAAATTTCTTGACGCGCTTCTTGACGACATCGCGCTTGATGAGAGGGGTCACCATGGTGGCGGACTAGGGTGCGGGCAGTCAGACACACACTCGAATTCGCTCGAAGAGGACCGGCAATGGGTGCCTCTCCCTGCTTTGTCCTCCCTCCCCTTCCCGGGATTAGGGTTTCATCCACATTCACGGTCGAAACGAACGAATGAACGAGATCATTTGTTTTTCATTCTTCTCTCATCCAGCATTGAATCGTTTGTTCATTGCTCTTCCTGGTGCTCTAATTTTCGTATGTTGGTGTGTATGAATTTGAATGTGTGTGTATATTCAATAAATATAAATGGAAAATGATATATTATATTCTTGATAAAAATATATTAACTTTTAATGATATAAAATTTTATATAAATAAAATAAATAAAATAAAAGGACGATAGTAGATGAATAGAATTTAAAGATGATACTTGAAATGCTTCACGGTTAGTGCTTTTAACAAACTTAGATTTCAAAATTTAGGATGTAATAAGTATTATGTTTACTATTATTATTATTATCTATCCATGTAATCACTTTAAGGAGTTCTGTTAAGTCATACAGTGTTGATTACTATGAATATTTTGAAATATGTAAAAATATGTCATGAGAAAAAGAAAATACAGCAGATGATTTAACAATAAACATATAAAAGTTAGTACTGTGAGACAGGTCAGTTAATTGAGTTGTTTCCAACTCAAATCTATACCATATACTACATTAATTCATAACAATTTTTAAATCTTAATTTGGGTTAGAACAAATTTGATCTTTAAATGATCTACTACCAGCATGTGTAGGAACTTGTCAGAGCTATTTGTGTAGTAAAATACATGTAAATATATGAAATCCATCAAAAAAAACTTAGTGCCTTGAATTGTATTACTAATTATTTAAAGTGAATTCTTAAAATATTGAAATTAAAGTAAAGTTATATTATTTACTCCTAGATGTAGTTTATTTAGTATAATAATATCATAAATATAAAAAAACATGAAAAAAAATGTATTGATTTTATTCAGTTTTTATTAAAATATAAACAAGTTAGTTTACTTTTAATATTAGAATACGAATAAAATATAATTTTAAATATGTAAATATATATATATATATATATATATATATATATATACATATATTTTTTTCACTTAATAATTCAAATATTGCATAGTTGAATAAGAAAAGCATTTCTTTGTTGGCTAAAATTTAATTAATAAAAAAATGTAAGTGATTTTGTGTTATACAAAATTCAAGTAACTAAGTAATTAAATTGTGGTATTTTCACTAAAAAGGCCCAATCTTGTCAATGACAAAGTTCTTCTAATATATGAAATTTCATTGAAACATAGGACATTATTCTACTTAATTTTCCTTTTAATATAGAACAACTAGAACATTTACAATCTAGTCTACAATGACAATAAGTAGTCATGGACCTTTGAATGCAAGGTTGCTTCCTCCATGCAATTCAAGCATACATAAGAATTGAATCCTTTTTTCATATCCTTTAATAGAATCCTATATTAGAAAATAAGTATTTTATATTATTAAATATAAGACAAATAGAATCATGTCTTATATAAGAAATAATTGTAAATGACTTTATATATAAAATTTTGAATATATTATATCTTATTATTTAAATATTTAGCAAAAGGCCACAAATAGACTCACAAAACTTTCTGTTATAAGAAAGTACAAATAAGAGTTATATTGGCTATACACAAATAATTTTTCTTGATATAGTTTAAAAAATTACATGTAAAAATTAGAAAAATAAAAATAAAAATAAAAATCTTACCAAATATATTCAAAAAATGTCAATTATGAAAGACTAATGTTGAAGCACTTGAATTTGTAATTAAAGATCTTGATTAAGGTTAGACAAAATAAGATTATGAAAAAGCAAGTATTTTCTATAACTTAAAAAAAATTATTAGTTTATTTTTATTGTGTTATTTATAAACACCAATGAATTCTAACTTCAAAATAATATAATATTTTTTATTTTTTATTTTGTTGGATCTACAATAAGCTACACTCATATGCAAGGATTTATTATTTTACTTTACAAAGATGATTGGTATGCTTGTAGGAGATTTCTTAAAGATTAAAAAAAAAGAATTAAAAAATTAAAAAATTAAAAAATTTACATTAATATCTTCTATAAAAGAAGCCAACTCATTCTTTAATGAATTGTAAATTGGTCTAAATGGTGGTTGAGCTCCTTAGTTAAGAATAAGTGTGAAATTATAAGATTAATGGTTCGTAAATAAAATAAAAATATAATTACAAATATATTTTTATACTTCTTATATTGCTTTAAGATTTTGTTGCAACTCTTACTTAAATAAAAACTTGGTATTACATAAATGAAAAATAGAACTCCTTCTTTTGTATCATGTACAAATATCTATACTCTAACATACAAAGATTTTATTTTTTTTGGACATAAGATATATTTTTTGTTTTGATATATTTTTAGATATTAAATAAATTTAATACTATAAGATATCTAATTTATTTATAGATTAGATTTATTTTACTATAATAATCTTAAATTAGCAAGATTAATTTTTAAAAAATATATCATTAAATACTATTAGAATTTTATTAGTGAAGATACTAATTTAGATAAAGTCTAACAAATAATATATTCATGTATCACTATAAAAAAAAAAAAAAAACAAAAAAAAAAACAAAAAAAAAAAAAAACAAACAAATAAAAAAAGTAAATATAGTTATAAGATAAGAAAGATTAAAATAAATATTTTCAAATACAAAAGATTAAAGAATCTTAAAAAAAGACTAGAATACAAGAAAAAGTATTGACAGGACTAAAAATGACTTTAATCTTGCCTTTATATTTACTAACTATCAAAGTCTTGTAAAAGCTTTCTAGAAACCGCAAGGCTTGTGGTTTAAAAATCAAGTTGTAAGTTGATTTTATTATAACTTCTTAAATAATGTGAAAATTATAAAATAATTTTTAATGACTATGTAGAAAATCTATAAAAACATAATTATCTAATTTATATTTAAAAAAAACTTCTTTAAATCTCCTTAAAGAAGATAAAATCTTTCTAACATGTTTTCATGTACTTTTATTTATTTCTATTTGATTTTAATTATTTCTGTTTATTTAAATAATATAGAATTTATTTATATTATTCCTCTCTTTTAGATCGTAGATTTCACAAGATACAATCAAATTTCTTTATAAATTGATAAAGTCCAAAATCAATCAAATAGAATTAGCAACAAACTTTGATATATGTTTTCTATGAAAGTAAATGATACGTTCTTTCAACCATTAATATGTTTTTTAGTAACATAAGAAGACTACCCAATTAGTTAATTATTGTTGAAGTTTTTATAACTACTTTCAAACATTACATTCAACATTCTATTAGATATAATATCTATTTTTAATAGTATCACTAAGTATCACAAGTCTCTTTAAAGTTTGTAATATCAAATATGTTTTATATTACTAATATTTTAAAAAACGACATTTGTTTCTTTAAGTTCTTTATAATTATTTTAATATTATTTAAGTTAAATAAATCTAAATACATAATTTTAAAAAATTATAAATATAAATAGATATATATATATTTTAAATAAATTTATTAGCTATTAATATTTTATGATTTTAAAGTAGTTTTCTAGCAGATTCTTAAAATTCTTTTTTCTTAATTTGCACCATTTTAATATCAATGGTTGATCCTTAGTATTTATAGATGTTGTTAGTGAAAAACAATAACAATCTCTCACACATTAGCAAAATTTGAGGATGGTTCTTATGTGCATTTATTAATATCATATCCTTGCCAATATACAAGAGATCCTAATTTATCTATGTTTTGCCTTGTCTCTAAGACTTCTACTTCAAACTCTTAGTTGTTTTCTATTTGAATAAAAGTTTTTTTTAAAAAAACTTACATTAATTTATTATTGTTCTTAAGTCTCATTTAGCTACATCTTTATTGTTGTGTAAAGCTCTAATACTCTACTAACCAAATTTATTTTTTCTAGATTTTTAACTTTTGAAAAAAAATAAAAAAATAAAATATTGGATGATAACCATAATAGATAAAAAATAGATTTTGTTAAAAAAATAGATTTTATTAATTAGAAGGTTATATAGTAGTTTTATGTGAAAAAATTCTAATGTCAATAGACTTGTCTATTTTTCTTAGTGATAGTGGTAATCCATTGTAAATACTACTCTAATATCTAATCTTTATATTTTTTATTCATT
Source organism: Physcomitrium patens (assembly GCF_059467195.1). Lineage (NCBI taxonomy): Eukaryota > Viridiplantae > Streptophyta > Bryopsida > Funariales > Funariaceae > Physcomitrium > Physcomitrium patens. The sequence goes on along the minus strand of NC_143410.1, from coordinate 23,313,166 downwards.
ATTTAAAATATATATATATATATATATATTCAAAAGCATCTCTTAAAATCTTGATATAAATTAGAATCTTCAATTAAATATTATATTATTTAAAAGTCTATAATTTTAATGGATATTATCAAAACAAATTTGGCAAATAAAAATAAAAATTTTAGTTAAATATTTTGTCTATAAAAAAAATAAGTTCTAATAAAGTATTTTTTTTTTTGTTGGAAAGTCATGTCATACATATAGTATATATAATCATGCTTGATATTTTGGAAAAGATAAATATCTTTTATAATAAAAAAGATTGTCCTTAAATTCAATTTTTTTAGTAGTTATGAAGGTTATTTTTTAAATCAAGAACAAAAATCTATTAATGTACTTGAATAAAATTCATAAAAGAAAGTAGTATCAACTAGAGTAGCAATAATTTAAGAGATGTATTGACATGAATTACTTAAGATTCTAGTATAAATAGTGATTAGATTAGAAGTACCTTGTAGGTAGTGATAACATTGTTGGAATTAATCTACAACAATAAAAGGTTCTTTGTCTTGGAGCTTGTCATTAATTTGAATTGCTAAGAAATTTTATTAAATTAAAAGAAATAGAATGAAGTCTATGATTTCCATCTATTTGAAATACAATTTTATTGAATATAAAGTTTCATACATTTGTTTTCATAAAAATTTCTTTGAAAAATCTAAAAAATACAAAATAGGAGTTAATTTTTTTTTAATATATATATATATATATATATTGCTTCTATATCCTTATTCTATTCTGATGTGTCCTTGGAAGTTAGTCGTGTAAAACGAATAGCACATTGAGAGAAGTTCTTAATGAATATTCAATAAATTTATATTTATTTAACTTGATAAACAATCTTGTATCTCTGAGTTTTTGTAATATGATGTTTAATATACTTGTTTTGAATACAAGTTTTGCAAGCTTAAGTTTTTTAATATGATATTTTATCTATTATTTTACAGCCAAAAAATGTAATATAATTTTAAAAAATCAGAAAAAAAATTAAATTATTCAACCCACAAATATTATATGAAAGAGATAGATTTTTATATCAAATAAATAAAAGAAGAAGGATGAAGATTTTAAAAACATTAGAATTGGTAGGAAAAACATTTCTTTGTGGAATCAATATTGGTCTTGCAAATGCTTGCATTATAGAGATTCTCTTGGCATATATTTGAGATTGTACTAATATGCACTTAGGAACTTGTAGTGTGATTGTTTGTAAGATGTAAAGGTAAAGATTATTTTTATATGGCTGCTCATTCATATGCTAATTTATAGATCTTGTTTAATTCGTCTCTACATTCTCTATTTGTAAAAATTGTTCAACCAAAATCAAATTAGTAATAAAGTATTAATTGTGGGATAAAAGTGAAGGCTTATTATTATTGGGATGCAAGTTGCTACATTATACATTAACAACATAGATACAGATTGTATCAGAGTTGAGATTTTAAAAATAATAGATAAAGGTTGGATCTTATATTTAGATCAAGTAGTTAAAATACAAGCAACAAAGATAAAAACTCATTTTTTTTACAACTCATTTTCTTTATCCAGCATCTAAATCTATATAATTTAGATCTTTTTATAAATTGCATGCTATTATATGTCTCTTCTGGTAGTTTCTTTAAATAGACTATATTTTTCTTATCAAAAATTATATTATAGCTAAGACTATAAGTAGACTGTATCTTCTTAGTTGTCTTACTACTAAGAAGGAAATAAAAATGGCATTGAAATAATTGCATTGCATCAACCTCATGGATTGAATTTAAACCAAGGTAGATTATACTCATATTGCTTAAGTATTTATTACGATGCAATATTATTAATCAAAAAAAGTTTAGTTATATATTGTGTGGTTTACATTATTTTGATACTCCATGATTGCTAAAAGGTGTGGTTTTAGATCCACACTTTCCTAGAATTTTTCTACAAGATTCTAAATGCAATTGGTTTAACTGTATTATATTAAGAAGAACACATCAATAATATATTAAGTAAAATTATTCTCTCAAATTATAACCAAGTGTAATTTTATAATCTTTAATAACTTTTGTAATTCTAAAGACTATATTTATTTTTTAAATATATTGTACAGCTCTAGATATTAGATTCTTTGAATTGACCAAAAATATTGTATTCAAAATTGATTGGTATATAAGATTAATAATTAAATTTCTATTTACAAAATAAAATAATTTATTTGGTCAAGTTATATTTTTTATTCAATTGTGTATTGTGAGCTTTATCATTTGAGAGAAACCCTAGATAGACTAAAAAAATCAATTTGTCTATAACAAGAAAACTTAAAGCATTATTGCAGTTGTAAAAGATTTTTTTGTCTTAGATTGTTGAAGCACTCATCTAAATTGTGTATTATTATTATTTTTATTATCAAAGGTACTATAAAAAGAAGAATTATATGTTAATTGATAATCAAACTTTCCAAGAAATATATTATATCAACATCTAGTTGTTCACCATTAATAATTTGATGAATTTTAGCTTCTTGGCCAAGATTACTATTGAAGTGGTATATCTCTTGAAATAACAGTGCCTCTCTTTTTATTCTTTATTATATTTCTTTGATTTTTTTTTTTTATAATCAAATTATAGTGGTTATTTTTTGTCTTGGTAAATGTTCTTCTTATGGATCTTGAGCAGATTATTACGATTGTAAAACCTTCATTGCCTGCCAAAGTAGATTATTCACTTTTTAAATTTTGATTCTGGACGGTGGTTGTCTTGTTTTATGGAGTTGCTTGGGCAAGCCTAAATTTGGACATTATTTAATACAATGCTTAATATCTAGCAAATAATTGAAGTGCCATTGTTATTAGCTATAAGGGTCGGCTTGCACTATCCATCACTAGATCCACAAATAATTTAAGTGCCATTTAGTTCAATTGCTAAGCCCCTAAAGATTACAAAAATCTAAACCATAATATCCATGTAACCTTAGTATATGTCTAGGTCTTATCAATTGAAGGTAATCATTGTTGCATTCACAATCAAGTTTTGCAAATTTTCTATGATATATTTAGAAATTAGGGAGAATAGATTAAGTAATTAGAATTATATAACTAAATAGAAATACTATAAGTGGTGGATGGTCCACAATTGTTCTTTCCAAGCCTCACCTGGTCCACACATTTCATGTTATTTGAATGTATGTCAATTTAGTTATTTAAAAAATTCAAGATAAAAATAAACAAAACAACATATATTTATGGACAAAATACATCTATTTGATTGAATTCATATTATAAGAATAACAATAGAAGTTCTAGAATCCATGTTTTTTAAAGAATCTACAACAAACTCAAATATAAATTGCTTTGTCTTACATCATTCTGTAAATGATATCTAAAAATCTTCAAGTTCATAGTTGAAATTTTAATCTACAACATTTTTCCAAGCAGAGACTGCAGTTTTTTGAATTGTTTGTGTAATCACAGAATCATAGACAGACCTCTTTCTTCACGTCTCTGTAAACGATGACAATCCAAGTTGCTTAGAAATATATGACCAGTGAGAAGTGAGGTGTTTGTAGCCCATCCCAGGAGTTATCTCTTCTGTCCGTAACAATTCACTTGGTTTCACAGCAACTATGATCATTCTAATTCTGCACCAGGAACTAGTACATCTTAACTAGTACATGTTAAGATTACGTATTTTTACAAGTACATAATCTCTAGATTTATATAAATATGCATATACACACATAAACAAATAAGCCTGAACATGTTTAAACAAATAACTATCAGCCAATAGTTCACAACTTTCATTTTGTGCAAGTCATTACGTAAAAAACAAAGGTTGATACAAGGCCATAGAAACAATTGTCTACTATCTACCGGTACATCAGGTCTTCATCGTTTGACTTAGTAATTACCCTCGTGAGCCTGTACACAAATCCTAACTGAACGGGACGCTTGATATTAGTGTACGATATGGTAGAGTTTTAAGTATGAAATCGCACATACATTGATATCAAATTTTTGTGACAAAAATTTACGTAGAGGTACTGTAGCGTCTCAAAGCGATAGGTGAGCTACCTAAAACCAATCAGCTAAGCACGAAAAGATCACCATCAGCTAGGGCTCTGATTCGTACAAATCCAGGTATTTCAGATCCCCTAGCGATCATCCATCACCTCCCAGTATGTAATATCTTGGAGACTTAAGCATAAGTATCCACTTAAGTGCATGATTACTGACTATCTCGAATTAAGCACGATGAGATCTTAGCGATGTCCAGGGTGCAATGTCTTAGAGAAGTTTGAGCGGAAAAGGAACGCATTTATTTACCCATGCCTCATACATCATGCCCGCTCTGCATCACCGCACCTTTACTCCCTATCCAGGTGCAAGCTGCCCCATTTGAACAGAGAGCTGTTCAACACTTGGCTTCTTGCTCCACCAGTTTTTCACTTCTCCAACATCTTCTCCAGCTAAAACTTCAACTGAATCTTCCACAATCTCATCTCCATCAGTTTCTTTGTCACGAGGGTCTAAATCTAAATCATGATCTAGTTCATGATCCGCTCCTGATGGAGCTTCACTTAAGAATTGCTCCCAAAATATATCGTTTGCAGCTGAGACGGCTGGACTGCCAAGGTTAGAAATTACTTCTTCTCCCTCTGAAGGAGCTCTGCCTCCATCAGCATTAAATTCCATAGATTCTCCAGAAAGACCATCAGGCTTGATTTCTCCACTAGAGTGATTACTCCCATTGTCCATACTTAAGGCACCTGATAAAAAAATTCAAAAATATCTACAAACAATTAATACCCAATTCCATAAACAGGTAATTCATGACCTTGTAAAATGCAAATTAATCAAATCAGATGTTTCGCAGACGAGACCATTCAATGACACTGAATAAGCACATACCTTCTAATCTTGGAATTCGATTTGACAAAGGCGAGGGTATGTGCATGTCAGAAATTTCGGTTGAAGCATCCATGACAACAGGTCCAGGTAAAGAATCACCAAGCCCTGGTATATTCATTTCAGTGAGTGTCACACCTGATTGTCGGCTCGCGAGTGTACCTACGTCTGTACCGGAAGGAGCGGAGCCTAGATCCCTAAACAAAGCCTCAAGGGGACCACTGTCAAGACTAGGTGACGATGCAGCATCTGTTGAATTAAAAAATTGCATAATCATGGCCCGAGCTCCATTACTATCAGCGTTTCCGTTGGAATGAAAAGCCACTATTTGGTTATCAGCTGGGGAATCCGAGTTAGCTGAATCATCTCCACTAGAATCTTGTTTAGGAAGTCGTCGTTTTTTTCGTACAGTTGCTGCGAGTCTCTTGTTCTCAGATTGTTGCATAAGTTGAGCCAAAAAACTTGGATTCTGCATGGCTTTGGCAAGAAAAGACATCATATGTTGCTGCCGATTCTCGGTGGTTAGCAGGCGTTGGCCCATTGCCTGCACAAACGATTTGCAGTGTTTAGCAAACACTAAAACAAAAACAGGTGCTTTGATGAGTCCTAAAATATGAATATTACATCTGCATGCAACGCTACATTCATCAAAAGCCATATGGTCCTTGAAGGCTGGACTAACGAAGAGCGCTCATAGGATTCCACAAAACAAACCCAATGCTAAAACCCTGCGAAGAAAATGCAAGGAACATGAATCTTGTGGTAAGTGCACCCTTCAATTGACAAGCTAGAGCTCCAGAATAGGGTTTTTCAGTAGAGTTCCATCACAAGCAAAAATGAGACAAGACTACCAATCTGGAGATTCAGGTTCCAGTCGCGACTTTCCCAAAATTCTTAGCTATAGGACCTACAAGGGTGTTTTATACAGCTTTCACGTGCTAACGCAAATTAGTAAAACAATACCTTACAAAGATTGAGTGAAAAAATTAACCAAATGGTGACAGTACTTGATTTTAGGCAATTATCCAACAATGCAATGTTAACTGAATCCACATTCCAATGCTGAAATAGAATCTCCCGTTACTCTTCAACATCTGAGCATCCGGTGAGGCAACGGAACTTGACCTGGCCCATCTTGACACCGACTATTAAAGAACGTACTAAAAAATAAAAAAATAAATTCAAATCTGCAAAAGAAAAATTACGTGGGCAAATTCAGATACCTGCAAGTCTCGTTCTGTATTCTGCTGCTGTTGTCTCAGACGTACCAATTCCATCATCAATACGTTTTTATCCCTCTTTAGCCTTTCAATTTCTCCTTCAAGCCCAAACTTTCCAACTTCTACACAGGGTCCTACAGGGCCCTGCTCGCTTTGCTGATGCTGTTGTTGTTGTTGTTGTTGTACTGATTGCTGGGAATGTGTTGCGGGTTTGCGCCGATGGATACTTCGTAGAAGATCTCGCCTACCGCGCAGGAAGCCCTCATTAGCAAACTCCCAACGATCCGGATCGACCTTACGGAATCCCTGAAGAAGTCATATCCAAATTTAGATCATCGACATATTTCAACGAATAACGAAATAGCATTTACACAAAACACTGGAACCTTCCTGAATACATTTAAGGTGCAGAAATTTTGCACGCGAATCAAGAAGTCAGTCAACTCTACGCCTACATCTGGAGTCGACCATCAAATCCACTGTCTTCTTCTTTGGTTTCATGACTTCGAAACCATTTTATTTCCTAACAAGACACAACAAAGTCAATAAAAGCCGCAAATACATCCGCATCAAGATTGAAGTCAGTGATTAGTACTTATACCCCGTGGACACCATACCAAACAGTGTCCACCACTTATTTCTAAAAAGACCAAAACTGAAAAATAGGCTCATACATTCATGCGCGAAACTTACGTAAGTGTTAAGTTGCCGAACGAAGCTGGAAAAGTTGTTGTGCTTAAAATATTTCGGCAAAAGCTCTTGAGCGAAATCAGGAGGGTTCCATACTATAAAGCTATTGTTGCCGGCACTCCAAGAGACCACGGGATCAGTGGCGGGATCATCCACCATGTCATACGTCTTAGTAAGAAAAGGCGGGGGCGCAGTACTCTGCAAGACATCCATAGGCTGGGGCACCGACGAGTTAAGACTACCTGGAACAGCAGACGACGGTATGACGTCAGTATTTAATGCATACCGTTCCTGTCCCATACTTTCTTCCAAAGGAGGCCAATGCGGATCCGTCTTCAACACCTGCGACACCATTTCCTCTCGCCACGGATATGTCTAGCCGTTCCACACTCACATAATCCCTCCACCTCTCGCCTAATCCTTCTGTGCGAAGACGACCGAAAAAGAAAAAGAAAAAACGGTGAAACAGCGCAACAGTAAAACCACAGAGTCCCTGCAGCTGGTAGGCTACAAGGGCGCCAAACACCGATCAATTATTCCCAACGAAACGCGAAGCACGACTAAGAACTCCAAAAGAGACGTTCATCCTGCGCTCCTTCGACCTATCCTGATTCCTGTCTCATTCCAAGATCATACAGCCCCAACAATCCTGAACCTCTCCGGCTGAAAACTTCCCAACGCTCCACGAGCGAAGCCCTCAATGCTCTCACCACCTCACCCACTAGCACCGCCACCGCCACCGAGAACAATCATCCCCGTGACGATAACTACAAACCACAAACTCCATCGTCGACAGCACACCACCACTACCTAGCTATACCGACATAGGCACGCAGCGCACTCTCACATCCCGATCATCACAATGACCCCGATCATCAAACCTCCCCACGCAATCACTTGCGAGAAGAATTCCGAACAAGTGGCGAGCAATTTGGCATGATTTGGTAACAAGAGAGTAACCCTAAGAAAAGGACCAAGCGCAAACGACGCAGCGAACGAAAGCGGGCAGGAACCAGGCAGCCGGCGGTGGCCTTCAGTTCGCCGGGCCCGGGAGCATGGCGCACCCATGTATAGCGCTCGCGTTACGCGGGTTTGCTACCGGCGCCTCGTCGGTGAGACGACCCGTTAACCGCGCGCGGAACTCAGAATACAGGGAGAACGGATGAGGAACACTAAATGGAGTCCAGCGCCTGAGTCGGTGGGTAGCGAGGAGAATGACGAGCGGTATGGGGCGTTTGGTAACTGGCATTCGCCTAACGCTTTTCCGCGTCTAAGGATTTCATAGGTAGAATCGTGATTGGCTCAGAACAATCCACTCTGGCACTTGATCATGCACATCCAGTCCTCACATCTTCATTCATTTATTATTCATCCATCCTAAAGTCTGCGGCGGGGTTTTGTTCCGTGCAGGTCCGCTTTGTTACACATGTGGGAGTTCGCCCTTATAATACATGGCTTCTTGGCTTTTACTTTCTCATAAAAGTATATTTGTCGAAATACCAACAATAAACCCAGGAAAGTTTTGCATTGAATTCATCATGTTGGGAGGAAAAGCGGTAATATAAAGATAATCACATAATAGGATTTCTCTTAAAACATATATACTCTCATTACGTTGTCTTTTCTTTAATGATACTGCTGCAGTTAAGTAAACCTCTGGGTTTTTATTGATGCAAACCTGAATAACTTGATAACAATATGCAATTAAAAGTTTCCTTCCGAAGTATTAAATGTTTTATTCTTTACGAAGGACCACGAACCATATACCACTCATATCAAAGCATAACTTTCATTTTGAGCATCACAAAGTTTAGTGCAGATGCTTGCAATGATCTATAAAGTGTTGTCTAATAAAATCAAAACCCTATGTATTAGTTGTAACTCACAATTTAATAAAGAACTTCCACTACACTCCCGTGAAAGATGAATTTTACATAAATTTAACATCTTCAATATATGTAGATTAACTTGAGAGTGAGTTTGGGCTGAAGATAATAACTGTTATGTTGTTGTGTCATTAAATAGTATTGAAAATCATTGTTTTAAATTTTAAACAAGATGTATATATATATATATATATATATTCTACAATATGATGCAGATGTATAACGTCGAATTTCCTGTTTCAACAAGTTTCAAAATTGAGTGTTTTCAATTAATATATATACACAGAAAGAGAGAGAGAAATAAATAAGATCATAACACAACATTATGATGTGTTAGAAAAAATATATAAGGGCAGTTCAACATCAACTGTATTATTGGTTTAAAAAAATATTGTGTGATTATTTTAATGATAAATATAAAAGAAATTAAACAAGAGAATTATACCATGATACAAAATAATGAAAATACAATAAATTTTATTTTTTGTGGAAATAAAGATTTTTTTTATTAGGTTGAAATTATAATCATACAAGTAGAAATTAAGAGCTATTCAAATTTCAAAAAGTTAGTTAAATATAATCATGGTTAGAGTACAAACATCTTTATATATAAAGTAGTAGACCCATGTTTCGGCTTACAAGTAAGTAAGTTATTGATATATAAAAATAACTTTAATTATTATTTTAAATTTTTATGACTTTCTTTTATTTTTATATGGTTTTATAAATAAAAACATTATGCTTCAAAATAAATTTCAAATTCACCCCTATGATTAAAATTTCTTAATTATATTGAAGATCAGTTACAACCACATAGAGATTAAGCATAGTATGTTGCTAATAGTAAAAAGGCAGCAAAGAATTAAAGTAAGTTATTGTGGTGGCATCAAGGGTTTAGTTGGATGAGGTAGAAATGGATGTAATATCAAAAGGATGGAAGTTGCCTCGTTGGTGAGCAAACCACCACCTATAAGTAAAGAGTGTTGGAAGTAAGAATCATCTTTCTCTACACTTCTCTTAGACTACAATCCTTGCTGATGCTAAGTGTTTGTAGCTTTTAGACTTCTTTTCTTCAATAGGTTATGGACCCACACACATTTGCTTCAGTATTTTTTTGAAGTTCTTTGAAGTGGTTTTGTAAGTGTGGAATAAATCAAGTTGTTGTTGCTGATGTTACGCTTTGGAAGAACCTAAATTTCAGATTCAGATCTAGATCTAGATTATGGTTTGCTCTTACTTGTGGTTAAGAGCATTTTGGTGTTAGTGTCTTGTTTTTCACCTATAGACAAAGTTTGCATTGTGCTTTTGCTGAGATAGATCCTTCGTAATCTAACTTTATGATTTCATTTCCTAAAGTTGTTGATTGTGCTTAAAAGGCTTCTTATGGCATATAGAGGTGATTTGTGAGCATAAAAAAGATATTAGAGTGGCAAATCAGATTTGAGACACTTAGAGAAGTCATCAGACTTATGACAAGTTTTGGAAGTGAAGTTGAGAGAGTTTTTGAGAGTTAGAATACTAGTTTGTTAACATAGAACGATTCTGGGATTCTAAGGCAACAAAACCTTCTTGCTGATTTTTGAGAGCATTAGGACTTCTTCTTACAAATTTTTTGATATAACTCTTCCTTAAACATGGTTTCAAGTGAGAGTGAAGGATTGAGAGTTATTGAGAAGTTTAGAGGTGACAATTTCTACCATTGGAAGGTAAAAATGGAGCTTTTGTTGGCATCTTTGGATCTTTGGGATATTGTAGATAAAAGTGAAGAGGCTCCAAGCAAAGCTGTTGATATGAAGGAGAAGAAGGAGTTCAAACGTCATGAAAAGAAGGCTTTTGGATTGATTGCAATGAATGTAGATGAAGCCAACTTCTCCCACATTATCTCTTACAAAGGACCAGCAGAAGCATGGAAGACTCTTTGCAACATCTATGAGAGCAAAAACTTATCCAACATTATCTATACAAGGAGGAAGTTTTTTACTTGCAAGATTGAAGAAGGTGAAGACCTCATGGTTCATGTCAATAAGGTAAAGGCTCTTGCAAACCAACTACCAATTATTGACAAGCCTTTAGAAGAAAGTGATATTATCATGACTTTGCTAATAGGCCTTCTCGAATCCTACAACTACCTTATTGTGGCAATGGAGTCCATCAAACTAAAAGAGCTTACAATGGATTATGTGACGGCAAGACTTGTCCATGAAGTAACCAAGAAGAAAGAAAAGGAGCCCCAAAGTGAAGATTCAACACTCTATCCACGTCAAGGCTAGGGTAACTATTCAAATCAATGAGGTAATGTCAAAACTTGCTTCATTTGTGGCAAAATAGGCCATTTTGTTCAAAATTGCTACAAAGGCAAAAAGATGAAGAAGGAGAATGCAAATAGTGTGCAAGATGAGTTTGGAAGACAAGATTATGCATTCACGGCAACAAATGGGACCTCTATAGCTGCCATGTCAAGATGGATTATGGATTCAGATTGTTCCAAGCATATGACACCTTATAAGTGTTCATTTGATACTTATGAGGCTATTTCAGCATCAAATGTGGTGTTGGCAGATAGTAATACATGTGAAGCCATTGAAATTGGCTCTATTATGGTAGAGGTGGTTGTGAATGGATAAACCAATAGGATCAGACTCAAAAACGTCCTTCATGTGCCTAAGATGAAGCAAAATCTACTTTTGGTGAGTAAACTTGTAATAAAAGGTTTTAAAATTTAATTTGACAAGAATGGATGTTTTGTAAGAATATTGAGTGGAGACAAGGTCTTCAAAGGCTTAAAAGAAGGAAATTTGTACTACTTCATTTGTAAGAAGGTGAATGGAGTAGAAATAGCTGCATTTGTTGAATTTACATCAAACCAAGACAAGTTGAATATATGGCATCGTCGCCTTCACCATTTGAATATAAAGAGCATGAGAGAGCTCAAGACCATGGTAATTGGCTTAGATCTTGGCAATACAAGCCATAATGCAAAACAACTTGCATGTGAAGGATGCATATAAGGCAAACAACAAAAGGCCTCATTTTCAAAGAGTGTAGCAACACGTGCTACTAAGTTGCTAGAGATTGTCCATTCTGATGTATGTAGACCTATGAAGAACACAAGTATTGGAGGATCAAGGTATTTTCTTACTTTCATTGATGATTATTCAAGAAAGATTTGGATCTACATTCTTAAAGCCAAGAGTGAATGCTTTTGGAGGTTTAAGGAGTTTAAAGCACTTGTTGAGAACCAAAGTGAATGCAAGATCAAGGTGCTGTGTACGGACAATGGAGGTGAGTACATGTCTAAGCAATTTGATGTTTATTTGAAGAATGGAGGAATTACTAGACAAATCACAACTCCATACACTCCACAACAAAATGATGTTGCTGAAAGGGCAAATCGAACCATTATAGAGATAGCAAGGAGCATGCTTCATGGTCAAAACCTTGGCTATGAGTTTTGGGTGGAAGTTGTGGTAAATGTAGTGTATACAAGAAAAAGATATCCAACAAGTGCACTTGCATCAATGACACCACAAGAAGCTTGGAATGAAAGACAACCTTGCATTTCCCATATGAGGACCTTTGGTTGTATTGCATATGCAAAAACACCAGATTGTATGAAGTCCAAACTTGATGCAAAAGGTACAAAGTGTGTATTTCTTCGTTATCGTGAAGGTACTAAGGCATATAAGCTAATGTGCTTGGAAACCAAGAAGATCATCAAAAGTCATGATGTTGAGTTTTTGGAGCACAAGAGTGCTTGTGAGCACTTAGAGATGTGTCCAAGTGGGAGTAATGGTGTGTTTGTGGACACATCTTTGAATTCAGCAAAGAAACAAGAAGATGAAGACAATGAAGATGATGAAGATGAAAAGCCAAAGAAGGTTGAAAAGATGAAGGCTCTTATAATTGCTAGGACCAACAATGAAAGAAATGAAGATTTTGAAGATTGGGATGATGATAATGATGAAAAGTACCAACCATTGAGTGAAAAACGACAAGGTTTAAGAGTTGAAAAAGAACAAGGAGTGCAAGAAGGCAAATGTTCTTCTATAAGTGAAAGGAGATATCTTTTGAGAGAAAGAAGGAAATTTGGCAAATGGTGGAAGGATCACATCCTTCCTCAAAGTAAAGAACATGCAAATGTTGCTCTTCTTGCTGATCCATTATCTTTGTATAATGGTATGAAATGTGAAGATGCAATCAAGTGGGAGAAGACTGTGGAAGAAGAGCACCAATCTCTTATAGACAATGATATATGAGAATTGCCAAGAATCCAAAATATCTCTCAAAGACCAAGCACATTGATGTTCAACATCATTTCATACGAGAGAAGATTGAAGATGGTTAATAGATATGAAGTATTGTGCTACAAATGAAATACTTGCTGATGTGCTTACAAAGGCATTAGTGAAGGATAGACATCATGACTTGATTAAGAGATTAGGATTAAAAGCCTT